>NC_137792.1:31874496-32536163 GCF_963383645.1 Muscardinus avellanarius
TTTGCTTTAATATTCTCTACATGAGAGGGATCAGCAACCCTTTTCTGTAAAGGTTTATTTTAGGTTATGAAGGCTTTGTTAGGGATATTCAATTTTGTTGCTATAACACAAAAGCAGCCACTGACAGTATATAAACATATATGGATGTATCTCAATAAAACTTTATTTACAAAAACAGGCAACTGCCAGATACAGTGGTACACACCTGTAATCCCAGCCTCTTGGGAGGCTGAGGCAGGAAGATTGCAGGTTCAAGGGTAGCCTAAGCAACATAATGAGACCCTGTCTCAATATAAGAGGGAATGGGGATATAATTCACTGGTAGATCACCCCTGGGTTCAATCCCCAGTGCTGCAAAAAAAAAGCAGTGTTGAATCATAGACTACCAACACCATCTCTCTCTCTACCTCTATGTGCATCTGCCCCCACCAATTCATTTTTTTACTTATTAGTACAGATCCAGAGGAGAGCTTTTTAAAAATCATTATTTGCCTTAGGTCCCCCATTGACATTCCTGATGTAGTTGGCATGTGCATCTATGTCTTTAATGGTACCCGACTCTCACAGATGATGATGCTTAGCTAGTGGAGAAAATTATTGCTTTGCTTCGTGGAGGTGATAAGAAAGCCAATGGACATACAATCTAGACTCACTTCCTTCTTTGAGTTCAAACAGCCCCCGAAGTGAGAATAATTCTTAGTGGAGCTTTCTCACCAACGCTGTGCATGTTGTCTTAGGAGCTTGGCCCATGATCCCTTTTAAAGGTTGCAGAGCAGTGAATAGAAAGACACAGTGTTTTTTATCTACCACTCTTTGATTCTTTACCTCTCTCTCCATTAATAGCTGAGCTGCTGTGGTGTGCAGAACTACACCAACTGGAGCACCAGCCCCTACTTCCTGGAGCACGGCATCCCCCCCAGCTGCTGCATGAACGATACCGACTGTAACCCCCAGGATCTGCACAACCTGACTGTGGCCGCTACCAAAGTTAACCAGAAGGTACCTGTTTCTTTCCGGCCCCAATGGGTCCTGTGGTAATTGTTTGAGAGGGCTTTGTTGTTCTTGTGAAATTATGACACAGGTTAGAACAGATAGTCCAGGAGGGAGGCAAGAGTCTTCCTTTGTCATCTTCGATTACCTGGGAGAGCACTTGAGGCTGCTCACTTCTAAAAGAGAAAGCTGTGCCTCAGATCATCCTCATACTGCACTCCCGCAGCCAGTCTCTACCAGGCACAGTTATGAAGGCTTAGCAAGTGGTTCCCGTTAACCCCGATGCTTGTGTCAGACAGAGAATGCTGGCTTTCTTCTTTCTGGGTGTCTTTTTTTTCTGCTCGTATACCATCTAAACATGAAATTATTCGCAGCTGGGTGCCAGTCTTTGGCAGGAAGAAGGGAGCAGAGTTGACAGACAGCATCTGCTTCTGCTAAGAGGGTGGCCTTTATTTTAAGGAGTTCACTGTTATAGGAAAGGAAATCAGCTACTCCAATTCAACTCACTGACAACATCCTGATTCCCAAAGAAATTAGGGAGGTAAAAAGATAGCTAAAAGAAATTCAAAAGTTAGTACATAGTGTGAATGATGAAAATGAGGTTTCAGTAGCTGGATAAAAAGAAAAATCAATTCTGTATTCCACTTTATAGGGAATACAATGAAGGCATGATAAAACTGTGTGCTGAGGCTGTTTGTATTTTTACCCATTTAGATAAATATCATATGCAAAACATGATTTGGTGAAACAAAGGGGGGAAACCTACTGTTGAGTTTACCTATCGTTATTCAGCCATGGGGCAAATTTTCTTTTCTTATTATGATAAAATTTCCTTCTCCTGATGTCCTCATAATTCTGTATGGTCTAGTTCAACTACTGAATAATTCATAAAGGGATGATAGCCATTCTTTCAAGATTAGAATGTTAAGAGGTGGTTTCTGCATTTCACTCACTTAATGCTGATATTTGTAACATGAATGCTACAGGGCATTGTTGCCATTCTGGAAGCTCATTTTGTCATTCTTGGCTTATTACTTTGCTATTGGTGTGATTCTATATGATATAGTATGGAGATTCCTGTTTTAGCTAAGAGAACATCTGTTCCTGCTGGAAATTTCTTATGAACCCAAACTTTGAGGCTTCCTTCACCTCTCGTTAGTCAGCAAGATGACTTCTGGCTTTTTCATGGATATACCCACTGAGCACCCATATGTGTCATTAGGCTGACATTGTATGAAGATCCAAGCATACCTGGCACATGGTTGGACACTCCAACTTAGGGAAGGCAAGAAATGATCTGTTGTGGTGCAATATTTGGCTCATGAGGTTAGTTTGTTTAAGACAGCACTAATGAACTTTAGGTAAAAGTCTTTTCTACCCAAACTACTTTTTCTTTTGTGAAAGTTGAGGATCCAGAAGATAGGACCTCAAGTCAGACTCCAGTTTAAATTCTGGCTCAGCCACTTGATGGTTGTGTAGTCTTAGTCAAATTGCTTGACATTTATCAGTCTTGCTTTTTCCACCTGTACAATGGGGATAATAATGACTCCTGACCTTAAAGTTGACAGGATTGAATGAGATAATGTATGTAAAGCACAGTGCCTGGCATAGACTACTATATAGAGTACTATAATTCCTATGGTAAATGTTAGATGTAACATAAATGTGACCAAAATGAAGGTGGTTTGTCTTTCGTTATACCATCCGGCCCCCTATTAGAAAGGATGGCAGAGATCCTTGTAAGGAGAATTTTTTTTAGTGTCTTAAAGAAAGTTTGGGAGTATATTATATAGTGTATCTGTAATCCTTAAAATTATTTCTAGAAAGATGTGTAGCGATTTTTCATTTCAGTGACAACCTACACATTGACCTTACTCCCTACCTTCCCACTACAATCCTATTTTGTATTTCCCTAGGCACCTCAGATACTTGGAAGAAGTGCTTCACTTCTCTCTCACTGCCCTTACGTTCTACAACCTGGCCCCTTCAAAGGAGAAAAAATGAATGGAAACTGAAATTTGCCTACTGAATTTCATTACAGTCTTATTTAATGCCCATATGAACCTCTGAGACAAATTACTTGTCCTGAGTTACATAAAAAAGAGATAGCAATGGGATAGAGGCAGTAATAATAGGTGCTCATAAATATCGGCACCTCCCCACTGACTTCTTTCCCCAGGAGGATAAAGCTTATCTACTGCCACATTCTAGTGATACAGAGTCCTGTGGTATAGAATTAAAGGATAATCCATATAGATCTTTGGTTGTGTTGAGCCCTATACTCTGCTAGCACAGAAGGACGATTTTTGACTTTTACCTGGCAGCTTGAAGAAACCTACATTGGATAGGTTACTTGGAGAAAGCAGAAGGAAGGAGGTGTAAATAATTACACAGGATACTTATTATTTGGTTTGGGGGACAGGTTTTATTTAGGTTTTGTTGGAAGGATGATGAAATGTTTGCAGGCTCAGTTGGCTAATAGCATTTGCTGAGCCCCTGCTCCATAAAAATTCCTTGCCAGTTTGTAAGAGCAAGGGGAAAAAAGTTATTCTGTTTGGCAGCTACAGAGATACTCTTTTCTTAGAACCTCCGTGGAACTAGCCTTCTCTCCTAATAGTTAAAGTCTGCTACTTGCAGATGTTTTCTATTGGTGACTGCATTGATTTAGACATGCTGAGAGGGTAAGCAAATTATCTGTTCTGTTTCTGGGTGTTTCCTAGGAGACTTTGCAAGTGTCTGTAGATTTATCTCATGCTTGACAACCAGGCTTTCATATTAGGAAATTGAGAGAGATTATTGCAGGAAGATAAGATCACGCTTTAGTGCAGAACTTAAGGTTGAATGCAAACATGGCCTGTGGTTGTAGTATCAAAGCAGTTCTTGCAGTCTGCAGAGATATACCAAGGCTTGGAAAATGGACTCTGGGTCCTCATGGTTAAAAACAGAGGGGAAAAAATCCCCAGAGATGGAAAATATTTATTTTAGCATCACTTTCATCTTCTCACTTTGATTAATCCTATTACTGATACGATGCGTTAATTTGCTTTTTTACTCAGAAAAAGAAAACTTTTCTTATAGAAGAGTATTTCACAAACTTTAATGGGCATAGAAAACATCTGGAGATCTTGTAAAACTTCATTAAAATTTTGTTTAATGCAAATAACCCAAGGATGTGGCAGCTGCTGGTTTGGCAGGTTAGTTAGAGCCTCTGAGTAGGCAGTTCTCACAGGCTCCCAGGTGATGTTATGCTGCCAATACAAGAACCACACACTGAGGAGCAGGGTTCAAAGAGAACTATTTTGCCACAGTTGTACTAATGCCAGGCAGCTATTAAATCTTTCTGATTCCTCTCAGTGGCTAGAGTTGGCCTTATAGAAAACAAAGGGAGTAACTCTAATAATCTCCATAAATGGGGCCAGGGATGTAGCCCAGTGGTAGAGCACTTTCTAACTTAATGGAAGGCCCTGGGTTCCCATCCCAGCACTGCCACCAAAGACCCCCCCCCCAGATCTCTACAAATGTACTAGAAATCATACTTTAGAAAACATATTCAGCTAAGTGTAGAATTGAAGCCATGGGGTGGGAGGGGGAGATCTATACTGAACCATTTTGCAGGGTAAGAAAATGGCTCACATTTCTTCTCTCCAGGTGGTATAGTCAGGCTTCTGTTTCCATATTTTGTGCTAACTTAATACTGGGGCTCTTCTGGACATCATTCTTCTGCTTAGCCATCACTGTGGGAAGAAGAAATTATAGTGATAGCCAGCTTAACAAAACACCATCTTAGCTGCTACTATTTGGGACAATGTTAGAATATCCATTTCTTTTCTTCTCCCCTATTTTACTGCTCTTTGAAGGGTAGTGTGATGTATCATTTCACTAGTAAACATCAAATCAACAAACTTCTACTAGAAACAATCAAATTTCATAACTTCCCATGAGCAATAATGGAGTCCCCCAACCAGATGATTCCTCTTTATTTATCCAAGATTTTGTCATTTGATGCTGAGGTTTTCTATTCAAGGATATGGAATGCCTTTTCATTTATTCATGTCTACTTCTGTGTCTCAGCAGTGTTTACTTCATAGATCTTACAGATTTCATGCTAAATTTATTTCTACTTCTGAGACGGTTGTGGATAAAATTATGCCTGGGATTTGCTTTAAATTAACTCAGCCAGGGAATGGGTCTTAAGGAAGTTTAGATGAAACAATATTTGCCAGCCGGGCATGGTGGCGCACACTTGTAATCTTAGCATTTGGGAGGCTGAGACCGGAGGATTGCGGTTTGCGGACAGCCTCAGCTACTTAGTGAGGTCCTTCTGCAATTTAGTGAGACCCTATTTCAAAATAAAAATAAAAAATAAGGCAGAAGGTGTAGCTCGAAGGTCAAATGCCTCTGGGTTCCATCCCTAGACCCACAAAAATTTGCCATATATTAATTGTGATTGTAAGGATAAATGAGTGTGGATTCATGGTACTACTCTCTAGACTTTTTTTATATATTTGAATTTGGGGAATTCTGTTTGAATAAAATGCTGGCAGTCCCTAGGGTGAGTTGCAATTATATTTGCTAACTTAAAGTTGGAGTATATGTGAGAGTTGTAAGTGCATATAACCTAGCTTGGTATGACCAAAACATGTTTCTGAACTGTTTTCTTTCTGTTTCCAGGGTTGTTATGATCTGGTGACCAGTTTCATGGAGACAAACATGGGGATCATCGCTGGAGTGGCGTTTGGAATTGCATTCTCCCAGGTAGCCTACATCATTTTGCAGGGCCTGGTCCAGCTTTTCTCCCACCTCCATCCCTGGTTTTCCTCCCTAGCCTCCACATTTTTCAGACTGCCTTCCTGTGCCTTGGGGAAGGCTGATAGATGGGGTCAGAGCTCCTTGCTCGTTAGTCCTCAGGTCATCTGTTTATTGATTTTCCTTTTTCAACTTAAATGAAGTTTTGCCATCAAGGGAATATCGGTTACAGTTCAACTAATGACTAGCTCTAGAAAAACAACTTGCTTCTTCTGTAGGTCAAATGGAGGTTAACTGAACAAGGTGCGGGCTTAATTGGAGCATAAACAACTCAAAACATCAAATGGCTGATCCGAATTTGGGAGAGGCTTTTTTGCTAGTTGACCTGTCCTTTTTTTATTCTTTTTTAGTTCCTGTGGATCATGCATGACATCTCTCCCTTTAAAGAAAAACATTTAGAAAGCTTCATCTTGTGATCCATACTTTTTTAATTCCTGGGTTTGCCTATTGTGTTTCTCAAGAGGAAATCCAACTTTTGTGTATTAAATTTGTTATTCCTTTACTCTATCCACCCTCATAAACACAATGGAAGAAATGATAATGCAAATTAAGTAAGCCACACATACTTAAAGATGGAAATAGATTAGGCAAAATCTAAAATTTGCCTACCTCCACCAGGTAGGATACTGTTGCACATGCTTCTGATATCCTAACAAAGTGGTATATCTTTGCTATAATATTTCTGTAGGTAAAAGGATCGCCAAGTATGTTTATCAACTAAATAAAAACTTTAAATCTGTCATTGTCAACATGATTTACATTATGATGTGAGGCTATAATACACTGATAAAAGCACACTATAAAAAACTTTAACTCAGACAATTGTAGGATCAATAGATAATTTTTCAGATAAAACACAATTAATGTTGTCTCAGTAATGTTTCCAAAGCTCTGCTTTCCATATAGGCTATCTCAAACTCTAATACTTTTCCTGTCTCTCCTGCTTAGCAATGTAGATGTACTTTAACCTTATCTAAGTCTGTTCCTAAAATTTGTTATTGAAATATGGAATGTATAGACATGTGCATAAATTATAAGTTTACAGATCGCAAAATGAATAGACCTGTGTAGTAACCCTTTCTTAATCAAGGAACAGAGGCTGATTGTTTTTTGCAAAGTTTGGAGGAACAGAAATACTTTTCTTCTTAAGCAGTTAGAAAATCCTGTGTGGTGTTTCTTGTTGTAGTTTCAAAATTCTCTTTTACCATGCTTCATTGTTTTTGCAGCTTATGAAGTAAATTAAACCCTCAGCGTGCCAACACAAACAAACCAGACTGATGTCACAAGCAATGCAATTAACACAGTCTCCAGAGACATTTCAGGGACAGTTATCACCCTCAACTTTCTTACAGTTTGCTACAGTATTTCAGTAATGACACTTAGTAACATCTTTGTAGTGGCCAAGAGACATTTTAAAGGACAATGAACCTTGTGACTGATGTCAATGTGCAGGATGCACCTCGCAGCCTTAAACATACAGTTTCCTTAACATGTGTACATGTAGCATCAGGCTGTTAAAGCCAAAAGGGAATGTTTGTGTTCAGCATTTGAAGACAACTATCCCCTTAAAGGAAAAACTATTGCTAAATTCTCCCCTCATGGCTGCCTTAGAAAAATAAAGGGGCCTGATATCAATACTATACATGAGGAGATATATGAGATCACTGAGATGATGTCATGATGTATGATTCCATGTGTGTATGATGTCACTGAGATTCCTCAGTGACCCTGAAATATCATCAATGAAGCATCTTATCATCTTATCATCCATATTCCCATGTGGCCATGAGTGTGTAAGTTGTGGCAAGGAGAATCTTATTTTCATTAGTGAGATGAATAAAGTCAAATGGATCCTTCTCCAAGTTGTGAAAAATCTGATTAATACCTCTCCTCCACTCCTCTCCCTAAGAAGGAATTTATGCATAGACAAATGGTTAGCTGGCATGCTGAGCATTAATCTCTCTGTACTATCTTAAAGGAATCCTAATGTGGGGATCATTGAGTATGCTTTGTAGCACACTGTGGCAAGGAGAAAGGGACATACTGGCTTCAAGAAACTCCAAACAGAAATACTCTGCAGCAAACTTAGATCTCCTTAAGGTAACACATAGTTGCTAAGGTGAGAAAATAAAATACAAAGCCCAGTAGCATGACACAGCCATGTGGCCAGGCAGGTCCAGAAGAACAGACACATGAGACCTCCTGTGTTCAGTTTAGGGTTTTCCCCAGCCACATGCACTGCAGCTATTTGTGGTGCCAGCAGCCTCAGGGTTTCTGGAAGCTAAAGTTGGCATCCAGATGCCAAAGATCCAGGACATCCCTGGAACAGGGATAGCTACTTGCCAGATGCCTATTCAAGAACGACCAGCCCTACTGATCCTGATCAATGATCCAGAAGCAAAGCTTTAGCTACATTTGCTCAGAAATTTCAGAGCCAGTGTTACAGTAAACCTCACACGTGTTAGCTGTGTCAATGAAACTCTGTGCTTTGGCCTTTCTACAATAAAGTGGGCTCTACTTAGTAGAAGCCCAAGTGGGTAGGAAAGAGCAGAGCTCTTGTTTCTCTCTCTTTTCACCTCCACCTGCTCCTTGTCTTTTTCATTACCCTTTCTTGTGATCTCAATGATAACACCTGTTTGACGAATCTGGCCTTTCAAATCTATTGTTTCAGAGATAAAGAGTGGTGTAAAATACAAGGAAGACTAAGCTGAGTCTAGACCTTTAGTAGACTGGGCGCAAGAACTTTGTCCCCTGTTGGCTAACTCGGCCAACCCTTGTTTGGACAGTAAGATTGGCCAAGCATGTAATGTTTCTCTCCCCAGAGTCCCATTGCCTCGGCCCTCTCCAGGAAAAGCTCATCTGTCATAATTTGATGGGCAGACCCCGCTGCCCTATAAATTTGTAGCAGGAGGTTGAGTATGTTGGGGTATAGTACTTCTTCCCTGTAAGAGAGAGCATGTACACACATGCAGGCACCTCCATTGCCACCTGCTACTGCCACATAAATGGCCTAGAAACCAAGGGGTGTCTGGACTTGGACACTGTATTACTCACTTCATGACATTGCTTCCCACCTTGGTTTCACCATGTGGGGGTGGAGGAGGGCATCTTCTGTATTTAATACTTTTGTATCCAAGGTAAACAGACCTAGGGCATTGCTAGACTTGCAACCTATTAAGTCGTATTAATCCCTCATATTATGGAATATGATCATCCTGTAGAGCTGTTTTCCAGGAGAGGTGAAGGTTGAGCCACTTACCTGATGTTGGGCAACTGAAGATCCAGGATTACAATACTAACCTCCTCACCTGGTTTACTGATTTTAATGTTAAGGCCAGAGATCACCCTTGTTCCTGCCTCAGGTGGCAGCTGAAGGGAATTTATCTTGTGCTTTTTCTAAGAAAAGGGTTTAAGTCTGATATTAGAAGGGAAAAGGTACTGACCACCAGTCCATCCCTTAGCCCCTCACCTTCTTATAGGGCCTCTCCCCTAGAGCCCACAGTCATCTAGGATGATTTCTCATGGGCAAGTAATTCCTTTTGGGGACCTTGAAGGTCCTGTTTACCTTTTGATATGGAGGGCAGGACAAACCTGGAACTCTGTGTGAATTGCCTGTGTGGTTTGGGGAATATTTTGAACCTCCCCTAAACCAATTTTCCTTACCTGGAAAGTTGGGGTTATAATATTTCACAAGGTTGTAGTAAAAGAGTCAGTAATTTGTTATGTCTGAATGTGTTATGAACCTCTAGTACTTACTTGTTTGGGGCTAGAATCTAATTTTTTCACACTATCATCTATGTTCTGATGTACATTTTGGTTCTGGAAAGTGGCAGTTCTAATAAAAGGGACAAGCTATAAGGCTCAAAGTCTTCACATTCATAAGGGAGGTTTTAATTTCTCAATTTTAGAATATTCTTTATATGTACTTTGATTGGTGTATTGTAGTCTCACATCAAAATGTAGTTCAGAGTGATAGTGACATACATGTACACAGCATTTGGTGAGCTTTGCCATGGGTCTCTCCTCACTCTCTCCTTTTCCCTATACATGATATTGAGATTGGTATTGGTATTCTCATATATGTTCTTGAAGTCAGTGGAAGTGTTTTCTTTATTAATTCTCCCTCCCCTAACCACCACACTCCCCTGGGCCATCTCCCTCACTCCACTGGAGTTTCTCCTCCATTATACAAATCCCTTGTATTCAGATTACTCTCTGGCTTCTGCATTTGAGAGAAAATATATGAACCTTCACTTTCTGTGACTGGCTAATCTCACTGGTCCACCCATTTTCTTCATTTGCAGAATATTCTAAAAGTTACAGGCATGATACCTTTAGCTACTTGGCAGTAAAGGCATGGCACTATGTATTTTGTGGCATGAAATGATGTTGACCAAAGCCTCGGTAGAAGATAGGGTGAGTCCAATAAGGTGATGAGTTTTCCTTACCTGCCAGAAGTTACAGTTTGTGTATTTCACAGCACAATTGTAATTTTAAAAGTGAAGATAAGAATCAGTGACTGGAACTTACACTGGTGAGTTAAGAGCCAGAAAAATAGTTCAAGGGTTACCCTGACCAACCATGCAAACTAGAATGGTCACAGCTGTTTAGCCTGTAAGATAAGGGTAACTAGGTGGACAGGATGAGTAGTTCCTTCCCTGGATGATTGGCTAAAACACCAATTGCCTGGGCTCCCTGCCAGAATTTCTGATTTGGCAAGTGTGAGCTGGGGCTTGAGAGTGTACATTTTGAACAAGGGCCCCAGTGATGCTGATGCTATTGGATCTGGGGCCACAAGTGGAGTGATACTGTACCGGATTATCTCTAAAAGTTATTCAAACCTCTGATGCAATAAAACATGTCCAGTTGCTTAAAGAGAAGGGAAGTCATTGGCCAAGGGCAAGCGTCTCTTGGCTCAAGTGTTCTATTGGGCTCCCATCCAAAGAATGCTGATCCTTCAGGTTTGTGAATGGGAATTTCAGTTTCTAATGAGCAGAGCAAGATGTGCTGAAGGATGTGTTACTAGTGTCATAACCATTTTTATCAGATGTACCTGTGTCAAAGGTCAGATCAGGTCACAAAGATAGGTAGAGGACTGGCATCTTCTGAGGAGGTGAAAGTACTCTGTGACTGGCTGTTCTGATGACACTAAAAGCCTAGAAGGTGGGCCATTGGTGTTGATAGGTCCATTTAGTCCTGGGATCACTCCATGGTAGACAGACAAAAAGAACTAGAAGCCCCATTTTCTTCTATTCCCCCTACTTCTTACAAACCATATATTTCTTGCCTCACCAGCAAATGGACCTGGTCAAGAATAGTTTCTCAATTTTCGTCACAAAGAAAGAACTATTACTCTGTTGGCCAACTATGATTAGAGTAACAGTATGTTGCAAAATCTTCCAATATATATTCATGGATTTGAATTAAATTTTGTCCTTTTCATCAATATCTAACTAATTCCATGTCACAAATTTTTTTCATCACTCTCATGAAAAAATTTTAATATCACTTAGTATCAAAAGTCATTCTTCACTGGCCAGAACAAGCTACAGCTTATGACCAGTTCCAGAATTTCCCGTTGGCTCTGTGTAAGCAGTCAGACTTTCTCCATTTTAGATCCCACAACTGGAATTTGATTTGTCCTTTATCTCTTTCAAACTCCCCCTGTTCATATATGGAAATTCTGGGTTGCTAAAAATTATATCTAGGTATATTTTTATATCAAAATATCCCATCATACCCCAGAAGTATATGTAACTACTATGTTTCAGTTAAGAATAAAAATTTAAATAAAAACTTACATCTAAGATAAAAGAAGGAAATAGTTCAGTGACTTGTTATCTTCCTTTTGCTTGTCTCCCTGGCAACAGCTGATTGGCATGCTGCTGGCCTGCTGTCTGTCCCGGTTCATCACGGCCAATCAGTATGAGATGGTGTAAAGAGAAGGTAAGTGGCAATAGAGAGTGTTGAATTTTGCAGGTTCCCCTTAGGTGCCCATACTGCCCTTCAGATGGGCATAATCACTTAACTATCTGATCTTATTGGCCCTTTTCCATATGCACAAATCTCATTTCCCTGGAGCTGGGGAGGAAGTGTGATGGGTGCTATTGTAGAAAATGTGAAAGTTCTCTTTTCAGCATGTTACCATGCTTCTCAAGTCCTTGTTAACCTAAATCACTTATATATTTTAATTTTTCTTTCAGTCTTTCAGGAGCATTGGAATAAGAGACCTGTTTTTAAAAGAAACTGCAGCAAACTCTGAAAGACTTCCAAAGAATATAGAGCACAGTACATAACACACCTGCTCCGCTCCCACTAACCCCAACCTTCTACCCCACCCCTGCGTGCAACTGACACTCCTGCCCAGTCTCTGGTCCACCTTTCAGCCCGCATCATGTGTAGTGTCCACTTTGTGAAACCCTGTTGTGCCAGAGTGTAGCCAGATCCCCCTGCAGCTAGTCCTAGTGAACCCTACCCTGAGGCCCCATGCGTGCCAGCTCCGCTGTGTGTACTTGGTCCAAATGCAGCTCATCGTAGGCGGCTGGTTCTCACACCACCACCAGCCCCTTGGGGCCCTGCATGTAGTATGGGAGACTCCTGTTAGCCCTCACTGTGGTTGATAAATGCCACACACCTTTATGTAGATAGCAGACGATAGTTATTTGTTCTTTTGACTTAATCTTGTTTGGTTTAGTTTTCCCTTTACTACAGTTTTTTCCTACTTTCTTTAGTCTGCCTAGGACATGTAAAGAGATGCATCAGTAATTGCTCATGAAGAGAAAAGCAGCATGTGTCACGCATGATGGAGATTGGTTTTGAGTGTTAGGTGGCTCCCTTGCTTGTTATGGTTTCACACCTGAGTATGTAAAGACAGTTTAGTGCGCCTTTGCCTCTTCGTTGAAACCTGTATAATCTTGTTAAAAAGCTATGTTGTTGCTTCCCATGAAGGCAATGCAATTCCTTTTTATCCCCAATTAATTGCTATTGTGTTATTTTCCTTCTTTCTATATTTTTCTTGCATTGACATTACAGACTTCGAAGACCTCATCAAATCAATTTAAAAATGAGTGTAAAGGGGGAACAAGAGTCAAAATATTTTTAAAAGATCTTAAAAATAATGCCTCTGTCTAGCATGCCAATAAGAATGCATTGATATTGTGAACATTTGTGATATATGTATTAATAAATAGAGCAATTACAAATAGCTGTGTTGTGATTCTGTTCTCTGGTTGTTATGTCAGTTTTTGAACACACATCCCATCTTTGTCTGCAGGTGATTGGAGGTGGCCCACTTTACTCACAGACACAGCTCTCCACACATACTCCCACCCCACCAAAATAGTATGGGGCAGCCTAAAACCTGAAGGATTAGATTTGTGTGTGTGTGAACATTTCAGAAACTCGAATCATTTGTCATGAACAGGACACATTGTTGGCTGCAGAAATAGAGCCTTCATCTCATTTCAGGCCTCTGAAATTCATGAAATAAATACTATGATTTCAGCAGAGTTCTGTAAAGTCTGGATTTCATTTAAAAAGGAAATGAGCATCTATTCTTTCCTTCATCATTTCTAATAAGCATATATTCTTCCCTTCCTTCTTTCTTCTCTGGGTTGGATTGAGTAAATGCAACCCAAAAAACAATTCAGTTGTCCAGTGCCCTAATTTGTACTAAAGTATGAAATGCTTACACTTGATTTAACGAGCATTTTAACAATAGGTGCAGTATAATATATTATCTGCAATCATTTTTTTCCTTCTTGATGAGTCATGAAAAAATCCTAGCAAAAGCATAAATTGATCTGTTCTTAAGTGAGTGGATCTAAAAAGTTTCTTCTCTGCAGAATAACAAGCAATTAGAGCAGAGATGGTTTTTCTAACTGTATGTATATTAGCCTCAACTTTGCATGGGGTAAACCCTATAAGGCTTACAGAAGGTACTGCCCAAAGCTTGAGATGTTGTCTTAAAAAAGTAAGCATTTTTAGAGAATCTAGAAAAGCTCTTCTATGGAAACATATGTAGCTCAAAACTTCAGTGTTTCATTTTTAAAATTCCATTATATATTGAAAATGAGGTTTTTCCGTAAAATCCTAAATAGAGCCCAACCCATGGTTCACCTCTTTGCATTTATTGATATATTTTGGTAAGGTATCTATATACTTTCTAAATTAAATTCAGATCTCCACATGACATACTTCTAATGTGAAACATTTGGACCATGGTTTATTTTACTTCAAAACTGTAATGTGTTTCAACTCTGAGTGACTTGTGTATAATATACATTCCTGCTTCAAATGATATTAAAAAGACACAAATTGAAATCCCTTTTTGAAGTATAACATTTACATATGGTAAAGTGCACAAAATGTTAAATACACAGCTTAAGTTTTTACATACGTAGAAAGCAGTGTAAGAGCCTAGGTAAAATGCCAAATATCTTCAGCACTCCAGAAGTTCTCTTTATGCTTATTTGTAGTCAGTAACTACACCCCCAGGCCTCCACCCCAGAGTACATCTCTGCATTTTATTACCATAGATTCATTTTGTTCTTGGATTTCATTTAAATTGAATTGTAGACATGGACTGTTCCATGTACCTTCTTCTGTCTGTAAGAATTACATGTAGAATGTAAACAGTCTCATCTTCACTGTCATATAGGATTCTATTCTGTATATAGCACTCTGTATATAGCACAATTTACCCATACTACTACTACTGGACATTTGCATTGTTTTCAGGTTTGGGCCACTATGAATACAGATGTGGTATTATGGGATTTGCTTTTTAGAACACAGTCGTGTGGAATTACTCAAAAATAAAATATGTTTAGATTTAAAAGGTCACAAAAAATAAGAAATCAGATGCTTTCCCTAATATGTGAAAGGTAAGGAGAAATGGGTCATAGGAGGAACTCTAGATGAAAAAGGAAATCCTATAGAGGAACAAACAAGACAACCTAAAGGAGGAGAAAGGAGGGGGGAAGAAGGAAATTCTCTAAAACACACAATGTACTTAAAACATATTGAAGTCAATCACTAAGCCAAGCAAGGAAAGGAGGGATGGGGAGTGAAAGGGATGGGAATTAGGTAGGGGTTAAATCGGTGATGGGTACATGTATGTACACACAAGTATTTTTTTACCCCAATATGATGTATGAATATAATGCACCAATAAAAAAATTAAAAATAAATAATAAAAGGTACTACCTAACATTTTGTCAAGGTGGTTATATTAATCAATCCTCTTAGTAGAAATGTAAAAATGTTCTTGTTGCCCCATATCTGTGCCAATACTTGCTATTCTCATTCTGTTTAATTTAGCCATTCAGTGGGTGTGTAATCATATTTTGTTTTAATTTGCCTTTCCTTGTGACTAATGCTAGTAAAACACTTTTTTTCATTTGGAGATCGTCTTATTAACTGTTCAAGTCTCTTATGTCTTCTAAAATTCTACTGTCTTTATTGGTTTGTAGGAATTCATTATATATTCTGGATACATTTATTTCTGGAATGTAGGCATTACAGCTGTTTTCTTCCTGCCTATGATTTGCCTTTCCAAGTACAGTCAGTTCTTGACCAGACTACCCTTCTGAGAAGATATTAAAGCAGTGACACAGATAGTCCAAATTATCAAAAAGCCTTTCTTCCTAGCAAGAACAATGTTTTATTCCACAGTGTTGACTGATTTTAGGAGCTTTGTCTTTTATTTGTAATGTGGTTATTTTAATACAATTAATTTTTATTTATTAAATATACTAAGATTTGAGTCTGGAAAGACAAAAAAAGTAAAGCATGACAAAATGTTGGTATAGTGGAGGAACTTACTAGAATTAAAGTAACAAAATATACAAAGCAAAGGTTTTATTCTTATTGTTTGTCTACATTTGTCAGTGTTAAAAGCCAAAAGACGAAACTTAGGTCTAAGAGATATTTGAGATTATAATAAAAACTGCCCAGGAATTGATTTGTTGAATTTGACTTGGCCATCTAGAGTTTTTAAGCCTCTTGGGTGATTAAGCCTTCCTAGTACAGGAAGAATGGGAACCTCGGTACTAAAGTCTGGCTTCAGATTACCCTTTTCACTCATGCCCCATATCTGTTCCATTTGCTCGAGAACATTTTACACCATGCTTTTTCTCTAAATTTTCATTTTCTTTAGGATTTTCTTTTCATGTTGTAAATACCAATCATTGTGCTGCTTTGTTATATTTTTATAGCAGTCAAAAATTAGCTTTAGGGCTGGGCGTGGTGGCACACGCTTGTAATCCCTGTGCTTGGGAGGCGGAGACAGGAGGATCGCACAGGTTCAAAGCCAGCTGTGTGCGCTGGCTTAAGAGACCCTGTTTCCAAATAAAAAAGTATAAAATTATATCTGGGAGTGTAGCCCGAAGGTAGAAGGGTTTCCAGGAACCCCAATACCACCAAAAAAATTTAGCTTTATTCTTTTTTATTATTATTGGTGCACTGTATTCATACATCTTAATGGGTTACAAGATGGTAGAGGTATACATGCATACATCACGCATTTAGCCCTCTCCCAGTCTCCACCCCATTCCCTCCCCTCTCTCTCTTCATGTTTGGCTTTATTTGTGAGCATACATCATGTACATTAGAGAATTTCCCTCTTTGCCCTCCCATTTCCCTCAGTTAGTTTGCCTTAATTGCTCATCTATGTATTGGTTTCTCCCTCCTCATCTAGAGTTCTTTCTATGACCCTTTTTCTCCCTAGCTTCTGCATTCAATTTCTATTTTTAATACATTTCCCAAAGCCTCCCATCATCAAAGACCCTCTTTTGGTAATGTTCGCCATTACCAATGTATCTCCAGGCTTAGCCAACCATAGCAATTGTCCTCTGTGCCCTAAATTTCAAGTCAAGTATTTTCTAACATTGTTTATTTCTTCTGCTTTCAAGTTCATGAAGTGGTCATAATAATGCCTTATTTTGAAAATTCTTAATGGCATCTATTTTTGTCCTCATTTTCATTCCTAACATTATTCTCTTTCTTTTTTGCATTCATGATGGAAAGTTGTCTTTCTGTCTTTTTAAAGAAGTAGTCTTTTAATTTAATCCTCTCTCTTGTTTGCTTTCTATTTCATTAATTTCAACTCTTTATTTCCTTCAGTTTTCCTTGAGTTACCTTGAGTGTTTTCTTTTGGTGGATTCATAGTTCATTGATATTTTTAACTATCTTTTATAATATTTTCATGAAATTCATATCTAAGTGTTCCTTTAGCTGTATTTCATTTTTTATTTGTAGTTTTATTATCCTTTAATTCTATGTATTTTTGTGATTTCCATTTGGATCTATGCAATGAATCATATATTGGGAATTGATTCTTAAAGTTTCCCAAAGTGTGGATCTTGGGACTGACATTTTGTTAAAAAGGTTTGATTTGGATGATAAAGATTCTTTGGTATTTGTTAGGGCTTGCTTTGTGCCCTGGTATATATTAGTTATAGGGTGCAAGGTTAACAAAAGTCTGCAAATACATTCAAATAGTAAATTTTGTGAGCATTATTAAAATAATCTGTTCCTATGAATATTTTATCTGTTTAATTTATTGTTTTCTGAGAATGATGCATTAAAATTCCCCACTATGACTAGATTATGTCAGTTTTTTACCTTATCTATTTTTAAGCCACATTGTTTAGGAGCATGAAAGTTCCATGTCTCATTGTTTCCTTTTACCACAAACTATAATTTCTTTCTTTAAAGTTTATTTTCTATGGAATTACAGTTGCTATAATAACTTTTGCTTGATGAATATTTGCTGAGAGTATTATTCTACATCCCTCTGCTTTCAGTCTTTCTGTGTAATATTTTTCATGTGTCTATTTTTTTAATTGGTGCATTGTAGCCATACATCTTAATGGGGTACAAGATGATAGAGGCATACATGCACACATCATCCATTTAGCCCTCCCCCAATTTCACTCCACTTCCTCCCGCCTCCCGCCTTCACATGTTTGGCTTAGTGATTGAATTTGATATGTTTATGAATGTATGTCATGCACATTAAGAAATTTTCCTCTTCCCCCCTCCCATTGTTGTCAGGTCACTTTACTTGCTCATCTATGGTTTCTCCCTCTTTGTCTAGAGTTCCTCGTATGACCCATTTTCTCCCTAGCTTCTACATATTAGGGAAAGCATTAGATTTTTTTACTTTTTGTGATTGACTCTCACTTAGCATAATGTTTTCCAGTTCCATCTATTTCCGCTCAAATGATGTAATTTCATTCTTTATAGCTAGGTAAAATTCCATTGTGTATGTGTGTATATATATCCCATTGTTTTGTAATCCATCCATCTGTTTATGTACATCTTGGCTGGTTCTGTGGTTTGAGAATTGTGAATTGTGTAGCTATGAACATAGATATGCATACATTAGTCTGGTAGTTTGGGTTCCATTCTTTTGGGAAGATACTCAGAAGTGGTATTACTGGATCTTATGGTAGGTTTTTTCTCATTCTTCTGAGGATTCTCCATACTGTTTTCCAAAATGGTTGCAATAAAATAAAAGAAGAAATTCAAATGGCCAATAAATTTATGAAAAATGTTTAACATCATTAGCAATCAGAGAGATGCAAATCAAAACTACCCTGAAATTTCATCTAACTCCAATTAGAATGGCAATCATCAAAAACACAAACAACAACATATCCCAGGGAGAGTGTGGAGAAGTAGGAACTCTAATAAATGTGTCTCTTAAATAGCATATAGCTTCATTAAAAAAAATTTTAGTCCAATCTTAGTCTTAACTAAAGAGCTTATTCTGGTTATGGATTATTATTAAGGTATTTCATTTTATTTCTACTACTTCCTTTCTGTTTTCCTTCTTTCCTGCTTTCTCTTAAATTATGTTATCTTTATATTTCTTTTTTGAAATCACTATACAGTTATATATGTGTACACACACATATAGGTAACAGGGGTGTTCTACCTCCAAGCTACACCCTAACCCTTTTTATTTTTATTTTTTATTTTGAAACAAAGCTTTGCTAAATTACTAAGGGTCTCGCTAAGTTGCTGAGGTTAGCCTCAAACCTGTGATCCTACTGTCTCAGCCTCCTAAGTACTGGGATTTCAGGTGTGCACCACCACACTCAGGCTGTTCTGTATATATTATATATTTAATTATATATTTAAATATATATACAAATATAACATATATCTATATTTAACGACTAACCAGAAGTTCTTAACATGTGTATTTGAAATTTAAGGTTAATCAGAATTTTTCATCGTCCTCCAAAGACTTTGGAGTGCTTTCATTTCAGTCACTTCTCCCTTTCTGGTCTTTGTTGCCTGACATTTTTTCTGCCATCTCCTCAAATTAATCCTATTAGTGGCTTTACAGTGTAGACTTTACTAAATGTATAACAGTTTGCTTCTTGCATCTCAATTCTTTCTGGATTCAGGAGTCTGTGTGTGGTAAATTATCTCAATCTGCATCAGAAAAGTCTTCATGTTTTGGAAAACTGTCCTGTTTTAAAGTGAAGTTTGAGTATGCACCTGACATGAATGATTCCATTCTGGTGTGGGTTTATTTGTGGGGCTGAGGGCAAGAACTAAATCCAAAACAATAACCTCCCATAAATTTTATTTAATAATGTATGCCTATTTTTTAAGAATATTTTTATTTGGTTTTTAAGGCTTTTGCTAGAATATATAGTTCCTTTTTTTTTTTAGTTTGCCTGTGGTGCCAGGACATATATAATATTATTTACAATGTATTACATGTTGCCTTCTAAT
Source organism: Muscardinus avellanarius (assembly GCF_963383645.1). NCBI lineage: Eukaryota > Metazoa > Chordata > Mammalia > Rodentia > Gliridae > Muscardinus > Muscardinus avellanarius. The sequence goes on from NC_137792.1 coordinate 31,894,048, forward strand.
TCTCTAATTATTTCATGTGTAACTAATTTCACTCACAGTTGATTAAGATCTTTTAATAGTGTTCTTGGGGGCAAGGGCAACGTCAATACTGCCTTTGTGTCCCCATATTGACTGGCCCAGAGCTAAGGACTTCTAAGGTTCTCAGATTACTTTATGAATAATGAATGAATGAACTCTTAAGTCCTTAAACACTGTGCCAAAAACTTAACTGGTATTACGTGAATATATTTTCTCAGTTTATTTCTGTTGTTAAGTCCTATATGTGACTTTATCTTTATAATTTTGTACTATCATTTCAGACTCATGTCCTCTTTACCAGTGAACACATCACTATTTTTAGCTCATGGATACATCATAGTTTTTGCACTGCCCTGAAAATAAATAAGTACATGTATTGAGTAATATTGGTGATATCCAATCTTGATTTTCACCTAGACTTATAGTTATAATCATTAGATTTTTTGTTTCTTGAGGGAGGCCTGTGTTTCCTAATATAACCTAAAACATGCAAAATAGGTTAATAAACACAAAAAGGATCCAAGAATAGATAAATGATATCCTAACCTTAATGACTTCCCAACAAATAGTACTGGATAATGTATGCATAGAAGTTTTGACCTATTGTGTGGTGTCTGCAGGGAGTGATGTAAGGTAATTCAGCAGTGACTATTTCAAGACCTGGATTTAGACCACGGGAAGTACAAAGAAGATTAAAGTACCCACTTGCAGAGAGTGTCGGTTAATTTCCATATATAGCAAATTGGGAAAACCTGTAATTTTTCTAGCAGTATAATTCCAGTTTGTACAGTTGTTTGTAAAAAATCTAAAATAATATCTTCTATGAATACAACTGCATTTGTTATCTGCTGCTTTATTAACAAACTGTCATTTAACAGTTGAAAATAGAATATTTATTATAATTTTGTAGACTAGAAATGCAGGTATGGTTTAGCCAGATATGCCTTACTCTCAAGTTCTTTCATGTGACTACTAGTTAAGACATTAGTTGGAACCATAATCTACTTCAGGAGTATTATTTAGGGTGGAGGAATCAGCTTCTGGTCTAATTCAGTTGATGCCTGACAGCTTTTGGTGCCATGCCATACAGACCTCTCCACAGGGTTGCCTCATGACTTCGCAGCTAATTTATCCCAGGGTGAAAAACAAAGACCAAGTGTTCACGACAAAAGCCGCTAATTTATAATCTACACTTTGAGTGACAGGCCAACACTTTAGCAATATTATATTTTTTAGAAGTCAATGAAAAAGTCTAGCCTATGAACAAGGAGAGGGGATGATGACACAAAGCTGTGACAATCCAGAGACTGGGCTCACTGGGCGCTGTCTTGAAGGTGGCCTACCACAGTATTACTTGATTTATTTCACTCTGGAACTTACTAAAAGCTCACATAGTTAATAGAGAATGGAAACTAAACTAAAAAAAGAGAAGCATGTTTTACGTATGCATGTAAGTATGTATGTATGTATGTATTTTATTTGTTGAGCTCTACCACTGAGCTACCTTCCCGGCCATTTTTATCTTTTATTTCAAAGCAGAGTCTTGTTAAATTGCTCAGGCTGGCCTCAAACTTACAGTTCTACCTTAACCTCCCAAGTAGCTGGGATTACATGTATGTGCTGCCATGCCTGGCAAAAGAAGTCCATTTCACAAATAAGTTTACACTCCACTCTTGCTTATCTTGTTATTTTTTCATTTCTTTCATGACTAGCCAGGGCTTTTTTGGCATTGTTCCAAATAATTCTCAGTAGGAGCTAGAAGTCTTGATAGAAAATCAAATGCTATAAGTTTTCATAAATACTAAAACTATTTTTTCTATTGTCTTGGAAGATTTTCTACAACTTTTTCCTTTAAAAAATCTAGTAATCACCTCAATTCTCTACAACATATCTCCTAGTTAAATAGCCCTAAAGAAAAATCATTAAAAATAAATTACTTGAATCTAAGTGCAATGATATATGCCTATGATCCCAGCTCATCAGCAGGCTGACGCAGGAGGATGATAAGTTTGAGGTCAGCTGGGGAAACAGAGAGAGACCTTGATTAAAAAAAAAAAACAAATAAAAAAACTAAAATGGCTGGAGATGTAGCTCAGTGGTAGTGCACTTGCAATGCATGAACAAAGCTCTGGGTCCAATCGTCAGTACTATAAGAAACATACGAACACACATAAATAAGATGGTATTTTATTTTATCCTTTCTTCTTCTATCTTTACTTCATGAAGATTCATGCTTTTAAAATGATGGTTGAAAGGCGGGTGTTGTGGCGCATGCTTGTAATCCCAGCACTTGGGAGGCTGAGACAGGAGAATCGCGCAGTTTCAAAGCCAGCCTCATCTACTTAGTGAGGCTCTCACCAACTTAGTGAGACCTTGTTTCCAAATAAAGTATAAAAAATAGCTCTAGGAGTGTAGCCCGGAGGTAGAAAGCCCCAGTACCAAAAAAAAAAAAAAAAAAAAAAAAAAAAAAAAAAAAAGGTTGTTGAGCCGGGCATGGTGGCACACGCTTGTAATCCCAGTACTTGGGAAGCTGAGATAGAATGATCACAGGTTCACAACCAGCCTCAGCTACTTAGTGAGGCCCTCCATAACTTAGTGAGACCCTGTTTCCAAATAAAATATAAAATAGGTCTGGGAGTGTAGCCCAGAGGTAGGAGGCCCCTGGATTTCATCCCTGGCACAAAATAAAATAAATAAAATAAAATGATGGTTGATCCAGGAGTGGTGTTGCACACCTATAATCCCAGTATTTGGGAGGCTGAAACAGAAGAATTACAGCATCTAGACCAGCCTCAGCAATTTAGCAAGACTTTCAGCAGCATAGGGAGACACTGTTTCAGAAAACAAAAGCCAAGCATGGTGGTGCAAATTTATAATCTCAGCATTTGAGAGGCTTGAGACAGGAGGATCACAATTCATGGCCAGCCTCAGAAACCTGAGACCCTTTGCAACTTATTGAGACTCTGTTTCAAAATAAAAATCAAAAATAGTGCTGGGGGTGTAGCTCAAAAGTAGAACAACCCTTGGTTCAATCCCCAGTATCCCACAAAATTAATAATAATGATAAAATAAATTAATAAATAAATAATAAAAGATGCTGCAGGCATAGTTCAGAAATAGAATGCTCTTATGTTCAACCCCCAGTACCAAAAACAAAAAGATGATTGATTCAGTTAAATGAGTGGTGGGATTTTATTTGTAATTTCTTTGGTAGCAAAAAGATTACATTTTTCAGAGTAGAAGATTGATATGCTGATAAATTATGTCCAAAGTACTCTCCAGAATCATAGGAGTCTTAAAAAAATATGTTACAGTTGAAGGAATTTGTTATAGTTTGTACAGATTTGTGCATAGGGTGGTGTGGAATATTGAGGAAGTATGGTAAAATATAGGAAGTTATTTTCTTCTTTAAACACTGAGTTTGAGCGCACAACCCTTGGTCATCTTTTCTATGCTCTCCTCAGTGATTTTATTCATCTCTATCATTTCAATTACTATATATATGGCAGTGGTTCCCATCTTGAAATAGCCAGCTTATACTTTTTTTTGTGGAGTTCTCGATGTGTACAATTCAGGTGACAACAACCACAGGGTTGAACATAGCCTATGGAAGTCCAGGGTAGACTCAAATCCAGAAAGATCATCTCAGAATGGTTTGGAGTAAAATAAATGAGAATTTTGGAGCTAGGGATGTGTTATAATGCTTGCCTAGCATATTCAAGGCCCTGGGTTCCATCTATAGCACCACACAAGAAAATAATTTTTCTTTTTGGTAAATTTTCTTTATGTCATTTATAGAGATATATTGAACATTTTCTATGTGCCAGACACCATTCTGAATGTGGGGCTGTGGTGGTGACAAGACTGAGCAGGTCTTACTCTTCCAGGACATATATTTTTATAGAAGCTGGCAGATAATAAACATATGAATGAATAGGATTAGTGATAGGCTTTAGAAAGAAAATAAAAATGGATGACATTGGTGGCACTATTTTTTTTAGTGGTACAAGAGATGGAGCCTAGAGGCTTTCTACCCCTGGGCTACACTCCTAGACCTATTTTTTATACTTTATTTGGAAACAGGGTCTCACTAAGTTGCTGAGAGCCTCACTAAGTAGCTGAGGCTGGCTTCGAACCTGCGTGATCCTCCTGTCTCAGCCTCCCAAGCGCGGGGATTACAAGCGTGCGCCACCACACCCGGCCTGGTGGCACTATTTTAACAACTCAGCTTTCACTGTGTAGTTGAATTAGTTCATGAACCTGGGCAGCCAAACTCTGACATGAGCTCATCTTAGTTAACTTAAAGGTGGGCTAAGCCAGACTGTATGAATCTTAATGCTTCAGGTGGGGCAAAACAGCCACAAGTGGCGGTTTTTCTGTATAGAAACCAACCATTGTCAATCATTTATGATTATAAAAACAAGGCTGACAACTTTCTCAAAATAAGACTCTGGAGAAAGTTCCAGAATTCAATTAATTAATAGTTATAGAAAGCCTCCTGCAAGAAGAAGAAGGAGAAGAAGAAGAGGAAGAAGAAGAAGAAGAAGAAGAAGAAGAAGAAGAAGAGGAGGAGGAGGAGGAGGAGGAGGAGGAGGAGGAGGAGGAGGAGGAGGAGGAGGAGGAGGAATTTACTTCAGGCAGAAGGACATGGCAATATGTACATTAACAAGAATATGCTATAATCTTGATTGACTGGCTTCCTGGACAAGTCATGGCACTTCAGCTTTGGACCAGCCCCTCTTCAACTTCTGTATATGGGGCTTGCTGTGAGATTAGATTTAAGGAAATTATTTCATAGCTTTATGGAAAAAATGTTTGTAAATCAGAGCGTTAGATTATGGTGCTGATGAGAGGTTTCAGAGTTTATCAAATGTGCCATGGATCCTCAGCGTGGGCTTCACCTGGGAATTTGTTAGAACTGCAGAATCTGAGGCCCCACCAGAAATCTGAATCAGAATCTGTTTTTGCAAGATCTTAGGAGATTCATATTCACAAAAAGAATTGAGAAGTACCACTTTAGGATTTAGGCCACTGCTTTCCAAACTTAGCTATACTTCTTAATGACCTGAGGATTGTGGGATAGGCTGGGTATTAGGATTTTCAAAAGCTGCCCAGAGGATGCTGATATACAGTCAACTTTGAAAACACTGATTTAGGCCCCAGAATAAGCCCTATTATGAATGGTGTCTTTAAAATGTTGGCTGTTTGTTCACCCAGAGAATAAGGTCTATAATGAAACTCCATCAACTAGAACTCTCTACCTCTGGGAGAAGGCAAAGGTTGCTCATCCAACCTCCTCCTTGCATGTGAAAGCTAGTACTTAGTGGAGAAAGGCTATTTTGGTAAATGGGTGGGACAAGTGTCAAGGGCATTGAGAACTCCTTTCCAGCAGATGGTGTCATTTATCAGCTGGTTTAGATAGCTGAGAGCTCTCATTTATATGCAGTGATTTTTCCTCTTCACCAGGGATTAACTCAGTAGAAACACTCAGAAAGACTAGCGGGCCTGCTACTTACCCTATTCAGTTTAAATTTATTTTATGTAATTGTATGCAATAATTTATCTGTGAAATTCCTCCAGGGAAAGAAGCCACATGGATAGCTCAAGCCACTGAAAATAGTAAATAGAGTGTCCTTATGCATTCATTAAGTTGTGAAGCAAACAGCAGGAGATTGTTAGAGAAGGGCAGAAGGTGACTGAATATTTAGAAGAAGATACCCTTGGGGGTGACCACTCCTTCTTCCATCCCTTTCTGACTCTCAGAAATGTGGTTTGAAAAAAAAATGTGCATTAGGCATTTTCATTTTTAATGGAAGCTGAATCATGGGAATGGGCAAGCATTGTCTACTTTAAAATATTCAAGATAGCTGGGCTTGGTGGCCCATGCTTGTAATTCCAGCATTTGAGAAGGTGAGACAGGAGAATCGGTTTGCAGACAGCCTCAGCTACTTAGTGAGATCCTTTGTAACTCAATGAGATCCTGTTTCAGAATAAAGAATAAAAAATAGGGCTGGGGATGTAGCTCGGAGATAGAATGCCCCTGGGTTCCATCCCTAGTACCCCAAAACAAAATAAAAATAAAAAATAAAATATTAAATTACCAATAGTCTCAAAGCCACTTTAACTGAGACATATTTAGGAGAAGGTGTGTATGAACACACACTATAGAAAATTAGAAAAGATGGAATGTACTTCAACATCATTAAGGCAATATACAATAATAAACCCAAAGCCAACATCACACTGAATAGGGAAATGCTACAGAAATTCCTTTTAAAATCAGAAACAAGACAAAGATGCTCCCTATCATCACTTCTTTTCAATATTCCTGGAGACTCTTGCCACAGCAATAAAACAAGAGAAGGATATAAAAAATTAAAATAGGAAGAGAAGCATTAAAATTATCTTTATTTGCAGATGACATGATCCTATATCTAGAAGACCCAAGAAAATCAAAAGACTACTAGAGCTGATTAAAAATTCAGCAAAGTAGCAGGATACAAAATCAATCTAAAAAAATCAGTAGCTTTTCTATATGCCAACCATGAATCCATGGAGAAAAAAATCAAAAAAATAATTCCATTCACAGTAACCTCACAACCAATAAAATACCTAGCAATAAACCTAAACAAAAAGTCAAAAGACCTCTACAGTGAAAATTATAAAACACTAAAGAAAGAAATTGAAGAAGTTCTTGGAAAATGGAAAGTTCTCCCTTGCTCTTGGTTAGACAGAACATATATTATCAAAATGGCCATTCTATCAAAAGTGATCTACAGAGTCAATGTAATCTCTATCAAAATACCAATGTAATTCTTTATAGACCTAGAAAAATTAGTCACAAATTTCATATGGAAAAACAAAAGACCCGTAACAGTCAAAGCAATTCTCAACAATAAGAACCATGTAGGAGGCATCACAATTTCTGACTTCAAATTATACTACAGAGCTACAGTAATAAAAACAGCATGGTATTGGCACACAAAAAATGCACACAGACCAATGGAATAGAATACAAGATACAGAAACAAATCCACACACTTATAGCCCATTGACTTTTGACAAAGAGGCCAAACATATATGCCAGACTGGAGAAAAGACAGCCTTTTCAATAAATGATGCTAGGAAAACTGGTTATCCACTTGTAGAAAAATGGAACTAATCCTTACCTCTCACCCTGCACAGGAATCAACTTGAGATGGATCAGAAACCTGGAAGTTAGACTAGACGCTGTGAAGTTATTACAGGAAAGCATGGGTTCAACACTTCAACATATAGGCAGAGGTAGAAACTTCTTCAACAAGACTCCCCAAAGCTTAGGAAATTAAAACAGGAATTAATAAGTGGTATGGCATTAAACTAAAAAATTTCTGCACATGAGAAGAAACCATCAAGAGTCTAAAGAGAAAGCCCATGGAATGGGAGATCTTTGCCAATTATCCCTCTTATAGAGGACTAATATCTAGACTATACAATAACTTAATAAACCTTACACTAAAAAAAAAACCCAACCAAGAAATGGGCAACTTAATTGAATAGACACTTCACAGGAAAAAAAATGATACAAATGGTCAATGAAAAAATGTTCAACATTATTAGCAATCAGGGAAATGCAAATCAAAACTACACTGAGATTCCATTTAACCCCAATCAGAATGGCAATTATCAGGAAGTCAAATAACAATATATGTTGGTGAGGATGTGGGGAAATAGGACCTCTTCTACATTGTTGGTGGGATTGCAAACTAGTTCAGCTGCTATGGAGATCAGTGTGAAGAGTCCTTGGAAAACTGGGAATGGATCCACCATAAGATCTGGCTATACCACTACTGGATATCTTTCCAAAGTGGTTGAAACCAGTAATATATGCATGTTTGTAGCAGCACAATTCACAGTAGCCAAACTATGGAATCAACCTATGTTTCTATCAACATAGAATGAATGGATTACAAAATTATGCAATATTACACACAATGGAATTCTATTCAGCAATAAAGAAGAACAAAATTGTCATTTACAGGAAAACAGAAAGCCCTGGAGGACATTATATTAAGTGAGATTATCCAGTTACAGAAATGTAAGGGCCATATGTTTTTTTTCTAACATGCACAAGCTAGGAAATAGTTGGGATACAAAGGGACTCCAGATCATGGAGGAGAAACCTCAGTGGAGCCAGAGAGGTGGTCTAAGGAAAGAAGAGGAGGAAGACTGAGGTTCATTAATGGAAATATTACCATCAACAATGTGTTCATATGTGAATATAGCAAGTCAATTTCAGTACTCTGTATTGGAAAGGAGAAAAATGGGGCGGCAAGGAGAGGCCACTAAGTGCTGTGTGCATGTATGTCATTGTCAACATGATTTACATTGTAATGTGAGACTATAATGCACCATAAAAGCATCCAAACATGAGAAGGAGGGAGGCGGAGGGAATGGGGCAGCAATTGGTAAGGGCTAATTGGGTGATATGTACATGTGTGCCCCCACCATCTTGTACTCCATTAAGATATATGACTACAATGTACCAATAAGAAGTTTTAAAAAGCACATTTAAAAAGGTGTGTGTGAAGTTCTATCTTCTTGCTAAAAAAAAAAAAAGCAGTACAAGCTGGTACCCTGAGGTTTTATTTCATAGATGCTGCTGCTGAGTTTTCTAAGTGCCATGATCTTCAAATCCAGTGTTTATGGCAACTAGCAATACCAGAATGTGTTTACACTACAAAGCTAGAATTCCTATTCCTGATATGAGTTCTATTTCACATAAATAAGCCAAGAAAATATTCATTACTCATCTAAATATGTATGTGGTCAGTGGGTCAATGTAGAATGGTGGCTCCACTATGAAGTTATTACAATTTATTCTATACCAACATACTTCCTTTAAAATAACAGCATTTTCTGCCCAGAGATTCTGGCTCTGCTCTGTGGAGGTGCATGTGTTGGAACTTCTTAACAGAGAGCCCAAAGCATGGCTATTTGCCCCAGAATAACTCTTACTTCATGAAAATGTTTTGAATAAAATTTTCAGTTTTAGCTGAGCATGGTGGCGCACACTTGTAATCATAGCATTTGGGAGCCTGAGACTGGGAAGATCACAGTTCCTGAACAGCCACAGCTTCGTAGTGAGGTCCTTTGCAACTCAGTGAGACCCTGTTTCAAAATTAAGAATACAAATAGGGTTTGGGGTGTAGTTCTAAGGTAGAATGACCCGGGGTTCCATGCTCAGTACCACAAAAAAAGAAAGAATTTCAGTTTTTCCAAGCTGGGCATGGTGGAGTATTCCTATAATTTGAATAGATAGGAGGCTGAGACAGGCAGAGCCTAGTAGCTTCAGCAACTTAGCAAGATGCCCAGAAACTTAGCAAGATCCTGTTTCACAATTAAAAATAAAAGGGAGGTCTAGGGGGTGTGGCTCAAAGATAGAATGCCCCTGGATTCATTCCCCAGTACAGAAAAAAGAAAGTGTGTGTGTGTGTGTGTGTGTGTGTGTGTGTGTGTGTGTGTGTGTGTAATGGGATATTATTGTTTAGGAAACTCCAATATGTGAGCATGGACGGATCTAGAGGACATATTATGCTAAATGAAATAACCCAGTCACCAAAAGACAATTCCTGATTGTATGATCTCACTTTATTAGTAAAATCTAAAGAAGGCAAACTCACAGAAACAGAGTAGAATGGTGGTGGCCAGAGACTGGGAATTTTGTTTAAAAGCTACAAACTTTTAGTCATCAGTAAGTTCTGGAGATCTAATATACAGCATGGTGACTGTAGTTAATAAAAATGTATACCTGAAATTTAGTAAGAAAGAAGACCTCGGTGTTCTCATTATACACACAAAAATGGTAACTGTGTGAGGTTATAGATATGATAATTAGCTTGATAGTGGTAATTATTTCAGAATGTATACATATATGAAAAACCTCATGTTGTACATACCTTAAATGTATACAACTTTTGTTAATTATATCTCATTAAGTTGGGGAGAGAGAGGAAGGGTGAAAAGATAAACTATCACCATGTATACTGCCACACACCTGTAATCCCAGTACTTGGGAGGCAAGAAGATGTCAGGTTTGAATCCATCCTCAGCAACTTAGAGTGAAATTCAGCAACTTAATGAAACCCTATTTCAAAATAAAAAATAAGGCTGAGGGTGTAGCTCAGAGCTAAAAACACCCTAGGTTCAAACCTCAATAAATGAAGGAGGAGGAAGAGGAGGAGGAGGAGCATAAAAACTATCTCAAGAACAACTAGTTTCTAAGTAAATGCCATTGCAATCGTCCAAACTCATTTTTCTCTCATGTCTAGTTGTCTAAACTACTCTGCCTTGGTATCATATCAAAAAGTACCCTATTCTTTTCCTCTCAATACAGAACATACCCAATCCAGTCTCCAATCCTTAAATTGCTTACAAGCAAGAAGTAAGGTGAAATTAGGAAAGAGGGTGAATTAAATGCCATTCAGCAACAACCATGGTTGGGGAATGCTCTGTGAGTGTTACTGCTACACTAACATGATAATAACTAGAGAGCAGCACAACAGAAGCACTGCCTGGATGGAAGTCCAAAGAGACCTACCTAGTCTCATTTAGGTTTCAGAATGTTCTAAGAATCTTATGTAATCTCTTACATGCTTTACATTTCATTTCCTCATCAACAGAATAACATGGTTGAAATTCAGTATTTGGAAAGATCCCCTAAACTACTCTGATAAGGCTCAATGGTTGGTTAGTTGACCACCCAAGTTCTTGGAGGATACTTTGGACCTAAGACAATAGAGGACCAAGCTGGACTTCCCCTACCAGAGGCAATGTTGGTCTTAATGTCAGCAAGTATTCCAAATGCTTTATACACATTATCTCTTTCAATCTTTACATCAAATACATAAATTAGAAAGTATATTTGTTGTCCCCATTCTACAGATTAATAAACCAAGGAATGGAGAATCCCACTGGAGCTGGGATTCTCAGTGAATCAATAGCAAGACTGCAATGCTCTTAAGCAGCATGCTATACTGCTTCATCTTTATTTTTTGTAATGATGTTACAAAGTATCTCCTATGAAGTATTACTCATGTGTGCACTCATAAAATGTCCAGGTCACTCAGCTACAGCCCCCTTTAATTAAAAACATGAACACTGCCTCTTGGAGCCCCAATATTTTCCATCTTGACTCATTTACAAACTGCAATATCATAAAGCATATTTATTATGCACCCAACCTTCTAAAACTCCTTTTCTTATTCTAGACAAGCATTTCAGATATGCTGTACATTGGAAAGAAGAAATCAAATTTAGCTTCATGTACTCAATTCTATAAAAAGTTATTAGCAATTAGTACAGACTTAAGGGGGGAGGGGAGTAATTAGCCCTCTTGCCCTGAAAATTAATGGGTCCCTTTCACTATACCCCTAAGGGGTATTTTACCCAATAACATTCCATTTCAGATTAATGTAAAATGAAAACTACATTATTTGAGAATGCTGGCTACATAACGATTACAAACCACAAGTCTCACAAAGATTATCAAAGAAAGAAGATCAAGCGGAACAACCAACTACTAATAATTCTAGGCGGGATGGAGGTAATAAAATCAATGTGTCAATCATTCTACCAGAATCAAGAAGCCACAATATTTTTGAAAGTATAGCCAATCTTGAATAAACTAAGAGTTAATATATTTCTTCAAAGGTTAAGATTCCAGGAGTGGGTAGTTAGGTGAGTAGTTACAAAATAAAACATTCTCCATGAATTTTAATTTTAAAATGCAAGGGTGTATACACAAATATACTATTTTGTCTCCACATTTAGGAAAAATCAACTTCTCTTTCCTGAACAAAAGGTAAAGAAACTGTTCAAAGCAGCCCAGGTTAATAAAAGTGTTAGAAAGCTGGCCATGGTGATACATGCCTGTAATCTCAGTATTGGGGAGGCTGAGACAGGAAGATTGCAGGTTCAAGGACAGCTTCAGCAGCATAGTGAGACTCTCAGCAACCTAGTGAGAACCTGTTTCAAAAACAAACAAAAAATGTTAAAGGCTGGGGGTATTGCTGAGAGGTAAAATGTCCCTGGGATCAATCCTTAGTACCACACACATTAAAAAAAAAAAGTGGGGGCAGGGGAGGGATAGAAAGAAAGGAAAAGAAAAACTGTCAGCAACTCCAAGTGAGCCACTAGGGGGCAGAAGCAGATAAGTAGACTAACAAGTTACCTAGATAACCCATCCATACTCAGTGACTTGAGATAGACTGCTGATAATTGCTTCTTACATGTCAGATTGAACTTGAATTTATCTTATTTCCTACTAAAAAGTAAGAACCAAGATAAAATTTCCCCATTTTTTTTCTTTTGGCTCTGTTATATTAAAGTAAACATGTGTAAGAAATATTGGCCCAGAATCTGTAGTAGCAGTAACACAAATGCATGAACAATACTGTGTGTGTGTGTGTGTGTGTGTGTGTGTGTGTGTGTGTGTGTGCGCGTGTGTGTGTGTTTATTGGAGATTGAACCCAGGGGCATTCTACCTCTGAGCAACTCCTTCAGGCCTATTTTATTTTTTATTTTGAAACAAGGTCTCACTAAGTTGCTGAGGCTGGCCTTAAACCTGTGATTTTCCTGTCTTAGGCTCCCACATACTGGGATTACAGGTTCATGCCACCACACTTAGCTAGAAATACTGTTTTATCTTATGTTCTTCTCCAACTCAACTTTTATTACTCCCCCCTTCATCCATACAGTCAATTGGTTCATTCGGGCTTACCCTGTGGTTCCCCTCACCACTGGGCGACTTGTGGTCTGATTCTAGAAGTAATATCCAAACAAATCTGACTTTATAAGACATCTCATTGCCACATGCATTTAACCTATAGCACAGTCATTTCATAACAGGCGTAGAGTTCACTTCTCCCACTCCATGCCACTGTGTTGAAGTTTAGGTAGGAAGGGTTACTAAAGGTAGAACCTTGTAAATGGCAAACATGTGATAAATCATAGTATCCATGTCAATTTCTGAAAACTTTATTCTGGGTAATCCCACAAAGACATACCTTTTCCTAAGGCAGTAGTTGCTGGATTTGGAAGTACCCCAAACAATCTCATTTATATATAAGAATTATATAAGAATTATATATAAATCTCATTTATATATAATTCAGTCATCTGCATACTGAAGAACAGAAATTGATGGGCTTTCTTTCTGCAGACTAGGCATTTAATGTGTGTTAAATAGGAAAGGAGGAAAACAGGGGGGGTCAGATCAAATATCAGAAAATGATTTGCTTCTTGGGGAAGAGGACCCCAAATTCAGTGCTAAAGAATGAATAGAAGTGGCCAGGTGGAGAGAAGGTGGAATAGCATTAGAGACAAGGGCAGGCATTTGGAGCAAGAGTCAAAGCAATATGGCATGGATGTGGGCAGGGGCCACAGAAGTTCTGTGTTGTTCTCCTGGTTTTTTTTTTTTTGTTTGTTTGTTTCTTTTGTTTTGTGGGTCTGGGGATGGAACCCAGGGGCATTCGACCTCCGAGCTACACCCCCTGCCCTTTTTTTTTTTTAATTTTTATTTTGAAACCGGGTCTCATTGAGTTGCAGAGGGCCTCACTGAGTAGCTGAGGCTGTCTGTGAACTGCAATCCTCTGGTCTCAGCCTCCCAAATGCTGGGATTACAAGCATGCGCCACCATGCCCGGCTATTGTTCTCCTGTTTTGTGTGGATTGTGAGAGAAAGAGAAGGAAGAAAAAGCAAGAACAGGGCTCAGTGGGCTTCATACACCACTCCAATGATTAGAGACTTCATCCTTCAGGCAACCAAGAGATGGAGAGCTATTTTGAGCAGGAGTAAATTGATCATCCTGGAAGGTTTTGAGGGGAAATAGGTTAAGGTCAGAGAGACTAGTTAGAAAGTAGCTACAGTCATCCAGAGATAATGATGGCCTGAGCTGAGGTGCTGGTAGTTGGGGTGGAGAGGAGTAATATTCATGGGTTTGAATTGTCAGGGTTTGATAACTGATTACATATGAGGATACAGGGCTGAGAGCAGAAGAGAATTGAAAATAATTCTTGGATTTCTAGCTTAGGTGGCTGGGAGGTTGGTGGGGCCTTGGTGGAGATGTAGAGCCCAGGAACAGGAACAAGGTTGAGGAGCAGCAATGAGTCCAGTTTTAGATCAGCTGGGAATCTGTGGTGTCTCTGAAAAATCTAGATAAAGATGTCTGGCAGGCATGTTAGTATCAGCCAGATGAGCCTCAGACCCCAGGGATGTTTCTGCTGTACTCTTAAGTCACTGGTGGTAGAAAATATAAAGTGGATAAGACTTTTCCAGAGGACAGGCAAAGCAAATAGGCACAGCCCAAATCCTCAGAGAACCCTAGCATTGAAGGGATGATGGAAGATGTGTGTTACAAGGCCAAGCAGAGAAGGAATAGTTGGAAGCAAGCATCTTGTACTAGAATGTTCTGAGAAGAACCTCAGATTAGAGGTCATGTTATTCGGCAGTAAGTGTTTGAGGACTTAGAAGTGAGTTACTGTCAATGGAGGGAGAGAAAGCATTAATAAATACACCCCAAGACCTTGACCTCTAGAGCCTTAATATTGTGGGAGAACCAAGCACATTTGTAAAAGACATGTAATGAAAACCTAAGGAAGGGGTGGAGGGGAGGTCTTGATAATTCTGTGGGAGAAATGGGTGAGGCAAGAAGATTTCAGAGACAAGCAGAACTCGATAATATTGAAGGTCAAATGGGCCATGGGTGGAGAATTTCCCAAGGACAGGGAACATGACACAAAGGCCAAAAGAAGGACAGTGTATCATCTACTGCGAATGGGACAGCCACTTCTATTAGAGAATACAGACAGATCCAACAGGAAAGATAGCTCAAAGCCAGGTCTAAAGGGCATGGATGCCCACCCAGAGAGTTCAGACTCCATATAAGGGGAAATAGAAAAGTTCAGTGCAGTAAAAGGATTGTCTCATCAACAAGCAGCGACCAAGTGTGTATTCTTCAAAGAGGAATGAGAAGAAATGCTCCGACCTTCAGAGAGAAATCAAAGTGCTCTTTCAGAGAAATTAATACAATGGTGGTATATCTTTTATTTTCTACTTTTGAAATGATCTGACATATTAAATTTTTATTTCATTTCCGCAAGGTACAACTCCTCTGATCTTTGTGTTGTCAGATATCCTGGTTACTGTTATTTTCTGCCTACCCCTCAAACCTAAAAAAAAGAAAGAATAAAATGTTTCCTCAGTGAGACCTAGCCTATGAGAATCTATAAATTTCATATTTTTTATAGTAGCTTTTCTCTTTCACGGAGCCTCTGGAAAATCTATGCCCAGATTTTTCAGGAATTGCTCAAATATGAGCACATTAGCAGAGTGAATGATAAACTGCAATAGCAATGTGATGCTTTAAAGCAGAAAAACTTTCTAAAATGCAATTGTATTGCACCTTATTTAAGATCTTTAAGTCTTTCAACTCAATTAAGGGAGGGCTAGCAAGTTAATGGAAAAATGGGTGAAGGGCATGAAGACCCATCTCAAAGAAAAAAAATTGCATGTGGCTACAAGCACATAAAATACTTTCCTTCATTCTTATATCTTAGTAACACTTAAAAATGCTGATAAAACACAAATTACTGCTTTGCACTTTGGAAAACATTTGCTATCATCCTCTGTTGTTTAGGGTGTAGGAATTCTAGTCTGATGATAAAGTCTGATGATAAATTGGTGCATCTTCTGGGAAGGATGATTGTGCATCCTCTTTCATGTTATAAATATGCATATATATTCCTTGACCCAGTAATTCTACTCTTAGATGCTTCTCTGACAGATATTCTTTTTTTTCTGGCAGTACTGGGGATTGAACCCAGAGGCATTCTTCCTCCAAGCTACACCCCCAGCCCTATTTTTTATTCTTTATTTTGAAATAGGGTCTTACTAAGTTGCAGAAGGCCTCACTAAATAGCTGAGGCTAGCCGCAAACCTGGATCTTCTTGTCTCAGCCTCCCAAGTACTGGGATTACAAGCATGCATCGCCACACCAGCATCTCTGACAGATGTGCTTATACAAGCGTTTCAAGAAGTATGTAACAAATCAGATACTCTCACTAATATGCAGAAATTAGGGAGAAAAAGGGTTATAGGAGAAACTCTAGACAAAGGAGGAGAAACTACAGATGAGCAAGTAAGAGGCCTAATTGAGGGTGATAGAAGGGGGGTGGGAGGAGGGAAATTCCCTAATGTACATAATGTATGTTCACAAACATATTAAAGTCAATCAGCAAGCCAAACATAAGGAGGGCAGAGGAAGGAAATGGGGTGGGAATTGGGGAAGGGCTAAAGTGTGATGTGTGCATGTATGTCTCTACGATCTTGCACTTCATTAAGATGTATGATTAAATGCAACAATAAAAAAATTTAAAAAGATGTATATAAAATGCACATCTGTTGATGCATTTTGTTGTTGAGATCCATGCCACCACTCTTTTATGATACTGGGAATTGAACCCAGAGGGCATTCTACCTCCAAGCCACACCCCCAGCCCTATATTATTTTGTTTTGAAACAGGGTCATGCTAAGTCTCACTAAAACTGGCCTTGATCCTGTGATCCTCCTGCCTCAGCCTCCCAAGTACTAGGGATTACAGGCATCTACCACCATGCTTAGCTTCTCTTTTCCTTTTTTTATAAACAAAATCTAGCTCATTCACTAAGAGTGGGTTGCTTAGAGTCACTATGGTAGCAGCATATGCACTGAAAATTAGAAAGTCACAGAGCGGTGCAGATTGAAGAATGCTTGTGTGATCTTGTCCATTATCTACATCCTTAGACATCTTGTACCGCTCTCTCTTAAAATCCCTGGTTTCTATCAGTGTCCCCATTAGTGCCCAGATGAGACACGTGCTCTGCCTTGGGTCCTAGAAAGTTTGGGTTGGCTTCTCTCCATTTGGAGAGAAGGAGATGTCCATCAAGGAGATGACACCTGCCATAGTATGTTGTAAATCCTTTTTTCTTTTTCTATAATAAAAGATATATAGGGAAAAAACCCTGATTTGTTTCTGCTAATGTGCTCATATTGTAGCAACTTCTGAAGAATCTGGGCATAGTTTTTTTCAGAGGCTCTGTAAAGTAGAAAAGTTACGTTTTTTCTTGCCACTGGGTAAAAAGCTGTTTTGTGAAAAACTGTTTACATGAATCTTACTGGGAAAAATTTTATCACATTCGAACCCAACCTCAAATACACAAAAATGTTTTGCATAAAGAAAATGAATAATTTTAATGGTTGAGACAAGTTTGTGTGAGCAATAAATAGCAATTTGTAAGTGCACACAAAAATAAGGTCCACAATTCTTGCCCAAAGGAGCAGAGACATGATGCTGGGTGGCAGATCCTTGAAAGCGAACTCTGCTTTGGGCATTTTCTTCACCTTTATGTGTGCTCACAGTTAACTTGCCTTGAAACTGTCCTTAAGAAGAAACATACAGCATAGAAAATATTTGGGGGTAGAGTAAAGGCTAAACACAAGGAGCTTCGATTATGTGGAAATAACACACACTACGCAGACTGAAGAAGATACAATCACTTCATAGTCCTTGCTTGGTCTCAAGCATATATGAAGCAAAACATTTTGGCTTCATCCAAATGTGGTGCCCTGCTCAAATTAATTCTGCATGATAATCTCTGACTATAAGCCATTATTTAAGTAAATTGTTGAATACATCTTTGCTGTTGCCTGAAAACATCATGTCAAAATTCCTGTTTTAGCCAGGCGTGATGGTGCACACTTGTAATCCCCACGCTTGGGAGGCAGAGACTGGAGAATTGTGCAGGTTCGAAGTCAGCCATGCTGGCTTAAGAGACCCTGTTTCCAAATAAAAATATAAAAATGGGTCTGGGAGTATAGCCCAGAGGTAGAAGGGTTTCCAGGAACCCCAGTACCACCAAAAAAAAATTCCTGTTTTAATACTATATTTATTTAGTATGCTTTGTGGAGCAAAAATCATCATACCAATATTAAAAACTGGAGTCATCCAAAAAATATTGATGTGACTTTTCAAAAGCAGTTATAAAAAATTTAGTAGTTAAGTGGGGGGAAAATCTGGCAAGTTCCAGAAACACAGCACAGGTTCCTTTTAAAAAGGGTCATAAGAGGAACTCTAGATAAAGAAGGAAAAACCATAGATGAGCAAATAATTTCATCTGAGGGGGATGGGAGGGGAGGAAGAGTGAAATTCCTTAATGTACATGATGTACATTCACAAACATATCAAAGTCAATCACTAAGCCAAATATGAGAAGGAGGGAGGAGGAGGGAATGGGGAAGGAGTCGGGGAAGGGCTAAATGAGTGATGTGTGTATATATACGTCTACCATCTTGTACCCCATTACGATGTATGACTACAATGAACCAATAAAAAAATTAAAGTTAAGAAAATGTAAAAAAGAAAAAGAATTTTTAAAGAAACCATAAAAGTCTTTCCAGCAAAATGGGTTCCCTCATTTGGATACAGTTTGAGTGTTCTCCAAGGTTTTTTGTGTTGAAATTTAATCCACATCCTAGGTTACTGAGAGAAGAAACTGATTCCAACTATGATGGTTAGAGGTGGAGCATTTGGTAAGTGATTAGGATTAGCTGAGGTCATTAGGGTGGAGCCCCCATGATCAACTCCTGGTGGCTTTAAAAGAAGAGAGAGACCAGAAGAGAAATAGGCATACACACTCCCTGTCTCTTTCCATGTGATTTCCTGTGCTGCCAGCAAAAAGGCCATCCCCAGACTCAGTCCTTCACCCTTGGACCACAAATGTTAGCCAAAATAAACCCCTTTTCTTTATAACTTACCCAGTCTACAGTACTGTGTTATTTGCAACACAAAACAGCCTAATATAATTGGTAAAGATATAAAGAACGTAAATAGATGATTCACACAAAAATTAACAGGAATGTCCTCTAAGACTTGTAAAAATATATCCCATATCAATCATAACTATAGAAATGAAAATGAAAATTACAATGAGGTACCATTTCTCACCTCTCAGATTGATAAGAATCCAAATGTTTCTTTTGTGTCATGTTTTCTCATATGTGGAAGGTAGAGAAAAAATAGGAAAAAAGAAACTTTGTGATAATAAGGCATGAAACCAAAAGAAAAGTGAAAGAGGATGGGGGATGGAATAAAGGAGAGGAAAAATGAGGCTTAAGAGCCAGGATTGATGGCGCATGCTTGTAATCCCAGTACTTGGGAGTCTGAGATAGGAGGATCACAGATTTATGGCCAGCCTCAGCTACTTAGTGAGACCCTCTGCAACTTAGTGAGACCCTGTCTCAAAATAAAGAATAAAAAATAAGCCAGCATGGTACACATGCTTGTAATCCCAGCATTTGGGAGGTTGAGACAGGAGGATTAAGGTTTGCAGCCAGCCTCAGCTACTTAGTGAGGCTCTCCGCAACTTAGTGAGAACCTGTTTCAAAATAAAGAATAAAAAAATAGGGCCAGAGATGTAGCTCAGAAGTAGAATGCCACTGAGTTCCATCCCCAGTACTGCAAAAAATAAAAAAATAAAAATGAGGCTTGAGAAAGTAAATAGACAAAATAATATTGTGTATCTGAGGGTATTAGTTACAGCCATACTACCATTTACAGAGAGGAAGGAGGTGGGTAGCTGGATGAGGGTTGTTATTCACGTGGATATATGAATGTAGCATTTTGAATTTCACCTCTATGTATAATTATATTGCAACAATAAAATTCTAAAAAGAAATCTAAATGCATAACACATTCTGTTGGTGAGGTTGTGGGCAGCAGGTATCCCCATACATTCCAGGTGAAAATGCACCTGTACTGAGGGCAAATTGACATTATCAAAATTGCAAATGTGTTTATCTTTTGAACCTATTCTGTAGATGCACCTGCACAGGTAAGAAGTGACGTACGTTCATGATTATTCACTGTGGCATTCTTTGCAAAAGACCACACACACACACACACACACACACACACACACACACACACACATATGACCTGTTTGTCCATAATTAGGGGTCTGATTAAATAAATGTTGCCACATCCACATGATGGAATACTATGCAGCTGCTAAACTAGAGTGAAGACACTGTTCTCTAAGTAGTGACATAGAAAAAAACCCTCTAAGGCATTAAATTTAAAAAGGGGTGTATCACCATACATAGTTTGCTTCCCTTTGTATAGAAAATGGGTAAATTAAGAATAATTACTCATATTTGCTTGTATTTGTATAAAATAAACTAATAGGATTTTTACTTAGAGGGGGAAGAAAAGAAAGAGGTAGATGGGGACAGTGGGGGATGTGACTTAATATATGTCTTTCATTATCACTTTAACCTTTGTGTGTGTGTGTGTGTGTGTGTATGTGTGTGTGTGTGTGTGTGTGGTACTGGGGATTGGACCCATGGAGTATTTTACCTCTGAGATACACCCCCAGGCCTATTTTTTTTTACTTCAAAACAGAGTTTAATTAAATTGTGGAAGGCCTGGCTAAGTTGCTGAGACTGGCCATGAACTTGTGATATTCCTATCTCAGTCTCCCAAGTACTGGGATCACAAGTGCGAGCGACCATTCCTGATTCACTTTAACTTTTGATTATTATGAACATATACCTTTTTCAAAAATATGAATAAGAATTTCAAATATGTGCTATAGAAAACTCTTACAAAAGATAACACAGGAATGAGAATTCTAAATACTAAATAAGTCCATTTAAAAAAAAAGTCTTCATAGGTGATAGTTACTGCATATATTTCTATCAATAATTCATTGAGTATCCATATGGTGGAGGATGTTTGGTTACTTTGTGAGCAAATAGAAATGTGATTGTTGGCTTCAAGAAAATGACCAAGAAGTGATCAAATACATCAGCTCTTTTTGTGGACTCACAGCCAAGATTTCCTCACTAAGATGAAGCCATTTAACATCATGCTTGTTAGGGAAACACCTTGGAGTTTTGTTCAGCTCTCTGGCCTGGAGGCTGATTTTATCCTCTACTATGCCAACATTAGAAGATTTTTTGTGACGTTCTGGATCACAGGTGTGTTATAATTCAAGCTTTCCTTTTCACAATTCCATTAACATACTTTTCTTCATCTCTAGCACTGAGCTTTGCTGTGTCCTCTGTCTTTTTGCCAGCACATCTCTCTCTCCCTTTTCAATGCTGTTCAGTCACCTAGAAAGATGTGCAGTGGCATTCACAGGCAATGATTGGCATCAGATTTTCCTCATTATTCTGCCATAGAGTCAGCATTGAAATCGATGGGAAACCAAGTGCAATCACATGAAATTGATTGCCATTTGGGTCCTATTGATTATCCTGCCAAATCTACGACAAGAAGAATAGTTATTCTGGACGGCAAAAAGGCAATAACTGCACATGTTTCAGCCACCATTTGGGGTTGGCTGAAATGGCATCTGCCCAATGATCTAGATAAAAAAAATTATGAAGGCGATGCCCTTACAAAAAAGCATGCCAGCAGCGCGATAACTTTTATTCTTCCCCACCAATGATGACCTCTTCAACTTACCTTCTGTTCACTCATTCATGAATTCATCTTTTTCTTTAACCCCCAATCCCACAAATTGTTTGAAAACTGAGGACTTCTGGGACTACAATGGACTGAATTACTATAGATGATCTTCTCACTGTGAATACATAGGACAGTGGATGAAATACACTGACAATCACGTTGTGTGTATGGTGCTGGGGATCTAACCTGGAGACTTTTGCATGATAGGTAAGTGTTCTGGCATTAAGTGATTCCCAATTCTAACCACTTTTAAATATATAGTCTAGCTAACAATAAAGAAAAAATCCTTACAAATACAAAACTAAGAAAAAAATCAAAATCAAGTCTCCATGGGTTTAGCGTGATTGTGGGAGAGATCATCATACACAGATATAAGTTTCCGTGGCCATGTGTTGTCATTTAATACCCATACAGAAACTGAAGATATGATCTTGGGGCCATGAAAGACAACAAGTTGGAATTTATTTCACTTCATAAAGTCAAGGCTCCAGAAGTGGTGCCCTCTCAGTGAAAGTAGAATAAAAAATTCTACTGGTTGGTAGAGGAACTTAGTAAGGAACGTTTTCTTTGTCCACACTTCTAGATGGTTTAAAAAGTTTCCTGTAAGAAAAGTAAGTTTTCAGGTTGGAGTCATAATAGATGTGGAGTATATAGATTTTCTTTACCCATATATATAAAATGTGTTTTCAGACCAACAAAACCTCTGTGCTAACTCAGCTGAGAGGAATGTAAAACATCCTATATAGATCCTTCTACAACCCAGGATGCACAGGATATCAAAAACATGATGATTTAGAAATTATTACCTCAAATTCCTGCTAGTCTGCTGTTCCACTGAGAGGTGAGGTCTGTATCCCCTCCACTTAAATCCAGGCACGCTTGTGACTGTTTTGCCCAACAGAATACAACAGAAATGATGCTATTTTATTCTTGTGCTTTTAAATTAAATTAAATTTTATTTTATTTTATTTTATTTATTTGGTGGTACTGGGGTTCCTGGAAACCCTTCTACCTCCGGGCTATACTCCCAGACCTATTTTATACATTTTTTTTAAATTTGGAAACAGGGTCTCTTAAGCCAGCGTGGCTGGCTTCAAACCTATGAGATCCTCCTGTCTCCGCCTCCCAAGAGTGGGGATTACAAGCATGCGTCACCACGCCCGGCTAGGTACTAACTTTTAAAAGGTCTTGAACCTACCAGTTTGTTTGATGAAATATTCAAATTGGTGCCCTAAACATTCATATAAAGAAGCATTACCTGAGACTGCCACATCAGAGAATGCATATGTAGGTACTCCCACCTACAGTGTCAGCTGGGTATCTGCCACCCCTGTGAGTTAACCACTGTGGACATCTAACCTAGTAAAGCATTCAGATACCTGCAGGCTCAACCAGCATCTGACTGCAATATGGGCGAACCCAAAGCAAAAACCGCCTCGTCAAGTCTTTCCTGAATTTCTGAACCACAAAATCATAGGCAATATAAAACAATCATTCCAAGCCATTACATTTTGGGAGAATTTCTTTGTAGGACAGATCAGAACAAGGAGGAAGAATGAATATACCTCTGATGAAGGAATGCTCACTAACATGAATCATAGACATAAGAATAAATGGTCCTCCATGAAGGAAAAGTCTAGGGACAGTATGGAGCAAGATACTGAGAACTGAAGACAGTGTAGCAATTTGAAAGAGATTATATATGGTAGATATTTAAAATGATTGAAGAAGTTTGACAACACTTATTAGTGAGACTCACTTATTACTGAGATTGTGGAGAATCAGAAGCACTTTCATGTATTCTTGATGGGAATATAAAATATTCTAACCCCCATGGAAAACAATTGGGTTTTATCAATAAAAATTAAAAATAGCCAGGCATGATGGCACACACTTGTAATCCCAGCATTCAGAAGGCTGAGACAGGAGGATCACAGTTTGCAGCCAGCCCCAGCTACTTAGTGAGGGCCTCTGTAACTTAATGAGACCCTATTTCAAAATAAAAATACAAAATAGGGCAGGGAGTGTAGCTCATAGGTCGAATGCTCCTGGTTTCTATCCCTAGACCCACCAAAAAAAAAAAAAAAAAGAAAAATAAAGAAAAGAAAGAAAGAAAAATACAGAGACCTCTTGACCCAGCAACACCAGTCTATGATTCTATTCTACAGACACACCTGAGCACACATAAAATGACACAATTACAGTATTTTCTTTAAGAATAAATGGCTGGAAACAACCCAAGTATCCACTAATCAGATACTTGTTAAGCTATCAATGGTGTATCCATACAATGGAATACTATGAGATCATGAGTTAATGTGTGAAAACTAAGCCATAATAAAATTTATGTATGATTCTATCTTAAGGTAAAGAAGGGAGAATACATAGTAAAAAAAAATCTTTACATTTGCCTAAAGAAATACCAGGAAGGCACATAGGAAAAAACAAATGAAGGTACTCTTTTTACGGGAGAATCATGTTGTTTTGATATTTGCTATATAAATATGAGTTTAAAATGAGGCTTTGAAAATACTAAAAGAATGAATCAAACCCATTATGAAAAATTGCAGTATGAAAAGAGAATAATTTTAAAAAGAAAAATAAAAACAGTCATTCAAACTAAAAACTCAATGGCCAGGTTAGCCTCAGCTAAAAATAAACCTGAGAAATTATTCATAATTCAACAAAGATAAATGAAAAATGAAAATATGATGAAAAGATTAAGCAATATGAAGGTGATAATGAGAAAGTGTAACATACAACTAAAAAGGAGGAAAGATTAGAGAGAATCAAGTAGAAGCAATATTTAAGAAATATTTCAAGATTTTCCATAATTGAAGAAAAGTTAGTCATCAATTCCAAAACTAGTGAATAAGAATAAATTCTAATATAGAAGCACCACATTGAAACTGCAAAAATAACCAAGGAAAAAAGATCAAGGAACAAAAATAAGACTGAAAGCAGACTTCTAGTAGCAGCAGTAGCACCAACAGCAATAATGCCAGAACACAATTATATATTATTTTCAACTGTCAATCCTAATCTTATTCTCAGCTAGACTCACATTTGAAATAGAAACCAAACACAGACTTTTTTTTCCTAAAAAAGGATAGACCTTTGCTGAAAAAACTCTAGAGGATATGTGTCAGTAAGAAGAAAACTACATTCAGAAGGAAGAAGTAGAATGAATGCAAGAGATAATGTGTGCTAAGTCTTTGCTCAACATGAAGATAAAATCTAAATGTGCTATAAAACCATAACAAATATGGTGAATAATAGGTTTATTTTTTTCTTATTCCTTAAGGTCTTCATTATTCAAAGTACAAGTATTAAAGGTTGAAATATTTCTTGAAACACAAAACATTTATAGTGCCTAGAACATGAGTATTAAATATCTGCAGATTCGGATATTATCTATGTCATGTACTAGTCAATAATTTGGGCAAATTAGTTAATATCTCTGAGCCTCCAAGGTTCTTATCTGAAAAATGGGTCCAATGGAATCGAATTTATAAGACATGAAAATGTGCCCAGCACAAACTTGCTTACATAGTAGGTGCACAATTGTTCCATTTCTTCTTCCTCTTTTTTCTTCTTAGATATAAGATAATCTTGAAGAGTATAGCGCATTCTCAAAAGACAACACATTTAATTAGTCTATTTTTCCAGGATAATGTTGTCTTTTTTTTATTCTTTTTTTTATTAATTTATTTTTTAAATTGGTGCGTTGTAGTCATATATCAATCACATTGGAGTACAAGACTTGAGAGGATATACAAGCACACATCATCCAATTAGCCCTCCTCCAGCCCCCATACCATTCCCTCCCCCTCCCTCCATCCCACGCTTCTTTGGTGATTTACTTTGATACATTTGTTTATGTACCTCCTGCGTTTTAAAGAGGCTCCGTCCTCCAGTATTACATACCCTCTGATTGGTCACATTAGTTGCTTCACTATAGGGCCCTTTCTATAGCTCAACCTCTTCCTGTTGCCCTTTTCCTCCTAGTTATTGCTGATTAAGAGAAGCGTCTGATTTATATTTTCTGCGATATTTCTCTGTGCATGCTGCGTTGCAAGTACCGATCCCACTCTTGATGGTCCCAGTAGTGGCCTGGCTACTCAGTGGACTGATCCAGACCTCGCTGGCTCAAGCAGCGGCCTTGCCTCGTGGGAGGCCCCAGTTCTGGTCTCACTGGCCCCTGCACCGGTCTAACCCCTAAGCTGGCTTTGGTCCCGGCCTTGGAGGCCGCAGGAGTGAACTTGCCTCACGCCAGGCTCTGATGCTGGCCTTTGGCCCCTGCACCGGCCTAACCCCTTGGCAGGATTCCAATCTCGGCCTTGGAGGACCCAGCACCGGCCTAGCCTCACGGCAGGCTCCAATGCCTGCCTCGTTGGCCCCAGCACCGGCCTAACCCCTCGGCAGGTTCCGTTCCCGGGTTAGGAGGCCCCAGCACTGGCCATGTCTCACAGCAGGCTCCGATGCCGGCCTCGCCTCACGGTAGGCTCCGATGCCGGGCTTGCTGGCCCCAGCACCGGTCTAGCCCTTTGGCAGGTTGTTATCCTGACCTCGGAGGCCCTAGTACCGGCCTTGCCTCACGGCAGGTTCCGATGCCAGCCTCGCTGGCCCTAGCACCGGCCTAACCCCTCGACAGGCTCTTATCCCGGCCTCGGAGGTCCCAGTACCGGCCTTGCCTCACAGCAGGCTCCGATGCCGGCCTCGCTGGCCCCAGCACCAGCCTAACCCCTCGGCCGGGTCCGATACTGGCCTCGAAGGTCTCAGCACCGGCCATGCCTCACGGCAGGCTGCGATGCCGGCCTCACTGGCTCCAGCACCGGCCTAACCCCTCAGCAGGCTCTTATCCTGGCCTCGGAGGCCCCAGTATCGGCCTTGACTCACGTCAGGCTCCGATGCCGGCCTCGCTGGCCCCAGCATCGGCCTCACCCCTCGGCAGACTCCAATCCTGGCCTCGGAGGCCCCAGTACCGGCATTGCCTCATGGCAGGCTCCGGTGCCGGCCTTGCTGGACCCAGCACCAGCCTAACCCCTCGGCCGGCTCCGATACTGGCCTCGGAGGTCCCAGCACCGGCCATGCCTCACGGCAGGCTGCGATGCCGGGCTCACTGGCCCCAGCACCGGCCTAACCCATCAGCAGGCTCTTATCCTGGCCTTGGAGGCCCCAGTATTGGCCTTGACTCACGGCAGACTCCGATGCCGGCCTCGCTGGCCAAAGCACCAGCCTAACCCCTCGACAGGCTCTTATCCCGAACTCGGAGGCCCCAGTACCGGCCTTGCCTCAAGGCAGGCTCCGATGCCGGCCTCACTGGCCCCAGCACCGGCCTAACCTCTTGGCAGGCTCCGATCCTGGCCTCGGAGGCCCCAGCACCGGCCTAACCCCTCGGCAGGTTCTTATCCTGGCCACGGAGGCCCCAGTACCGGCTTTGCCTCAAGGCAGGCTCCGATGCTGGCCTCACTGGTCCCAGCACCAGCCTAACCCCTCGGCAGGATCCGATCCCAGCCTTGGAGGCCCCAGCACTGCTCATGCCTCACGGCAGGCTCCGATGCCTGCCTCGCTGGCCTCAGCATCTGCCTAACCCCTTGGCAGGTTCTTATCCTGGCCTCGGAGGCCCCAGTACCGGCCTTGCCTCAAGGCAGGCTCCGATGCCGGCCTCGCTGGCCCCAGGACCAGCCTAACCCCTCGGCAGGCTCTTATCCTGTCCTCGGAGGCCCCAGCACCGGCCATGCCTCACAGCAGGCTCCGATGCTGGCCTCGCTGGCCCCAGCACCGGCCTAACCCCTCGGCAGTCTCTTATCCCGGCCTCAGATGCCCCAGTACCGGCCTTGCCTCAAGGCAGGCTGATGCCGGCCTCAGAGGCCCCAGCACCGGCCTTGCCTTACGGCAGGCTCCGATGCCGGCCTCGCTGGCCCCAGCACTGGCCTAAACCCTCGGCAGGCTCTTATCCCGGCCTCGGAGGCCCCAGTACCGGCCTTGCCTCAAGGCAGGCTCCGATGCCGACCTCGCTGGCCCCAACACCGGCCTAACCCCTCGGCAGGCTCCGATCCCAGCCTTGGAGGCCCCAGCACTGGTCATGCCTCACGGCAGGCTCTGATGCCGGCCTCGCTGGCCCCAGCACCGGCCTAACCCCTTGGCAGGCTCTTATCCTGGCCTTGGAGGCCCCAGTACCGGCCTTGCCTCAAGGCAGGCTCCAATCCCGGCCTCGGAGGCCCCAGCACCGGCCTTGCCTCACGGCAGGCTCCGATGCCGGCCTCGCTGGCCCCAGCACTGGCCTAACCCCTTGGCAGGCTCTTATCCCGACCTCGGAGGGCCCAGCACCAGCTTTGCCTCACGGCAGGCTCTGATGCAGGCCTCGCTGGCCCCAGCACCGGCCTAACCCCTCGGCAGGCTCTTATCCCGGCCTCGGAGGCCCCAGCGCCGGCCTTGCCTCACGGCAGGCTCCGATGCCGGCCTCGCTGGCCCCAGCACTGGTCTAACCCTCAGCAGCTTCCGGACCCGACCTCGGAGGCCCCAGCACAAGCCTTGCCTCATGGCAGGCTCCAATGCCGGCCTCTCTGACCCCAGCATCGGTCTAACCCCTTGGCAGGTTCCAATCCCGGCCACGGAGGCCTCAGTAGTGGCCTTGCCTCACATCAAGTTCCGATGTCGGCCACTGGCCCCGGCGCCCGCCTAACCCCTCAGCAGGTTCCGATCACTGTCTCTGTGGTTATTATTTCAAAGGTTCCAGGTGTAATGTATCAGATCTTTGCCTCCCCTGAGTATTGGCCACTGGCATTGCCACTGCCTCCACCGTTTCAAATCCTTCCCAGGCTCTTTTTCCACACTGAATGTTGTCCAGTGTTCCTAAGCATGCGTGATGGTAGCATTCGACATTTGGTGTAATTTCTCCAAAAAAATAAAGTTGGTAAGATCCGGTTTCTGCTTCTCCTGAATACAAGTCTCCACCACCATCGCGGAGAACTCTTTCAACACCGCATTTCTCCTTGGTCTCCGCTAAACTCTCTCCTTACAGGTGATGTCTGAGATTCTTAACAATATAGAGAAATAGCAGTCCTCTTTCACGGCGAATTTTTCCGTAAGTTCCAGTGCATTTAGATAAGTTTTGTCTGCATCTCCAGTGTCCTGGCATCCATAACAGATTTCTTACCTCCTCTCCGATATTTTTCTTTATCTTTTTCTGTTCTGGGCCCGGTTTCTCCAGGGGTCTGGCATGCTACTCGCAGTTCGGCCGGGGCCCAGAGTCGCACGACCCGGGCCCCAGCTGGCGTGCCCAGCGCGCGACCCCCGCCCAGAACCCAGCGTCTTACTGGGCCCGGTTTCTCCAGGGGTCTGGCGTGCTACTCGCAGTTCAGCCTGGGGCCCAGAGTCCCGCGACCCAGGCCCCATCTGGCGTGCCCCGCGCGCGACCCCCGCCCAGAATCCAGCGTCTTACTGGGCTCGGTCTCTCCAGGGGTCTGGCGTGCTACGCGCAGTTTGGCCCGGGGCCCAGAGTCCCTTATATTTTTAAATTTTTTTATTGCTGAACTGTATTCATACATCATAATGGGATAAAAATAATACTTTTGTAGACATGCATGCACACATCGCCCAGTTAGTCCCTACCCGATCCCCACCCTGTTCCCTCCTCATCCCTCCTTCCCATGCTTGGCTTAGTGGTTGACATCTAGTATTATAGCAATTTATCCAATATTAACGATGATAATCTCACATAAAAGTTTTATTTGTCTGATACCAAGCTTTTGATGACTTAAAGATAACATTTCAACATTTCTTTTTGCTTTCTTTCTTACCAGATAATATTTCTTTCTTTTTCTTTTTTAAGGTGAAGCTATCATATATTTATTTATTTATTTTTCACAAAAAATCTATCCTAATATGGAATATGGACTCTAGATACCCAAAACGATCTCGAAAAAGAACAAAGCTAGAAGATGTATATTTTCTGATTTCAAACCATATAAAGCTACAATAATTGAAACAGTGTAGTACTGTTATAAAGGCAGATATATAAACCACTGGAGTTAAATAAAAGCCTAGAGATAAATTCTTCCATATATTGTCAAGTTATTTTTGACAAGGTTTCCACGAACATTTGGTGGAGGAAATAATTATCTTTTAACTAAATATTGTTGAAAAATAATAATTACATGAAAAAGAATAAAATTGGACCCTTGCCTATATACACCATATACAAATATTAACTCAAAATAGATAAAAGACCTAAATATAAATCTTAAAACTATAAACTTTTAGAAGAAAATCTGGGTCATAAAACCTCGCAACGTTGAAATTGACATAAAGCTCAGAAGTAGAATGCTCCTAGGCATATTCCCCAGTACCAAAAAAATAAAAAAGGCAACTAAAGAATATAAATTCAATGATAACTTCTATACCAGAAGATGATGAAAGAGGACACTATAAAAATATGATCAGTTAAAGAACAAAGAAACCAAAAGGCTTGGTACAAAAAAAACAAAATAGAATGTTAGAAATAAATTAAAAATAGATCAGTAGCCAAAATAATATATGTGAATAAAATCCAAAAATAGTAAAATAGTTTCTCATGTAAAATTTTTTAACCCCAAAAATCTTTTTCCTTTTTGATGGTACTGGGGATTGAAACCCAGGAGTGTTCTTCCACTGAGCTAGCTTTTTAAATTTTTTTGTTTGAGTTTTCTCTAGTCTTTCTTTTTTAAAAATTTTTATTGGTGCATTGCAGTCATACATTTTAATGGGATACAAGATGGTAGAGACATACATGCATACCTCACCCAATTAACCTTCACTCAATTCCAACCCCATTCCCTCCCCCTCCCTCTTTCTCATGCTTGGCTTAGTGATTGACTTTAATATGTTTGTTAAAGTACATCATGTATATTTTTGTATCAACCTGGGCTTGGTGGCACTCACTTGTAATCCCAGTACTTAGGAGGCTGAGACAGAAGGATCGGGGTTTGCAGGCAGCCTCAACTACTTAGTGAGGCCCTCTGCAATTTAGTGAGATCCTGTTTCAAAATAAAGAATAAAAAATTGAGTTCGGGGTATACATCAGAGGTAGAATGGCCCTAGGTTCAATCCCCAGAATCACAAAAAATTTTTTTTGTATTGTAACAGGTCATTTTAAGTTACTGCACACTGGCCTTGAACCTGCAATCCTCCTGTCTCAGCCTCTCAAATACTGTGATTACAGGTATGTACCGACATGCTTGGCTCAGAAAAACTTCTTAAATCTAATAATACAAAATCACTGAATGTAAAGAGACAAAGAAGAATGATTTACAGAATAAAGAATAATAATAAGAAATCAGATATAGCAGTATTTATGTCAAATAAAATATACTTCAAGGAAAAAAGCAATATTTGAGATTAAGTAGCTCATTACATAGTAATAAACAGAAAAATATAACAGGGATATCTCACAGTCATAAACTGGTATGCATCTAGCAATAGATCTTTAAAATCTATAAAGCAAAACCAACAGCACTGCATAGAAAATTTGTACAATCTTCTACAATTCATAGAAAATTTCATATATTTTCATAAACATGTAGATCAAGAGAGATAAATTTAATGAGGCTATCGATGATTCAAACAACACAATAAGCTTTAGCTAAAGGATGTGCATATATAGCCATATGCCACATAACATTTTGGTGGTCCTGTAAGATTATATCACTCAGTGATATCATAGCCAACAAAATTGGTTAAAGACACTCTATACTGTTCCCACAATGATGAAATCCGCTAACAAAACATCTTTTTGGATGTTCCCTCATCATTAAGTGACACATGACTGAGTCCAACAATTTATAAACTGTTTTTTTTTTTTTTTTTTTTGGTGGTACTGGGGATGAAACCCAGGGGCCTTCTACCTCTGGGCCACAGCCCCAGACCTATTTTATATTTTATTTGGAAACAGGGTCTCTTAAGCCAGCTGATGCTGGCTTCAAACCTGTGCGATCCTCCTGTCTCAGCCTCCCAAGCACAGGGATTATAAGCGTGCACCACCACACCCGGCTTAAATTGATATTTTTTAAGAACACCTAAGAATGCATACAAAAATTGACTGTATACTTGATTATAATAATGTCTCCAAAATGTCAAATAGTATCTCACCACTCTACAAAATTAGTATATAGAAATCACTGTACTGCCTTACATCATCTATCATCGTGTTCATTCATGTATGCATATATGCCCACATCACATACACACACATATCTTGGAGAACAGATGAAAAATTAGAGTTTTCTAAAAGGAAAATATATTTGACATAAGTATCAGAAAAGGTTATTTTACCTATTCATTGGATGTATTGTCACCTATGATTTCATTGTGTATGCACTGTTATTTTCATAGTCATTGAGCTGTCAATCTGATAGGTGGTTAATTGGTAACAATATTTATCTCACACATGTATGAATGAAACGTATCTGCTTGACGTCTATGTGAGATTTTGGTGACATGGATGAAATGTAGGGTAGTAGATGAAAATAAGAATTTCTTAAATATATCTTTTTATTCTTTCTTGTCAACATATTTAAACATTCATATTAGCTTCACAGTCTTGAAAGAAATAATTGAAATCAAGAGAAATTCATTGCTTTATTAAACATTTCTATGATCTTATCCCTGTGAAACTTGACAACACAAGAGAACCAGTATTACTGAATGATGGCAAACAAATAATAAATTCACTCTGACCTCTTTCTCTATCACAGGCTGAGATATCCCACTGATTTGGTAGAAAGATGTTTGTGTTTTTGTTCCTTTATGAATCCAATTCAGTACAAAATTCTGTGGTTCTCAAGACTGTGATTACTGCCTTGCATATATGACAAATTTAAGAATTAGGCCTGTCTTTTTGAAAAGTTGTAGCTGTTATATTTTCTAAACAGTCTTTGAACTGTAAATCATTAGGCACTGGGATGAAAGATCTTGCCTATATTATAGAAAAATAGAATTATTCTCCAAATCTGTCCTATAACTGCAGAAACTTTGAGGGCATGGACCCAATTTTAGGACAACAATGTAGAGTTTATATCATAAATAGGTACACAATGTTGAGACTCGTAAACCTATTATATTGGGCTGAGTTGAGGGAATATTAAAAGAATGAAGACCTATAATTGTACATAAAATATTTGCATAGAAAATTTAGCCAATCTGGTATTCTTTTACTCCTGAAATACATATTAAACCATTTTAGACAGACAGGTAGATAGGTAGGTAGATAAGTAGTTAGGCAAGTAGAAAGATAGACAGATATAGGAAGTGAATCATACTTAGTTATTATAATGAATATAAGCTCCGAGTGAAATATTGCGGTTAATGTAATGTCTATGACTTGTGAGATCTCAAAGTATTTTCTTTTATATTTTCAGTATGTTTTTCAGTATTATTGGGTTTTTAAATTTTTTTATTGGTGCATTGTAGTCATACATATTAATGGGGAATAAGAAGTGGGCACATATAAGCACACATCACCCAATTAGGCCTTAACCAATTCCCACTCCATTCTCCCCTCCTTCCTCCTTCTCATGTTTGGTTTAGTGATTGACTTTGATATGTTTGTTTAAGTACATCATGTGCATTAGAGAATTTTCATCTTCCCCCTCCCATCCCCTCAGTTAGGTCGCCTTATTTGCTCATCTATAGAATCTCCTTCTTCATCTAGAGTTCCTCCTAGTTCTTCCTAGTTTCTCCCTAGCTTTTGCATATTAGGGAGAGTCAAAGTAGTTTCTGAATCAGATGTTTTCAAGCTGGTTGTGGTGGCACATATCTGTAATCTGAGTACTTGGGAGGCTGAGATAGGAGGATCGCAGGTTCAAAAGTAGCCTCATCAAAATAGAAAGACGTTCAGCAACCTAGAGAGACTTTGTTTCAAAACTTAATATAAAAAGGGTTGGGGTGTAACTTGGAGGTAGAATGCCCCTGGGTTCAATGCTCAGTAACACATTCACAGACACAGATGTTTTCAATATCCTTCAACATGAAATACATTATTTTATCTTATTTTCAATCATGCAAAAACTGTTGATTCTTGCATGGAATAAATGGAGAAGAATAAAAAGGATAATGTTTATTGACTTCCTACTCTGTGCTGCACTGGGATAGTCCCTTTGCAGAAGTTATCAAATCCTCAGGATAGTCCAGTGCACTAGATATAATTACTCCTTTTACCAGTCATGAGATGTATTCCAGACATGAGACAAATATTTTAATTTCCAGGGTCAACATTTTAGCGCTTAATTCTTAGGGTCTCTTAATTCTTTCTACCATATTTATATGCTTTATGAGCTGTATATATTGGAATAAATGTGTTTTTTGTAGTGGAGATTGAACCCAGGGGAATTCTACTTCTGAGCTATATTCCCAGTCCTTTTATTTTTATGCTGAAACAGGGTCTCATTAAGTTGCTGAGGGTCTCAGTAAGTTGCTGAGGCTGGCCTTGAACCTGCAATCTTCCTGTCTCAGCCTGTCAAGTACTGGGATTATAGACATGTGCTACCATGTCTGTATGAAATAATTGTTTAATTCAAATGAAGTCTCTTCAAATCAGTGACTTGCAAAAGAAGCCAATATAGTTGCATAATTTAAATTTCTGAAACAGCTCCATTCTCCCATAGTTTTAGGGATGCATAACCAGTCTTACCTCTTTTCCTATAACAAGCTATCACAATAAAGACAAATCTTGTAATTTAGTTTGCAAAACTTGGGTTCTACAACTTTATTTACTTACTCATTTGTTTTCTTCTTGTTTGTGGTACTGGGGATTGAAGCTAGGGGCACTCTACCACTGAGCTATATCCACAGCCCTATTTTATTATTTTACTTTGAAACAGGGTTTAAGTACCACATGCTGGCCTTGAACATGCAATCCTCATCTCAGCCTCCCAAGTACTGGGATTACAGTCATGTGTCACTGTGTTTGGCTTTGTTCTCTTCCTTAACAAGAGTTTATGAAATGTCTATTGTGTGCCCAGTATCACAAAAAACAGATAAGAGAGAAAAATAGAAAACAATAGAAGATGTGATATGATGTCTGTGGTGGAAAAGCTTATAATGCAGCTGGAGGAAAGTGATATACAAATATACAATGAAAAACAAAACAACTGTAGAAAAATTCTGAAATAATATGTAGACAATGTGAAGCAGTGTGTCATAAACTTCAGAATTCAAAAAAAAATAAAGCATCACTGTAAAATAGCATCGGTGAAGAAAGTCATAACTGAAG
This sequence comes from Muscardinus avellanarius, assembly GCF_963383645.1. Classification (NCBI taxonomy): domain Eukaryota; kingdom Metazoa; phylum Chordata; class Mammalia; order Rodentia; family Gliridae; genus Muscardinus; species Muscardinus avellanarius. The sequence goes on from NC_137792.1 coordinate 31,928,866, forward strand.
AGTAGAATTGCAAAGACTTAGAAAAGTTGACTAGGTTATGCTAAGGGGATAGCTTGGGTTTTGAAAACTGTAAGAATGAACCAGAATAAGGGATTGAGTCCTTTCCAGCCTCCTAAACCTACTCAGACTTCCCTCTTCTGGTATATATTTGAGTAATTATCGCATTCACTTTTTTTCATTTTTTTCCTGAGAATTTATGAGACCACTTGCCTACTTTCCAGTAAGTAAAGCCTTTGTCATTTCATTTCAATATCTCTGGCACATGAAAGATTTCACATATATCTGGTGAATGGTTGAATGAATGAAAAGTGACCTTTGGTTGAAGAAGGACTCTTTTGGGATATCATAAACTACAATTCTAAATATTCTTTATATGTGTCCTGCTTCCATAGCCTATTTCTGCCAATAAAATAATATTGCATATAGAGTAAAAATTAGATGTTACCAACTCGTTTTATTTACAGTATAAATGATTTCTTTAAAAATAATGGTGTGTCTCTTGCTAAATGTTGATTGGGCAGCTATTGTATGCTTTAGTTGCTCCATTTAAAAATTACTTTATTGTGTAGTGCTTAAATGAGACCACATGTGCTCTGCCGATTAGAATTACACTACATCTCTTCCTATTTTATATTTCAGCCTCATGGATAATATGTGTCTGAATGCAGACTATAATAGAAAGACTTCTTTGAAACTCTGGTGTATCATTTCACAACATCTACATATTTCAGAACATCAAATTTTATCCCATAAGTGTATACAATTATTATTGGTCAATTAAAATATTAATTAAAAAGCAAAAATATGGTGTAGTAAATAGCTAATGATAAATGGCTCTGTATTCAATGCATTGCATCAAAAAATTCTCATGTACCTTCTGGTTGGAGCAGGATCATGATGCTGATGGAGTTTTTTAATTTCTCTAAATTTCCTTCTAACAAGCAGATTAGTAAAAGAACCATGGAGAGCATCTTCAGCAGAACTAACTGACAAGTGTACCCATGAACCCTAGAAGATTCCCACAATAGCAGGACCCCCATAGACTTACCATCTATGTGAGCTTAATGGAGGGAAAGTAATGGGGGCTTCTGATCATCCTAAGAGAAACAAGGGACAGAAATTATAATAAACACTAACTTCTGAAAGAAGCATATATCACTTTGAGTGGGAGCTCAGTGAGCAGATCTGAGAAAGATATGAGCAGCATTTCCAGAGTTTCCATTTGAAGCTGAGTTCACAAAGGAGCATGAGGACCCACTAAAAGGCTCTGGGAAGGTCACAGAGCCCTAAGATGAATTAAGCATACAAAAACAAGGACTCTGGGCCCTGGGCGGAGTCATGCGGAGCACGCCGGACCCCTGGAGAAACTGGGGTCCCTGTCGCAAGGCCCTAGGCCCGGGGCGAGGATCAGGTGGGGCACGCTGGACCCCCAGAAGAGTCGGAGCCCAGGTCACAGGACTCTGGGACCCAGGCGGAGTCATGTGGGACACGCCGGATCCCCTGGAGAAACCGGGACCGGGTCATAAGGCCCTGGACCTCAGGCCGGGGTCAGGCGGGGTACTCTGGACCCCCTGAGAAACCGGGGTCCGGATCACAGGACCCTGGGCCCCGGGCGGGGTCGCGCGGAGCATGCCAGACCCCCAGAGAAACCAGGGCCTGGGCTGCAAGGCCCTGGGCCCCGGCTCTTGGTCACAGGACGAGTCGCGCGAGGCACACTGGACTCCTGGAAGAACTGGAGTCCAGACCACAGGACCCTGGGTCCCGGGCAGGGGTTGCATGGGGGGGGGGCACGCAGGACCCCTAAAGAACCGGGGCCCAGGCCGCAGTGCTACTGAGTGCCTGATCCCACAACCTCCTCAAACCACACATACTGTCTTCTCTTATTTTTTTAAAAAAAAAGAAAGAAAAGAAAAAGAAAAAGGAAAATAAAAATATCAGAGAAGGGTCAAGAAGGCTGCGGCAGATGCCAAGATACTGGAGATGCAGACAAAACTTATCCCAATGAACTGGAACTGTTGGGAAACTTCCCCGCGAAGGACGACTGCTTCTTCTCTACATCCCTAAGAATCCTGGACATCACCTGTAAGGAGAGAGTTTAATGGAGACCTAGGAGGAAGGCGGTGTTGGAAGTGGTCGCCACGATGGTGGTGGAGACTTGTATTCAGGAGAGGCAGAAATCTGATCCTACCAACCTTATTTTTTTGGAGAAATTACACCAAACATCGAATGCTACCGTTGTGCATGCTTAGGAACACTGAACAACATTCAGAGTGGAAAAAGAGCTTGGGAAAGATTTGAAATTGTGAAGGCAGTGGCAATGGCAGTGGCCAGTACTCAGGGGAGGCAGAGATCTGATGCATTACACCTGGAACTTTTGAAGTAATAACCCAAGAAGCAGAATGCTACCACCATGCACCCTTGGGAATGTGGGACAACCTGCTGGGCAAAGAGGGTGCTCAGATTGGAGCCTGCCAAGGGGTGAGGCCAGCGATGGAGACAGCAAAGCTGGGATTGGAGCCTGCCATGAAGCAAGGCCAGTGCTGGGGCCTCCGAGGCCAGGATCGGAGCCTGCCGAGGGGTTAGGCTGCTGCCAGGGCCAGCGAGGTGGGGATCGGAGCCTGCCATGAGGAAAGGCCAGTGCTGGGGCCTCCGAGGCTGGGATCGGAGCCTGTCAAGGGGTTAGGCCGGTGCCGGGGCCATTGGCTGCCATTAGAGCCTGCCATGAGTCAAGGCTGCTACTTAGGCCTCCAAGGCCAGGATCGGAGCCTGCCGAGGAGTTAGGAGGGTGCCGGGGCCAGCGGCCGGCATCAGAGCCTGTCATGAGGCAAGGCCGCTACTGAGGCCTCCAAGGCCGGGATCAGAACCTGCCGAGGGGTTAGGCTGGTGCCGGGGACAGCAAGGCTGTGATCGGAGCCTGCCATGAGGCAAGGCTGTGCTGGGGCCTCCGAGGCCGGGATTGGAGCCTGCCGAGGGGTTAGGCTGATACTGGGGACAGCGAAGCTGGGATCGGAGCCTGCCATGAGGCAAGGCCAGTGGTGGGGCCTCCGAGGCTGGGATTGGAGCCTGTCGAGGGGTTAGGCCAGTACTGGGGTCAGCAAGGTTGGGATTGGAGCCTGCTGTGGGGCAAGGCCGGTGCTGAGGGCTCCGAGGCCAGGATCAGAGCCTGCCGAGGGTTTAGGCTGGTGTGGGGGTCAGCAAGGTTGGTGCTGGGGCCTCAGAGGCTGGGATGGGAGCCTGCCGAGGAGTAAGGCCGGTGCCAGGGCCAGTGAGGCTGGGATTGGAGCCTGCCTCGAGGCACGGCTGCTACTAAGTCCTCCAAGGTCAGGATCTGAGCCTGCCAAGAGGGTAGGTTGTTGCCGGGGCCAGCAAGGCCGGGATTGGAGCCTGCCATGGGGCAAGGCCATGCTGGGGCCTCCGAGGCCGGAATTGGAGCCTGCCGAGGGGTAGGCCGGTGCTGGGGCCAGTGACCGGCATTGGAGCCTGCCTTGAGGCAAGGCTGCTACTGAGGCCACCGAAGCCGGGATTGGAGCCTGCCAAGGAGTTAGGCCGGTGCTGAGGCCTCCGAGGCCAAGATAGGAGACTGCCGAGGGGTTAGGTTGGTGCCAGGGGCAGCGAGGCTGGGACGGAGCCTGCCTTGAGGCAAGACCAGTGCTGGGGCCACCGAGGCAGGGATAGGAGCTAGCCAGGGGGTTAGGCCAGTGTGGGGGCCAGCGAGGCCAGAATTGGCGCCTCCCATGAGGCAAGGACACTGCTTGAGCCAGCGAGGTCTGGATCAGTCCACTGGGTAGCCAGGCCACTACTCGGGCCGTCAAGAGTGGGATCGGTATTGCAATGCGGCATGCACAGAGAAATATCGCAGAAAATAAAAATCAGATGCTTCCCCTAATCAGCAATAACTAGGAGGAAAGGGGCAACAGGAAGAGGTCGAGCTATAGAATGGGCCCTTTAGTGAAGCAACTAAGGTGACCAATCAGAGGGTATGGAATAGGGGAGGATGGAGCCTCTTTAAAATGCAGGAGGTACATAAACAAATGTATCAAAGTTAATCACCAAACAAGCATGGGATCGAGGGATGGGGAGGGAATGGGATGGGGAGTGGATGAGGGCTAATTAGATGATGTGTGCTTGTATATCCTCGCAAGTCTTGTATTCCAATGTGATGTATGATTAAAATGTACCAATAAAAATAAATTTTTTAAAAAAGCCTACTAAAACAGCAGAAACGCCCAGTAACATTTTCTATGCAGAAGAACTGAGACCCACCCCAGGAAAAAATTCTTAGTATGAGTGGTATCCAAACTGAATAAACCAGAAACATGAAAGAGTGAGGGGGGGTGGGGAGAGAGAGAGAGAGAGAGAGAGAGAGAGAGAGAGAGAGAGAGAGAAAGGGAGAGAGGAGAGAGGAGAGAAGGGAGAGGGGAAGAGAGGAGAGGAGAGGAGAAAAGAGGAGAGGAGAGGAGAGGAGAGGAAGGGAGAGAGGAGAGAGGAGAGAAGGGAGAGGGGAAGAGAGGAGAGGAGAGGAGAGGAGAGGAGAGGAGAGGAGAGGAGAGGAGAGGAGAAGAGAAGAGAAGAGAAGAGAAGAGAAGAGAAGAGAAGAGAAGAGAAGAGAAGATGAATGACTTACTGGCCAGAAGGTATGGAGATGAGGCAGACTTCAGAATTGTACAGGCAGCTACACAGAGAGGCCAGAGTTTTTAATCCTCCTCAGTGGAACTAGTTATATAATTTACAGAACACAGTGAAAAATGAAAGAACAGAGCCCCTTGTTCAGAAATTTATTAAAAATTTCATGACTGCAATTGCAGAGTGGAAAGCCCAGAGCAGGAAGGACCCTGTGAGACCACACAAGCCATATACCCAGGAAGCCTGTCTGACTTCTCAGTCAGAGCAGAGGGAGGCTGTCAAAAAGAGGAGCTACGAAAGCAGTTGTCATGTACTGAAGAGTGGGAGGGGGCTACAATCAATAGGAGTTAATTGTTTGCAGTTGTGGAGGCTGAGAGTTTGATATCAGGATGTTAGCAAAGTCTGTTCCTAGGGAGGGTCCCCTTCTAGGTTGCAGACTGCTGGCTTCCTTTATCCTAACCTTTGGTGAAAAGGAAAAGGGGGCTGTTTGGGGCCTATTTTATAAAAACACTAATCTTATTCATGAAGGTTCTACCCTCGTAACTAATCACTCCCCAAAGACCCTATCTTCTAATATTTCAGCATATGAATTCAGAGGGAACATGAATATTGTACATAGCCAGCTCTGGCTTGCTCAGTCACTATTCAAGATAATTGTCCTATAACTACAGGGAAATACACCTTATTTAAATGTAAACAATGTCATTCTTCATAGACATAGAAAAATCATTCATAATTGTCATATGGATAAGCAAAAAAAAAAAAAGCCAAAGCAATGCTAAACAATAAGATCCATGCAGGAGGAATCACAATTCCTGACTTCAAATTATACTACAGAGCTGTAGTAATTAAAACAGCATGGTATCCAGCCATGGTGGTACACACTTATTATCCCAGAATTTGGGAAGCTGAGACAGGAGGACCACAGTTCACCACCAGTTTCAGCTACTTAGTGAGGTCCTTTACAACTCAGTGAGACCCTGTTTCAAAATAATGAATAAAAATTAGGCATAGGGGTGTAGCACGAAGGAAGAATGCTGCTGGATTCCACCCCCAGTATCACACACACACACACACACAAAAAAAAAACCCAGTATGGTATTGGCACAAAAAACAGGCACATAGACCAATGGGACAGAATAGAAGATCTAGAAACAAATTCATACACTTATAGTCAATCTTTAACAAAGGGGTCAAATATATATGCTGGAGAAAAAAATCAGCCTTTTAAACAAATGGTATTGGGAAAACTGGCTATTTGTAGAAAAATGAAACTAAATCCTTACCTTTAACCCTGCACAGGAATCAACTCAGGATGGATCAAAGACCTGAAAGTTAAACCAGACTGTGAAGCTACTAGAGGAAGGGCATGGGTTCAATACTCCAATATATAGGCACAGGTAGAAACTCCTTCAACAAGACCCTCAAAGATTAGGAAACCAAAACAAGAATTAATAAGTAGGATAGCATTAAACTAAAAAGTTTCTGCACATCAAAGGAAACCATCAAGAATCTAAAGAGAAAGTCTAAAGAATGGAAGATCTTTGCCAGTTATTCCTCTGATAGAGGACTAATATCTAGAATATACAAAAAAAAAAAAAAAAAAACCTCAGCCAGGCGTGGTGGTGCATGCTTGTAATCCCCGCTCTTGGGAGGCTGAAACAGTAGGATCGCGCAGGTTCAAAGCCAGCTTCAGCTGGTTTAAGAGACCCTGTTTCCAAATAAAATAAAATTGGTCTAGGAGTGTAGCCCAGAGGTAGAAGGCCCCTGGGTTCCACCCCCAGTGCCACCAAAACAAAAAATAAACAAACAAAAACCTTAAAACACTTTATACTAAAAAAAAAAAAAAACAATAAAAAAATGGGCAACTTTGAGCTGGGCGTGGTGGCGCACACTTGTAATCCCAGCATTCGGGAGGCTGAGACCAAAGGATCGCGGTTCGCAGACAGCCTCAGCTACTTAGTGAGGCCCTCTGCAACTCAGTGAGACCCTGTTTCAAAATAAAGAATAAAAAATAGGGCAGGGGGTGTAGCTCGGAGGTAGAATGCCCCTGGGTTCTGTCCCCAGACCTGCCAAAAAAAAAAAAAAAATGGGCAACTGAATTGAATAGACACTTCACAAAAGAAGAGATACAAATGCCCAATAGAAACATAAAAAATGCTAAACATTATTAGCAATCAGGAAGATGCAAATCAAAACTACACTGAGATTTCATTCAATCCCAATCAAAATGGCAATCATCAAGAAGTCAAATAACAACACATTTTGGTGAGGACATGGGAATATAGAAACTTTTCTACACTGTTAATGGTGTTGCAAAGTAGTTCAGTTGCTATGGAGATCAGTGTGGTGATTTCTTAGAAACTAGGAATGGTACACCATATGATCTGGCTATACCACTACTTTGTATCTTTTCACAGAGGTTAAAATCAGAGAACTACAATAATATATGCATATCTATGTTCATAGCAACACAATTCTCAATAGCTAAATTATGGAATTAACCCAGGTATCCATTAACAGATGAATGGATTACAAAATTATGAGAAATACACACAATGGAATTCCACTCAACAATAAAGAAAAACAAAATTATGTAATGTGCAAGAAGATGGAAGGACCTGGAGAATACTATGTTAAGTGAGATTAGCCAAGCACAAAAAGTGAAGGGTTGAAACATAAAAAAACCCAGGATAGCCAAAGCAGTTCTCAGCAACAAGAGCCATGCAGGACTATGACAATACCTGGCTTCAAACTACATTACAAAGCCAGAGTAGTAAAACAGTATGGTATTGACACAAAAACAGACACATAGACCAATGGAACAGAATAGAAGACTCAGAAATAAATCCACACACAGCCAATTGATTTTTTGCAAAGGGGACAAAATCATACACTGGAGAAAAGATAGCCTCTTCAATATATAGTGTTGGCAAAACTGGTTAAACATATGAAGAAAATAAAAATAAACCTCACTTTCTCACCCAGCATAAGAATCAACTTAAGTGGATCAAACACTTGGAAATCAGACCATAGACCTTGCAGCTCCTTGAAGAGGGCATAGGTCCAACACTTCAACACATTGGCACAGGTAAACACTTTCTCAACAAGATTCCCAAAATCCAAGAATATAAAAGGTGGACCAATACGTGGGATTGCATGAAACTGAAGAGCTTCTGTGTAGCAAAGGAAACTATCAAGAACCTCAAGAGAGCTAACAGAATGGGAAAATTTTTGCCAACTATTCCTCTGATAGAGGACTAATATCTAGAATACACCAAGAACTCAAGACACTCACCTTTAAGAAAACAAATAGCCCAATCAAAAATAGGCATGTGAACTAAATAGACACTTCACAAAAGAAATTCAAATGGCCAGTGAATTTATGAAAAATGTTCAATATCATTAGTAATCAGAAAGATGCAAATCAAAACCACCCTGAAATTTCACTTAACTCCAATTAGAATGGCAATCATTAAAAACACAAACAAGCTGGGCATGGTGGCGCACACTTGATCCCTGCACTTGGGAGGCAGAGATAGGAGGATTGCGCTGGTTTGAAGCCAGCCTCACTGGCTAAAGAGACCCTGTTTCCAAATAAAAAATATAATATTGGTCTGGGAGTGTAGCCTAGAGGCAGAAGGGTTTTCAGGAGCCCCAGTACCACCAAAAAGCAAAAAACAAAAAAAAAATCCCACAAACAATAACAAATACTGGTGAAAGTGTGGAAAAATGGGAACACTGGGGCATGGTTTGTGAGATTGCAAATTAGTTCAACCACTTTGGAAAACACTATAGAGGATCCTCAGAAGAATGGGAATGAACCTACCGTATGATCCAGCAATACTGCTTCTGTGTATCTACTCAAAATAATGGAAACCAACAACCAGACTAATTTATGTATATCTATGTTCATAGCTGCCTAATTCATAATTGCCAAACTATGGAACCAGCTAAGATGTCCATCAACAGAAGAATTTGTACACAATGGAATTTTACTCAGCCATAAAGCAGAACAAAATTATGTCATTTGCAGAGAAATGGATGGAACTGGAGAATATTATGCTAAATTATATTAGTCAGTTGCAACAAGTAAAAAAAAAATTAGATGTTGTCCCTAGTATGTGGACGCTAGGGAGAAAATGGGTCATAGGAGAAAATGTGTCAAAGAAGGAGAAACCATAGATGAGTAAATAAGGTGAACTAACTGAGGGGGATGAGACGGGAAGGAGGAAAATCTCCTAATGTACATGATATACATTCACAAACGTATCAAAGTCAATCAGTAAGCCAACTATGAGAAGGAGGGAGGGGTCTGAAATGGGGTGGGGATTGGGGAAGGGCTAAATAAGTGATGTGTGCATGTATGCCTCTACTGTCTTGTACCCCCGTAATATGTATGACTACAATGCACCAATAAAAAGAAAGAAAGTTTAAAAAAAGAAAGTGAAAAGTCATATGTTTATGTGCAGGATAGGGAGTAACTGGGATGCCAGAGGGACTCCGGAAAGTGGAGAAACTTCAGTGGAGCCAGGGAGGAGATCTAAGGGTAGGTAAGGAGGAAGACTGAAGTTCATTAATAGAAACACTACCATGGACTCTGTGTATACATGTTAATATAACAATGTCAGTCTTGGTACTCTGTATTGGAAGGGAGGGAAATGGGGAGGCAGGGGGGGCACCAAGTGCTGTGTGCATGTATGTCATTGTCAGTGTTATTTACATTATGATGTGAGACTATATTGCATCAATAAAAGCACATAAAACATGGAAAATGCTCTTTGCCAAATACCTTCCAAAGATATGATATGCAAAATAAGGGAATGAATGGGTCAAGTAGCGTATTAGCAGATAATAAAGGCACAGCAGAAAAATATGACAAAAAGCCCAGATGAAACCTATTATGTAATAATACAAAATGAAGTTACACGAGAATAACAAAACTATGAAAAGAGCAGCCTAATTCAGAAATGGCAAAGCTATGAAATGCGATGGCTAACCAACAGGAGGATGCAAAAAGAGCTTTCAGATCTTAAGAAGAGAAGTAACAAAGAAAAGTAATTTTAGAAGCAAAGACTCAAAATATCACAAAAGTGAACACTCTATGTCAAAGTAGAGAGAGGGAAATAAAGGATAGGAAAATAAAATTAAACAAAATTTTTCTGTGAAAACTCGAATTTTATAAATCTCTAACCACTTGAATCGTACTTGACAACAAAACCTATGACGTTTATTTTTTCATTTTATTTGTTGAAGTTTGATTAATCTTACCAAAAGAGGTAATTAATTTTTTAAAATCCAGTTTCAAATAGATAGTCCCGAAACCAATTTTGCATCCATACACTTCCCAATTCATTTGATAATTTGAGAGCATTAACAAAAACATTTTTAATCTGCTTTTCAAAGGGAACATCTGTGCATTATTGTTCATGACAGTGCCTTTGTCATAGCAAATGAAACATCTGGAAAGACTTGATTACTTGTTGACAGAAACTCCAATGCAAAACATAGGTGAACGATAATGTATTCTCAGTGGACTCAAATGAATAAGCCCAGCCAATGGGGTCAACCTAAGCTAATGTGCTAGAGCAGAGCAGTGTTGAAATCATTTTTGTTTTGAGCTGTTACTTGAAATGAGCCTATACTTGTGGCCAATTTTGGTTCTTGCCCAACTTAAAAGAATAAGAATCAAGACTTTTTAGTTTATGGGTTTTACTCTGAATGTTAACATGTGGCCCATTAAGTCTTTGTCTTAGGTTTACTCTCTGCAGGAAAAAAAAAACAACCAATGAAGTCTCAATAATCCAGATTGTTTAAACCCATGTCGATAGAATTTTTCAGTCTTTCCTTTTAGTACTGAGTTTCAGCTTACTTGATTATTAGAGTTACCTTAATCCCACTTATCCAGCTTTGATTTTCAAGGTTTCAAGCACCATAATCTAAAAATATTAAATGGATCATATCATATTAAGAAAGAGACCACATTCATGTAATTTTCATTTCATATGTGGTTATAATTGCTTTATTACTAGTTATTGTTGTTAAACTCTCATTATGTCTAATTTATAAGTTAAAGTTAATCACAGGTATGTTTGTATAGACAAAACATAATATATACAGGATTTGCTGTTTTACTGTAGTTTCAAGTATCCATTGGAGGTCATGGAAAATGACCCCTGTGGATATGGGGGAACATAATGTTATTAGAATTATCATTTATCAAAATGAACAGCTCTAGAGCTACCAAGATAAATAAATCAAAAAGTGGCTTCTAAAATCCAAGAAGATAATTTATTTTATTACAGCTTAATTAGGTAAATGGTGTAATGCAAGTGAAGGTGCCTAACAGAGGGAATGCGAGACATTTACTAATAACTCAATAAACGTTGAGTCTAAGTGTGGCAGACCCTTTTGGTCTTAAGAACAATGGTTGTTTTCCCTTTTTCTTGATGGCATAGAGTCATTTCGGAAATTGAAAATACTGGCTTCTCATTTTCTGGTATCCCTTAGAGGAAGAGGATCCAACTCTAGCCACTGAAAACTGAGGAGTGAGACTCCTAGGGAGGCTTCTTTCCTAATAAATCTCTCATGGACAGAGACATCTCTCTTCCTTAGATATTGTTGTGTTTCCATTCAATACCTGGAACCATAGCAGCCATTTTGCAACCACAAAGGGACAAGCCTAGTTACTTTGTGAATACCCTGAGGAGGGCAGAGCAAGGAGAAAAAGAAAGACCAGGTCCTTGGTGCCAGTGTGGAGCCTCTGAGTCAACCCTGATACCACCCATCTCTGCATTATCTGGCATATTAAGAAAGAAGTATCCTTAATGTGAAAGCTATTTTAGTTGGGCATTTAGTTACATGTATTCAAAAGCTTTAAAATGAATACACCAAAGGAACATTCTCATTTTCAAGTATCTCAGTAGAACCCAAACCCAATTTTCCTTTAATAAGCTCCACAAAATGTGTGACAATATGCTCCCACTGGGATCCTCACTAAACCCCGGGTTCATCTCCACGTCCTTCACTGCTTATTCTCAAATCTTCCATGTCCACAAAATGGAGATGGTTCCTGTTTGTTTGTTTTCTTCTTCTTCTCATTAAATGTTTATGATGTCTTGTAACCTAATTGATTTGTGGTCCCCAAATTAAACACTGGAAAAGATTTTTAATGGTGGTTTTCTATATGAGCTCTGCCCAGGCTGTGCAGTAATTTATGAATGTTCTAACAGACCAAAGGACAAAGTGACATGTAATTCACCAGCAGAGCCCTGAGAGGCCCATAATGTACATCACTCCCCAACATCGCACCAGTAATAACCATCAAACACACTGGTGGACAATGGGTGACTTCCCTGCTTCTCAGCTTGTCCCCAGTGTTGGGCTGGATCCTTGTGCCCAACCTCCTGTGATGATGACATTCCAAAGAGATTGGTGGACAGGGAAAGGGGCAAACCATCACAGCACCACACAGAATCCAGCCCAGATTTAAAAGCAATGAACAATTACAGGATATTGGATTAATATTTAATGAAGATGTAAATGATGAGAGTCAGTACTGAACTGCTTGGTGGAATTTATTCCAGCAAAAGAAAGCAGCAGTGGTCTCTAGGAGGAAGGGGCTCTGATTCCGTCAAACAGCTGACAGTTGCAGCAACAGTGAAATCAATCTTAGAATCCTCCTCGCCATTTTATTCCTAATTTCCCTCTCCATGTGCCCTTTCTCTCCATTCAGACTGTGTGCTCAGAAGCAAACCCTGCATAGGATTTCTGACATCAGACTCGCCTATTGCCAACATTCTGTCCCTCTGTCAGCTGGGTGTCTGCACTGATCAGAGAGGCACATGACTCACGACTCGGAGGCAATTCATCACCTCAGAGACTTGGAGAGAGCTACTGGGCCTGCTTGTGTCAGAAGAAGCTGCCAACTGTTCCATCCGGAGCTGGGGAGTGGGTCTGCAGGTGCGGTTCCATGAAATAGCACTAGTAAAGGGGAGAGGCTCCCAGAAGCAGCAGGCTACAGGGTGTAAGGGTAGGGAAGATAAGGAATTTGACCCTGAGGGTTATTATCTGCTTTCCCAGGTGGGTCTAGGAAGGGGCAGCCTTTTTGTATATCAGGGGGACCAAGATACATTGCCTTTCCTGCTGCACCAATCTGCAGATTACAGCAGGCTGTGAAAAATGGTTCAATGTGTGGGGGCCTAAATCCATTCCCATAACAGTCAGGCTGTGACATAAGCAGTATGGAGCTCTTGAGAAGCCACTCAAGTCCCAAAGGATGTTGGCTTGGCCCTTCTATGGTCATAATTGTGTCCTTCCTTGAGCAGCCCTTTGATGTCCCCTTCTCTTGCAATGGCCTCCAAAGAGACTGCAAAATGGGATCCCAAGGATGGCTACTTGCATTTGAGAATGAGAACCCTGCTCACACAACTCTCCCTCCTCCCGAATGCTCAGTGCAGAAAGGGGTGGTGAGAAGAGCCGCTCAGTCACTGTCATCACCTCTCAGAGCTGTTGCTGTGCTATCTGTGAGCTCAGCGGGTGGCTTTCTGTCTTAGCCTATTTTATTTGTGAAGACTGATTTTAGGACCTATAGGACTCTTGGTCCCACATTAATTTTTTTCTTTCTCTAAACAGACTTGTGAGGGCTCAAGTGAGGCTGCATGTCATATAAGATGAAATGTTTTTCTCTGCAACATTAGAAACAGAAACTGCTCTAGGTATTTTAGACAGAGGGGTTCTAATGACAGAATCAGGTTAAGTGGGTCAGAGAAGAATGGGAAGCCAAATAGGAGTCAATAAAGCAACACCGAGATTAGCCACAATGCCAACTTGTTACTATTCTTAGAACTGGGGGAATGTGGGAGGAAAGGGTATTATCAGAGACCAGAAGCCAGAGACATAGGGCAGAAGTCAGAACCATGGCAAAAGTCACCAGGTGGGTGCTGGAATTGTGGGAAGAGGAATTCCCAGCTGTGTGCTGTCTTTGGCCATCGCAGAATAACAAATGATCACAAACCTCAGCTGCTGGAAATGCAAAAATTTTTACCTTCCAATTCTTGCAGGCCAAGGATCTGGGAGTAGTTTAACTGGTGCTTCTGGCTCAGGGACTCTCATGAAGGTGCCACTTGGAGCTGCAGTTGTCTTAAGATTTAACTAGGAGAGGACATGCTTCTAGGCTCACTCATGTGGAGACCTCGCTTTGCTGGCTGTTGGTTAAAGACACCAGTTTCTTGCCAGTGTGGCCCTTCCTATGAGGTTACCCACAAATATGGCAGCTTCCTTCCTCTAGTGTGAAGGCTCTGAGAGACCAAGCAAGAAAGGAGGAGCAAGATGGAAGGCATAGACGGTTTGTAGTCTAATCCTGGAAATGATGTCCCAACACTTTGGCCATACTGTATTTGTTGGAAGGAAGCTATGAGGTCCAGCCCACACTCAAAGAAAGGGGACGGGTACCAGGAAGCAGTGATCATGGAGAGAATCCCTCTTACATGTTTTCTGTCACAGGGCTGGAGACAGAGGTGGAGGTAGCTCCAGGTTTAGGGGACTTGAAGGTTATAAAATGTGTAGAATGCTTTTAAAGAAAAAGAATGCAAAATTGTAAATGTAAAATTATACACAAGTCCACCAACTGGTGAATATGAAAACAAAATTGGGACTATCCTGCCAATAAAATACTATTTGGCAATAAAACAGAATGAAGTGTTAGTATATGCTTCAACATGGATGAACCTCAAAAATAGCCTGCTCAGTGAAAGAGATCAGTCGCAAAAGACCACATATTATGATTCCATTTATATGAAATGTCCAAAATAGGCAAATCCACAGAGACAGAAAGTAGATTAGTGGTTATCAGGGACTGGGGTTGAGAGCCCAGGCTGACTGAAAACAGATACAAGAGAACTTTTTGGGATGATGGAAATGTTCTAAAACTAGATTGTGGTGGTAGCTGTCCAACCCAATAAATTTACTAAAAGCCATTGAACCATATACCTACAATGGGTGAATTTTATAGTATGTAAATTATATTTCAATAAAACTGCCCAAAATTATGCACACAAGGCATCATGAGAGACCTGTGCTAGTGAGAGGCCCTGGAGCTTCAGCGTCATTAATTTTTCAGGAAATTTGTCTCCGTGGAGACGTAGGTATTATAGAGATGCCGTGAGAAGGCAGAGAGCTAGGCCTCGCCCTTCCCTTTCTCCTCCAGTCTTCTTGTGTGTCTTCTAGTGGCCAAATGTGCCCAGAAGTAATGCAAATGGAGTGTTTTGTCCTACAGAGTGGGGGACATCAAGGGCCAGAATAGTTCTGAGAACAGAGCAGCAAATAACATGCTTATTGGCCAACTCCTGCCCTGGTACCTCTGCACCCATGTGCGAGTGAAACTCAGAACAACTGAACCTTTTGGTACTGAAAGATGCCTCTAGAGGAACTACAAGGAAGGCTCATGTTTCTAAATGAAGGCTGGGTCAATCCCCAGCACTATATATATATATATATATATATATATATATATATATATATATTACAAGGAAGGAACAAAATGAGGAGCAGCAGTGTGTCCAATTTGTTATTTGCTCCGAAGTTTATTTAAACAGAAGAGGCCATGACAGATGACATATATATATATATATATATATATATATGTACTATATATATATATATATATATATATATATATATATACTACAAGGAACTACAAGGAAGGCTCATGTTTCTAAATGAAGGCTGGGTCAATCCCCAGCACTATATATATATATATATATATATATATATATATATATATATACTGTGCTAGGGTTAGAACCCAGGGGCATTCTACCTCTGAGCTACACCTCCAGCCCTATTTTTTAAAAAATTATTTAGTTTGAAACAGGGTCTCACTGAGTTGCAAAGGGCCTCACTAAAGCCGAGGCTGGTGGTGAACCATGATTCTCCTGCCTCAGCCTCCCAAATGCTTGGATTACAAGCGTGCGCCACCATGTCCGGCTACCACAAAAATAAAAATATGAATCTAATTCATTTTTCCTTTCAGTATGGTAATGTTTTTTAATTACTTTTACTTTTTTTACTGGCACAAAAGTTTAATACAAGAAAAAATCATTATGTTTCTATGGGGGCCATTACAATCACAAGTTTTATTTCATGATTATTACTGAAAAGGTTTTGTCACATAGAGGGAAGAAGGGTTAAAAATGATATGTTGAATATCAAATAGGCTAAGCATATGCTAAGCTTATCACCCCAAAATAGTACCATCATAATTAAGGAGAATGAGGCTCAAAATAGTTAATACATTTGCTTAAAATCAAACATAATAAGTTATAGATCAAGAACTCAAACAAAGATTGTATAGCTGGGCATGGTACACACCTGTAGTCCCAGCTACTCTGGAGGCTGAGCTGGGAGGATCACTTGAGTCTAGGAGTGTGAGGTCAGCCTAAGCAATGTAGGCTAATTTTATATCTATTATTTAGGTGAGGGATGTGAAATGGAGAGCAGCCACGTGACTTGCTAGAGTTCCCACAGCTAATAAATGACAAAATAGGGATCTGAACACTGATAGTATTGCTCTGGCACTACCCAAGGTTACACATTGGGCTTCCTCGTCAATGAAAATCTACTTCTAAGGACATACTCAGTCTCACATCAGCTGCAACTGAGCTACCTATCTTTCAGCTGTACTCAAAGCTTTCAGCTGTACATCTTTCAGCTGTACTCAAAGCTTTTCCACTATCCTCTCTCACCTTGGAAGATATCACCCAAATGAATGAGGGGGATTTCTAAAGGCAAGCATTGCAAGACGCTCTGAATTCAGTTCATCTTGGCTGTTTACAAAAAATTCTTAAAAAATAATAGAAATAAGACTGACTTTAAAAAAGTATGGAATTTTGTGATGTAGTTAAGATATAGTTAACTTCCATAGACATCCTTGCAGGCTTTAATAACATCTGAAGGTAATACCGACCTATAGCACTAGATGGCAAACTGGTGCTATGTTACTACACTGTGAACTGAAAAGAGTCTTAGTGTAAGCCTCCCCCACTTTCCCCAATCCAAATTTACTGAGCTTTTCTTTTCTTTTTAATTTTTAAATTTATTTTAGGAACACAAAGTTCTATGTGATATAAATATCTTACTTTTAAAAATCATTGTTCAGAAACACCCTATTTTGAATTGTTCCGGTCTTTTAGGCTCTATCAGTAAGGTAAATACATGTCTCACTGCCTAATGGCCGGCTGGTCAAAAGCTAACTCCTAATTGATCAGATAAAAATAGGAAGATAACAGAAGATAATGGAGATAGTATGAAATGTACTTTCAAAAGCTGCATGTTGACATAAATGTGACAAATGTATATGGCACAGATGTCATCTGTCATGGCCTCTTCTGTTTAAATAAACTTCGAAGCAAATAACAAATTGGACACACTGCTGCTCCTCATTTTGTTCACTCAAAAATAAGCACCTCTCGTGCACAAGGAAGCTCCAGGCAGCACAGAACGCAAAAGAGTTCTATTTTGGTATTTAAGAAATCTGTGTTCTAGAGAGGGACAAAAGACAAATGCACCAATACTATCAACAGTCGGCTCCTGAATCTTTTCTCCTCCAGAGACTCATGGTTAGAGCTGCTGATCGCTGATCCATTCCCCCTCTCTACAAGCCTTGAGACCACCCAGGGTCCAGACTGCAGCAGACAGCACATCAGCATATCAAGCCTGTGTCCCATGCAGCAGGGGCTTCAAGCTGAGCCCCTTTGCATTATCAACTGTAGTCTAGTGGCTGCCTTATCAGAGTTGCCCAATAACTATTAGAAGAGGAAGGCTGGAGTCAGGGAAAAACAGAGAACTGGTCTGGATAGTTTTTGAGAATTTTTCCGTGGACAATGATGAGAGGGTAGAATTACAGGTGGCACCATCACTGGTAAGGCACAGAAACAGGGAACATGCTCCCTGCTAGGGGAGTCTGCCACAATCACACAAGTGGTCCCTAAAGTATGGTCTCACAGTTGCATCAGCATTCCTGGAAATTTGGTAGAAATGTGAATTCTCAGGCTCTACCTCAGATCTAGGGAATGAGAGGCTTCAGGGCTGGTGGCCTGCCATTTCTGTATGTTAAGCCTTCCATGTGTTTCTCAAGCTCAAGGTGGAGAAGCACTGGGGTAGAGTATGCCTCTTGCCTGGGAGCAGTGATAAACAAGGTAAGGTACACAGGCTTAGGCTTTAAAATGCCTCATGCTAAGGAGAATGTTTATTATATTTTTACCTTGCAAGTAATATGAGAGCCACTAAGGGTTTCTAAGCAGCAAAGTGACCAGAACAGATCTTCATTTTAAGTCCATCACTCTTGTCATGGTGTAAAGCAGAATGTGGAAGGAGAGATTCCCTTCTTCAGGGATAGTTTCTCTTCTGCCTTTACTACATATCTCTGCCCCTAGTTCTCTCCTCTTTTGCTACTGCTTTGTCTTCCAGTGAGCTCAGCCACTCCACTGATGTCAGCCACTCTCCCTGGCAGGTAACTCCCAAACTTGCCTCTTTTTTGTGGATTTTTAGTAGTCAGACTGGTTCAGCTTCCTGATGTCCAGCTGCCATCTCACACAAAGCACAGCCAAATCTGAACTCAGCATCCACACACAAGTTTTCTCTCCTCACTTCTTAACTCGGTGCAGTTTAGGCTACAACAACATTTGGATCCATCTCCAAAGCTTCTTCAAAGCCCCAGACTCAGGCATTTCCTGCTCATCTCTCCAGGAGTCCTTGGTATAATCTTCTATTCTCACACACTGACATATGCATCAGTGCCTAAGGTTGAGCACCTTAAAGGGAAATCTCAATCTCATTTGTATTTGCATTGCACTGATACCCAGCAGATAGGGTAGACAGTGGATGTTTGGAGGATGAAGAAATGAATTCTGATCCTTAAAGGAAAAGAACAGGAAAGAGTAGAGAGATGCCTGCAAAGCCAGTTGGGACCAGGGCTACCAACCCCATTGATGGGCCATTGTAAACTTTCAAAGGGTGTGCAGCCAGGTGGTATGAGGGAAAGGCTGGTTGTGAGGAAGTGAAACAGGTTATAAGAAATGCACAGTGTAGGTACTAAAGCAGGGGGAGCAGGTATAGATTAAACATTTATGGATGCCTGGAGAAGATAGGAAGGGGATGGACTAGCATTTCCTAGAAGGAAGGTAAAGAAAGGGAAGGGTATTTCTTGTTTTTAAATGTAGGGACTATGTGAATATGCAATTGAAGAACAAGCAAAAATCTCAGTAGTGTAGAATGACTTAGGATGACAGAGAAAGCTCCAAGGAAGTGCTCCAGAATCACAAAAGCCAGGTGTAGTGGCACACACCTGTAATCTCAGTAGTAGGGACTCCAAGGCAGGAGGATCACAGGTTCAAGGACAGCCTCAGCAATGTAGTGAGATTCTCAGCAACCTTGGGAGACCCGGTTCAGGAAACAAAAAATAAAATGGGCTGGGAGTGTAGCTCAGAGGTAGAATACTTCTGGAATCAATCTGCAGCACCAAGAATAAAAGAAAAGAAAAAGAACCATAAAGAGGAAGAGGTAGATGAGAGCATGGACGCAGAAGAAAGGGCTGCCTGAGAGCAGGGGCTCTGGCTCCAAGGTGTCAGCAGGTAGGCTGCATTTGTATTTTCTGAGCATGTCATCTCTGAGACCAGTGAGGATAAGGTGGATACTGATTCAGAGATGTCAAGGCTGCAAGGAAGAAAAGTTTCAAGTTCACATGGGTATCTGTGATATTGAAGAAAGGTTAAGGGAGGCAGAAAAGGATTGGTGGCCTTGAGGAGAGTGAAACTGTTTAGAACAAATGCATGATTGGATAGACAGTCAGCCAGAGGTCCTCGACACCAGCTCCCAGCTCCACCTCCTCTGTAGTCTTGGCTCCTTTCCCAGACTGTGCAAAGCCTTCCTGCTTCCAACTCCAGGTCAAAAGTTGCTTTCTTTCTGAAATCTTCTTCAACTAGGTCCTTCACCTTCCCCCGCCTCCAGACAAGATGTTATAAAAAATACACTTAGCTAGTGCTTTATAGCTTAAAAACAAATGGACATGCCTTTTCTTACATAAATAACTATATAAATATATATGACATTATACATAATACATATTATTATGTATATATGATGTTAGCCTGTCACTCTATCTTTTATAGTTATACAGTACTCTGTTCATTATAGGAATTTAATGCTTTATCAGTTCATATTCCAGAAACACTAGATGTTCATTTTTTGTCTATGAGACAGTGAGTTAATTTACTTTTTAAATTATAGAAAGTTTATTAAAAGTATTTCATAATATATAATGTGTTATTATGTTTGTCTACACTATGTTTTCTTATACACATTACATACTATATTTACCGTGTGTGTGTGTGTGTGTGTGTGTGTGTGTGTGTGTGTGTGGTACTAGAGATTGAACCCAAGAACATTCTACCTCTAAGCCACATCCCAGCTCTTTTTATTTTTTATTTAGAAACAGAGTTTTACTAAGTTGCAGAATCTGGCCTGGTATCCATGATCCTCTTGTCTCAGCCTCCCATGTACTGAGAATACAGATGTGTACTGCCATGCCTGACTTATATTTAACTTTTTTATATTAGTATATTTTAATTATTCAGAATAACGGGGTTCATTGTGGCATAACCATGCATGCAAATAACACAGTTTGATCATATCCACCGTCACACTATCCTATTCTCCCTCTCCTACCCCTCCTCTGCAATATTCTCTCTGCTATTCTCTTGTCTTTTTTCCCCTAGAATCTATACATGGGGGGAAATGGGTGATACTTCAGTGGGTTTATTATAAGCCAAGGTCATCCAGATCACCTTTATAACTCCTGGACCTAATAGCTCTTAGTCATATTGGAAACTCAAAGACATGAGTAGAACTGAATGACTCTCTACTTAAAAATATATACTTATAACAAGCCCAGTTCTTTAAGACCTGATTCTCTGACAATTTCTTCTCATCCTCCATTAATGGTGTCTTCTCCAGATTAAATAAACACAGTTCCTTCTATTTGTTTTTCCTCAGAAAATTTATTTGAGTTGTTTAGGTTTCAAAGTGATTTTGTTCAGACTTCTCAGAATTATTCTTATACTTTTAAAGTCATGGATTGAGAACTGGCCCCAGTGAATTCTGAACCATCAATGCTTCATTATTCCTGGTTTGGCACAAGTTTGAGGTTGGCTTTGGATCTCTTTTCAATCCTATTACTAAGAATATTAATAGGCACAATGAGATTCTTGCCCCTAAATTCAGTTTGCATTATACTTCCTTGTTAAACTATAAGGGCTTTTGATTGAAAAGCATAGTAGAGGACTGACTTTTTTCTCTTGCCATCAACCAGAGTAAATTCTAAATATGCAGTTCAGTTTTTAAGTATATCCCAGTGCTTTAGTTCTATAACTTAACTCCTTTGTTTAACCCATGGTGTCCATATAGAATAAAATGACTTCCTGAAGTCCACAAATATAAGAGTAAATTGTCCTAATCCAAACTTCTCCCACAAGTTCCTAGAGTTCGTGGGATTCTCAGCAAAATGAATGTGGTGGAAGCCATGTATTTACATTCTACCACTTCACTTATGGCTGCCATGTTTTTGCTTTTTGCTTTTTGGGTTTTTTTGTATTGGAGATTAAACCTAGGGACATTCTACCTCTGAGCTAGACCCGGCCATCTTTATTTATTTGTTTTTATTTTGAAAAAAGGTCTTGCTAGGTTGTTGAGAGTCTCACTATATTGTTGAGACTGTCCTCAAAACTGTGATCTTTGCCACCAGGCCAGAGTTGGCCACAATTTTCTGAAGGCCATTTCCAGCTTCTTTTCTCACTGCTGAGATCTCTTAGGAAATAGGAATTGTGGTAAAAGGGTGCAGTGTTTCCCAAACTGGGCTATACAGGAGAATAACTGTGCATATTAAAAGTATGAATTTTCTGGGCCTTGCTCCCTTGAGATAATGATTCAGTTGGCCTGAGGTTGGGCCAGAAAATATATTTTAAATATCTAAAGTTAGCTGATAGTGGTGGCATAATCCCAGTACTTCGGAGGCTGAGTCAGAAGTTTCATAGGTTCAAACCAGCCTCAACAATTTAGTGAGACTCTCAGAAACTTAGGGAGACCCTGTTTAAAAAAACAAAAGCAACTGGGACAGGAAGATTGCAGGTTCACAGTCAACCTCAGCTACTTAGTGAGGCACTCCGCAACTTAGTGAGACCCTGTTTCAAGATAAAGAAAAAAAAAGTAGGGCTGAGGGTGTAACTCAGAGGTCAAATGTCCCTGAGTTCAATCCTCAGCACCACAAATACAAAATACAAAAAACAAAAGGGCTGGAGGGGTAGCTCAGAAGTAGTATGCCCCTGGGCTCAATCCTAGATCAAGCAGGTTAACACTAGAGGAAATTGCAGCTCAGTCCCAATGGGGATTGAGATGCCATCTTAGAAATTTTTCACCCAAATTGCAAATATGCTAGGGTGTTTGTCAACTTCCATCATTGACTCCCTGGCACTGCCACCTTGATACGCAGGTGAACCAAGGGGCTCTGGCAACTGGAGAAGATCCAAAGATAGAGTTGCAGATGTGTTCAGTTGAAGACTATTTGGTTGGTTTGCACAGGGATGGTTAGTACCCAGGATATATGTGTAAGATGCTAACAATGTCTGCTATAACAATGTCCCTGGTGTCTGGGATATAGTCAAGGCTCGGAGTAGAATAGATTTGGGCAATCTCACAAGGATCATCTGAAAAATCCCAATAGTTGCAGTTACCATTTTTGCATGGGCTTGCTCATCACACTCCCTCCTTTGGCAACAATCATTCCCAAGCATTGTAACTCCAGCCTTTACATTGAAATAAATTTCAATCTACACTGAAATTTTAGGTAAAATTTAGGTATAGCAATTATTACCAAACAGTTCCTATGAACAATGCCTAGGTGATTAAAATGACTTGGACTAGAAGGAAAGCAAAGCACAGGGTTTCTTCATTTGTGAAAAAGAAAGGCTGGAAGTGACATGGTCCACATGGAAGTGTCTCAATTGTCTTAGCTGCTGTGAATTCAAGGACATTGACATTTTTCTATGTATCCAGACTGCTTGGAATGCCTTCCAGCTGCAGCATTGGGACCTTAATAAACGAGCCATATTATGTTTATACTTTACTGTTTAAGTAATGCTATTTCACTCTGTGTAAAGCCACTTAAAACACCAGTGGAAACACATGCATGGACCATGAAACAACTTTAAATGGATAATCAATTTTTATCACATATTGAGGGTTAGACTGGTATATCCGAATGAATTATGAAAGTCCGTATGTGCTCTGGCTAGGAGTGTTTGCATACCAAATCTTTGTCTTTGTTACAAAACCAGTCCATAGTGAGGGAGTTGGGGTTTCTACAATCTAACACTGAAAAACTGCTTTTATTCTTATAGAATATTTTAGAACTTTACAAACATGAGTGCTTTCATTTGGAAATAAATGCAAAGAACTATTTTAGAAACCTTAATTCCTAGCTGGATGTGATGACGCATTCTTGTATTCCCAGTACTTGGGAGGCTGACACAGGAGAATTGCAGGTTCAAGGCCAGCCTCAGCTACTTAGTGAGGCCCTCCACAACTTCGTGAGACCCTGTTTTAAAATAAAGAATTAAAAAAAATAGGGCTTGGGTGCAGCTCGAAGGTAGAATGCCCCTGGGTTCAATACCCAGTTCCACAAAATAAAAAAGAAAGAAAGAAACCTTAATTCCTTTGTACAACAATTCTCCCCTAAAATAGAAGGAATTTGATCAACATCTACCTAAGGTACAAAAAGATATGAACAGAGTGAACATGAGATTATTGATGAAAGTCTAAAATGCACGGTGTACCCTAACATTTGTGGGGCATGGTTTTGGAACAAACATGAAAAACTTGTATGCGCAGTGACTAGTAAACACATGGAACTCATTATACCCGCGAAGCTGGGCAGGATGAGAAGGTGAATGTGGTCAAGGAGAATTTGGATCAATTCACGGATAACAGAATCATAACAGTTCACTGCAGGGAAATTACACAGGTTCAAGTTACATCCCTATCCTCTGTGGGGGATTTCAAGGATGCAAATTGCAACATTCTTATGAAACACTGCTATCACCTTTGGAGATAGCACAAGATTGCTGGGCCACTGATATGACACACTATGACATTTCTTATATTAACTAGAGGATATTGAAAATGTCAGATAACCTGAGTGCCCGGAACCACCAAGAAGCTATCAGATCTTTGATTTTCCAACTTCCTTGAAGCACTTGTCAGTATCTTTCCGGTCCCAAACTGGGTGGGGTGAAGAAGGTTGTCCGTCACCGTTACTCTCTTTATACACCCACCAAGAATACACCAATTGGGAAGGAGGGCTTCTTAGACTAGCTTCCAGAAAAGATATAATTCTCTATTTGTAAATCAGGACACAGAACTGTAGGGCAATAGACCTGTCTTTATTCTTCAATAAAACAATCCATGCTTCATCCAAACATTAATTCATCCCTTTACCATATTCTAAGCAATAAACTAGGTTCAGGATCAGTACTTCTGCCAACATATCCAAACCGCCAATTGATTTCACTTTTAAAACGCAGCATTAAGTGAATTTGAACTAAGTGAAAAATCAGGTGAGACTGTCTGATATTTTACCACTTGACACATTTGAACATAGGCTCAACCATAAAGGCTACACGTATTCCTTAAATCTGAAATTTCACATCATGTCAGGTCTCTATAGAGACTTCTGATGCTATAAAGTGTATTTCTGTGCATGTGAGAATTTAAATATATATATTAATGGATTTCCTTAAACTGCAGTTTTTAAAACAATAGTTTGACCTGTGCTTGAAATGAATAAACATTGACATGTATTAATGTGATTGCACTCTTTTTTTTTTCTTTTTGCAGTACTGGGGATGGAACCCAGGGGCATTGTACCTCTGAGACACACTCCCAGCCCTATTTTTTAGTCTTATTATTTTTTTGAAACAGGATCTCACTGAGTTGCGAAGGGCCTCCCTAAGTAGCTGAGGCTATGGGAAAACCGGGATCCTCCAGTCTCAGCCTCCCGAATGCTGGGATTACAAGTATGCGCCACCATGCCCAGCTGATCTCACTCTTATATGACAAAGAACATTCTGGGTTTGTTTCAGATCATCAAACACACACACACACACACACACACACATACACACACACACCACATTTTTTTGTGGTACTGGGGATTGAATCCAGTGACATTCTACCCCTGAATTATACCCATCCTCAGCTGTAGGGTTTTGTTTTTTACTTTGAAACAGGGTCTCACCAAGTTATGGAGGGCCTCACTAAACTGCTGAGATTGGTGGAGAACTTGCATTCCTCCCTTCTCAGCCTCATAAGTACTAGGGCTACACCACCATGCCCAGCTTCACACGTGTCTTTTCTAACCCACGTTATTTTTTTTTAAATGATCATAATCCCCTGGGAATTTGTTTCTATTACCTCTTTCTTTTTCCCTTATGGTTTTTGGGAGAAGAGAAAGAAAAAAAGAGGAGAAAGTGGGGGAGAAAGAAAAGAGGAGGAGAAAAAATATGAGAAGGAAGAAAGAATGAGGGATGGGGGAGAATTAGAAGAAACAGACTTAAATGTATCATCAGAGAAGGAATGATTGTCAGGCCAAGTCTCCATTTTCAATGATACACATATTAAGCTCGATTAAAAAAGCAAATGACGATAGTACCAATTCAATTGATATTAAATTTATCACAAATAGCTTATATATTTTTGGTTTAAAAGAAATTAGAAACTTTGTACTCTAAATAGCTATTTTATTTATTTATTTATTTATTTATTTATTTATTTATTTATTCTGGTACTGAGAATGGAACCCAGAGACTTTTCTACCTCTGGGCTATACTCCCAGACCTATTTTATACTTTATTTGGAAAGAGGGTCTCACTAAGTTGCTGAGAGCCTCACTAAATAGCTGAGGCTGGCTTTGAACCTGTGTGATCCTCTTGTCTCAGCCTCCCAAGTGCCCAGCCTTAGTTATTTTAAGATTCTAGATTCTGGGATACAAAATAACAATTCTGGTTAAGTTAAGTAATATTTTGAGGACAAAAATAATGCATGGAGCTGGGCGTGGTGGCGCAGGCTTGTAATCCCAGCATTTGGGAGGCTGAGACAGGAGGATCTTGGTTCGATGCCAGCCTCAGCTACTTAGTGAGGCCATCTACAACTCAGTGAGACTCTGTTTCCAAATAAAGAATAAAAAATAGGGCTGGGGGTGTAGATCGGAGGTAGAATGGCCCTGGGTTCCATCTCCAGTACTGCAAAAAAAATTTTTTTTCTTCCTGCTTAGCATATGTCATAAAAAAAGGAGAAAAAAATTACTTTTACTTACTTTCAGTAATGCCTGGAATACCTAGCTTTGGTGTAAAGTTGGAATAAAAGTATAAACATTTAAAGAAGTTAAGAAAATATGAAAAGTATAAATGACCATTCTAACTGAGGCCAGCGAACTGTAGCATTCTAAACTTCTTTACATCCCTGCATTAGTTTCTTAAATTCTCAGGCTAATCTATCAAGATAAGTCAATGGTAAATAATAGTAAAGAAATAAATTTATTCATTTGTTTAAGAGGACTTTTAAGTACCTAAATGTCTTATGTCTTAAGCACTTCACAGGAATAGTTGAAGGAATATTCCAATGAAGTTATAAGAGTTGTGTGTGTGTGTGTGTGTGTGTGTGTGTGTGTGTGTGTGCACGTGCGCGCGTAGTACTGGGAAACGAACCCAGGGACATTCTTCCTCCAAACTACACCCCCAGCCTGCTTTTTATTCTTTATTTTGAAATAGGGTCTCACTAAGTTGAGGAAGGCTTCACTAAGTAGCTGAGGCTGGCCACAGACCTTCGATCCTCCTGTCTCAGCCTCCCAAGTACTGGGTTCACAAGTGTGCGCCACCACATCCAACTAATAAAACATTTTTAAGTTCTTAGTAAATTGGGAAGCATAATACACAGAGCAGCTGGAAAATTATAAAATAGTACGTTAATAAGAAAACTTAAATAATATCACAATCTCTGTATGTAACGTAAATGCAGAAAGGACAAAGGTGGGAGTGTCTGTTTTAGGTACAAAATATAATTTACACACCCTAGTAATTTGTCAAATAATAAAGATTACACATGTATATGTGCTACATACAAACAAATATACAGATATACATATAATTTACACACGTAATCAGGCTCTAGTTGACAATGTGTCTACTCTAGTTTTTCTTTTTTAGATTTCTAGTTGGAGTTAATAGCAATTTTCAGTAGTATTCAATAAATTATAAATTAAGCAGAAAATCTTTCTAAGGGGAAAATCCCCATATACCCCTGAAATGAACTTTGGATCTAATTCACACATTTTTCTGCACGTATCAGTTTTCAATTATTTCACATTAGGCAAAAATACATGATATTGCAACGTTGTACACTGGTGTTCTTCTTCCCCATGTATCTAAATCCTGACACATCTATAATAGTCATTTGATGAATAATAACACTTCAGTGCACTAGGTAATACATATGTTTTTTATTTGCCACAAAGAACTATATTTCCTCAACTGATTTATGTGCCACCTGGACAAAATTATTTTTATTATGGTTTATTTTATTTTCTTCAACATCAACAACTGAAAAATACTTGTAAACTGCCAATGACACAATGACAATGGTGAAAAAGAACATCCTTGAAATTCAAAATCAACCTCACGTTCCTTCAGAGAATCCCAATGAAAAGTACAGTTGCAATGCTTTTAAACTAGCAAATTCAAGTAAAACCAAACAGCAGCCTGTCTTTTGCTGCGTTTCCTTATGACCAACTACATAAAATTCACAGGGAGTTCCAAAGTTTTCCAAAACAGAAACAACCATTTGGGTTGAGAGTTTGCATAAGGGACTTATAAAGATACTATCCAAACCATAAAAAATGATCATGACATAATCACAAAGAATGGTAATGGCATTTTCTAATCTCGTGACTTCATTTCCTGAATTATACTTTATCCAGGTTCTGAGAAAAAGCCGAGGGAGCAGTCTCCTATTTCTAATTTAAAAGTGCTTCTTCACAGATTACAGTGGTATCTTTCACATACATTCTATGTTATATCCTTCTGATGACTTCTATTGAATTTTCTCCATAATCCTCGGAGAAACAAAATTGCAACGTGTTAAGGTCAGCGATTCACAGAATGTTTGGGAAACATCTCAAATGTTCGAGGCCATTTGCCTAATGAATATAACATGGACTCATTTCATTCCTCCTTTCCTGGAATTGCTTTGAATTTCAAACATTTGTTAGCCATTAACTACACTTTGCATCTAATACTGCATACACGTATAATGCATTTTAAGGTCCCCATATAAAACTGACTTATTTATGATCCTATACCTGTACTAATTGTCCTGTACTATAACCACTAATGACAGTGCCCCCATTGGGGAGCAATTATTTCTGACTTGAGCTGCAAAGATTAAGAGAATTTTTCACCCAATGATTCTTCCTGTGCCTTTCGAAGTCACCGAAGCAAAGTTCTCAAGAATCTTCTCTAAATGGTTCATTTCTTTTTACCTATATAGCTTTAAGTACTACTTAGGTCAACATTTGCATTATTATAAGCACTCCTTCAAAACTGGTGACACATCAATTATTTTTGAACAATTCTGTAAAGTCACCAAAATACAGATACTCACTTGCTAATGAAAAAGTTTCCAAATACAGGTCATAACATGAGCACATAAACATACCCAACACACTCACGATACAGGTATTTCTGGACTCAGGAGGAACCAATTTATGAACGTCCTGATGCATACAAATAGCTAACCCATGATGGCACCAAGTGATGACATATTTGCCCTAAGAGTCATCCAGTGACAGCCTTAAGTCTAACCAGTTGTGCCTTAAGAGTATATTTTGAATCGGGTGTAATGGTTCACACCTTTAATTCCGGTCCTTGGGAAGCTGAAACAGAAGGATCACAGGCTTGAGGCTAGTGTTCAGTAACTTAGTGAGACTCTGTTTTAAAATAAAAAATAAAAGAGTTGTGGGTGTAGCTCAGAGGTATAGCACCCCTGGGTTCAATCCCCTGTACCACGTGCATATGCGCATGTAAACATGCACACACACAGAATTGGTTTGATAACACACACCTACAATCCCAGCAACTTGGGACACTGAGGCAAGAAGATTGTACATTCAAGGTCAGCCTGGGCAACTTGGTGAGACTCTGTATTAAAATAAAAAAATAAAAAGAGCTGGATATGTAGCTCAGTCGGAGAGTGCCCTTGGGTTTAATTCCCAGTAGACACACACACACACACACACACACACACACACACACACATTTTCATTCACACACACACAAAAGGATCTTCACTAAAGCCCAGTTTCACTCTCTCTTTAAATTCCTCCATAGACCTTAGAGAGGGGAGGAAGGGGAAGTTTTTCTTAATTCCATGAAATAACATATATATTTTTAAGTTGTGGATTTACAAAGTAATTATTTATATGTCCCCATGCATACACCCACACTAGTACACATAGTCACTGTCATGGATTTTAAATGTGATCTCTTTAAATGGTCACTCACATGCAGAGTGAACTTATGCACACTATAAATTATCCAATTGCTTCTAGAGACTTCCAGATAGGGCCTCTATCTAGAAGTTTCCAGATAGAGCCTCTGTAGAACTGATTTGGGTCTCATTCCCAGGACCAGCAGCACACAGTAATCTATATTACCTAATTGGAAGTTGTAGGCCAGTTCCCAAATGACTCCACCAACTTTGCATAACAGCCAGTAAATTCTTCTTGGTGGGTTCAGTTATTTCCCAGTATCCCCATAACAAGCAGTAAGGCATTTTAGGTCCCAACCAGCCAAATGGATAATCCTCATTCCTCTATTGAAGAATAAGTTTATTTTGTATTTATTAAGCATTCACTGTGCTCAGAGTTGTGTTGCTTATGGACGATCAGGACACGTGTACAACAACAATGAGTATATAGTAACAAAGAGGTAACCCATTTCCAAATGAGAAGGAGGAGATAGTACCTTCAACCAAGGCATTCAGGGCATTCATGGGGGGAGTCTCCATTTGGCTATACCTTGAAAGATGGGTATGAACGCAAAGAGTGAGGATGAGTTGGGAGCTGGGATGGGCATTTGGGCATGGAAATGGAAAGAGGGCAAAGTCACTGAAGGATATAAAAAAGATCAGAGTATGGTGTACATGAGGAAGAGAAGATGAAGCCAGACAAGATCAATAGCTGTGAGCAGATAAAAGGACCTCGAACGAATAGGATAGGGAATTAGGTGGGCAATGGAGATACATAAAAAGTTTTGTATTATTTGTTCCTTAATTATTTTAAAATTATGATATATAATAGAATTCAAGGAAATGCATAAAATCATAGGTATTTAGCTAAGGAAATTGTCATAAAGTAAACACCTACATCAAGAAACATCACCTGTACCTAGGGGTTTCCTCCTCACATCTTCTAATCACTCTCTCAGTCCCTCAAAGGTAACCACTAAATTGACCTTTACAATAGCAGCATGTTCACTTTTATTTATAGTTTTCCCACTAGGCATGAGTTCCTCAAGCATAGTTTAATTCTGCTGTTTTTTTAAATTTACATAAGTATAATAATGTAGTATGAATCATTTTGCACTTGGATTGTTACATTCGGTGTTGTTTTGTGTGTGCTGTGTGAGCCATGTTGTCGTGGAAGCTGTAGTTCATTCGTTTTCATTGTTGTAGAGTATTCCTTTGTGAGAATAAACCACACTGATCCATCCTGCTATTGATGGATATGAGATTGTTTCTAGTTTGGGATTATCATGAATACTGGTTCTAGGAACTTTTTGTGTCTATCCTTTGATGCATATACCATCTCCTGATGAAAGGAGTGTTGTAGAACAATCAGTATCACGGTTACACATAAAGATTGAATAGCCTACAGAGAGACTCGTGACGAAGAAAACAGGTAGGCAGTCCCTAACTAGTCTTGAGGGTCTAATTAGGGTTGTTGACTCAATTGGAAAAAACTTCCCAGGCAGAAAATCTTTGATTTCCAATGCTCAAATCACAGTAATATTTTCTTTTCTTTTTGTCTGCAGGAACAAGAAATTGGTCCATGACAGACTCTCTATCTCTGGTCCATTCATGGCCTACTTTAATTAATGTTTCATTCTCTTTATTTGGCCAGTTGGAATAATGTAATAAGCACCTGCAAAGCCACAGCCCCAAACAAAAACCAGGACCATGATAGTGACCACAGCTAACCATATGTTGTTTTTCTTTTAACCATTCCATCTTCCAGCCTCTCCCTACCTAGACTGAAGGTATTTTTGAACATTACGTAAAGCCTTCAAAGAGGACTATTGACCCCAGTAAGTATCCATTTGTGCTAGGCAAGTAGAAAAGAATATTGATTTCATTCTCTTTATGTCCTATTACTTCCAGGGAGGCAGATAAATGATAAAACGATAAGTTGCGTGAATCGTGAATATACATTCTTCTGGGACAAAGCAATTGCAAAGGCTTCACAGGTTTTTTTTCCATATGTGACTACTCATTCCCTTTAGAAAGGTTTCTAGCAAAAATATAACTTATGCAACCACAGACGTCAAGATGTACCAAGTGATCTGAGAAACCTATTCCTTGATCACAAAATTGAACCATGCCATGAACTTTAAACACATTTCCCCTGCTTTGTTCTGCTTGATTTTCAGTTTACCATGAATATACACCTTTGGTGCGCCCAGTAACAGCAGGGCACAATGTAAAGGGATATGAACATCACAGGTTTGAGAAAAGGACAATATATCCAGTATTGCAAAGTTACAGTAGATGGTGCTAGATGGGTGCAAAAGATCCAACTGCTATCCGGGCCACCTTCAAGATTTCTCCTGAGCTTAGCAGTTTAGAAAATGTGCAATTTAGATTTATCCATTCAGGAGAGGCCCTCAGATAAAACAGTTGAATTAGTGAGATCAATGAATGCAGAACCCTATAATTAGACAATGTTAAGGTTTTTATGGAAATTAACAATGAAGACAACTTTAAAGTCGAGGTCAAATCGTCTATCTTTCTGGCATACTGGTGCCAATGTTAAACTACTAAGAGAATGATTTCCTATTCTTTTAAAATAATGTCATCTGTACTAATTTTCAAACTTATTTGCTCTCAGTATTAGTTATTTACCACTTATAAAGTGTTTGTACACTTTGTAGGTTGGCTTTGAAATTTAAATGTCCTATATAATGCATGAGACATGACTCACAAAGCATTAAAATATTCTACACATGGAAAGTATTATTTTTCTTATTGTTACCCCCAAAGAGCTTCTGTGTTCATTACTTTTTCAGATGCTTTTTCATAGGTATTCTTATGCTTCTTTTAGTTTTTATGTGAAATGGCTGAGACATACCATAATGTTGTGAATAATTTTGAACACATATGTTTTCCCACTTGTAGCCGCAGTACAAAACGACTCTCAAATAATGAGCCAGGGATCAGGTGAGCACTTGTCCTTGATGAGAAGGCTTTCTAGAGTTAAGAAGAGACTGACCCATTTCCTTGGTGCTTCTCATCCCGGGAACAGATGCTTCTCTCTCACAATCTGCTGAGCGCTCAGTGGATGAGTAGCTCCATGGCCTCCCTTGAGATAGGTGCAACACGACAATGCAAGCCACATTCAGGATGTGACTTATCTTGGGATCTGTCAGCAACTGCAGGAAAATGTCAGATGCAGCATTAGGTCACCCCGTTTTTGTCCCCAGAGCTACGTTCTGTTTAGGTTCACTTACTGGACAGGGTATGGAAGAAATTCTTTTTCTAAAAACTAACCCACATTCTCCAGCATTCCATGATATGTCCAGCCTAGAATACTCTCTTAAATGCATATTAACAAATCCTTGGAGCTCCAAAGGCTTTTTCAGAGGCTTGAAGGTCAGATTTTTAAGTGAACTCTCTGTATTTATGAATCATTATGGCCTATTGATTGAACGTAGTTCTAATATATCTGTCTGCCTTATCTAAACAGAATGTCAAATGTCCTGTGGACAGAGCTATTATCTGCAGTGATGGGGTTTTGGTGGTGCTTTGCTTTTTAATAGAGCATAGCACCTAAACGCTTTAATACATACAATTAATATTACTACTGAATAGTAAGAGTAATATAAATATTTCTTGCGTTCATTTTCCGATATGTATTTAGTGTATCATCCCTAGAAGAATGTGTCTCGTCTTTGCTGTGATCAATAATCACAGTGGAGCTTCTCCAATCACACTGACAGTATATCCAGAAACGAATATGCAATAGGCCTGTCCAGTAAGTAGGAGGAGAAAAATCCATATTTTTAAATGTCATAGAAGCTATTCCTGCAGTTGCCCAGCAGCCGACTTTCAAATGTTAATAATTAGGCTGTGGGCCAAGCCTATTGCTCAGCAGCTAATACGCTGCGTGTGCTACCGCGCGGGAGACCCGGAGATGATGCTCGCTGGAAGCCCTCCTATCTTCAGGCAGGAGCAGGGAGCGCTGTGGAGGTGACACAGGCGCCTTAGAGGAGAGAGCTGCATGATATATCACCACTCACCAGCCCTCACTGGAGACCTGTTTAGAGGGAGATTACAGTCTCAGCAGAGCCTCACATTTCTCCTGGTCACAGGGTTACAGAACACTTTACAACTTGTGCTACAGGAAGGCAAGGGGGATTTAAATCCAAGACTGGAAGAGACTCTCGATTTGCAAGAAGTTTCTGCTTCGGCTGGCTCAGACAGCCAGATCGATGTTTTTAGAAAAATGTAAACTTTAAACATGGGATGGAATATGTGTTGACTGTATTTCATCTGATCACAAGTTTAACAGACAACTTGGGAAGCCTCTGAAATTCGGGAACTAAAATGGTTCTTACTCAGAATTGAAGTATCTTCACTACTGATCTCTATGGAGCACCTACTAACACTAATGGGAGAACAACCCTAATAAGGTCAACAAAACGGTTCTTGTAATAGTGTTCATTAATGATGGTGCTCGGGGACTGCTTAAAATTGTTCCTGCTACAGTCATTCCCATGTATGAAATTATCTGTTTCCTTTTTAACCATTGCTTAGAATTCTGATTTTTCCAAATCTTCACCTATGTTCCTTACCTTTAAGACATGACCTAACAATTTTGGTTTACAATTTCTGGGGGACTTCACAAAGGATTTTGAAGGTTAATTCATAATAAAAGGAGATAATATTCCTTCCTTACAATTGCTATCAGTATTACTATCCAAGGGCCCATCATCTTCCCAGATTCATAACATTATAACTTTGTTTTTCCTCTCCTTTCCACCTGCATACAATTTACTACCAAACCTGGATGTTTCCTCCACAGTATCTCTAATGTCAATTTGTTAACTCAGTACATATTTGTCAAAGGGTGGGAATAATGCTACAAATAGAAGTTCTGTGCCTTAACTAGCCTTGGTTCTTATTATTTTTGCACTCACTGTCCTCAACCAGGTCTGTGGTGAACTAGAGATGGTACAAATTCTTTGTTCTCCCACTGAAAAGTCTTATATATTTAATGAGATTATAAACATTTTAAGGCATAGACTTTATATTCTATACATGATCCAAATACATGGCCCATCACAATTAACATTTGTTAGCCCGCCAAAAATTCTTGTCAGTTAGAATGTGATAGAAACCTATTAGTAGTGATGCAACCTCTGGGGATGTGTCCAAAAGTCCAGAAAGACTTTTATCTCTAGAAACAGAAACTTTATATTATACTGTCTAAATTGTAATATAATTTCTTTAAAAGAGCTCATTGCAACTCTTTCTTGTGGTGATTAATAAAAATTGTGGGTCTAGGATACTACAATAAAAAAATTGTGGGTTTAGGAAACTACAATGGAAAGAAGTATTTCCAGAAATTTCTAGTAGAGCTGGGCGTGGTGGTGCACGCTTGTAATCCCAGCATTTGGAAGGCTGAGACAGGAGGATCGCGGTTTGCAGACAGTCTCAGCTACTAGTGAGGCCCCTTGCAACTCAGTGAGACCCTGTTTCAAAATAAAGAATAAAAAATAGGGCTGAGAGTGTTGCTCAGAGGTAGAATGCCCCTGCGTTCCATTTCCAGTGCCACAAAAAAGAAATTTCTAGTAGATTTTAATAGATCTTATCTGCACATCTGTCAAAGAGAACTCATAAACGGTTTGTGTCTGCCAGGTCACTTTCTTTGGGCAGTGGTTATTTATGTTTTTAGATTTATTTGTAGTTTTATTGAGGTATGGTTGCTATCTACTGCAAAAAAATGCACACATTTAATGTATACATCTTGGTGAGTTTGGTCATGTCCTTACATTTAAATGTTGATTTTAAGTTATCAATAAACCATTTGAACTCTGCAATGCTTGGCAGTCATTCTGGTCTAAAATCTTAATTTGAAATACCTAAGGTCTAAATACCTTAATTTGAAATTTAGTGTAGTTGGTAAAAAGCTATTAAGAGGAAGGTTGATGTGTCAAAGCATGGTAATTTAAAAACTACATTAAAACGCTGTGAAAAAATAACAACTTTCAATTGTTCAAAGAATTCTTATTTTTAGGAATTTCTTAGACTCTCACCCATCATAAAGTGGGAGAAAACAAAACAGGTAAAAAGATGAGTGGTATGTGTTTGTTTTTTAAAACCATAAGCACTGTTGGCCCTAGTTATTATGTGTGCTTTATTTCTGCAGACATTTAATAAAAATAAACAATTCATGGAATATGTATTGATCGCTTACCTATGTAAAAGCTTTGTGCCAGAGTTGTTTTCCCATGATATGCTGGGGTGGGGGTAGGGGAGAAATGTACATAAATAACCAGAAAACACTGTATGATGTAAGTTATAAAAATGAACTTAATAAATACTAGCACAATGCTTTAGGAGTACCAGGGTGGAAGTGATTAATTTGACTTAGAAGAAGCTATGGGTGGGGAGTATAGGAGTCCTGGAGGAGATTACTTTTCTCTAGGGAATGATGAATAATATCAACCAACATAGAGGGCAGAGGTGGAAGGGGAGGAACGGAAGGGAAGAATATTATTGCAGCAGCGGCATGAGCAGCATGCAGGGAAATTTGGAGGAAGGCAGAATGCAGGGTCCCCTGTAATTGCCACGCAGGCAAGCATGAAGAGGTAAGGTGCAATGGGCTTTAGGACGTCCTGAGGCATTTGGATTTGGCAAGCAATGAAAAGCCAGAGATTTGTGAGCAGGGGAGTGACATCATTAGCAAATTTATTTTTATTAAATTGAGAGTCAATGAAAGGATTTAAAATGTCCTGTAAGTTCAATTTCGAAGACTAGTTGGAAAAAAAATAATATATCCTCACAATGGAATATTATGCCACCATAAAAAGGAACAAGGACAATTTTTACGCATAAATGCATCTCCAGGATACATCATTAAATGGTGCATGTAGCATGCTCAGTTAGGTAGCGATTAAATCTTTCCCTCTGCCTTAGCTACCTGAGTTTTCCTTCTGACACCATGGCACTGGCCTGATTGTGCTGTGGTCCATGTTTGTCCACTAAGAGCACTTAGCACATGCTGTTTTGCCACCAGCACAGATCCCTGCCCTCGGTCATTGCGCACTTTGAAGCCATTGCTCCCGAGGCTTCTGGGGCCACCTCCATAAGGCAACTTTGCTCTGATTTCTCCAGCCCTTCTCATTGCAGAAGTTTCCTGCGGCTGAGGAAGGCCCACCCAAGAGGCATCTACCAGCAACGTACTCTCAGCATTAAATGGTCTAGACTCTCTGCAGAGCCAAAGGGCCTGCTGTATCCTCAGGGTGGGAAAGTCTCAGTCTTCTTTACACTGGCTATTTTTAACCATGGGGATCAGATGTTATTTAATCCCAAATATGGTGACTTCCACAAAGGCAGTTTTAAGGCCTAAACTGAGTGGTGGTTGTAATTCACTGTATCATGATTCTTTATACCTTACATATAGGTTATAAATTTTCCTTAGCATGTATGAAACATTTAATCAATGTTTAAGAAATAATCTATTAGCACCTGAAGAGGGAAGAGGGTTTTGGTGTTTTCTTCATCTGGGTTCAGGTACGAGCTCTAGCACTTCTCAGCTGTGTGACTTTGGGCAAGTTATTTAACCTCTCTGTGCCTTAATTTCCTTATCTGTGAAATAAGAATATAATATTACTTGCCTCAGGCATGGTCGTGAGGATTAAATGAGAAACTTATGTAAAATGCCTAGCCCTGTAGTACTGGATACTTGGTAAGTGATTATTTATGGTCACTGAAATTTAAAATATGATGAGGTAAAATGATAACATGGTAAAATACTCATAATAAATATATACATTGATCTTTACAACAAAATTAGCACATCTATTGCCATCCATTCTGTATATTAAATCTCCTTAAGTGGTTCATATTATAACTTAAAGACTATACTCTTTGACCCATATCTCCCTACTTTCCTCAGCTCCCTATTCTGCCCCTGCTACCCACTGTTCCACTCTTTGCTTCAGAATTTTGATGCTTTTATTTTACAGATAAGCAAGATCATATATATTTGTCTTTTTATGTCTGGCTAATTCTAATAAGCATAATGTCCTCTGGGCTCATCTATTGCGCCAACGGCAGGATTCCTCCTTTTTCATGACTAATATTCATTTGTATATACCATATTTTCTGCATCCATTTATCTGTCAATGGACACTTAAGTTGTTTCCACTTCTTGGTTACTGTGAATAATGATGCAACAAGCATGTGAATACAGATATTTTTGACATGCCAATTTTATTTCCCTTGAATACATAACCAGAAGTGTGGGCTCGCTGGATTGCATGGTAATTCTGCTTTTAATTTTTGAAGGATATTGATACTATTTTCCATAATTACTATATCTATTTAAATTCCAATCAACAGTGTGTAAGGGTTTCCTTTTCTCCACACTCTTACCACCAGTTGTTATCTCATATTTTTTTTCTTTTTGGATAGCCATCCTAAGAGATGTGAAGTGATATCCCATTGGGGTTTAACTTGCGTTTCCCTGATGACTAATGATGTTAGGCATTTTTCATATACCTGTTAGTCATTTGCATGTTATCTTCAGAAAGATATCTATTGAGGTCCTTTGCCCATTTTTTAATCAACTTGTTTGCCTTTTTGCTATTCAGTTACTGTTTTTGTGTTTGTGTGTGTGGGGGGGGGGTCTGGGGATGGAACCCGGGGGCACTCAACCTCTGAGCTACACCCCCAGCCCTATTTTTTATTCTTTATTTTGAAACAGGGTCTCACGGAGTTGTAAAGGGCCTCACTAAGTAGCTGAGGCTGGCTGTGAACCGTGATCCTCGGGTCTCAGCCTCCGGAATGCTGGGATTACAAGAGTGTGCCACAAGGCCTGTGTGTTACTCTTTCATGATAAAAAATTTTCCCATAAATTAGGCATAGAAATAATTAACCACAACATAACAAAGGCCATATGTCACAAATCCACAGCTAACATCATATCTTGTGTGTGTGTGTGTGTGTGTGTGTGTGTGTGTGTGTGTGTGATGCTTGAGATTGAACCCAGGGGTATTCTACTTCTGAGCTACACCCTCAGCCCTATTTTTTATTCTTTATTTTAAAACAAGGTCTCACTAAGTTGCGGAGGGCCTCACTAAGTAGCTGAGGCTGGCCGTAAATCACAATCCTCCTGTCTCAGCCTTCCAAGTATTGGGATTACAGACAGACGCCAGCACACCCAGCTTGCTAACATCTTCTCTAATTTGGATGTAAAGTTGAAAGTATTTCTTCTAAGATCAGAGACAAGAAAGGACACCCAATCTCACTACATCCATTCAACATAATAATGTAGATCCTAGATGGAGCAATAAGGCAAGACAAATAAAAGGCATACAAATTGGAAAGAAAAAAGTAAAACTTTGTTTGTAGGTGAAATGATCTCTATGTAGAAAACCCTAAAAACCACCAAAAACTATTAGAACTAACAAACTAAATTCAGTAATGTTACAGTTACAAAATCAAAACACAAAAATCATTTGTGTTTGTATACACTAACAATGAACTATTAGAAATTAAGAAAGGGATCTCATTTAAAATTGCATTGAAAAATAAAATACCTTATGATTACATTTAACTAAGGAGGCAAAAGATCTGTACAGTGGAACTATAAGACATCAGTCGAAGCACTTGTAGAAGTCACAAGTAAACAAAACATAGAAGTCACAAGTAAAAGATTTATTTATTTATTTATTTTGCGCTACTGGAGATGGAACCCAGGGGCATTCTACATTTGAGCTACAAACCCAGCTCTATTTTTTATTCTTTATTTTGAAACAGTGTCTCACCAAGTTGCAAAGGGCCTCACTAAGTAGCTGAGGCTGTCTGCAAACTGCAACCCTCCTGTCTCAGCCTCCCAAATGCTGGGATTACCAGTGTGTGCCACCACCCTGGCTTATTTATTTTTTGAAACAGGGTCTCACTGAGTTGCAAAGGGTCTCACTAAGTAGTAGCTGAGGCTATCTGCGAATCATGATCCTCCCATATCAGCCTCCCAAATGCTGGGATTATAAGTAAGCACCATCATGCCAGGCTCCGAAAGAACAATCTTAAAACTTATATGGAACCACAAAAGAACCTGAATAACCAAAGCAGTTTTCAGAAAGAATAACAATCTTGAAGCCTGATGTAGTGGTACACACTTTTAATCCCAGCATTTGGGAGGCTGAGACAGGAGGACTGCAGTTCACTGACAGCCTTAGCTACTTAGTAGTGAGGCCCTTTGCAACTCAGTGAGACCCTGTTTCAAAATAAAGAATAAAAAAATAGGGCTGAGGGGATAGCTCATAGGTAGAAGGCCCCTGGGTTCCATCTCCAGTACTGCAAAAATAACCAAAACAATCTTGAGAAAGAAGTATCACACACCCTAATTTCAAAATATACCACAAAGCTGTAGTAATAAAAAAATATGGCATTAAAGTAGACATATAAATCAACAAAACATAAAAAAGAGCCCAGAAACAAACTTGAGCATATATGATCAAGTTATATTTAACAAGGCTGTTAAGAAAACAAAATAGGGGAAAGAAAGTCTCTTCAATGAATGATGCTGAAAAACAGATACCTACATCCAAAATAATGTAATTTGACCCTTGCCTGAAAATTAACTTAAAATGGATTAAAGACTTCAATGAAACAAAATGAAATTTGCCCCATGTGAAAACTAACTTGAAATTAATTAAATACTTTAATGTAAGAGTTAAAATTATAAGACTATTCAGTGCAACATATATATGGGGAAAGCTCTTTGGCATTGGTCTGACAATTTCTTGAATGTGATATCAAAAGCAAAAATAAACAAGTAGAACTATATCCAATGAACAGAAGCAATCAAAAGAGTAAAGAGATGATATATGAAATGGGACATTTTTTTAATATATACTTTTATTGTCGTATTATAGTCTCACATCATAATGTAAATTAGTGATCGTGACATATATGCATACAGCACTTGGTGACCTTTTTCCCGGCTCCCTCCCCATTCCCCCTTCCCCATACAGGGTATTGAAATTGACATTAGTAATCTCACATATGTACATAATATCTATGAAGTATTTCCTTCATTGATCCTTTCTCTCCCCCTTCTCCTTCTCCTAGATTACCTCCCTGTTCCAATAGGGGTTCTCCTCCCTAATCTAAAATCCCTTTTGTATCCTGATTCTTCCCTGGCTTCCATATATGAGAGAAAACATATGACTCTCCATTTCCTATGACTTGTTAATCTCACTTAACATAATATTCTCCTGGTCCATCCATTTTTCTGCAAATGACATAATTTTGTTCTTTATTGGTGAGTAGAATTTCATTGCCTATATACGCTTTACTTTTGTAATCCATTCATCTGCTGATAGACACCTAGGTTGGTTCCATAATTTGGCTACTGTGAATTGTGCTGCTATGAACATAGATATGCATATACTGCTATAATTCTCTGATTTCAGTCCCTTTAAAAAAATACCCAAGAGTGGCATAGCTGGATCCTATGGTGGACTCATTCCCAAATTTCTGAGAAATTTCCACAATGAGGGAGAAGATATTTGAGAACCATATATCTGATAAGAAGTTATTATCTAAAAATTTTTAAGAATCAACATCAATGAATAGCAAGAAAACAAATAACCAGGTGATTTCCATTTCTTTTCATACTTCCGTATATTTCCAAGTTACCATCATTGAATAGTTACATTAATAAATTGAAAACAGTAAATGTTATCTTTAAAGAATAAAAGGTGTTGAAAAAGAACAAAAGATCTTAGATTTGGGTAGAAAAGGGCAGGATGAGGGCTGAGTGAGTCAGGTCAGTAGAGCCCTCACTATTTGATTACTACAACCCAAATAGTAAGGAATATTTGTCAAATAGAGTGAGAGTTGAACAAAGTAAGTCCATGAAAGAAAAAGCTCAGCAAACTGAAAAGTTGGACCAACAGACTTCCCAAGTGAATGAGAGCCTCCCTTGAGCTCATGAGATGGGTCATTTCCAGGGAAGAGACCTGGACTTGTCCATAGAGTTTTCTAAGCCAGCGTCCCTGATTTAAAGCCATAGGCTACCACAGCACGCTCCCTTTCAACTCTCATAGTTACTTCTTTGTTTGAAGCAAAATGTACATACAATAAAAGACACAAATTTTAAGTGTGCAATTCAATGGCAAGGGTTTTCATCTCTGTAATCACCATCCTGATCAAGAACAAAACAGAGCATTTTTATCATCAGGAAAGCCCTTTTGTGCCTTCTTACAGTCAATCCTTAACTCTTCTTCTCCTCTACATAGTCTTATTATAGGCAATCTCCATTCTGAAACCTATCGCTGTCAATTTGTTTTGCCAATTCCTGAACTCCTTATCAATGTAATACTAAAAAAAATATTCCTTTGTTTGTGGCTTCTTTTGCTCAATATAATGTATTTGTAATTCATCCATGTTGTTCTATATATAAGCAATTAATTCTTTTTTATTGCTGACTGATATTCTATTATATAGTACACTGCAATTTATTTATCCAATCTTCTGTTAAAAGATATTTGGTTGTTTTCCAGTTTGGGTTTTTTATAAAAATGTGCTATAAACATCTTGTACAATTCATTTTGAATACATAAGTTTTCATTTTCCTTGAGTGAAACAGAGTGGAATGATACAGGTGTTAATTTTACTTTATAAGAAACTGACAGTTTTCTAAAGTACAAAATACGTTGCATTCCACGTTCTCATATCAATGATGAGTTTCAATTAATCTACATACTCACCAAAATTTAGTGTTACACAATTTTTGAATTTAAGCCATCGTGTGAAGTGGTAACATATTGTGGTTTAATTTGTATGTATGTATGTATGTATGTAGGTATGTATGTATTTATATATTTTGCAGTACTGGGGATGGAACCCAGGGCCATTCTACCTCTGAGCTATGTCCCCAGCCTGAATTTTTATTCCTTATTTTGAAACAGGGTCCCACTGAGTTGCAAAGGGCCTCACTAGCTTAGGCTGCCTGTGAACTGGGATCCTCCTGTCTCAGCCTCCCAAATGTTGGGATTACAAGCGTGGGCCACCTCACCCGGCTCTTAATTTGCATTTATTGATAACTGATGATGAACGCCTTTTGTGCTTGTGGACCTTCATGTTTCTTCTTTTGTGAAGTGCCTTTTCAAGTTATTTATTTATTTGTTTTTATCTCTTAAAACTTGACGGAGACAGCAGAGTTTAATATTGGCCCCACTGCTTTTAAAAGAAATACTCTATCATGCTGCTAGTATTTAAAATTAAATTCAACAACCAAGTTCCTGCTTGTACATTCAGTTTAAGTTTCCAAGTGGTAAACTGTATTTGGGGCTTGGGTAGCCTCTGTTCTATAAATGTTAAAGACACACATATAAATACCATTTAATAAATACTGGTGCTCGCTTCAGCAGCACATATACTAAAATTGGAACAGTACAGAGAAGATTAGCATGGCCTTTGTGCAAAAATGACACGCAAATTCGTTA
Organism: Muscardinus avellanarius; assembly: GCF_963383645.1. NCBI lineage: Eukaryota > Metazoa > Chordata > Mammalia > Rodentia > Gliridae > Muscardinus > Muscardinus avellanarius. The sequence continues at coordinate 31,971,609 of NC_137792.1, forward strand.
AGCGCTCTGTCGGGGCCCACTCGGCTAGACGGGGATGGGGTGGTGGCTCAAGATGGCGCCTAGGCATGTTGCCAAGTCACGAGGCTCACGAGGCTGGCGGTGCCCTGAGCCTGCTCAGTGAGCCCTATCAGGCACCCTACGGATGATCAGTGACGCAGCGCCTCGTGCTACCACCAGCCCGCCTATGAGAGGGTTAAAAATGTGCATGCCCTAGCTGTGGGAAGCTTGGGGTTGGTGGAGTGATGAGGGAGGGGTTATGAGACTGATATATATTTGCCTGCTGTACGCATTGAAGGGGAAGCATTAAAGAGGAAGCATCATCAAGAGACTCGGCGTTTGTGTCTTCTTTCCTGGGGCTCTGCAGGTCGGAGCCTTAGGGACGCGACAACGCTCCATATTTAAAAACAGACAGAAGGATCGCACAGGTTCGAAGCCAACCTCAGCTACTTAGTGAGGCTCTCAGCAACTTAGTGAGACCTTGTTTCCAAATAAAATATAAAATAGGTCTGGGACTGTAGCCCGGGGGTAGAAAGTCCCTGAGATCTATCCCAGCACCGCAAAAATAAATAAATACTGGATGCTGTTGAATATTCACAAAAATAAAAATAATTAAAAACTGATGGCTGGGCCTGGCGTGGTGGCTCATGCTTGTAATTCCAGCATTTTGGAGGCTGAGACAGGAGAATCGTGGTTCATGGGCAGCCTCAGCTACTACATAGTGAGGCCCTCTGCAACTTAGTAAGACCCTGTTTTAAAATTAAAAAAAAATAGGGCAGGAGGCATAGCTCTGAGGTCAAATGCCCCTGGGTTCCATCCCCAGACCCATACACACAAAAAATTGATGGCTGAAATTATATGAATTTATTGCATACAACATTGTTTTGATGTATATGCAAGTTGTGGAATGAATAAATCTAGCTAATTAACATTTGTATTACCTCACATAGGTATCATTTTGTGGTGAGAACAATTTATATATATTCCTTTAAATTTTTTCAAGAATTCAATATACTGTTAACTAGAATCACTGTATTTGGGGGGGGGTACTGGGAGTGGAATCCAGTGGCTTTCTACCTCCGGGCTATACTTCCAGCCCAATTTTATATTTTATTTGGAAACAGGGTCTCACTAAGTTGCTGAGAGCCTCACTTAGTAGCTGAGGCTGGCTTTGAACCTGCGCGATCCTCCTGTCTCAGCCTCCCAAGCACTGAGATTATAAGCGTGCACCACCACGCCCGGCAGAATCACTGTGTTATACAATTAATCTCTTAAACTTATCTACCTAGTTAACATTTCATCTCCCTTAACTAACATATTGCCAACTCCTCCCATTCTACAGCCTTTGCTAACCACTATTCTTTTCTAAATTTTATGCAGTTTCAAATTGGGCTGTTTGTCATTTTATCATTGAAAGCATTCTTTATGAATTATTGATACAAGTCCCTTGTGAGACTTGTACTGTGTATTGTAGATATTTTCTCCCAGGCTGCCTTTGCCTTTTCATTTCTTAATTGGTATTGGATGAGCAGAATTTTTACTTTTAATGAAGACCAATTTATAGTGATTTATTGATTAGTTTCTTAGATATATGAGTCATTCATCTAGAAGTAAGTTTTACATATGGTATGAGGTAAGTTTTTTTTAAACATATGAATGATCAGTTGTTCTAGCACCACTTTTGGAAAGTCCTTTCTCCCATTGCATTTTCTTGGACTCTGTCAAAAATCAATTGGTTAAGCTGGGTGCAGAGGTACATACCTGTAATATCAGTATGTGGGAGGCTGAGACAGGAGGATCGCAGATTTGAGATTAGCCTCAGCAACTTTGTGACCTCCAGCAAGTTTCAAAATAAAAAATAAAAAGAGCTGGAATGTAGCTCAGAGGTAGAATGCCCCTGACTGCTATCCCCAGTAACCCCCACAACACAATTGGTTGTGATTTACCAATCTATTCATCTTTATATTTTGTTTCATTAACTTCTTTGTCTTCCTTTATACCTTGATTTCTATTTTGATTTGGGTAGATTTCTAGTAATTCTTGAAATCACATAGTGTGAGTCTTCCAACATTGGTGATACTGTTTTTATCCTAAGACCATATTAGCTACCTTAGATCCTATTTGACTCAGCTCTCTCCTCTCTTGTACTCTGTCAGAAAATTCCATGGGCTTCAGCTTCACCGGACTCTAATCTCATCATCTCAGCGAGACGAGTGTACTCTCCTTGGTCTCCACCTTCCTGTACCAGGATCTAAAAAGTACCTGAAGGCAGAGAGATCAAGTGATTGTGAGGCTCGCCTTGTGTGCTTCCAGTCTCTCGAGTTCTGTACAGTCTTTTGTCCAATGCCTCAAAATAGTTAAATCATATGTCTTGCCCAGTTTATGATAAGGAGATAGATTCATTTCCATTTACTTCGTCAAGGTTGGAAACAGACATCCTCCTCTATTAATATTGATATGGCCTTTTTCAAAACTTCCACCATTTAAATATGACCAAATGAAGGAAGAGCTCGTATAGATCATGTGTAGATATTAGCATCATCATTCTCTCATCTGCAAAAGTAGGGAAAGAGAAGAAAATATACATGTAACATTAATTAAAGGAAAATTTTATATAAGAATCGTCCTTAGAAACAGGGAAATGTCAGATCACCTAAACCAGTACCATCCAATGGTACTTTCAACAAGTGATGGAAATGTTCAACCTCTGAGCTATTCGACATGGTAATCACCAGCCACCTGTGGTTGTTGAGCATTTAAGGTATGACTTGTACAACTAAGGAGCTAAATTTTAATTTTATTCCATTTTAACTGATTTTAATTATTTTAAATACATTTAATTTAATTCATTTAATTTAGGTGAGTGGCTACCAGCTGGATAGCACATGGACTCCTTGGGGGATAAAAATGTAGACATTCAGAAAATCAAATCAAGGAAGGAAGTCTGGCTTTAGCAAACATCAGAACCCATCCAAAACTCATTTTTATGAAATCAATATGATATGAATATAAGAATATTCTTTTAAAATATAATTACTTATTCAGGTGTAGTGGCACACATCTGTAGTCTCAGTACTTTGGAGGCTGAGACTAGAGCATTACAGGCTCAAGGACAATGCTAGCAATTTAATGAGACATTTAACAGCTTGGTCCAAAATAAAAACTAAAATGGGCAGGGGCTGCATTTCCAAGGTAAAATGCCCCTGGGTTCCATCCCCAGTACCCAAAAGAAAGTAATTAGTTAAAATGATGTCATAAACCCGGGCATGGTGGCACATACTTGTAATCCCAGTACTTGGGAGGCTAAGGCAGGAGGATTGCAGGTTCACCACCAGTCCCAGCTACTTATTGAGGCTCTCCACAACATAGTAAGACTGTTTCAAAATGAAGAATTAAATAGGGCTGGGTTTTTGCCGGACGTGGTGATGCACGCTTGTAATTCCAGTAATTAGGAGGCTGAGACAGGAAGATCACACAGGTTCGCAGCCAACCTCAGCAGCTTAGTGGGGCTCTCAGCAACTTAGTGAGATTCTGTTTCCAAATAAAATATAAAATAGGTATGAGGCTGTAGCTCAGAGTTAGAAGGCCCCTCGGTGCCATCCTCAGTACCACCAAAAAAAATAGGGCTTGGGTGTAGTTTAGTGGGAGAAGAATGCTTTTGGGTTCGAACCCTAGTACCAAATAATAGTAATAATAATAATAATAATAATAATAATAATAATGTCATAATTGTTTAGAGTGGTCCATAAATGGTGTGACTGGTAGCTCATTAAGAAGGTGATGTGAGAAACTGGGCATGGTGGCGCACACTTGTAATACCAGTACTTTGGAGGCTGAGACAGAAGGACTGCAGATTCAAGATCAGTCTCAGCAAATAGTGGGATTTTCATTACCTAGAAAGACCCTGTTTCAAAATGAAAATAAAAACAGGGCTGGAAGTGTAGCTCAGAGTTAGAATACCCCGGGTTCAATCGCCAGTGTCCCCTCCCCACACAAAACCAAGAAGATCATGGGAGGATATGCAGAGAAGGCTATGAAATAATGGAGACAGACTGAAGTGATGTGTCTATAAACTGAGGAATGGTAAGAATTGTAGGCAGTCAGCAGAAGCTAGGGGAGATACATGTAGCAAATTTTCTGAGATTCCAGAGGATAAACAACCTTACTGACACCCCGATTTTGGGTCTCTGGCCTCCAGAACTGTCAGACAATAAATTTCTGTTTAAGTCACCAGTAACCTTCGGAAACTAGCTAAGGTCTCCCCTTTAGTCCTGGCTAACCCAAGTGGGATTTCTTCTTTTAGATAAGAGTTGTGGGCCTTTCGCATGTCTTTATCTATGATTTCTCAGTCCTCTCAGTTTTGTTGAGGTATAACTGAAATACCCTATTTCTTTTTTTATTTTATTTTGTGTATGTGTAGTACTGGGGACTGAGCCTAGGGGCATTCTGTCTCTGAGCTACACCCTTAGCCCTATTTTATTTGGAAACAGTTTCACTAAGTTGAAGAGGTCCTCACTAAGTTGCTAAGGCTGGCCTCAAATTTGTAATCCTTCTGTGTCGGTCTCCCAGGTACTTGGATTACAGATGTGTGCCACCATGCCCAGCTGAAATACCCTATTTTATTTCTTGTTTGCTTGAATCAAGAATTTGGAAGATGCTCCAGGCAATGTCAAGAGATGATCCTCCATCCCTTTCTCAGCCTCTTGATGATTACATTGGGTTAGCTGCAGTACTGTTTCTAGGATCATTTTTATTAAATATTTAAAAAGCAAAAATAGTCACAGATCTAAATTTTATGGGACAAGAGAGTCCATAAACAAAGACTCAGAAAAATTTAACCCAGAATACAAAAGTTATCTATAATACACAAGCAGCCCTTACAAATTGACAAAAAAAATAAAAACAACTCCATAAAAAATCAAGGAGGGTATAAACAGACTAATAACAGAAGTGAATATTCAAATGGAAAAATTATGTGAAAAGATGCCAAAATTCATGAATAATTAGAGAAATGAAAGTTGAAGAAGCAATGGACTATCATTTTTTGCATAGCAGAGCATTAAATATTGACAAAGAACAATGCCACATCTTCTTGGCACCAGTGTAGAAAGAATGTCATGAATTGCTAGTAAAAGTGAAGCATCACAGCATTATGTGACAAGTATCCTGGTCATTTCTGCTAAAATTAACAATATACATAGTTTGATAAAAAAAATCCACTCCTGAAAATACACATCAAGAGAAAAAAGTTTCTGTATGTAAGGACATTAATTTTGCTGTACTGTTCAAAATGGCAAGAGAGAAACAAATTGAAAACCCATCATAATCGAGGAAAGGAATGGCTAAATAATTAAAGTAGATTCACATCAGAGAATAACATGCAGCCATTTAAGAATTATATTAAGAGATAAATGGAATGACTTAGAGCTATTTCTACATGATGTTAAGAAGAGAAAGATACAAACAAATTGCATAATAGAATCAAATTTTATAAAGCAAACATTGATCAAATGAAGTCATATGTGTTTATTATTTCTATGGAGCAGATATATATATATCTGCTCCATAGAAATAATAAACACATATATATGGTTTTTTGTTGTTTTTTTTTTTTTTTTTTTTTGCAAAACTGGGTATTGAACCCAGGGACATTCTTACCTCTGAGCTACACCCTCAACCTCATTTTTTATTCTTATTTTGAAATAGGGTCTCACCAAGTTGTGGAGGGCCTCACAAGTTGCTGAGGCTGGCTGTGAACCTGTAATCCTTCTGTCTCAGCCTCTCAAGTTTACATCTCAAGATTACATGTGTATGCCACCATGTCCGGCTATGCAATAGATTATATTAAGGGGTGTTTTGTACTCTTTTCTGTATCCATGACCTTGCAACATTACTTCACATTTTCTTCCATCAAGAGATGGAATATATTTTCCCACCCATTGATTATGCTTATAGACCATGGGATGTTAGCTGATGTAACACAAGGAAAAGTGCTTTTATGGTTGTGCTTCAACTATGGTCTAACCCACTGATCCCAGAAAGAGGATGGGAGACATGTGAAGCAAAGTCACTGTTGCTAAGTTACCTGACACAGACCCAACCTAGAGCAGAGGCTTTGGCCATAATATTCTCTAGTGCCATTCAGATAGACTTTAGACTTCTTCACAGCATCATTCAACTATTAAAAATCATAATGTATTCTGACTTTTAAGGGGAGTATGACCTAATAGTGTTATAGTCAGTCTAGCTGTTGTCCAGATATTTAAAAAAACAGAAAGGTATTTTAAAACTTGCAAGAACTCGGAGACTATTGCATCCAAAGACTCTTCTTGAAAACCATTACCTAATGACAAAACTCAACCAACTAAGTGATGAATTGAGTCAGTTGTGGTAGCACACACTTGTAATCCCAGTACTTGGGAGGCGGAGACAGCAGGATCACAGGTTCATGGCCAGCCTCAGCTATTAGTGAGGCCTTCTGCAACATAGTGAGACCTTGTTCCAAAATAAAGAATAAAAAATAGGGCTGGGGTGTAGCTCGGAGTTAGAATGCTCCTGAGTTCCATCCACAGTAACAACAAAAAAAGATGAATTGATGTAAAATACCCAAGGATTGAGAGAGTTGGCTAAATTCAATTACCACAAAAGTAGCATGATATACAGAGATTTAAATTATAAGAATGGTCAAAAATTATCAGTCAAGTGGAAACAAAAATATAATCACAATAAATATCTAAATCACTAAGCCAAACATGAGGAGGGAGAGGGGAGGGAATGTGGTAGGAATTGGGGAAGGGCTAAATGAGTGATGTATGCATGTATGCCTTACCTACCATCTTGTACCCCATTAAGATGTATGACTACAACTCTTGCTTTGAACCTGTGCGATCCTCCTGTCTCAGTCTCCCAAGCTCAGGAATTACAAGCATGTACCACCACACCCGGCTCATGTATATGTTTTAAAAAATAAAATAGAGCTAGGAGTCTAGCTCAGAGGTAGAATGTCCCTGGGTTCAATTTGCAGTACCAAAAATTATGCAAATTATTCTTGGTGACCCCAATATAATAAAACCTAAGTATGTGTGGAAAATGCCTTCCAAGACACCAGTGGATGCCTAAAACTTCAGATAGTACTGAACTTTCTCTATTTATACTATGTTTATTTCTATACAAATGTACCTATGATAAAGCTTAATTTATAAATTAGATACATTTTAATTATAATAAAAGAACAATTTTATTAATAAATTATATCAACAATAATAACATACATTTTAATTAATAGAATATGACGATATTCTGTAATGAAAGTGCCAGCATCAAGCTGGGCATGGTGAGAACACGCAACCTAATATTTGCAAACTAGTATCTGGGAGGCTGAGACAGGATGATCGCAGGTTCCAAGTCAGCCTCAGCAACTTAGTGAGACCCTCCACAACTTAGTGAGATCTTGTTTCCAAATCAAAAATAAAGTAGGGCTGAGGGTATATCTCTAAGGTAGAATGCCCCTGGGTTCAATCCCTAGCACTATACACACACACACACACACACACACACACACACACACACACACACACAGATTGCCAGCATTGATATACTATGGAGCCATTATTAAGTAAAATAAGGATTACTTGAATACAAGCACCACGATACCAAAACAGTTGATCTGTTAACTAACATGGCTGCTAAGTGAGTGTCATGGGTATTATTCACAGTGTGGACTCTCTGGACAGTGGGATGGATCATTCCCATCCCAGGTGGGATGGAGCAGGATGGTGCAAGATTGTTTACTTCTGGAATTTTCCACTTAGCATTTTTTAGCCATGTTTGAGCATGAAATTTTTGTCTTGGAAAACAAAATCATGGATAAAGGAGGATTATTGTATAGAACTTTCAAAACTCTTAACTAACTCTTGGGCCAAAGGTGATATAAAAATCATAAGTCGAATCTTTCTAGTAAAGGATGATTAAAAACAAAGCAGTAAGCTGGATGTAGTGGTGCACGCTTGTGATCCCAGGACTTGGGAAGCTGAGATAAGAGTATCCCAGGTTTGTGACCAGCCTCAGCTACTTAGTGAGCCACTCTGCAACTTAGTGAGATCCCGTTTCAAAATGAAGAATAAAAAACAGGACTAGGGGTGTAGCTCGGAGGTAGAATGCCTCTGGGTTCAGTCCCCACTACTGCCAAAAAAATTCAATAATCAGAGAAATAGTCATATTCTTAAACATTTTTATGACTGACTAGGAAAGACAAGAACAAATAAACTAAATAATCAAAGGACAGAAAAAAAGACAGCAAAGAAAGCAGAGAGAGAAATTCATAAAATAAGTAAAAATGCAGCAAATTATAAAGTAGAAGAATTAATAAATAAATTCAAGGACATAAGCAAGTAGTGGTGATGTATGCCTATAATCCCAGTATTTGGGAGGATGGGAGGATAACATTTTTTAATCCAGCACATGATAACTTAGTGAGACCTTGTTTTTTTTTTGCTTGTTTGTTTTGTTTTTGCAGTACTGGGGATGGAACCCAGGGCCATTCTACCTCCAAGATACACCCCCAGCCCTATTGTTTATTCTTTATTTTTGAAACAGGGTCTCATTGAGTTGTAAAGAGCCTCACTAAGTAGCTAAAGCTGGCCTCAAACCTACGCAATCCTCCTTTCTCAGCCTCCCAAATGCTGGGATTTACAAGTGTGTGCCACCATGCCCTGCTGAGGCCTTGTTTTGAAAAATAAATAAATAAAAAGGACTGGGGTGTAGCTCAGGGGTAAAGTACCCCTGAGTTCAATCCCTAGTATAGAAAAAAATTAAGAGCAGTATTTCTTCACAAAAAGTATTTTTATACTCAAAGGTTTTTGTTTTAGTCCCTTACATTCTTATGAAAACTAGAATTTGGGGCAACACTTCAAAAATTGTGTGATTCAGATTCTAATATCGGATCACCTATCCAGTGCTCCTTCTTGATGTCTAATAGAGCTCTCAAAACTAAAGTGTTTGGAAGTAAACTCTTGATTTTCTTACTCAAAGATGCTGTATTCTCAGTTGTTTGCATCTCATTTCTATCTTTTCTATTGTTGGTTATTTGGATCAAAAACTTGACTGTTTGGATTCTGTTCTTCTTCTCACATCAAAATGAAATTTTACTGGCAACTTTTACTGGCTCAGCTTACAATACATACACAGATCACAATCACTGGTCACCACTATCTTTGTCTATGCCACTTTCATCTCTTTCCTGGGTCATTGCAATGACTTCCAAACTGCTTATCTAGCGTCTACATTTACTCTTCGAAAGTCTATTCCCAGCTCAGAGAACAACACAGGACTTAAAAATGCAAATGAAATCATGTCATGCCTTTGCTTAAAACTCTCCAACAAAACCTCTTTCCTCAGTAAAATCGAAGTCTTTAAAATGGCTTACAAATCCCTATATGATCTTACCTCATTGCAGGTCTGACCTTATCTCCTGAACACTCTCTTCTACTTCATCTGCTCCAAACACATTGGGATCTTTTCCATTCCAAGTGTGCTTCTGCCTCAGGGGCCTTGTATGGGTCACTTCTGTTTGGCATGCTCTTTTCCTAGATCTCTGTAGGGTTAATTTCTTCTCTTCCTTCAATTTATGAGTTCTTTCTAAATTATTTATTCTTCAAATACCACTTTTCTTGGCCTATATAGTTTGAAAGATTTAAACCATAACATTGTAAATATTCACAGTATATATAATTAGGAGTTTGTGAATTGTTTTTAAGAATATTTGTTGGCCTGGAAGGTATAGTGAGAGGCCTGATGAGGAAGGAAGGAAGGGAGGAAGGAAGGCAGGAAGGAAGGAAGGAAAAAAGGAAAGAAGGAAGGAAGAAAGGAAGGGCAGAAGGATATAGTATGTATCTCCAAAATTTGCAAATTGCAAAAGGTACCAAGCAATGTTTTATACTATGAAAGATGAACTACAAAAAATCATTTTCAATTCTAATTCTCAATATATAGCATCAAGATACATATTAATATAATACACAGAGAAAATATATCACAACCAGGCAACAGACAAATATTTACTTCCTGTCATGTGCTTGATATTCTAAAAGGTACATACTTCATTTTTAGCCTTTTCATAACCACCTCAAGGTGAGGACATTGAGGCTTACAGAAACTACTTGTCTCCTGTGAGCACACAAACTAAAAAGTGGCAGAGAGGTGATTCATTCATTCTTTCTTTCTTTCTTTCTTTCTTTCTTTCTTTCTTCCTTTCTTTCATCCTGAGGGTGGAACCCAGGGGCTTTTCTACCTCCAGGCTATACTCCTAGACCTATTTTATACTTTATTTGGAAACAGGGTCTCACTAAGTTGCTGAGAGCCTCACTAAGTAGCTGAGGCTGGCTTTGAACCTGTGCCATCCTCCTGTCTCAGCCTCCCAAGAGGGGATATTACAAGCGTGTGCCACTGCCCCCAACAGAGAGGTGATTAGAGTAGGTAGGATGATGAGGAATGGGTCTAACTCCAGACCTTTTGCTCTTTTCATTACAGTAGGTGTTTGGTCAGCCCCATTCTCTCAAGTAAATAGAATATCCATCAAACAAAATTGATTTCTACATGATTTTGATATTATAATACAAATTTACTCAGATTTTTTCTATGGCCTTTATAAGAACACAGTAATAATTAGGTATTGTAGTGCACACCTGTAATCCCAGTACTTGGGAGGCTGAGACAGGAGGAATCTCAGATTCAAAAATAGCTTCAGCAATTTAGCGAAACTCTCAGAAACCTAATGAGACCCTATTTCCAAATAAACAACAACAAAAAAAATTAAAAGGGCTGGGCGTGAATCTCAGAGGTAGTGTCCCTGGGTTCAATCTCCAACATCAGAAAGAAAGAAGAATGCAGAATTAGTCCTTTACAATATGTGGTGAGGCCAGAAGGCCCTGGAGGTCCTGGCCGCAAGGCCCCAACCCCGGAGAGGGGACCCTTAGGAGACCCCCCTCCCACCCAGAAAGAAAAAAATATTTTTCATCGCTACCGAGTGCCTGATCCCATATCCTCCCCAAACCACACATACTCTCTTCTCTTATTAAAAAAAAAGGAAACGAAAAAAGAAAAAATATTCAAGAGGGGTTAAGATGGTTCCAACGGCAGCTAGAATATTGGAGATGCAAACAAAACATATCCATTTGAACTGGAACTTTTGGGAAAATTCCCCGTGAAGGAGGACTGCTGCTTCTCTACATCATTAAGAATCCTGGACATCACCTGTAAGAAGAGAGTCTAGCGGAGACCTAGGAGGAAGGCAGTTGTGGTAGCAGTGGCTGAGATGGCGGTGGAGACTTGGATTTGGGAGAGGCAGACATCTGATCCAACCCACCCTGATCCTCTGAAGAAATTACCCCAAAGGTCCAATGCTACTGTCGTGTGTGCTTAGGAACACTGGACATATGCGGTATGGGAAAAGAGCTTGGGAAAGATTTGAAATGGTGGAGGCAGTCGCATTGGCAGCGGCAAGTACTCAGGGGAGGCAGAGATCTGACATAATACAACTGGAACTTTTGAAGAAATTACCTCAGAGGCAGAATACTACCACCACACACCCCTTGGGAACGTGGGACAACTGCTGGGTGAAGAGGGTGCTCGGATCGGAGCCTGCCGAGGGGTGAGGCCGGTGCCGGGGCCAGCGAGACCAGGATCGGAGCCTGCCATGAGGCAAGGCCACTACTGAGGCCTCCGAGGCCGGGATCGGAGCCTGCCGAGGGATTAGGAGGGTTCCGGGGCCAGCGGCCGGCATCAGAGCCTGCCATGAGGCAAGGCCGCTACTGAGTCCTCCAGGTGGCCAGGCCACTACTGGGGCCGTCTAGAGTGGGATCAGAACTTGCAATGTGGCATGCACAGAGAAATAGCACAGAAAATAAAAACCAAATGCTTCCCCTAATTAGCAAGAACTAGGAGGAAAGGGGTAACAGGAGGAGGTTGAGTAATAGAAAGGGCCCTATTGAGAAGCAATTAAGGTGACCAATCAGAGGGGAAGGGATTGGGAAGGATGGAATCTCTTTAAAACTCATGAGGTACATAAAAAATTTTATCAAAGATAATCACCAATTAAGCATGGGATCGAGGGAGGGGGAAGGAATGGGATGGGGATCGGATGAGGTCTTATTGGATGATATGTGCTTGTATATCCTCTCAAGTCTTGTATTCCAAAGTGATGTATGATTACAAAAAAAATAATAAATAATTGCCACAAAATAAATAAATAATTTTTTAAAATAATAATAAAAAACAATATGTGGTGAGGGTTTTTTGTTTTCTTAACTTACTATTTCACCTCATACAGTATCTTGTAGGTGAACTAGATTTCATTGTACACCTTGCTATCTTGAGTAGGTTACAGAGAATTCCAAAATAATTGAATACTTGGGACTAGGCACTCCTCCCATTCAACTTCTGGCCTTAGAGAAAAGAAGGGATGAGAGAGGAGGAGAAGAAAGGAGAAGATAGAGGAGGAGAGGAGAGATTTTCTGTCTAGAAGATACAATTGGGAGTGGTATTCCAGGAAAAAAAAAGGCAAATAAATGACCTAAACTTATGAATAAATGAAAAATTTAAATTTGAATAAACATGAAATTAGGTAGTAATAACCCAAGAACTATATTTTTAGGCATGGAGTAATTACAGAAATGATAGAGAAATTACAAAAATGTGAAGCATTTGAACTGATTGGTTAAACATATGAAAGGTGAAAAACAGCAGTCATGTAAGCAACTGAACTGGCCATGTTAATGCATCCAATCTGTTTCAACCTGGATATCACAAAACTGAATGTATTATCTGATGCTAAACAACAACAACAACATAATAGAATGGAATGGACAAACATTAACCCTGTACTTTGAATTTCTTAATTTAATATTTCATCCCAAGAATCTTCAATTTGGAATATTCTAGATCCTGCATCCTAACACCAATGATTCAAATAACTTCTGTCTGGTGGAATAGGAGATTAAATGGGGGAGATGTGCTTTAATATCAGGCCATTCTGTTCTTTTTTTACTTAATAAACCTTTGCTAAGTAAATCAAGGTTGTTCTTTCTAAAACCCGAGCTCTAATTACTGTGTGAATTACCTTAGCAATCCCACTTACATTGTTAATAGTTTAAACCAGGATTGGAAAGACGTTAGAGTCTGGCCAGTAGACACCAACAGGGTCATTTCTATGGACACCATGCAGCCACAAATAAATATTTACAACAAATATTACTGAACAAACTCCATGCCACAAACACTTTATACTTCCAACCAAGGTAATCACCCACTGAACAAAATGAAATTACACAAGACACCCTGCATATTAAACATGGAAAACATTTGTTTTCCTGTTTAATATTTTCCAGGAACAAAACAATAATTTTAGTAGAGATCAAGGTGCCTACTAATGGTGTACCTATAGATTTTTTTCCAAATTTTTAATTATGAAATCATTTAAGCAAAAGGAAATTGATCATGTGATCCAGCTAGATTTTGAACTTCACAGGATTAATACTGATCTAATGTTTAATCTTTGCCGGCCAAATTGGTAAAGATAATATTTGCACTGCAGCCTAGCTAAGAGAATTTATAGATAAATGATATATCCCTCTGGTCAGCTTTAGGTTGTAGATGAGGGCATAGAGACTCAGAACCCCCATTAACATGATCTTTTCTATCTATAGGGTTAGAAGTACAGACTTAACAGAAAAGATAATGGATATCAGTTTCCTAGATATTTCAAATAGGTTAAATATAGACCAGCGTAACAGAGGTGAATATCAATATATAAATGTGTTGTACAGATAAACATTTAGAAACAGTATTTAAGGGGTTGACAGAAAAATATTTCAATAGAACCATCTCTAAGAATACCATCTTTTCAAGACCAAGGCCTGGAATCCCTCTACATTGGACTTTGTATATGTATATTGCAGTTGACAGGAGCAGAGAGCAAGAATAGTGGATTTTGCCCTAAGAATCCCAAGTTTGGTGGGCTTACTGCTTTTCTATTTCTATTAAACTCAAGAGTTTACAAATGGTTTCCCCCCATATCCTGAAAACATGTGTTTTGTTTTGTATTGTTTTGTAGTGGGGATTGAATTCAGGGGTATTCTACCTTCTAGCTCTGATTCCAGATCTGTTTTAGTTTGAAACAAGGTCTAAGTTACTGAAGCTGACTCGGGGCCTGCAATCCTCCTGTCTCAGCCTCCCAAAGTACTGAGATTACAAACATTCTCCACCTGGCCCGGCTCCTGAGATCATTAAATTCCATAATAGATAACTGGACTCTGCTCCCCCTCCATGCACATCTATTGCCCAGTCTCCCCACAAGAATTTTATATGAATGGAATTTTTTAGAAAGTTTATTCAAGTTGGGTGTGATGGCACATGTTTGTAATCCCAGTACTTGGGAGGCTGAGACAGGAGGATTGCAGGTTCCCGGCCAGCCTCAGCTACTTAGTAAGGAGCTCTGCAACTTAGTGACACCTTATTTCAAAATAAAGAATAAAAAAATAGGGCTGGGGGTGTAGCACAGAGATAGAATGCCCCTGGGTTCAACCCCCAGTACTGCAAAAAAAAAAAAGTTTATTTACGTATAATTTATGTGTAGAAAAATGTTGACATGCATCAGCCTAGGTAACTAGTACCTAGCACTCAGATGGAGAAAAAGAACATTACAATACATACAAATTTAAATAAAATGTTAAAATTAAATTTGCTTTAGCCAGGCGTGGTGGCGCACGCTTGTAATCCCCGCGCTTGGGAGGCGGAGACAGGAGGATCGCGCAGGTTCGAAGCCAGCTGCGCTGGCCTAAGAGACCCTGTTTCAAAAATATAAAATAGGTCTGGGAGTGTAGCCCGGAGGAAGAAGGGCTTCCAGGAACCCCAGTACCACCAAAAAAAAAATTAAATTTGCTTTAAAATTTTTTGGGGGGGTACTGAGATTGAACCCAGAGGCATTCTACCTCCAAACTATACTTCCAGCCCTATTTTATTTTTATTTGGAAACAGGGTCTCACTAGATTGATGAGAGTCTCACTACTTGCTGAGGTTGTTTTTGAACCTGAGTTCCTCCTGTCTCAGCTTCACAAGTACTGGTATTACAGGTGTATACCACAACACTGGATGCTTACTTTAAATTTAAATAGTAACTGAAGCAATACTAAAAGAAATACTTAACTTTAGAAATAATTTTTTTTGCTACACAATACATCAGTTTCTAAAAGATCCAAGTCAAGAATACATATTTTGAAAAGTATTAAGGTGTTGGTGTCTTTATTTTTAAATTGCACAATTTGGTTTTAGATATCATTGACTCATCTGCTGCAATTAGAGTTGATTAGCTCTGCCACTATTTATTCCCTCATTTTCTGATTTTTTTGCTTGTGTTAATATTTCATTGTCTGGTTTAAAATATTTACATTCTGTTTTGCAACCCTAGAATTCACACTGTTTAATCTTATTTCTGTATTTAAATGGATTCAAGCCCACCGTGCATCTCTTCATCAGAGTTTCTCAATTCCTGACTTCTTTATTTTGATTTATTTTTCAGTTGGCATGATTTTATCACTGAGTAAGTTTTTCAAAAAATAGGCTCTGAGTTTACAATTGAGAATGCCAGCCTATTGCTTTTTAGTTGAGTGATAGAATATACTTGAATAACATTCCACTGTCTCCTGTCCTGAAATATATCTGTAAAGCTGCCTTCATTCTCCCCTTCCCTGCACCCACCATCTTTTTTGGTGATTTCTTTTCCTGCTTGGATATTTGAAGAAATTTTTCTTTTCAAGTTGAAAAATATAACTAGCTTGTGTTTCAACTGTTCTGAGGAATTTTATCTGTTCTACACTGTGCTTACTAAACCTGGAGATAAACACATTTTGTCAGGCAAATTTTTCCACATTATATCTAAATTGTTTCTATTTCACTTGTTAAGCTTCTTCTTCAGATACATGATGTATGATTATATTGTATTGTCTTTGTGTTCTATAACCAACATTTCCTCTTTATTTTCCTCTTATGTGCCTTCTCTTTGTGAGTATCTGAACCCTTCGCTCTACACCTTAATTTAACTTTCTGGTATGCCTGTTTTTCTCCTTGTTTCTAGCTAATTCATTAGCTTTCTAGTGATGCTTTTGGTTCAAATTTTGTTTCCTTTGCTTGGCAATTTTCTTTGTCAAATATTCCTAATGATTTACTATTTTTCCTACTCTCATAAAATATTCTATAGTTAGAAGGACTCATGAGTTGTATTTGTTTGCAGATTTGTATCTTTTGTATAGTCTCTTTCCCGTATTATTCTATTCTTATTGTCAATAATTATGAGATGAGCTTACATGTGTTGTCCACATAATATAGTATAACATAAGTGAGTTTTTCTTGACTCCAATGCACCTTGCACAGGACTAGTTTTTTTTTTTTTAGTAGTGTTAAAAGAATAGATTATAAAAGACTTGGACATGGAAACTGTTCATTGGACAATAATATTATGACACTGTAGGGCCAACAAAATGAATATATATAACATTATATATAGCATATATTGCATATATATGCAACAAATACAGTGACCAAATATATGGGTAATACCCAAGTGTATATGGTTTGGAACTTACATGTATGAAAGACTGGTAATTATATATTTCTTTCTGTGTTCATTCAGTGTTATATTTTGTAAACTTTAAATTTAGTTCCAGAGTTTAAGTTAACTGAATTGACATATGTTAATAGGATAAAAGAGGAATATTTTCATTGTTTCTTTTAGGTTGATGCTACAAGAAAGTCTTGGCATTCTGAGGAAATCAGGAACAACCAAATTGAAAACATTCCCATATATTAAGAAAACCTATAATGAGTATTAACCTTTCTTATCCATCATTCTCAAGTTGAATATATCATTTTCTATGGAGTTTAGAATTCTCAAAGAAATAGAATTGCTGAGAACATAAGAAAAGGTATTCTTTAGTATTACCCACTTTCTCCTGGTCTCTATTCCTCCTAGATCCAAGCGTGAAGAAATATAACATGCGCGCGCGTGCGCGCGCGCACACACACACACACACACACACACACACACACACACTGACAAAAAGCCAACTCCAATATATTCAGATATTCCAAAATCTGAAAGTAGAATTTTTGAAGCTGGCCGACTCACCAACGAATATTTCTAGGTTTTAGCATTACTCTGTTATCTTCTCTTAACTAAATCTTCATATGGATTCCTGTAAAGACTCTTGCAACAAGATTTTGCCCCCCCAAACATTAACTGAGAATATTATGATACTATTTCCACTCTTTGTGCCCTGTGACAGTGATTTCTCTGTAATATATTACAAAAATGTCCTCTTTCTTGAATCCTTAAGAATAAAGCTGGGCATTAGCTTTGGATTTCAGTAAGACATTTAGCAAGGTCTCTTATAATATCCTGTGCTCAAAAAGAAAAATATAGACTGCACAAGTGTACAATTAACATGATTCATCACTGGATGAAACAAAATATGCCAAAAGGTGCTAATTAATGGACTGATATCAAGCTAAAGGAACTCTCCAATTGCTCTGTAGCATTATACTCTTTTCCATTGCTGCTTGGCCTGGTACTCATTATCAAACTTGAATGAACATACAGAATTCTTATCAAATGTATGGGTAATATCTAAGCATATTAAAGTACAGAACCAGCATCTAAACTATTAAAACAGGCTGGAGAAATAGGCCAAATCTAATTAGATAAGATTTAAGTGGGACAATGCAAGGTTCTATATTTTGGTCCCAAAGATTCCCATTGCTGAAGAACACGATACACAAAATTTTATTATATGGATAACAGCATGGGCATGCAGCTATTAAAACCAGTCCATTTGATGCTAGGCAGAATTAGATGAAATAGCTATTTGTTGGGTAGTAGAAAGAATACTGAATCTGGCATCAGAAAATTGGGTCAAGCCCCAGTTCTGCTACTTTGGCCCTTAAACACTTTGATCTATACTTTCTTCTCAGGGCTGTTGTGAAGTAAGAATGAGTTATGATGTCTGAGTTCTAAGAACTTGTGCTCAAAAAAATAACCTAGAAAAGTTACCATTCATAATAAAATAGGTGGTTTTGCCACTCCATTTTGTCCCAGACAAGATGGTACTTGGAGTGATTTCCAGGTGATAACACTCTCAAAAAAAAAAAAAAAAAAAAAAAACTAGGGCTACTTCTAAACATAGTGATCAGGACTGTATGGGCAACTCAAAGGAGAACATGAAGAACTGCTATGTGAACCGAGGATAACTGACTTGAAGAATAATGAATGGATTCAAATGAGATCATACCTAACTTCAGGTATCTGATGATATATTTCCTGTTTTTCTGGGTAACTCCAAAGGAGAATTAATATTGGGAGGATGGAAAACAAAAGAATGTGGGGAAATGCCACCACATGTTGGAAATGTGAGCAATTTCAGGACAAGTGGATCGTTGGCCTTTAACCAGAGAGTCTGTCTATTTCTAGGGCACGGATTTTTCATGAAGTAGTTCTTTCTAAACTGTATCAAAGCAGTACAGGATCTCTACTATCTGGATTTGCTTTGGTTTCTAGCCGTAACATACAACCTTCTCTTTAGCTCCAGGCCAGACTTCTTATTTTTCCAATCCACCTCCTCTCATCTGTTTCTTCTCACTATTTTAAGAATTTCTGGTAACCTTTTGTGTGTGTGTGTGTGTGTGTGTGTGTGTGTGTGTGTGTGTGGTACTGGGGGTAGAACCCAGAGACTTTCTACCTCCGGGCTATACTCCCAACCCTATTTTATATTTTATTTGTAACAGGGTCTCACTAAGTTGCTGAGAACCTAAGTAGCTGAGGCTGGCTTCGAACCTGCATGATCCTCCTGTCTCAGCCTCCCAAGTGCTGGGATTACAAGCGTGCGCCACCATGCCTAGCATCTGCTAACCTTTAAAATGCCATGTTTTCCCAAACTATCCAAAAGATATAGCAGAAGGGGTAATTTGTGGACTTTGGGGGGGATCCAGCCAAGCATGATTTCTGGGTTGCCAAAGTAAGAAGGTAAAGTAGAAATTAAAAAGTAGAATTTAGGAACTCCTGAGTTGGAGCTATGGCCCAAGACGTGGAGTAGGTGCGTAAACTTAGACTAAGCTTTGTGTTTCTGTGTGGTGCTGCTGGGTATGGAACCCAGGGTCTCACCCATGCCAGGTTCTACCAGTGAGCTACAGGGCAGGCTTTTTTTTTTTTTTTTTTTTTTTTGCAGGTCTGGGGGTGGAACCCAGGGTCATTCGTCCTCCAAGCTACACCCCCTGCACTATTTTTGATTCTTTATTCTTTAAACCGGGTCTCACTGAGTTGCAGAGGGCCTCACTAAGTAGCTGAGGCTGTCCGCAAACTGCAATTCTCCGGTCTCAGCCTTCCGAATGCTGGGATTACAAGCGTGCGCCACCACACCCAGCACAGGTCATGCTTTTAATAGGAATTTGGCACATTGGTTAGAAAACAAATGACCCAAAGCCCCTTACTTAGAATCTGTTGGCCTACTACAAGTACTCAAAAGTTATTTGTTTCGCGGGTGATTTCCCTTGTTTCCTGCAGGGAGAAAAAAGAGACTTGGGCAGATTGCACAACATCTCCAGCCTATTTTAGATCGCGATAGGAAAGGCGTCTGGGGCAACCAGAGAGACTGTCCTTTTTCTTCAGGGCCTGGCTTAGTCCGTTTTGCTCCCAGGTTACCCCAGGGAACAGTTTTTATTTTTTTACAGCCTTGCAGGGCGGGGTAAGGGGAACTGGCTGCCTGGTGTTGCCAGGGACGCTGCTGCCAGCTTGGCTGGGCTGGGGTGAAAGAGGACGCTAGGGGGAAGGGTTCCTGGCTTCTGACTGGCTGGGGCGCAAAGGCTTATTTGCATAACATTCTCTGAAGGCTTCTAATTGGCTGGGGCCAGAGGGGTGGCGGTGGGGTGATTCCAAGGGCCTGGAGCTCTGGCCAGCAGACCTTTTCGTTCTGGAGTTACCCCGGTGGGTGTGAGTTGTTGCGTGGGCCGGAGGGAGCTGGGTGGCCCGGTTTGGGAAGTTTTGCAGGCAGGTGCATGAGCCATCTCTCTACTAATAGAGTTTAAGATATGTGCAAGAACAGTGGCCAGGAGTCTAGAAACTGGTATATACAAATCAGATGGAAGTCAGGAAACTGATCAGGGGAGGAGGGCCAAAGGGAAGGAATTAGGAGGTTGGGATTTCTTTTCAGGGTTGGGATTCCTTTACTAGATCACTTCGATTTCCGTTTTCTATGATCACACTGTTGGAACTGGATAGAAAAGGAGGCAGGATTCCAGTATTTAATAACTAGAATTAAAATAATAAGTTTTCATCAGGATGTGTACATAAAATAGTCAAGAAGGTCTGGGATGGAAGACAAAGTATGTCTTAATTTGAGAAGATCCATTACTGGAAACTGGATATCTGTTTTTCTCTAGTTTTCTTCCTGTAATGAATGCTCTTTCAGTCACACTGGGCATACCACACTGGTTTAAAACCAGCCCCGATTATTTTATACTCTTCTGTTGCCTAAGCACTGGGGAAAAAGGGTCTGTGGCTTATTATGGTCCATTTCCACATTTGTAAGGTTTCTGACTCCTCACATAAATACCTGTAGACTTCCATGAGTCTAAGCACATTTGATCTTTGTAAAGTAGTTTACAATTTACATCCATTATTTAGCCTTAACCAGTCCTTGGTAGAGTATATGGGAGAAGCTCCATTTTATTAATAAGAAAACAGATTGGAAAGTTTCTAGAAAGGGCAGGAATATTTTGTTACTCCAAATTTATATAATACATCTTTCCATCTACATTTTTCTTTCCATTGACCTCTCAAAATGGGTTGAGCAAGTAACATTGTCACTTTTACAAATAAGAAAATAACCTTGTTCAAAATAACTTGATAATATAGGGAAGAATTTAGCTCTAGGCTTTTATTTAACTCCAATGGTTTATATATCTGCCTTTAGAACAGTACTACACTGTTTCAATTATTGTAGCTTTATATGGTTTGAAATCAGAAAATATATATCTTCTAGCTTTGTTCTTTTTCAAGATCGTTTTGGGTATCTAGAATCCATATTCCATATTAGGATAGATTTTTTTCTGAAAAATAAATATATAAATATATGATAGTTTCACCTAAAAAAATAGAAAAAAAATATTCTCTGGTAAGAAAGAAAGCAAAAAGAAATATTGAAATGTTATCTTTAAGTCATCAAAAGCTTGGTATCAGACAAATGAAACTGTTATGTGAGATTATCATTTTTAATTTTTGATAAATTGCTATAATACTAGATGTCAACCACTAAGCCAAGCATGGGAGGGAGGGATGGGGAGAGAATGGGGTGGGGATTGGGTGGGGGCTGACTGGGCGATGTGTGCATGTATGTCTATAAAAGTTTGTATCCCACTATGATGTATGAATACAGTGCACCAATAAAATAAATTAAAAACATGCAAAAAAAAAAAGAAAAAGAAAATATGGGCAATGATCTAGAGCTAATAAGTTGGGGGCGGGGAGTCTTCCAGATTGGGATCCAGGGGTCACCACTGACTTTTGTTCTGTTAGTTGCATCTCTCTATTCAAAATATAATTAAGGAGATGGTTTGTCATGAAAAAATATTTAAGTATAGATCATTTAACTATAGTCTGATGAAGTGAAAGAAGGAAGAGAAAGAACCCTTATGCGCTTCTCCTTGTTTGGGGTGCTTTTTGTCCCGCGGGGAAATACTAATGAGCCCTCCTGAACGATTTTATTTTTTTAATTAATTAATTTTATTTATTTATTTTGGTGGTACTGGGGTTCCTGGACGCCCTTCTACCTCTGGGCTACACTCCCAGACTTATTTTATACTTTTTTTTTTAAAGCCAGCACGGCTGGTTTCGAACCTGCGCAATCCTCCTGTCTCGCCTCCCAAGCGCGGGAATTACAAGCCTGTGCCACCACACCGGGCCTCCTGAACAATTTTAGAGAAGAGGTGTTTAAAGGTAGATGCTCCAGTCATAATTTTCGGTAGTCCTGTTGGAGAGGACTGGTGGATGAAGGGCATGGCAAGGGTAGTAAGATGATAACAGAAAACTCGGCTGTGGTCTAGAAGCCTTGAAGTGAAATTTAAGGTGCAAAACTCTTAAAAGTTATATCTAGGGATTTGGTACATATCTTGTGTATTCAATTAAATGACCCTGTATTTAAGCACTATCTTTTAAAAGGAACTTGCCACACATTCTTAAAATAATTATTGGATACATCTCCACTTTTCTTTTAAATGATAAAAAAAAAACACCCAACACCAGGTCTTAGCCACCGCCACCCTCCGCCACCTTCCGTCAAGCCTTTTAGCAGCCAAAAGGCCATACATTCGGCTGGACTTTCCAACATCATTTTTTCCCCATTGCCATGCTCTGATCTCTTTAAAAATTCTGCATTTCCCGTGGTAGGCAAGCTCTTCATTCCTGGCAGCAGCTATTGTAGGAAAGACTGGAGGGAAAGACCCTGCCATTGGGGAGGCAAAAGCCTCTGACCAGCCCCCCCACCCAATAGCTGACCAAGGCCAGGGCTACGGCGGGAGCACCACGTGTCCACGTGCACCCGGCATGTCCAGCCATCCATCTTACATAAGAGTCCCAGGATGGAGTTTGGGCAGATGCGGGTCCCTGTGTCCTGAAGGCTAATAATAAATCGAGGTTTCAGTTTCCAGGCTGCAGCCACTCTAAATTCCGGGTTGAGGGGCTCACTTTGCAACCCAGACACGTGCATTCCGGTCACCCAAGCAGCTCCAAGCCTGCCCAGCCCGCGAGCGCCAGCCCCCCTTCGGAAGGCGGGTCGAGAGGCCAGTGCCTTCAGGAGCTCTGCCTGGCCCTCCCCCAGCCCGCTTGCCCGGGGCGCGGCCGCTCCATCCCTCTGCCCTGTCTTGCCCTGCCCTGGCGCCCTCCTTCAGCCTGGGTATCAGGCGAGAGGCGGAGCTGGCCCGGCGCGCCCCGCCCCCGCTGTAGAAAGGGCCGGGCGAGTGTTACTCGCGGTCATCCAGGCTGGGGCCTTTTATCTGGGCGCTGCTGGGGTAGGCAGGAGGAGGAGACATCAGGGGTGGCCCTGGACACCGGCGACACCTTTCCTGGACTATAAATTGAGCACCTGGGATGGGTAGGGGGCCGACACAGCAACCGCAGCCCTCAGTTATAGTCCGGCCACTGACCACAGCAGCGCCGTTGCGTAGCAATTGCCGGCAGCGAACGCTCAGAGCTGCCTAGGACCCAGGATCTCGAGGTGCAGGAAGAGGTGGGTGCATCCGCCTCATCGCTGCCAAGCCGGGGTGTCTGCTTGAGCTCAGGGTTTTCGGAGGGAGAGCAGGGGAGAGGAGGAACTCCCCTTCCTTTTCTCCGTGGCTCTCTACCAGCAGGCAAGGAGGTGGGACAGCTAGGTCTCTGGGAGCCACCCAGGCGTCGTCCTGGGCTAGCAGTTGCCAGGGAGGGAGGGGCGCGCGGGCTGGGGCCCCGGAGCACTAACCGGGCAAATAATTTACCGTCTTTTCGTCCCTGTCTCCCAATCAGGCCGAGGCTCTACCCACCGACCACCCATCGCGAGCTTCCGGACGCCAAAACTAAGGGAAGGCGCGCATCACGGAGGGCCGGGCTGCTGCGAGCTAGACGAGAGTTGGAGAGGACGTAGGAGGAGCCGGGAATCCCGCCTCACCGGCTATAACCAGGCCCCCGGCGCGGGCCTCCGAGAGCGCGTGAAGGCGGGCATCCCCTTTCCAGGGCCCACCATCCTTGTTCCCCTGAGTCTCTGCGTTAAGGCGTCCCGGTGGCCACCATGATGCAAATCTGCGACACCTACAACCAGAAGCACTCGCTCTTCAACGCCATGAATCGCTTCATCGGCGCTGTGAACAACATGGACCAGACGGTGATGGTGCCCAGCCTGCTGCGCGACGTGCCCCTGGCCGAGCCCGGGCTAGACAACGACGTCGGTGTGGAGGTAGGGAGTAGCAGCAGCTGCCTGGAGGAGCGATCGACTCCAGCCCCCAGCCCCGGCAGCGCTAACGGCAGCTTTTTCGCGCCCTCCCGGGACATGTACAGCCACTACGTGCTGCTCAAGTCCATCCGCAACGACATCGAGTGGGGCGTCCTGCACCAGCCGCCGCCCTCGCCAGCAGGGAGCGAAGAGAGCAACGCCTGGAAGTCCAAGGACATCCTGGTGGACCTGAGCCAGTTGGAGAGCTCGGACACCGGTGAGGAAGACCTGGAGCAGCAGTTCCACTACCACCTGCGCGGGCTGCACACCGTGCTCTCCAAACTCACCCGCAAAGCCAACATCCTCACCAACAGATACAAGCAGGAGATCGGCTTCGGCAATTGGGGCCACTGAGGCGGGGCGGCTGCCCAACACCCTCTCGAGCCCCATCGCACCCTCTCTTTTTCCTTAGAGCTATTTTCTTCCTGGTTGTGGGACGCGAAAGACAGACTGCAAAGTTGGGCCGCGTATGTGCAAGGGGCTCCATGGGGCTGTGTAGAGGTGAGGGCCCTTGGGGAGAGGAGAGGAAAGTGGTGGTGGGCGATTGGGGCTCAAGGATCCCCCCCGGAGGGGGCCTGCATTCTATGTCGGTAGGAATAGGACTGGGCTGACGCCCCGCATTCAGCCTGTGCCTTTTTCCTGGGGTTTCTTTTCTGTTCTTTCCGGAGGAAAAGGGCCTGAGAAGGGGCCATGCCAGGGCGAGGCGCTGGGTTGCCACACTTGGGAGTGCAACCCGGGGCTGGGTGCCGGAAGGCGGGGCTTCATAGCCTCTTGCCCGCCCTGCGGTTAAGGGTTAAGCCGGTGGAGGCCCTGGCCTTGCTAGGATTGCATCAGTTTTCCGGTTTGCACTATTTCTTTTTGTAACAGTGGCCCTGTCTTAAGTATTTCAAATTCCCTCCTTGCTCTGAAACTTCAGCGATTCCATTGTGATAAGCGCACAACACTGTTGGTAACCGGTACTACTTTATTAATAATTTTCTGTTACACTGTACAGTAATCCTGTGGCACCCCACCCCATCCCATTCACACAACCCCACCCCCACCCCAGTGTGTGTTAGCTGGCAGTGCACCATTAAAAATATAACCTTATTATGAGAAAGTGGATATATCCGAAATGGAACCACCTGACATTCTATTGTGTGGCGCATAGAATGATGAAGGGTTCCACACTTGTTATATGTCTTAAATTTATTTAAAACTTTTTTTAATCCAGATGTAGACTATATTCTAAAAATAAAAAAAAATGTGTTAACTAAACTGGACAAGCGTGTGTTGCTCTTTAATCTGACAGTGATTTAGTCGTTAAATAAAATTAGATTTTTTTTAGCAAAACTAAATTGTATTTTCTCTCTGGTGTTTCAAGGAGGTGGATATTCATTTCTGGAAGTGTTTGGTTTTGTTTGGGAAGTAGATTTACTTACAAGTTGTATTTCTAATTTAGTACTAAAGTAGATCATACATCTCAAAAAGTTCATAAGTATTTGGGAAGGTACATATATTGTATCTTTCAACCACTTTGGCTAGTTTATTGATGTACTTAATTCACATTTTAAATTTTTAAGAAGTTCAAGCACTAAAGTGTGTTGAAGCATAAAAACTTATTCTAAAGATTGGAATTTCTCATTAGTGAAAAGTGAAAATTTACAAAGAAACACAGGTTGATTACTAGAGTACACATCTTGCAGATCTTTAATTAGAAGTATCTGTTTATTTTGGGAAGTGTTTACATGTATTAAAACAGGAGCAGTGTCCTTTTTTCAGCAGTTTCCAACGAAGTGCTGAGCTTTTTCATATGGTACCCAGTATGGCTTCTACTTTTCCAGTGACCCAGTGTACAATTGTAGACATCAGATCTGCTCCTGGCAGGGGTAGGCCTCTTAGGAATGCATTTTAGATGCCCTTATGATGCTCCACGCTACAGGGATGGTGGGGCAGGAGAAACAGCATTCAGATTTTTTAATTTCATTATTTGTGTTGGGATGTCAGATCAAATTGTTTTCAATCTGGAAGTCAAAAGACATTCTCTGAATTCATAGGGCTTGAGAATGCATATATCTTTACAGTTTATTATCATTTGGCACTGAGGATTGACCCCACAGTGTGTTCTACCCTTGAACTACATCCCCATTTCTCATATTTTTTACTTAGAAACTGGTATCGACACGCCCATTCCTTCTTTATTTTGAAACAGTGTCTCCCTAAATTACTGAGGCTGGCCTGGAAGCTATGATTCTCCTGTCTCGGCCTCCCAAGTACTGGTGGTATAGGTGTCTGACACAGTTCCCAGTTTACAAATTAAAAAATGCAGTGTATGGGGGAGGGGTGAAGGCAGGGGCAGCTCAGGTCTATTATCAGCTTTTAGCAGCAGTAAAAAAAAAACTGGGAAGTCTCAAAACTGGGGTGCTTGCCAGAGCAAGTTAATCGTTAATATAGAAAGATAAGCTGGGCAGCACCAAAAGTAAAGTGTATAACCTCTTGTTTTATGTTCCCTTTAAAATAATCAATGTGCAAGCAAAAAAGTCAAAGAAAGGGAACTATGGGAACCATGTATTTAGCAGAAAGAAACACAAAGACTTGGGAGCCAGAAAATTGTGTGCACAAATCCTTTTGTTGCTGTGTATATTTAACTCTCCTGTCCTGTTGCTACATTTGAAATCAGGCATAAAATTAAAATGTTTACTTCATGGAGTTGCAGTGAGAGATGATACACATAAAGACACTGACACTTCTTCGAAGTTTCCTTAGGCACTGCTGAAGTGTGTTATGGGTTTCTCTCTTATTCTAAATACTGGTTCATGGCTCTATTTCCTCCCCTGTATCCCTTATCCCATGAAAATCAGGCTTGGACAGGATTCCACTTTAAGAAAAAGTCTAATTCCAGTTACATGTGTGAAACTATCCTTAAACCACATCGTTGAAGTCATAAGAGGGAACCTGAATTAAAACCAAAAAGTCAGTTTGGGTTAAGGAATAAAAAACTCTATGTGATCTTAGCTACAAGTTGATATCAGAAAATTCTAGAGGTATATAGACTACAGAAAAGTATACCTAGCATACATACTAAATGATGAAATATGAATTAACAACTTTATACCTAAAACTACTGTTCAGTAGTTTTTTATATTTGTGTATATATGTTCGTGCGCACGCACGCACAAACATACATACATACATACATACATACATACATACAAATAGTGAATCTGACTAGGGAGTGATGATGCATACTGTTATAGAGAATTAATTTTTTCCGAACCAGTATGGTTTCCAGGCCCAGTCAGTCATGTTCCACTGATACTATTTTATTACAGACCTGTTTATGAAACAAAACCAAGAAAAATTCCCAACAAGGTTCACCTGTTAAAACTTCTCAAGCTCTTTGTGATTTTGCCTCATTTCTGAGATAAAGTAGTGACTTCCATCTTTGCGGAAGATCTTTGGAAAGTAGAGTATCCTATGTGGCATCTCCCTCAAAACATTTAGAGAAAAGCTGCCCCAGTGTCCCAGTCCTTGCCAATTTGACCTAAGGGAAGGCACTGAAAGATGAAGTGAGCATACTAGAACTGGTTACTCTCCAGATGACTTACATTTGATAAGAAATTTCTACATCAAAACCTCACACTGCAAATTTCTAGAAAGCCTGGTTTTACCTCTAAAAAAACAGGTTCCTGCTTTGCTTTGCTCAAGTAGGGATTTTCAAGATTTAGATTTAGACAATGTATTTTAGTGGTCTGGACTAACTTACTCTTTATCTAAACCTGAACTCAATTTATTAAACAGCATGTCATGGCAGCTGGGATTATTATTCTCTGGGCCAATTTGAAAACTAATCTAACATAGACAACATTAAAACAGTGAAAATCATTGTCATTTGCATATGCCTCATCATTTCCCCTTATTTTTAGTTGCTGAACAAAAAATCATTTAGGAAATAGTGGTTCTCTCTCTCTCTCTCTCTCTCTCTCTCTCTCTCTCTCTCTCTCGTTCTCCTTTCTCTCTCTTTTTTGATGGTAGTGAGGTTGGAACTCAGGGGCTTTCTACCTCCGGGCTATACTCCCCAACCTATTTTATATTTTATTTGGAAACAGGGTCTCACTAAGTTGCTGAGAGCCTCACTAAGTAGCTGAGGCTGGCTTCGAACCTGTGTCATCCTCCTGTCTCAGCCTCCCAAACGCAGGGATTACAAGCATGCGCCACCACACCCGGTTTATTTTACATTTCCACTGTTTCTGAGATGATGGCACATTGGACATAGCTCCAGTGGATTTAGAGTTCAAACTTTTTATCATGTATCTCTTTTAGAAAAAATAAAGGCATTTGCCATACATGGTGACAGAGGCCTGTCATCCTAGCTACTCAAGAGGGCTGAGGCAGGAGGATTGCATTTTTGAGGCCAGTCTAAGCAACTTCGTGAGACCCTGTCTCAAAGTAAGAATTGGCTGGGGAGGTAGCTCAGTGCTAGAGCATTAAAAATAAAATCTCACACATAACACAGCATGTATCCTTTTTTTGTAATAGGGAAACTAATATATTTTTTGCCAATCATTACATTCTTCTGTAATTTATTTCAGAGAGTTTTGGATAAAGTAGTGACAAAAAGAATGTTTTCTTTAAAAATTTTAGAGGTTGCTGGGCATGGTGGCACAAGCTTGTAGTCCCAGCATTCTAGAGGCTGAGATTGGAGGATCTGGGTTTGTGGACAGCTTTCAGCTGGTGAGGCCCTCAGCAACTTAGTGAGACACTGTTTCAAAATAAAGAATAAAAAACAGGGCAGGGGGGTAGCTTGGAGGTCGAATTCCCCTTGGTTCCATCCCCAGACCTGCAAAAAAAAATTAGAGGTGAATGTTTTGCTCCTAAGAAAGCCTTTCTGAGAAGTTTTGGGAAACTTCAAACATGTGGGATATTAGATTCATCTTTTACATTTAAACTACTAGTTTTTTTTTTTTTTTTTTTTTTGTGTGTGTGTGTGTGTGTGGTACTGGGGTGGAACCCAGGGGTATTCTACCTCCAAGCTACACTCCCATTCCTGTTTTTTATTCATTATTTTGAAACAGCGTCTCACTGAGTTGCAAAGGGCCTCACTAAGTAGCTGAGGCTGTCTGTGAACCGCAATCCTCCAGGTCTCAGCCTCCCAAATGCTGGGATTGCAAGCGTGCACCACCATGCCTGGCTGCTACAAGTGTTTTTAAAGTTGAAAACATTATGTAGTTTCTGATCAAGGGTACATTGATTTCATTATCAACATAGTTTAAGCTGTAAACTAATTTTTAAGGCCATGTCCATATTTTTAAATAACTCGAGGAAATTTAAGGGCTGTTCTTGAGTTACTTGAAACACTTGACTTGGTTTGTAGCTCATTTGGAGCAGTGTAGAATTTACTGATATGGGTAGACATTATGATAGTCTACTATCAACAGCAGTTTCTATATCTGGAAAACTAGTACCATCTTTTGACTCATACAAGCACGACTTCTGCCAGGAGGTACTCCACTGCAGAGAACCTTCACTCTGTCCTAAGTCCTTGCCACTCTCAATGAAGCAAGGAGTCATTAAAGGCAATGGGATACCCAAAGCTGTGCTCCTACTTCTAACCCATACTCTGGGCATAAATACTCCTGAGCCTATTTAAGGGACTTCATAGACAACTACCCTGGGTTTTTTCTTCCAGTGATGGATGAGCTGGTGATTTGTACACCCTGGGCTTGAGGCTGAGGCATGGTGGGAGCTGAGGATGAGACTTAAGTATCCACACTGGGCTTTCCATATGATTGCAAGCAAGGCCATTTGCAGCGCAAAACCCAGTTTGAGTAGGAAGATAGAGAGTTGGAATGTAGGCTAGGGGTGCAGTTTGTTATTTTGTCTTGCCTGCCTGGCTTTCATAACAAAAACTGTGACGCCAGCAGAAAAGAAATAAGAGGTGAAAGCAGCTCAAGCTTTGAAGCCTCTTCCGGTTTCAGCAAATGAAGATTCCATGGCTTTTCTCCCAGCTTCCCACATTCCTCAGGATTCTCCTTCCTCGTGGAAAAGTGGTATTTAAATAATGAAATGTTGAATAAAGAAAAGAAAACCACATCTATACATAGAACTTTCCCAGCTGCTTGCTATTCAGTGCTCCAGTGGTAGTGAATATAGCAAAGGCAATTTATTCTAGACTTAAACAGATAAATCTTCCATAAAACTTCGAAGATTTCACTTCATGATGATTACCTTCATCCTTTTATATTTAGTTAGCAATTTTATTTCTAATGTCAAAATTCTTAGTCAAATCCAAGCAGAAAACAAATAGTTGTGCATCTGTCTGAAGGAGACCCACCCAACCACAACTCTCATCAGTCCTTCCTGTTTTGGCATTCTCTACTTTTATTTATTTATTTATTTATTTATGGTGGTACTGGGGTTCCTGGAAGCCCTTCTACCTCCAGGCTACACTCCCAAACCTATTTTTACATTTTTATTTGGAAACAGGGTCTCCTAAACCAGCGCACGCGGCTGGCTTCGAACCTGTGTGGTCCTCCTGTCTCTGCCTCCCAAGCGCAGGGATTACAAGTGTGCGCCACCACGCCCAGCTGACATTCTCTACTTTTAAGAAGAACATTTTTTGTACCTTTCCATGCTTTTTCTTGTAGTTTGCTACTTTTTTCTATGCTTTCAAAGCTCTGGGCCTAGCGGTTTTGAAACTGTGTCTGCCAGTGTGCCCAAGTTGAAGCTGGTAACAATAAGAATTGTAGAATGTCCTTATCACCAGTTATGAACAGGGTTATAGATGGTACTTTCTGGTCTCAAATTGTCTAGAGAAAGGAGATTCTAACATAGTAGCTAAGAAATGAAGGAAAGCAATAGCAAAACACAGAGTTTGGTTCTCTATTTAATTAGCACAATTAACAATGCTGGGAGGGTAATTTTCTAGAATTTACTTATTGGTATCAATCTTACTAGTGTTGATATGTGCACCTTTATCAAGGAGCATTCAGTTAACAGGATGAAACTGGACACTGTTCATTTGATGTTTTCAAAGGTAGAAACTAACTTTGTAGTTTTCTTTGCCCTTTTGAATACCACACTGCTGAGGTAAAGAATGCTGTAGCTTGTGGGTGAGCTCAATAGGACCAATTAAAACCTGACTTCTCTTCCACCATGTTGAAATACCTGACAGAACTTGCTGTGTCCTTGGATAATGGCCTGTTTTTTTTTTTTTCTTAGCAGACATCTAATTGAGATTTACTGTTTAGTAGGAAGGAAAGATGGAGACAAGACTATTGCATTGAGGTTCTGACCAAGGTATTTAAAAGTTTCCAATTTTTCACATGCAATTTTAATTTTAAGTCCTGTTTTTTTTTAAAAAAATGAAATGTTTACCTTGCGAAAGAGCACTTATATATTCCATAGCAGCCAAAGTATGTGCAGAATGCAAAGAGTGTAGTTAGTGTAGATGAGTCATTCAAAAGAAGTTGTAGTGTTATATGGTATCTAATTGACATTGCAGCTTGTAACTCAGGGATGGTTTGGGAATATAATTTTGTTTCTGTTTTGCTAAGTACTTGTTGACAATTCCTTCATAGCTTAGATGTTTGGGGAGAGACTTCCAGAAATTTAGAATGGTTAACCCTGGTTTTGGGGATCTTGGAGGAATTTCACAAAGCAGCAGCTCTTTCCCCACAGTGGATTTGGGAGCAGAAGAAAATGTCTGCTCCCTATGGCCAGGCTGATCCCAGGGGGAAAAAGGGCAGTGCTAAAACAAAATTACTTAATTTACTCTTTCCAAATTTACCCCACCATCCTGGGAGTGATGGAGAAAGACAAAATTTGTTACAGGACACTCACACATTGGAAACCTGTGAAGCAGAGGGAAATTATTCTCTTCTCATAGCAGACCATGGTACCTTTTTTCTTTAACTAGAACAGCAGTAAAATTTAAGTTGAGCCTTGGGTATGGTGGCCCACGCTTGTAATCCCAGCTTTTGGGACCAGAGGATCCCAGTTCTCTGACAACCTCAGCTACTTAGTGAGACACTTTGGAACTCAGTGAGACCATGTTTTTAAAAAATAAAAATGACTAAGAAATAGGGCTGGGGGTATAAATCAGAGGTATACTGCCCCTAGGTTCCATCCCCAGTACAGTACCACACACACAAAAATTAAGTTTAAGCTTATGAAATTGCTGTTTCTGTCAATCCCAAGTGATTGAATAATCTCTAATTCCAGTAGACTGATGCTCCTCTGTGGACATACTGTAGTCCCAGTCCTCACAAAACTATTATTTGCTAACTCAAGGGCTGGTCTAATCTTGAGATAGCAGGAGTAGGGGACGAATGGCAATCAAAGGGGGAGGGTGGCAATTATATAAAAGAAACAGATAGAATGGAATAAATAGAAAACAACAATAAAAAGATAAAATGGAAAAATGTTAGAGAAATTGTAGCAAATTATATGTTTTATTTATTTATTTTTTGCGGGTCTGGGGGTGAAACCCAGGGGCCAAGTTACACCCCCTGCCCTATTTTTTATTCTTTAATTTGAAACCGGGTCTCACTGAGTTGAAGAGGGCCTCACTAAGTAGCTGAGGCTGTCTGCGAACCGCAATCCTCCGGTCTCAGCCTCCCGAATGCTGGGATTACAAGCGTGCGCCACCACGCCCGGCTGAAATCGTATGTTTTAAAAATGGCTGCTGTAGCTGGGTATTTTATAATGGTGCATACCTGTAATCCCAGTACTCAAGAAGCTAAGACAGGAGGATCACAGGTTCAAGAGCAGCCTCAGCAACTTTGTGAGACCCTGTTTCAAAACAAATAAAAATAAAATAGGACTGGGGGTGTAGCTCAGAGGGCGAAAGCCCCTGGGTTTAATCCCCAATACCACACACACAAAAAAAAAATGGCTGCCATTATTTCTGGCTCCACATGCTGTTTTACAACCTCGTCACCTTCTATCAAGCTTACTTCTGTCTAAATAAATCTCCTTGAATTTGGATGGGATATGTGAATTCCTTGACTAAGTGAATGTGGCTGTTACTTCCAAGGCCAGGCCACAAAAGGTGACACATCTTCCTTCTGTATGAAATACATGGCTGCTCTTGGAACCAAACTGCCATTCTAGGAGGAATCCCAAGTCCTGTGGAGAGCCCACGCCTATGTATTCCAGCTACCAGTGACACTGAGTTCCCTGTTAACAGCCAGCATGAGATCCCAAGTATGCAAGCAGGCCATCAAATGACTGTAGCCCCGGCATGTGAGCCACCTTAGCTGATGCCAAGTGGAGAAGAGACAGTGTCCTTGCTGAGCCCTGCCCAAACTTCTGATTCATGTGCAAAATATTCTTTCTTTCTTTCTCTTTCTTTCTTTCTTTTCTTTCTTTCTGGTGGTACTGGGGTTCCTGGAAACCTGTTTACCTCCAGGCTATACTTCCAGACACCTATTTTTTATATTTTTATTTGGAAACAGGGTCTCTTAAGCCAGCGCGGCTGGCTTCGAACCTGCACGATCCTCCTGTCTCTGCCTCCCAAGCACAGGGATTACAAGCGTGCGCCACCACACCCGGCAAATATTTTCATTTTTTAAGCCACTAAGTGGTTTGTTATACAACAACAGATAACTGTAACAGAAGCCTTTCCCCAAATTTCAGGAGATTGTCCAACTAAATGAAAACAATTCAAAGTAGAATGTAATTTATGGAACTGAATCTGTTTTATCGCTGTTACCTGAATCACAGCTTATAATAAACCTGAAGCCTTTGGAAATATTCATCTGATGGCTGGAATAGAAAATAGAAGGATTAGAAATAATAGATAATTGGAGAGGTGCTATAAATTACAGTTTACAATTCTGTTAAAATTTATTATGGTAGGCAGAATAATAGCCTCCCAAAAGATGTTCATCCACTAATTCACTAGAACTTGTGAATTTGGTGCCTTGCATAGCAAGGGGTAGTTAAGGGTACAGATAAAATTGGGGCTGTGAATCTCCTGACCTCCAGCTGTGAAAACCATTCTGGATTATCTGGTTAGACCCAACGTAATTGCAGGGGTCTTTGACAGATGAAAGTAGAAGACAAGTATCTGAATCAGAGGGATGTGGCATGAGAAAGACTCATGTTGTCATTTTTGGCAATTGAAGATGGAAGACGGCACCATGAGCCATGAAATGCAGGCAGCCTTTAGAAGCTGAAAAAAGCAAGAAAACAGATGGCATGCAGCCAGTACCTTGATTTTAGCCCAGTGGGACCCATTTTGGACCTCTGACCTCCAGAACTGTAAGGTGATAAATCTGTGTTGTTTTAAGCCACCAAATTTGTGGGAAAGTTTTACAAAAGCAACAGGAAATGAAAGTTCTTGGCTTCTAGCACATGGCCAGGAAGTGAAAAGCTACCCGCTCTTGGCACTTAATTCATTTGTTGAATTTCTAGCACGATTTGAAAACAGTATCAAAAGATTTTTTTTGTCTTATTTTGTGAAAGAAACTTGTTTTATCTCTTAAACTCTAATCTTGGTGACCGCAGCCTTGTATGAGGAGATACTTTTTATAAAGATGCTATTATGCTACTTAATGAACTTGCTTCAATTATAGTGGTATTATTATGTATTTCTGTTCAGGGCCTTAGATTTATTCTCTCTTCCTACAGGGTCTCCCTGCACTGCCCAGGCTGGCTCCAATTTACAATTGTCCTGCTTCTCCTGAATTGCTGGGATTAGAGAAATACACCCCCACCCCCATTCTATCCTCTTTCTTTATGCTCCATTTTTACTCCTTTCTCTTCCAAAATGTTTTGTGATTTTGTGTAGTGCCTCCTGTTTCATTATTTTGTTTATTTCAGTAAAGTTACATGTAATAAATGTACAGATAGCCGGCTGTGGTGGTGCAGGCTTGTAGTCCCAGTAACTTAGGAGGCTGAGACAGGAGGATTTCAGGTTTTCAGCC
Organism: Muscardinus avellanarius; assembly: GCF_963383645.1. NCBI lineage: Eukaryota > Metazoa > Chordata > Mammalia > Rodentia > Gliridae > Muscardinus > Muscardinus avellanarius. The sequence goes on from NC_137792.1 coordinate 32,006,572, forward strand.
AGTCTTAGCTACTTAGTGAGATTCAGTTTCAAAATAAAAAGAATAAAAAATCAGTCTGGGAGGTGTAGCCCCTGCATTTAATCCCCAGTTACCCCTTACCCTGACATACACAAAGCACAAATAGAGCACAGATAGTAAGTATGCAGTTGATTACATTTTGTAAACACATACAGCCATAAACAACATCTTAACCAAGGTATAGAATATAACCATCACCCTACAAAGTTATTTTCATTTCTGATCTATGATCCTCTGTGCTCCTTCTGCCCCTAGACAACCTCTATTCTGATTTCTAACCATATAATTAGTTTCTAACCATATAATTAGTTTTGCCTGTTTATGAACTCTGTTGAATGAGAATCACACAGTATGTACTCCTTTGTGTCTGACTTCTTCCACTCAATCTCATATTTCTGAGATTCACAGGAACTCTTGAATAATCAAGCAGTTGTTTCTTTCCTTACTAATCAGCATTCTGTTGTATACATACCTGTGATTTGTTTACCCATTCTCCTTTTGATGGACATTGGAGATGGACATTTTATTTTAATTATTTTAGCTATTAGGAATAAAAGAACATTCTAACTCAAGCCCCCCTTTTTTGTGAGTCTGGGGTTAGAACCCAGGGGCATTCAACCTCCAAACTACACCTCCTGCCCTATATTTTTTCTTTTAACAAGTTTTTTATTGAACATAAATAGTATACATTTAAACTATATTTGGTGCCCTCTCCCCGCCGCCCCCGTTTTCCCTTCCCCCATCACACCAATGGTTGTCCAGGTTAATCATGTCATATTCATAATTTTACACATGTTCAGATGTAGACCCTCATTAATCAAGATCAGCCTTCCTCCTCTCCTATCTTTCCATTCAAACTTTGCTGATGTTTCCTCTCCATTATCTGGAGTCCCACTGGTATCCTCTGTGTTTCCTAGTTTGGGCATATTAGAGGAAACATATGTACCTTCTCCTTCTGTGCTTGGCTGATCTCACTTAACATAATGTTCTCCAGACCTGCCCTATTTTTTATTCTTTATTTTGGTTTTTTTTTTTTGGTGGTACTGGGGTTCCTGGAAGCCCTTCTACCTCCGGGCTACACTCCCAGACCTATTTTATATATCTGAAACAGGGTCTCTTGCGCCAGCGAGGCTGGCTTCGAACCTGCGCGATCCTCCTGTCTCCGCCTCCCAAGTGCGGGGATTACAAGCGTGCGCCACCACGCCCGGCTTATTCTTTATTTTGAAACAGGGCCTCACTGAGTTGTGGAGGGCCTCACTAAGTAGATGAGGCTGTCCATGAACTGAGATCCTCCTGTCTCAGCCTCCCAAATGCTGGGATTACAAAAAACCTTTCTTAAATAAATACATAGGAATGAGATTGCTAGTTTATATAATTCATAGGATAGGTATATGTTTAATTTGATCAGAAGTTGCCAAAGCCTTTCCCACAGAGATGATAACATTTATCCTTTTGCCCATCATGTATGAGAGTTCTGGTTGTCAAGTTTGATTAGCAGTGTCCACACCATTGGTACCTAACACTCTTAGTTCTCATTGAATGATGGTGATGAGTTAATGCTGGAATGCAGCCTAAAAGCTTTTTTAGCAGAGTGAAACATAGTAGGTGGTGTCTCCATGAATGCAAAAAGTCAAATAAGAAAGGAGATGTGGCAGGGATAAGTAGAGGGAGAGGTGGTACCCAATAGTAAAACAAAATCATGACCTAGAGTCAAAGAAGCTGGAGTCAGCCCTAGTTGGTTCTGTTTCCTTTGGGAGTTAATTAGCTTTTTGGATCCTTAGTTTTCTCTTTTGCAAAATGGGGCTACTACCTCACTGACTTAATACAAATAGTAATAAACTATCCTTCAGTGCACTCTTATTGTGTGTACTTCCTAATAGGCTTCTTACTATGCTGAGAATTATATGCATTATCTCATTTTTTTCTCTTAAAGACCCAGTGAAGTAGACACTGCTGTTCTCATTTTACAGATGAATAAACTGTGTCAAAGATTCAAAGATTGTTGTTTGCCAATATCTGTTCTTTCCTTGTTCCCCCAGAATTTAGCTGAAACTTTATCACCCCAAGTAAAGCTACAATCTCAAAGCAGCTAGGACTGGTGATCATGTTTTCACTAATTAGCCACAAGGCAGAAGTGTGATTCATGACTTCTAAAAGATGTCTTTGAAGGGTGAGAGAATATTTTTACTCCTTTCTCTTTCTTACTGGATGGAATGACATGGAAGGCTGGACATCCAGCAGTCACTGCACAATGAAATTCAGCAACATATTGAGAAAGCAGAGAAATAAGGAAGAAGGAACTGGGTTTCCCATTGTCCTGAATGACTGACTCCTGCACTTTGTTTACAAAATCCAGAAATAAACTTTTATCTTGTTTAAGTTACTGTCATTTCTGTCACTCGTGCACAAATAGAATCCTAACTAATACTAACAGAAGCTGTTCGAAGGAAAATTCAATCTTCAAGGTATTACAAAGATTAAATTATAACTTAAAATCATGACATATGCATTTGCTAATTGTTAATAAAATATGAGGGACAGGGAAAGAAGGAACTCTTTAAGAAAGAAGCTTCTTTTCTTTGCTTGATTCATTCTTTCAAACTTTATAAGATGCGGCAACCAAAGTCTGAATTATTCTAATCAGTTACTTATTTCGGTAGATTTTCCAGGTCTCTTTCTGCTCTTTTTTAGTCTTTTGCATCATTGCTTACTAGTTTATCCACCAAAGAAAACTCACACTAGAAGCTTTAGATTCTTGTCGATAACTCTCCTATAGCCTTGTAAATAGCATAAATTCAAATGCAAACCAATCATTCCCGAATTAGGGTCTGCATGGAGTGAGAATGCTTCTAAAGAAGGGTGACTGGCTCCCAACCCTCACTCCTTCCCAGTGTGATTTTTGAAGGCAGAATAAACAGGAAATGGAGTGTGAGGGGGAGGAGTAGATAGGAGAGGCTTTCCAAAACAGTTTGCACCTGGTCTACACAAACTCAGAAGGAACAAGCTCTAAAAGAAAGGCACAATCCCTCCCCTTCCTCTTCCTTCCTTCCTTCCTTCCTTCCTTCCTTCCTTCCTTCCTTCCTTCCTTCGTTCCTTCCTTCCTTCCTTCCCTTTCTTTCTTGTGAAAGTCCAGTAGTATCAGATACAAGAGCTCACATGTGTTTTTAAGAATTTCTAAGCTCAAAGCAAAGACCAAATGTAGACAAACAATATAGCAATACCATAAGAGAATGGAGTTATCGCGGTTCTGAGAACATGCAGGGAGGTCAAGAAGCCTTCTTGGAAGTGATATTTAATTCAGGAAATATTTATTGAGCACCTACTGTGTACCAGGCATTAGGATATGTGCTGATGGTGATAGTGACCATTACTCAGTCTATGGCCTCAAATGCTTATAGTCCAGAGGAAATACAGACAAGTAAATAGGCAGTTATAAAACAGCCTAAGAAGTGGTACCACACTGGGTGAAAGGCCAACTCCAGGTTGGACCCTAAATCAGGCCTGAGAATTAAGGAAAAGTCTTATGCACACTGTTCCAAAAGTTCCATCCAAAAATCTAATCCCTATTACTCCCTAAAATCAATGGGGTTGAGATGAATCTCTGGAGCTATATCTAAGTCTTAGACCTGGGTGGGTAGAGTGTGAGAGATAAACACAAGACATAAGCAAAAGCAACATTATGAGGAAAGTTTCAAAATATACTAAGGATCTACCTCCTCATATAATGTGTCCACAAGGACAAATTGCCTCTATAATATTTTTGCCACATATGTACAGCCTAAATTTAATCATGAGGAAACATCAGGCAGATCCACGTTGAGTGACATTCTACAAAATATCTGGCCTATATTCTTCAGAAGTGTCAAAGTCATGAGAGGTAATGATGAAGGAAATTATTCTAAGATGAAAGAGACTTAAGAGACAGAAAAACAGAATGTACTGTGTGATCATGGAGCTGAAATATCAACATATATATGTATATGTCTTCTGCTATTAAAGACATAAGTTGTTTAATTATAAAAATTTGAATCAAGTTTGTATATTAAAGGTATATTGTAGTGATGTTAATTTCTGATTATGATAATTATACTGCAATTATGTAAGTTATTATCATTTCTAGGAAGATATACACTGAAATATTTAGGGGCAAAGGGTCATTGTTTTGCAATTTATTCTCAAACGATTCAGAAAGAAATGAAAGAAGCGAAATGAGATTTTTTTGGTATAGTTCCTGAAACTTTTTTGTATGTCATTTCAAAGAGAAAGCTTTAACTAAGCTAAGTACTTTTGACTTAATCCAAGGATAATAGGCAATGATGGGCCTTGGAAGTGAGATAGAAGAAATAAAAGAAATAGAAAAGAAGAAAAATGAAACTTTAATATGAAAGCCTTGTGCTAAAAATTCCTCACTCCCCAGAACAGGTCCCCCACTCCCCAGAACAGGCCCCCTACTCCCAAATTTCTGGAAAATTTACATATCTTTACTCATTCACTTTTTTAAAAATACCTTGAACTGTTAATTACCCCACCTAGGGTTATTTAAGTAGGAGAGATATCTGTTGGTCAGACAATAGAAGCCACACAAAAGATCTAGGTAATCCCAGTATTTGGGAGGCTGAGAAAGAAAGAATACAGGTTCCAGCCAGCCTAAGCAATTTAGCAAGTTCCTCAGGACCTTAACAAGGCCCTGTTTCAAAATAAAATAGGCCCAAGGGTTCAGTTTGGAGGTGGAATGCCTCTGGGCATTCCCCCATCCCTGAAAGGAAAAAAAAAAAGAAAAGAAGGAAAGAAAAAAAATCCAGAAAGATAACTCTCCAGAAAACCCAAACAGGAAACTAATTCACTTATGATATTACCTGGAACACTCTTAGCCATCTACCTGTGAATACTTTCAGCAAAAGTAATTGATTTGACAATAAGGGTTTCATTGGGACCCAGAAAGTGACTCTAACACCCTAGTCTTATGATTACCTTATATTTTATGATTTTGAGGACTAATGTACTCACATACCTCCCCCTCCCACCAGACTTCTCTTAAAAAAAAGACCCATGAATCCCCAAAGTGAATGTCTCAGAGATGGCCTGCATTTTCCCTTGAATGTATATTTCTTGCTTTTCCAAATAAACTTCTATTTATGTCTCTGACTGGCTCCTACTGAAATTCTTTTCCATCATATAAGTTAAGGACTCTGCAGGTTCTGAGTTGAGTTTCTCTGTCTTCCTGAGTGGGGACACCCTGGACCCTTCATGGAATCTGCTCCCTTGACAAGAGGGTGCTGGCTTTTAAATGATGCCTCTCTCAGCAATGCAGTGAATGTTTTAATTTGGGAAGCACAAGAGAGGCTGATGGTGGCCTCAAATAGAGTGGTGGCAGTGGAGTGATGTGAATATATCAATGCAATATTTAGGGAATAGAAATCAGAGGACCTGATGAGATGTTATGGAGATGATAGTGAAAGAGAAATCAAAGGTGGTATTGGTGGTCTTCCTGGGATGACTGAGTAGATCCATGTCGAATGTATGAGGCAGGACCAGAGACAAAGGAACAGGTTTTAGAGGGAAAGATGATTTTTTAAAAAAAATTTAGACATGAGTGCCAAGCTAGCTTTAGCTATAGCCTTTCCCATCTAAATTTATAACAGTTCCATCGTTCCAGTTACCCAGATCCCACATTTTGGAGATGCTCTTGATTCCTTTCTTTTATAAGACACTTATCAGAAGTCATATTGACTCTGACTTCAGAAAATGTCAAATATCTTCCATTTCTTACCACTCCCAGTGACACTATGTTGTATTAACCACCACAATATCCCACCTGGATTATTGCAGTAGCTTCCTAACGGGTCTCTCTGCATCTATGCCTTCCTTCTCCAGTGGCCAGATAGATGTCATCAAAACAAATTTCATGTCAAAACAAATTTCATGTAAGTCCTTGTATTCAAACAGTGCAATGATTCCTCCTACCTCTCAGTGTAAAAGGCTTCTAAGGGCCATCAGGATCCTGCATAGAATAGCTTCCAGCACTGCTCTGATCTCATCTTACATTCTTCTCCTTGGTTACTGGGGTGCTCCTCAAACATTCCAGACATGCTTCAGCCTAGGGGTCCTTGCTTTTGCTATTCTCTCTTCTGAAACACTCTTTTCTCACATACCAATGTAACAGAAAAACTTGAATTGGCAGACAAACAAAATAGAATCATTTTCACTCTTGCATAAAGGAACCGTGGAGGTAAGGTGTCCAGGAACGCTACCATGTTCCATTAGTGTCATCAGGCTCTGGGCTCAGATATTTGTGCTTCCATAGCCTCAGCATCCCTTTCTAAGAAGACTTTATGATACAGTGGGGAGACTAGAGCTCCAGAAATTGTTTATGTTTCAAGCTTCCAGCAGGAGGGCAGGCAGAAAGAAGCAGAGGAGCACTAAGTGTTTGTCCTCAACTGAGTCACTTCCATTATAAGCAGGTATCTCAGACCTGAAACAAGTAATTCTGGGTAGAGGTCTTTGTTTACAATTTACTCACAACTTCCAACTTGAAGGCCTTTAGAAGAACTTTGTCTTCTACATTAGCAGGCCATATTTAGTTGCTAGGAAGGCTGGAAAATGCAGTTGTTTCTTTCAGGTGGCAACATGCCTAGGTAAAACTTAGAGTTCTGTTATTAACGAGAAAGGAGAGAGAATAGATATTGGCATCAGTAGCCAGCAATCTTTGCCGCAAACCTCTTGTTTCTGATGTTGATGATCTCACCATTCCCCTTATCCTCTGCCAGCATGACCACAGGGCCAGGTGCCACATGGCTCATCTTAAGTGTGGATAATGGGAAGTGGGGAGCCCAGTTTTCAAGTCATGCTAGTGGTGGTAGAAAGGAGAGACAGGCTATGAGAGAGGGTGTAGATACCCCAGATATAGAAAAGGAAAGGGAAGGAGAAATAAATGGAGAAATCAGGACTGTGATTCTTGATGACTTTGAAAGTAAAGTGGATCTTGACTCTTCCTACTGATGTTTCTTTTCTCTTTCCTTTATGTAACCATAAACTGTTTGGGTCGTCTATATATGGTCTGGTATGACAAAGCCTAGTTGTTCCACTGAGCCAGGGTGTGAAATGTCACCCTTCAGAATCTCTCAGCTTCTCATTCTTTTTTCATCTTCATTTCAGGGGAGGAGATTGGTAATTCTTTCTAGCCATGTATGATATTCTCCTGTACATCATGTATAAAGAGACCCCTAAGTATGACAGTGCCTTCCCTTCAGAGTGATGACAATAAATTACAATAATGTATCTTCTGAGGTATAAGCCTCTTGGGAGTATAGGCGTGTATTAAAATAATCTAAATTATTTTAATAAGCTAGCAGTATTAAGAAATTGCAGGAGCTGGGCGTGGTGGCACATGCTTGTAATCCCAGCATTTGGGAGGCTGAGACAGGAGGATATGGGTTTGTGGACAGCCTCAGTGAGGCCCTTTACAACTCAATGAGGCACTGTTTCAAAATAAAGAATAAAAAGTAGAGGGAGAAGTGTATCTCAGAGGTATGCCCCTGGGTTTCATCCCTAGTACTGAAAAAAAAAAAAGAAGAAAGAAAGGAAGGAAGAAAGAAAGAAAGAAAGAAACTGCAGGAGTTAAAAAGTTTAAACCCAAACCCAAGGGACCATTTCTTAGAATTTGACATGTCCACAGACACTTTTACAAAACAAGGCAGGCAAAATATAGTTAATAATACATCAAATATATCACCGAGAAAAGAGTCTTTAGGAACATCCGATATTCTCTAATAACTGGTTACCTATGCCTGAGCAACAGGAGGGATTTTATTTTTATTTATTTTTAACTTTTCTTTATTATGTCTTCTTTAAATCATTTAAACAATTTAATTATTTCTTTTTAGAAATTATTGTATTTTTATGGAAGTTTTAGTGTCATATTAAACCCCACCTACAAACCTAAGTCTTGCCAAATCGCCACGGGGTGATACTTATTACTCAGTGAGGAGGCAGTTGACATGTAAATGCTCTTGTGTGACAGTGTGCATTGGTGGCACGTGTATTGGAAGTGGGGGGGAGGCCCCATTTACAAGGCAACTCCCCAGTTACCAAGAGACTGTATTCTAACCAACACAAATCAAAGTTTGTTTGAGAGAGAGGCGTGGCTGAATAGTTTCCCATTCTTTGTAGGGTTAATGACTAAACAGGAGGCCCAGGGTGTTTGCTTGTTAGGAAATCCAGGGCACCAGGATCCAATCCCAGCCAACAGAAATGATTTGTTCTTACACTGTCACCTCATATAAAGATTTGCCATGTAAATACCTATTTTGAGGCAGGCTAAGGGAAGGATAGGGACCTTTTAGGTATGGAACACTGGGAAAAGAAAATTGTTCTAAATTTTAAGCCAATAACAGTGTGTATACTTGAGAAAATATTTGAAAGTGTGTTGAGTTTTAGCTGGGCGTGGTGGTGCACGTTTGTAATCCCAGCATTTGGGAGGCTGAGACAGGAGAATCGCGGTTCGTGGCCAGCCTCAGCTACTTAGTGAGGCTCTTTGCAACTCAGTGAGACCCTTTTTCAAAATAATAAGAATAAAAAATAGGGCTGGTGGTATATCTCACAGGTAGAATGCCCCTGGGTTCCATTCCCAGTACCGAAAAAAAAAAAAAGTGTGTTGATATTTTAGAAAAAAAGGAAAGGAGAGGATGAGGTCTTGGATATTGAACTATGGAGAAATAGAGATGAAGATGTAATACCATGACCAGCATGGCTGTTGCAGTGGCAAGGAGACTGTGAGGAGCCAGGTACTGCTGGGCAGGATGAACCTGCTGAGGAGGAAAGGGTGGGAGTCACATACACAAAGTCAGAGCCAAGGTCTATGGAGCACAACAGAGTCAGTGTCAACACATCTTTAATCTGGAAGATGTTTTTCAGAAAGGTAGAAGGTCTTGATATCTGTCTTTTGTATAATCAAATGTATTCCTGCCTCAGCAAACTAATTCATTCCCTAAAGATGAGTAATTCTGTAGAAACGGCCCAATTCTGTGACATAATGCCTAGTAGGAATTCTAACCATTTCTTGATAAAGGTCAGTTACTAACAAATTTTTCACATAGAGACTGAGATTTGCCGATAATTTCAAGATAAAATAACTGTCTGTATCTGATTCAAAGCATTTTGCCAAAAGAAACATTTCTTCTATCTATTGAGAAAATGATTTTATCTAAGGTATTATTTACAGTAGAAATTTCCTTTTCAAGATGAGCCTATGATGAACCTTTTCTTTTCAAGAGGAGCCTATGATGGACACCATGTCTTCATAAGGTCATGGCAGCGTGAGCATCACTGTCACATCAGAAAGAAGCCCTTTGATTAGATTTTACTCCTCAACTCAGGTAATAATGGGATCCGTAAGTCAGGAGTAGAGTAATTTATTTTGGTCATTTAAACAACATAATTATCTTTACTCATTTTGGACACATTTTTTCAAAATATGGTTCATTCACATTTGTTTGTAGCTATTATAGTTAGATTTGACTCAGTTTGAAAAGGCAGTGTCTTTTGTTTTTAAATCATGAAAGTTAAGATGCAGAAAAATAAGCCACTTTGCTATTTGAATATGATATTTTAATCACCTAAGTCGAAGAAGTCAAGGTTCCATTTTCATGGCAGGTATAATTTGCAGATGATCTTCTTGTTTATTTCCATCTGTTCCTAGAGTGAAGTTGGGGTTTTACAAAAATCTTCAAACCAAGAGAGTTACTAAGGTTCATACTATTAGGCTGATATCAGAAATGTTCCCTCCCGTAGTTTTTTTTTTTTTCCCCTCAGTTGAAAAGCAGATGGGTTTATGACCTTAAAATGATCACCTGAATAAGGGATGTATCTCACTGAGGGATATTGTGTGGGAAGAGATGTGTCAAATACTGAAAGCCCAGATATAAAAAGAGGATATGAGACATGAAATGGCAAAAAATGATAATCTTAACTGTATGAAAAGAAATGACCAATAAATGACCTTAGGATGAGAATCAATGTGCTTGGCCAGAAGCTTGTTCTGACAATAGTTGTACCTCTTCTCAGCCTCTCATGATGATTTTAGATTAAAGTGGCATACATTTCCTTCAAAGCTAACTCCATTTGTTCATACTTTCTTCCCAAAGCAATTTCTTTCCATTTAAATAAAGTCTCCTATGAGAATTAACTTTCATATGATACTTAACCACTTAGTAAACACTAAAGTGTCATAGGAATGTTTAATCTTACAATAGTGGGACATAAATCTACATGAAAATAAAAATGTAAGAAGTCGTGCTTAATCTTTATCACACTACAACTAAAATGCCAATACTGATACTACTACTAATAAAGCCATGTTAGTATTATAATTCTTATAAGTTAAATAATAATCACACACACACACACACACACACACACACACATATATATATATATATATATATATATATATATATATATATATATTAAAATAACAGATCCTTCCAATCGAATGCTCTCTGTCCTCAGGATTACTTTGAAGTGAATTAAAATAACATATGAAATTTTGCTTAAAGAAATGTGTGCAGTCTCCTATTTGTGCATGTATTGAAAGCCAGACAATGGAATTCATAAAAGTTTAGAGCTGAAATGAACCTTATGGGTCACCTAGGATATCTTCTATCAACTAGTTTGTGACAGAGGTGACTAGAATTTAAGCTCCTCAGCTTCTAGATCTTTGTACTTTTCATTGTACTGAGTTCTTTTTTGTCCTTATCTAAGTTATTTAATTTGTTCAGAAAATTAATAATTAATGCATTTAAAATACTTTACTCTGATACAAAGTTCTAAATTCTGAGGATATTATTTACTAGCTTCTATGAGAAAGGATCACTTTGTAATGTACATTATAGTTTTAAGGCTAAGAAATACTAGCTGTATCAACCATCTGTTATGAACTAGCAGGATATGTCTCTACATTTTACCTTGAGAAGATTTTATTTTTCTTTTATGAATTTTATAAAGTTTTCTTCCTTCATAACCATTTTCAGTCCCTATGTAATCCAAGATCAAATTCTCCAACTCAGTGTAGGAACATAAACATTCAAAGTTTTGATAGTACAACTTTAAGGAAAATCTAGTGTCTTTTCTTTGTTGTTCTCTCATTCAGATCATAATAAATATTTCATTCCCAATCTAATGGATTTGGCTTGGAGGTACCTTACATAGCCATATTGTGATGTTAGGGTTTGGTTTGTTTTAAAAATTTATAGCAGTTCCAAGCAGAAGTTAGATCTGTTCTCACAACTGCCAATACCGCAGGCCATTTTCTATAAACATCTTCTCAAAGAAAATCAAACACACATTACCCAAAGAACTAGAGACACAGCTGTTTCTGGTTCTGATCTTAAGAGACATCAACTTTTACTTGGCAAAGTGCAAGTGAGAGAGGAATTGATGAAGTCTGATCACCTCTTCCAAGGAGTTCTGCCTGGGGATGGAAAGAATGGAAGAGGATGTCTCTGACATCACTTTCTTATTTAATTCAAAACTTATTTCCCAGATGAGAAAGTAGAAGTGAGAGAATCCATATAATCCAAAATCAGAAAAAGTGCCATTTATTTTGTCTTTCTTGTTTTAAAAATATAAACCTTTTGAGTTAAATGTATACTTACCATATGACCCAACAATTCCATTTCTAGATATGCATCCTAGAGAACGAAAACCACATGTCCACATAAAGGCTTCTGCACAATTTTCATTTTTTCCTAAAATCCCCAAACTGGATCCAACCCAGAGGCCCAATAATGAAATTTAGTGCAGCATAAAATTGGATAATAATCAATAAAAAGGAACAAACTGAATATATAAAACAACATGGATGAATCTCTGCATTATGTGGAACAAAAGAAAACAGAGATTAAAGAAGGGATAAAGTATTATTCCACTTCTGTGAAGTTCAAGAACAGATAAACTATCTTATGGTGGTAAAGCTCAGGATAGTGCTTTTAGGGACAGGTCATGGTGAAACCGACTACAAGGAAGCACAGGAGGTTTTCTGGGTACTGCTATGTCTTGATTTGGAATATAGTATATCAAGGTCTCTAAACCTTGGCACTGTTTATGTTTTGGGCTAGATAATTCTTTTTTGAGGGGGGCTGCCCTATGTATTATGGGATATCTACCAGTAGCTCTCATTTTCCCCTTCTTTCAGTGTGACAAACAATAATGTCTCTAGACATTGTAAAATGTCTCTTGGGTTGTGAAGTCACCTCTGGTGGAGAAGCATTGATGTAGTTCATCAATCCTCACCAAAGAGAGGATCCACTCAAGATGGGCACACTCCTTTTATCTCATGTAAATTGTACTTCAATAAAATAAATAAAACTAAACCTCTTGGGGTTAAAAAAGGAGCAAATTTACACTGGAGAAATCTAATACTATTTAAGCCAGGCGATCAAGGTCAACATAAAAAACGGTCAGTTTAATGTACCTGTAATAAAATGTTGAGAATGATGCTTTAGCTCTATGATCTTCCTCCCCAAAACATTTAGCTTCATTCTAACTATGAGAAAAATAGACATATTCCTGTAGAGGGGGAATTCTACGAAACACATGAGTAGTACTCCAGTACTCCTTAAAATTTTCAAGTCATGAAACTTTCACAGTCAAGGACAGCCTAAGGGGACATAATGGCTAAATGAAATGAGGTGTCTTAGATGGGATTTGGAAGCAGAAAAAGAGCATTCAGTAAAAGCCAAAGAAATCTAGATAAGGAATGAACTTAGATTGGTTGGCTGAGACAGAAGGATTGCGCAGGTTCGAAGCCAGCCTCAGCTGGCTTAAGAGACCCTGTTTCCAAATAAAATATTAAAAAAAATAGGTCTGGGAGTGTAGCCCGGAGGTAGAAGGACCCTGGGTTCCATCTCCAGTACCCCGCAAGAAAAGAATGGACTTAGATTATTGATAATATTTCGATATTGGTTCATAAATGTGACAAATGTACCATGCTAACATAAGATGTTAGTAATTGGAGAAATAGCATAGGCTATATATGGGAACTCTCGATACTATTTATGCAATTTAGCTGCAAATCTAAAATGGTTCTTTATTTATTTATTTATTTATTTATTTATTTATTTATTGGTGGTACTGGGGGTGGAACCCAGAGGCTTTCTACCTCCAGGCTATACTCCCAGACTTATTTTTTATATTTTATTTGAAAGCAGGGTCTCACTAAGTTGCTGAGAGCCTCACTAAGTAGCTGAGGCTGGCTTCGAACCTGTGCAATCCTCCTGTCTCAGCCTCCCAAGTGCAGGGATTACAAACGTGCACCACCACACCTGGCTATAAGTTGGATTAAATCTTACTCAGAGCCTGTTTTAAGGGCATTTGTCAAATCAAAATAACAAGGGTGGGATGATAATGGCTTAAAGAAGTTTTTGTTGTTTGTTGCTCATAGTATCAGAAACACACACACACACACAAAAATAACAAAATAGACAACAAAATACAAGTCTAAATTTTTCAGTGCTATATAATCATGGTATAAATTCTAAAAGAGGTCATAATAGGACTTATCTCAATTTAATAACAATTTTTTGAGTACTTACTATATGCCAGGCACTGAACTTGTTATTTGGGACATGAAGAAGGAGGTCCCTGATATATGGGACCTTGTAGTTATGAAGGAGGGCACTATCTGGTATAATGGGTAATTTATTATAGGAGTACCAAGGAAGAACATATTATTTTATAATGGGAGAGCATTTTTGTCTCTCACAAAAATGATTACAGTGATTTTAGCCGAGAGGGTCCAAGCCTGAATTAAGGTAGTAAAGGACGGTTTCTTTTTCTCTCTTTTTTTTTATTGGAGCCTATTAACTATACAGAATGGTGGCATTCACTGGGGTATGTTTGGTACATGCATATAGTCTTATTTTCTCTATTTCAGTCCCTAATAATCTCTGTATTCTCTTCTTCTCCCTCTCAGTAATACCTTTTCTCTATCCTATTGGTCTTTCTACCTTTATGATACTCCTTTTCTCTCTCTCTTTTTTCCTATTAGCCTCCACATAAAAAAACCTACTTGTCTGAGTCTGACTTATTTTGCTTAACATGATGCTCCCCAGCTCCATTCATTTTCCTGCGTATTGTGAATTCTGTTTTGATAAACATGTATGTATGTATGTGTATATAACTTATATACACTAATAACTTAATAACTAGATGCACATATATATATATATATATATATATATATATGGTATGTTGACATTAATTCTTTGTATGAATACCAAGAAGTGATATAGCTAGATCATATAGCAGTTATATTTTTAGTTTTTTAAAAGAACTTCCATACTGATATCCATGGTGGCTATATTAATTCCCACAAACAGTGTATAAGTTTCTTTTTGTTCACATACTCACTAGCATTTATTATTATTTGTTTTTTTGGGGGGGTATTACTGGGGTTCCTGGAAGCCCTTATACCTCTGGGCTACACTCTCAGACCTATTTTTATACTTTTTATTTGGAAACAGGGTCTCTTACGCCAGCACAGCTGGCTTCGAACCTGCGCGATCCTCCTGTCTCCGCCTCCCAAGTGCGGGGATTACAAGCGTGCGCCACCATGCCCAGCTATTATTTGTATTCTTGATGATTGCCTTTCTGACTGGAGTGGGATGGAATTTCAGTGTAGTTTTGATTTATATTTCCTGGATGGTTGAAGATGTTGAACATTTTAAAACATTTTGTTGGCTATTTGTACTTCAGCTTTTGAGAAGTGTCTGTCTTGTTCTTTGCCCATTCATTGATTGGATGACTTGGTTTTTAGTGTTTTTTAATGAATTCATATATATATTCTGGATAGACTTGTGTTGAAGGCTTTTTTTCTGCATTTATTGAGATGATGATGGGAGCCAGTAATCCCCATGTCTTGGTATTCCCCTTATTGTGGAGCTTTATTCCCAATGGACAGGGGAGATCTTGCTATCCAATAGGACTATGATAATTTTGAGGAGTGTGGTTTCTGAGGCTAGTTCCTAAAAACATGGAAGATTCCATCTTGTGGCAGCTTCTACCCTGAAGCACTTTCTCTGGGGGGAAGAGAGCTGCCATGTTGCGGGAACACTCAAGCAGCCCTTTGGAAAGATCCACGTGGTAGATCCTGTTAGTGTCCAGTACTGACTTGCCAGCTATGTGAAGGAGCTCTCTCTTGGCCGTGGATTCTCAGGTCTCAATCAGGCCTTCAGATGAATTCAGTCTTAGTTGCTGACATCTTGATTCCACCCTCATTAGAAACTATGAACCAGAACTACCCAGCCATACTGCTTCCACATTCCCGACCCACAGAAATGTACAGGATAATAAATAGTAATTTAAAGTTTTAGAGTAATGTATTATACAGCAATACATAACCAATGCAGCCATCATTCTCATCCATACTGTATTTGTTTTTGCTTCTTTGCTATTTTGTTTCTATGTTCACATAGCTTATGTTTGGAACTCAGACTTTTTACTATTGATCTTCTCTAATTCCTTTAAGGCATCTTGTCATATGTCTTATGAAAGTCATGCTCTTAGAGCTGGTGACACTCATAAACCAGCCCAAAGATGCCTAATAAACGCATGTTATCTGAAACACAGAAAATTAATATTTTTTCTGTAAACAACTATGTGTGTTAATAAAAACATTATTTGTATAGGAAAATATGTGCTGAGGCTCAACTAGGCCATATGTGCAGGATATGATTCTCTAATGCATGTGCATACACAGACATATAAAGAAGATGAATAATGGAAGAGTGAGAAAATAAGAGACTCTGATCCTTAATAACTAGATGCACAAGCTCCTAATATTCTCTCTTGGCCCTGATTTCCTTAACTTCTTCCCAACTGGAGCTTTGGCAAAGATATGAGGAACTTCTTTCCTAGTTTTGCTTTGGAAATGTTGCCTTTCTAGATGAATAATTCTCCAAGTATTTGGAATTGATCCAAAGGGAGGCAATTGTTTACCCTATAATGTGGACTTCCTCATTCCACATATGCATCTGGGGCCACTGCTTTGTAATATGTGAAGGTTGTTAAGAGATGGTGCAGAGGTGTCCTAAAAAGGTTCTACTCCATGCCTTTAGGAAGACAAGAAATTATAGAATATGAGAACACAGGGTGTCAACAAATATAAGAACTTCCTGTCAGCTGGGACTAGAAAACCCAAAGATGGGTTTCTGAACAAGGAGTATCTTATCATTCCAGATGAGTTCTGAGAGGAGAACTTGCAATGATCTCATCTGTATGGTTTACATTTCCTGTCCTACAATTAGGACACTGGATCACATCAAAAATACTTCATCTGGCCAGGCGTGGTGGTACACACTTGTAATCTCCGCACTTGCGAGGCGGAGACAGGAGGATCATGCAGGTTCGAAGCCAGCTGCGCTGGCTTAAGAGACCCTGTTTCCAAATAAAATATATAAAAAAATAGGTCTGGGAGTGTAGCCCGGAGGTAGAAGGGTTTCCAGGAACCCCAGTACCACCAAAAAAAGAATTCTTCATCCGACTTGGATTCTATGAAGAGTCCACCTCTTCTCTAAATAATAAATCGCTTCTCATTTTTATGAGAACCTAGGAGCTTTATAGTTACCATTTTTATCTTTTTTTTGTCTTGTGTGGATGCTGTCATTATAATGCAAGTTAATTCTGGTTTTCTACATCTTTCTCTTCCTACAATTGCATGAATCAGGTTTACACCCAACTTGCATATCTCATGAATATATAATAAAAGAGTAGTTAACTGTGCTTGCATCAAATAAGTTCAATAAGGCTGAGAAGGAACAGCAGTAGTGGTTAAAAGTAACTCCCATTCATAGACTAGGAACAGGATGAGAAGTGAGATAATTTAGAGCAAACTGGCAGCTGGAAAGGTAGTGAATTGATAAGGCCACAGTCACAGACCTCTAATTGATGGTTCTACCATCTGTATAGAAACCGTGTGTAAATAAGAACGGATGGTTTGAGCATAGAGCTCAGTATGCCTGTGCGATCTGATCGAGTCACAGAAAAAGAGATGGAAAAAAATCAATTCAATCCCCAGAATTTAGGTTGTTCAGTCTCCAACTAGTTGAGGATATTTTCTATGCTATGG
The DNA here is from genome assembly GCF_963383645.1 of Muscardinus avellanarius. Taxonomy (NCBI): domain Eukaryota; kingdom Metazoa; phylum Chordata; class Mammalia; order Rodentia; family Gliridae; genus Muscardinus; species Muscardinus avellanarius. Next base: position 32,023,712 of record NC_137792.1, read on the forward strand.
CTTAATTAATACCTTATCTTTGTGACTCAAGTGGAGAAGCTTCTATAACACAGTAACCATAGAACCGCAGACCTCTAACAATTATTCTTCACTGGCATGGTCAGGTTAAGTCTCTGAACGAGAAAATAACAATAAAAAAGAGATCTGTTTGCATTTGTATGAACTTGGCTTCATCGTGTTTCCACACTTCTTTAGCTCAGGCTGTTTTCAGGGTGCAGCTGTCAAAGGCCCTGTATTTTTGTGTATCTCCCATGTGACATGCCCTTGGTGATTCAGATGGAAGATGATGGTCTACTTAATTTGGCCCTGCTTGCTGAGGTCACCATGTGGATCTCTGACACGTGATGATTGGAGAAGGCTGATCAGCTTCACAAGTGCCAGGAGGTTTGTGACACCTGCTAGTTAGAAGGAATGCAGAGAAAGCATCTGGTCTCTTCTTACAACCTGTGCACTGAAAACTGGGCTTATATAAAAAGCTTCCTCCACCCATCCACATCATGCGATGCACACAAATGTATATACATAAATGAAAACAAAGATATACATTAGTTTGATATCCAGTAAAGTAAATATGATGGTGCCCCCAGGGCCACACTTTATGGCAAGCAAAGGATCTCTACTGTTGTGTAAGTTCAGGTTCTTCATATCTGTGGGCCATGGATGCCTCTCGAAGGTCATATTAGCTTGCTTTTTCCCCTCAGTATTTCTGGATTTCTCTTTATAAAAGCACTATATTAACCATAGAAGAAAATTAAGAAAAATGTCTAAATTAAAAACAGAAAATAGCAGCTCCCCATAGGACAAATTCTTAGAAATAGCCACTGCTAATATTAAATGTGTACAATTTTAGATCCTGTCTTCATTCAAAATTAGTTTTTGCCCTGTCATTAAAATTAATTTTAATGCATATTATTCCATAGTATAGAGGTGCTTTGTGAATAAGGAACTTAGAGTCAAACTGATCTCAATTCTGGTCCTGATTCCTCTGATTTCCAGTTCTGTGAATGGAACTGAGGCAAATGACCTTAGTTTTCATTATCTCTAAAATGGTCATACTATTTGCTACTTCATATACTTTGTGTAAGGATTAAATAATATCTACACTTGGTTCCTGTAGATAATAGATGTGAAATATATGTTATACACTACTGAATCACTGCCCATTTGTTGGCAATGGAGTCTTTCCAATATTTTTGCTTTTTATAATGATCTGTGTTAGTCTACATTTAAGATTATTTCTTTGAGCTGGGTGTGGAAGCACATGCTTGTAATCCCAGCATTCAGGAGGCTGAGACAGGAGGATCCAGGTTTGCAGACAGCCTCAGCTACTTAGTGAGGTCCTCTGCCAGTCAGTGAGACCCTGTTTTAAAATAAAGTATAAAAAAATAGGGCTGGGTGTGTAGCTCGGAGGTAGAATGCCCCTGGGTTCCAACCCCAGTACTGTAAAAAAAAAGAAAAGAAAGAAAAAGAAAACTAGAATGGCTATACTAATTAGCCATCAGATAAAGTAGACATCATAGTAGAGAAAATTGCCAGAAATAAAAGTAAGCACTACATAATGATACTAAGGTTCAGTTAACCACAAAAACATAGCGAACTTAAAAGTGCATGCACCAAATAACAGAGCTTCAAACTATACAGCACAAAATTTAATAGAACTGAATTGAGAAATAAACTCACAATTATAATTGGGAATTTTAGTACCCCTCTTTGATACTTAGTGAGGCCCTCTGCAACTCAGTGAGACCCTGTATCAAACTAAAGAATAAAAAATAGGGCTGGGAGTGTAGTTTGTAGGTAGAACACCCTTGGATTCTATTCCTAGTACTGCAAAAAAAAAAAAAAAAAAAAAGAAAAAAAAAAGAAAGAAAAGAAAAGAAAAGAAAGCAGAAAGAAAAAAAAAAGATTATGTCCTTAGTATAAATCCCTAGCAATGGAACAAAGGGCATAAATGCTTTAAGGCTTGATTGCAAAACATCTTTAGACCACTTATATCTATTTGCCACCCTCCCACCAACGTTTCATGACTGTGGACATCTGGCTCTATCCTTGAGAGCATTATGACTTTTCTTTGGAAACTTTGCTAGTGTAATAGGCAAATAATGATATCTTATTTAAATATAAATTTTGGTAGTTACCTACTAACATTGAATATTTTCTTACACATTTGTTTTCTTTTGTTTGAATAGTCTGTCCATCTATCACCATATATCGTCAGGTTCCACTTTTGTGCCAGACACTCTACTTGGCTATATGACAACAACATATACATATGGGTCAAGGCAAAAATGACTCAAGATCTGATAACACACCATTTAGAGAGGATGCTTCTGCTGGTAGGCACTAAGATGAATGCTTATCTTGATACTGTTACACATTTTGGGTTTTTGGTTAATAATAAGACCACTTTGGCTAATCTAAAGCTTTTTATCAACTTCTTTATTTTGGCCACATTCCTAGAGTCTAGGATGCTGTTATGCATTCTGGCTAAATAAACTCTTGCTCTCTGAATTTAAATTTTATATGCAAGCTGGGCATGGTGGTGCACACTTGTAATCTCAGCATTTGGGAGGCTGAGACCAAAGGATCGTGGTTTGTGGACAGCCTCAGCTACTTAGTGAGGCCCTCTGCAACTTAGTGAGGCCCTGTTTCAAAATAAAGAATAAAAAACATGGCAGGGGGTGTAGCTCAGAGGTCAAATGCTCCTGGGTTTCATCTCCAGACCCATTAAATAAATAAGTAAGTAAATAAATAAATAAATAAATAAATAAATAAATAAAAATAGGGCTGGGGGTGTAGCTCAGAGATTAAATATCCCTGAGTTCAATCTCCAGTACTGCAAAAACCTAAATAAATTTTATATGCATGAATGATACTGAGATGGGTGTACAGACTCATTACATATAGCATAAACATGAGATGAATAATGATATATTAATAGCATTTGAGTAGCCAGAAGGAGTTGAAGAATATATAAACCAAACTGAACAATTTTATCACATGTAAAGCTGGCACACTTGATCCAAATTAAGGTGGTGTTTTTTGAATTCAAAGTTTTAAAAGCCTGTTCTATACTTGGCAACTCAATGGTAGGTATTTTGTAGTAGCTGTCCACTCATCTGCATACCTACTATTCAGGTACATTCTAGATTAAAATATCAATTTTAACTTGGCAATTGAGTATTGGTAGCTTTATCATCTGTGTAGGTGAATTGGAACTATCCAATGGCTGATATAGGTAAACAAGTTTCTCCTTATTTCCAGTGATATGTATAGACTTTCCCAATATTTTCTAGCAGTTTTAGGGTGTTGCTATTCACAGGGGTATTCATATCCCTTTCTGGTGCATTGACACTTTCTGACACAGCAGGATATTATTTATTGCCCTCTGCAAAGATGTCAAACAGAAAGGAGGAGAGACTAGCTTATAGTTATTCTGTCATTTCATATTTTTATCGAAGTTCATAGTATTCATCAGACTTTCACGCATATTAACACAATGATTCTGGGAAGTATTGAAAGTTGGCACCCAAATTATGCCAGCATAATGTCTTGATGAAAAAAAACTAAGTTTCTTATTTTGACAGTGTCTCAAAGAAGGAAGGGCAAGGTCAAGGGTTTATTGAGGTTTGGTTTATGATGGGTCTTTAGATGCAGGAGGGACTCAATTAGAATTAGGTAAGAATAACCCCCACAATAGTCCAGGAGTGGTAAACAGAGCAACAAGAACATTTTGGAATGAGAGATTTAGTGTGCCAGCTGTCTACTGATGCTTTCCATTGGAGAGGTGATAGGATTTTCAGCAGGATCCTATAATAAACAATCAAGTCATTTGCTTGGGCATGAAAAGCCCAGAAAAGTAAAGTCCTTCTGATAGACAGTGGAATTGTAAGTCATGTTTATGTAGCTGATAAGGTGTAGTTTGAGTTCTCAGTAGCTAGTCTGCGTATGAAGTAGACAGTTTTATTTCATACAGGAAACATGGCCCCACATCCATTTTTTTTCCTTTATGGTACTGTGGATTAAACCTAGGGGCATTCTACTTCTAAGCTACACTCCCAAGTCCTATTTTATTTTTATTTTGAAACAGGGCCTCACTAAGTTGCTGATGGTCTTCCTAAGTTGCTGAGGCTAGCATCAAAACTGCAATCCTCCTGTCTCAGCATCCCAAGTATTGGGATTGCAGGCATGCACTACCAAACATACCCATTTTCTTTTCTTTTTTTGTGACCCTGGGGATTAAACTCAGGAGAATTCTACCTCCAAGCTATACCCCCAACCCTGTTTTATTTTTATTTGGAAATAGAGTCTCCCTAGGTTGATGGGAGTCTCACTACTTGCTAAGACTGTCCTCAAAACTATGATCTTCCTGCCTCAGCCTCCCAAGTACTGGGATTACAGACATGCATTATTACCACATCCGGCTTTCCATTTTCCAGATGAAGAAATTGAGGCTTAAGAACATTAAGTGTCTTTTTAAGGTCAAACATTTAATTTATTAATGAAAAGAGAACTACCCCTGAGCTCTTTTCCATCTTGTCCACTAAGAACTTTCCTTTTCATTCTATTTGTCTTGCCCATTGTGCCAAGTCCTTCTGGGCTCTGTTGAGTTGCTAGAGTAAAAGGACATTTCTAAATGATCTTAAGGCTTAAGTCACATGTTCTCACTTAAACTGATGATAAAATGCTCTGCTGAGAATGGGCTTGTCCAGTGAGTTCAAGGACTCTCCACTGTATATTTCAGAGATAACTTGTGGAGAAGAAAAGGGAAGTGTGCCCTGAAAGTCTAATGTAACAAATTAACCAATCATATGGCACTGGTTGTTGTATCGACATTATGCAGGAGATATAAATATTTAGCTGCTTTTCTCTAAATCTTTTCATAGAGATATACTTAAGGGGGGAGCAAGAAAGAGCCATGGATGGAGAGTAGGAAAAGTTGTGAGACTCATGGGTCTTTCTCTACCTCTCATTTATACAATGTACATCTGTATTTTCTTTTCTTTTCTTTTTTTGTGGTTCTGGGGATGGAACCCAGGGGCATTTGACCTCCGAGCTACATCCCCTGCATTAGTTTTTATTTTTTACTTTGAAACTGGGTCTCACTGAGTTGCGGAGGGCCTCACTAAGTAGCTGAGGCTGTCCGTGAACCACGATTCTCCGGTCTCAGCCTCCCGAATGTTGGGATTACAAGTGTGCGTCACCACGCCCGGCTCATCTGTATTTTCTTTAGCTCATTTTGACTTGCTTGGCTCCTTTCTCTTTTTTTATTTTTTGCAGTACTGGGAATTGAACTGAACCCCATGGCATTTTACCTCCAAGCTACACCCCCAGCCCCATTTTTTATTCTTTATTTTGGAACAGGATCTCACTAAGTTGTGGAGGGCCTCACCAAGTAGCTGAGGCTGGCTATGAACCAGTGATCCTCCTATCTGTGCCTCCCAAATACTGGGATTACAAGCATGCATCACTACACCCAGATTCTCCTCTCTCTTCTTAATCTCTATGCTACCTCACCACTTCCTCTTATATAGTTCTTCTGTGGGTATATCCCATGAAGGTTAAATACTTCAAAAGCAAAAGGCTATAAATATGGTAGCTGCGGTGTACACCTGTAATTCTAGTACTTGGAGGCAGAGACAAAAGGATGACAAGTTCAAGGCCAGACTGAAATTTAGGCTCTCAGGAACATACTGAGAGACCCTGTTTCCAAATAAAAAGTAAAATAAGGCTGGAGTGGAAGTATAACTCAGTGGTAGAGGAGCCCTTGGTTTAATACTCAATTCCAGATCGATAGATATATGAGAGAGGAAGAGAGAGAGAGAGAGAGAGAGAGACTGACAGACAGAGACAGAGAGACAGAGAACAGAAATAAATATGGTGCTGAGGAACGATAAACATTTGATTAGTTGATTCAAAGTTTAGTGGGGTTAATGGGATATAGAATATATTTTTATAAGTTCATAAGTATATAAACTTCAAATGTGCAGAGGTATAGTTGCTTTAACATTAGCTCTCCAGTGCAAAGAATATATGATTGATGCTCAAAAATATTTGTTAAGAGACAAAATTAACAAACAAGTGGACCATTTTGCTTTGGAGGTCAACACCAGGTGTTGGTTTTGTTTTCTTAACCTTGGCCCTGGACATGCTGATCAGCACTTATCCTAATGTCAGCAGTGTATGAATCGGGTCATAGGTAGGCAAACAGTGAGGGACATCGGGGATGTCTTTGCTATGTCTCTGCTGCCAAGAGTGTCACATGCGGTTGGAGTTTGGGTAAGGAAAATAAATACTTGAAGAAGAAAAGTCTTGCATGATCACTATAATGAATACTTTAGCAGAGAATGGAGGGACAAACATAAAGAGATTGAGGTGACATTTTGAAAATAGAGCTAGTTTGATTGGAAATGGAATGGATTTTCGACAGGTCAGCAACTTCTAAGCTTTTCTATGAAATACACTTTAATGTTGTTCTCCACAAAGTAACTTGAAATTAATCCCTGGAATCCCCGATCAGAGCCTCAGGCATCAGGACTCAGTTGTAAGCACAGTGCAGCTGAAACCTCTTGTTTTAAAAATTCATTGTAGAAATATTATAGATTTTATTAAAATTAGTCTCTCCAGTGATATAAAATATTTGCAAATTTGAACAATAGGATCTTATACATATGTCCATGTAGATGTTGTACTAAAGCCAGGCATGGTGGTGCACGCTTGTAGTCCCAGCATTTGGGAAGCTGAGACAGGAGGATCACGGTTTGAGGACAGCCTCAGCTACTACTTAGTGAGCCCCTTTGCAACTCAGTGAGACCCTGTTTCAAAATAAATAACGAAAAATTAGGGCTGGGGGTGTAGCTTGAAGGTAGAATACCCCTGGGTTCCATCCCAGTACCACAAAAATGAAAAAAGATAATGTAACTTCCTGTTGGCTGCATGGAAGAAAAATTTTCCCATTTATTATAGTTCTGTTTAGTTACTGGTTCAATAATTAGATCTTTTATCTAGTTACAAATTTTAGGGCACATCACTCAGAATGTTAGTAAGTAAAAATATCTGTTGATTCTAGTTTATTTTAACAGTTATGGCACACCAAGTTCAATATGAAATGCAAATATATGCAAAAGCCAAATGCAGGAACAAATGGATAAATTTGCTAATTGCTTGGCATTTAAAAACAAAACCACTGTGTGGCTAGTATATAAATATAAATATATATATATACATACATACACACACACACACACACACACACACATATATATATATATATATATATATATATATATATATATATATATATTGCTACCAGTTATAAACTTTCTTTGTTCCAAATTTGATGCAAGTAGATTAGGGTTGTAATTTATCACATATACACATTAAAAGGTGGATTATTTGAGACAGTGACTGTATTGAACATTTTTATTAACCTTTCTCTCTGTAATTATGCTTATATATAATTAAAAGAGAGCCAGATATGATGGCGCACACTTGTAATCCTACCATTTGGGAGGCTGAGACAGGAGGATCGCGGTTTTCAGACAGCTTCAGCTACTTAGTGAGGTCCTTTGCAACTCAGTGAGCCCCTGTTTCCAAATAAAGAATAAAAAATAGGGCTGGGGTATAACTCAGAGGTAGAATGCCCCTGGGTTCCATCCTCAGTACTACATAAATAAATAAATAAATAAATAAATAAATAAATAAATAAATAGTTATTTTCATTTCCTTTTACAAAAAATGTAGTCTCAGTCAGGCGTGGTGGTGCACACCTGTAATCCTAGTACTTGGAGAGGCTGAGACAGGAGGATTGCAGTTTCAAGGCCAGCCTCAGCAACTTAGTGAGATTCTGTTTCAAAATAAAATATAAAATATAGGGCTGGAGGTATAGCTCAGAGGTAAAACACCCCTAGGTTCAATCCCTGGTAACACACACACACACACACACACACACACATACACACACACATAAAAAATGTAGTCCCCAAATGGAAATGGTGGCACATGCCTGTAATCTTAGTATTTGGGAGGCTGAGACAAAGAGGATTGCAGGTTTGAGACTAGCCTGAACAACTTAGCGAGACTCTCAGCAACCTAGTGAGATCTTGTTACAAAACAAAACAAAATTCAAAAAGGGGCTGGGGGTGTAGCTTGGAGGTAGAATGCCCCTGGGTTCAATCCCTAGCACCATACATACAAACAGAATGTAGTTCCAAGATTGACAGAATAATGGAAGGATCAGTAGAACAGCGCATTTTTTTATACTGAGGACTAAACCCAGGAGCATTCTACCTCTGAGCTATACTCTCAGTCCTTTTTATTTTTTGATTTGAAAACAGGGTCTCCCTAGGTTGTCGAGGCTGGCCTCAGACCTGTAATCCTCCTGTCTCCGCCTTTCAAGTAGTAGATTATAGATGTGCACCACCATACCTGGATGAATTTTAATGGCTATTTGGTAGTCATGAGGTCCTTGTTGGGCAACATATAAAGGTAGATTTCACAAATAATTGTATAGTTGAGGAGTTTCATGACTATTTGAAAATACATAAAATACACAGAATGAGGTATCAAAACCACTAACACTGATCTCCTTTTTTCACTTTCATCATCTATTTGAATGAAGACCCCCCAAAGACACAGGAATCAGATTCAGACAAAACTAAAGCTGGGAGAGGTGGTTAGGCTGGAGTACTGGGTAATATGTTAGATGGCAAAATGAAGATCTAAAGATAATGTCCCAGATTGGAATTAGGAAACAAAAGCAACAAGATTAAAACTAACAGATGAATGCAGATTTTTCATTAAAGGCTTTAAATTTAATAGCATGAGCATAAGATGAAGGAGATCTCAGAAATTCTTATGAAAATGACCTAGGGGATTCCGTTAGTCCCAAGTTTAATACAAATAATCCAAAAGCAATCCAAAAAGCTATCATTCCTTTGGCTATATAAATTACAGAAGGAGGAGTAGCCCATTTTCTTCCTCTCTTCGGCCTGTACCAGGGGAGGAGTATTGTTTTGGATTCATTGGATTCTGGGACATGATTATGCCACACTTCCCAGTGGGCACAATCACTGTGTGTTAGCAGATCAGAAGTTGGACGTGGACATCTTATTGCTTTCTCTGAAGTACTGCTGAAGTGGAAAGGTTAAGTAACTACTCCCTTTGGGAGGCTCACTCTTCTTCTTTCTCATTCCTTTCCTATCCAAATGGCAGAAATGATAAGCCAACTCAGGACCTACTCTCTTGCAGCATTATCTAACCAACCAACCAACCAACCAACCAACCAACCAACCAACCAATTAACTTCTTCCTTGTCCCTTTTTCTTTTCCTTTTCCTCCTTCCTTCCTTCCTCCCTTCCTTCCTTCTTTTCTTCCTCCCTTCCTCTCTTCCTTCCTTATTCCTGATACTGGAAATGGAACCCAGGGGCATTCTACCTCTGAGCGACACCTCTAGCCCTATTTTATTTTTAATTTGAAACAGAGTTTCACTGTGTTGCTGAGGGTCTCACTAAATTGCCAGAGCTGGCCTCTAGCTACCATCCTCCTGTCTCAGCCACTCAAGTACTGGGATGACAGGCATGTGCCACCATGCCTGGCTTACTATTTTTTCCCTCTATGGGTCTGGAGTATGGTAGGGTCCAAAATTTGGAGATAGAAGAAACAGTACCAGGCCTCACTCACAACATGTTTTGGCCTGAAGGCATTCAGATTAAGTAATCTAAGAAAAAGAGTGTGTACCATGTGGTTCGGCCTGAACATCAGAATCAGAATATCTTTTGAGGGACTTGAGATCTATACTCAGAAAGCAAGAAAGATTTATTTCATTTATTTCTTTCTTTCTTTCTTTCTCTCTCTCTCTCTCTCTCTCTCTCTCTTTCTTTCTTTCTTTTTTTGTGAAAATGGGGATGGAACCCAGGGCATTCTATGTCCGAGTTACATCCCCAGCCCTATTTTTTATTCTTCATTTTGAAACAGAGTCTCACTGAATTGCAAAGGGCCTCAATAAGTAGCTGAGGCTGTATGTGAACCATGATCCTCCTGTCTCAGCCTTCCGGATTCTGGGATTACAAGCATTCGATACCATGCCAGGCTCTTTACTTTCTTCTTCTTCTTCTTCTTCTTCTTCTTCTTCTTCTTCTTCTTCTTCTTCTTCTTCTTCTTCTTCTTCTTCTTCTTCTTCTTCTTCTCCTCCTTCTTATTCTTCATTATTATTATTATTATTATTATTATTAATTTTTTGCAGTATTGGAGATGGAACCCAGGGGCATTCTACTACTGAGCTATAACCCCAGCCTGTTTTTTAATTCTTTATTTGGAAACAGGGTCTCACTGTGTTGCAAAGGGCCTCACTAAGTAGCTGAGGCTGTTCTTGAACCTCTATCCTCCTGTCTCAGCCTTCCAAATGCTGGGGTTACAAGTGTGCGCCACCATGCCTGGCACTTTCCTTTTATTATTATTTGTTGTGCTTCTTTGTATCTCTTTCAAGTACCTTTGAAGGGAGGATTGCAATATTTAAAGTGGGATATATATGTTCTTGGATTCTCAAGTCATGATGCCACTCAACAGACCAGTACCCTAATGCCTCCATTGTCTCTAGCAGATGGATTGAAGGGACAGTTGTAAGAGTTACTATCCCTATGCTGGTCATGATGGTACACACTTGTAATCCCAGTACTTGGAGACAGAGACAGGAGAATCACAGGTTCAAAGGTATCCTCAGCAATGTCAGGAGACTCTTAGTAACTTAGCAAGATCCTGTTTCAAAAATAGAAAGTAAGCCGGGCGTGGTGGTGCACGCTCGTAATCCCCAAGCTTCGGAGGCGGACACAGGAGGATCACTTGGGAGGTCCAAATAAAAATATAAAATAGGTCTTGGAGTGTAGCCCGGAGATAGAAGGGTTTCCAGGAACCCCAGCACCACCACCACCAAAAAAAAAAAAAAAAAAAATAATAATAGAAAGTACAAAGGGCTGGGGGTATAGCTCAGAGGTAGAATGCTCCAGGTTTCAATCCCCAATAACACACACACACACACACACACACACACACACACACACAAACGTTAATATCCCTGTATCTTCCAGAATACATTTTGACCCATTGTATATCTCTATGTAGGTGTCCAATAGGCACTTCAAGATTTGGTTTCAGAATTTAACTTATCCCTTTGAACATTTTCTTTTGACTCTTCAATTATACCACTGTTTTATTTTATTTTATTTTATTTTATTTTATTTTATTGTGGTACTGGGGATTGAACCCAGGGGCATTCAGCCTCTGAGCTACACCTTCAGACCAATTTTATTGTTTTCTTTTTTTAAAAAAAAAACAGGGTGTTGCTAGGTTGCTGAGGCTGTCCTCCATCCTGCAATCTTCCTGTTTTAGCCCCCCCAAAAAGAACTGAGGGCATGAAACACCAGGCTTGGCTCCCTTATCACTTGCTTGCTTACCATGCTTGCTGCTATTTGAATTATTTTCTGTTCATTGAAGATATCACCATCTACTTTGTTACCTGGTTCCTTCAACTTTCCCATTTAGTTGGCAACCAAATCCTGTCATAAAATTCTATTCTTTTTTTTTTTTTTTGCAGGTGTGGGGATGGAACCCAGGGGCATTCTAACTCCTAGCTACACCCCCTGCCCTTTTTATTCTTTATTTTGAAACAGGGTCTCACTAAGTCAGAGGGCCTCACTAAGTAGCTTGAGGCTGTCTGCAAACCGCGATCCTCTGGTCTCAGCCTCCTAAATGCTGGGATTACAAGTGTGCGCCACCATGCCCGGCTGAACTCTATTCTTTCTTATTCAATTTACCATTACTATTGGTCACTTGGATTATTTTCAGTCATGACCTATATTTTCATTCCTCCCACAATGCTTGGCACATAGTGACTGACTATGGAAAATATAACTTTCATGTTTACCTTCAAAGTTGGATGGAACATGATATTCAAGAGATGATAAATTTTTTTGGTTGCTTTGGATATCAAAGAGGCATATTTTTATTAGTATGAGATAGAACATACAACAGATTGATTTCAGCTATGGTATAAACCACTTCATGATTCTTTGAGCTCTTCATAATTTTGACTATTCCTGAAGGACTAGGTAGGGACTGGGGAAGGGTTTTGTTAAAAGAAATCTGGGATCTGGGCATGGTGATGTACACATGTAACCCTAATACTTGGGAGGCTGAGACAGGAGGATCACAGGTTTAAGGCTAGCCTCAGCAACATAGTGTGACTCTTAGCAACTTAGCAAGACCCTGTTTCCAAACAAGAAATATCAAGGGCTGGATGTGTAGAATGCCCCGGAGTTCAATCTCCAGTACCACACACACACACAAAATGAGTCTTGTTTTGCTAAAAATGTCAGACAATAAAATTTCTTACTCTAAGATTTGTGATTTATATGTTCATTTTAGAAATTTATGTAAGCTGGGCGTGGTGGCGCACGCTTGTAATCCCAGCATCGGGGAGGCTGAGACCGGAGGATCATGGTTTGCAGACAGCCTCAGCTACTTAGTGAGGCCCTCTACAACTTAGTGAGATCCTGTTTCAAAATAAAGAATAAAAAATAGGGCAGAGGGTTGTTGCTTGGAGGTAGAATGCCTCTGGGTTTCATCCCCAGACCCACACAAAAAAATAAGTTTATGTAAAGTCCAAAATATTAATGACACTCATTCTGACTGGTAAAATTAGAGATAATATTTTCTACTTGCGACACTTTTGCATTTTAAAAGTTCTTCAAAATAAAAGTTTATTATTCTCAAAATAAGATAAATTTAATTGTGAATTAAACACAAAGGTGATTTATGGTTATTTGGTAAACTTAGTATGTACTGATTAAAAAAGATAAAAGAGAACACTTTTATCTCCTTTGAGTGTGAAATGAACATAACCTTTTATTATCTATTTCAAAGACTCATTTTTGTTACTATATGTATGTCAATGGTTAGTTTGCTCTAGGTCTTCCTGTACGTGACAGTACCTTAAACATTCTGGAAGTACAGGCCACTTTTATGTAAAAGAAGTTTGCATGCAGGCAGCTGGAGGTGGTATGGTGGCTTCACAATGTCGGGAACCAATACTCCTTAACCTTGTTCAGCTATGTGTGGCTTCAATTCCTGAGGTCACTTCATGATGTAAAGTACCTACCAAATGCCAGCCTTATATATGTTTTCTGAACAGTGGGAAAGAGAAAGGGGAATAATGTGGGCACACCTCTTTAGTTTAAATACCTTCCCAGAAATATCAGATAACACTTTTGTAGAAATTTCCATAAAGTCATACCAAGTTGCAAAGAATTCTCTCTTGGGTAGGGGAAGGAATCAGGGCCTTGTTTTTAATGAAGAATAAGAGAACAGATATTGGGAAGCTAATAGCTGTCTCTGTTTTACTTACTGACTAAAGGTAAGCTTAATACAGAATCATTAAGGAAATGTCACTGGCCATAGCTTCTTTGCTAATAGTTTTAGGAACTTTCTATTGGACTCCATTTATTTAGATTAGTCAACTCTTATTTATTATTAAGCTACTACTTGTATTATTTTTGCATTATTTTTATAAAATATATGTGTACCTTCTCTGCGGGGTTGTAATAAGTATTAAATGAGATAATATACCAAAAAACTTGAAAGAGCATCTGATGTATATTAAGTGCTCAGTACCTCATTAATAGCTGATACTTGATTAATATTACTATTTGTAAAAGAATACAAATGGAAATGAAGACAGTCTCTGCTTTAAGTCCCTTCTCTTCTGGCAGAGAAGATAAGGCGCATAGCCATGAAATAACTTCAGAATGAGAGTGCAGTTAGTTAAAAGTCAGATGTTGTGGAGCAGAGTGCATAATTTGTAAAAATTTAAGGACTGAGAAATCTCTGTGTGTGTGCATGTGTGTGTGTGTAAAGTCTGCATGCGCGCTTGAGAGAGAGAGACAGAGAGAGACAGAAAGACAGAGAAATCAAGAAATATGAAGAAATATGTCATGAATTCTTAAGGCTTTGATTAACTTTCTCATTTTCGTGGTCACATAATTTGATTACATCTCTCAGAGAGGCTGATCTCATCAGAGAGCCTATACCATCTCAGGCTGGTAAGGATTTTTCTGATTTTAAAATGTTGAAGGGGAGAGGCCACAATATCCCCAGTTTTCTTTTGTTCCCATTTGTGAAATTATCAGTATTAGCTTTTTTTAGAGTAAAAGCTCATGAATTAAAGTAATTTTCCCCTTAGTTTAATAATATGGTACCTACTTAAAATTGCATCAATTGAATGAACAACAACACAAGTAAGGGTGAGAATGGATAACCTATTAGAAAAGATATTTCCTGCTATTTTTTTTGAGAAGGGAAGTCTTTCCTAGCATTGAATTCTATTTTATGCAATACATTTGCTAAGAAAATTCAAAAGAAGAGATCAGCCCATTGTCCTTCATTCCAGCAGTATCGAAGGCCCAATTTCATCTTTTGAGGCTCTTAAGGAGCATACTACATAAAAAGGAATGGACTGCTCTCTATTCAACCATAGCTGGAATAGCAATACCAATCATTATACTGTTATCTATTTGAAAAATGTGGATTTTACTTGGAGATGGTATTTATTGAAGCCTGCAAGAAATCCGTTTTCTATCTACCTGGCAAGAGCAATTTGAAATGGAAAAATTCAAGCTCAGAAATCCAGTTGAAATTTGACCTTCTCTATATTGCCATGGATTTTGGTATGATGATATATGCAGGGGTGGGGGTGGGGTGTCCATCGGCTTCCAATCCCGTGCTGTTTGTCTCCTGCCGCACAATAGGGCAATCTAAGAGAAACCTTCTCCGGCTTTATTAAAACGGGGAGGGCGTGGGATACTGGGGCCGATGCACTTAAAATGCGCTTTGAAGCATCATGGAAATTTTGCAAAAGACTTTTTATGTAGCAACAATTCTATTGATAGAGTCAATGAGAGTTTTGTCTGTGCAAGAACTGCAGGATGGGACCCCAAGTCACATGCATTCAAAATTATTCTCCCTTTGTTGGATATCACAAAGGATATTTTCCCATGAAAACAAGATCTTTTGTTTCTTATGAATTCATTCTAATTGTGAAGCTGGCTGATAGGGTTACTGCATGTTCTTCTCTCGCACTGGCAGGTGGCCTGGGGGAGCTGGTGAAATGGGCTCAATCATCTATTAAGGCTTTTCCTGGTCTTAATGTCATTCACTTCTCATCTGAAACCATAGTCCTTGATATTCGTTTCCAAAGGAGATAACTGTAAGGTCACAGAGACTGATTTGTTCCTGTTTGGCTTGAAAAGGTATGAGGCAAAGATATCCCTGCCTTTTTGGTTTCCCTACCTTTTTGCAAATGTGTATGGTTAACAAAGAAAAACATAAAGAAAAATATAGGCAGGAAATGAAAGTTGAGACAAGTTATAGCAATTTTCAAAAGAACTTATTAAATACTTCATTGTGTGTGTGCTAGGTTCTGTGCAGAAAATAAAAAAGAGACAGCTCCCCTTTTTTGAGGACTCACATTCAAGCCAGTCACTGTGCTGTGTGAAAACATTTAAAAGCAGTTTGGCAAACATCTGTGTCCATGATCTGTAGAAGATCTGTGCTAAGTACTAAGGATTCAGGACAGGTAAGACCTAAGCTTGGCCCTCAAGAAGCTCATGCAGAAAATGCTATGTAACGATGTGGCAGCGCTCCAGCGAAAAGATGAATTTAAAAGTGCAAAAGGAACTCAGATGAAGTGAAATTCGCATATAAACATGAAAGACTGCAGCCAGAAGTCTACAGTATATTAAGCTGGGGTAGGATATATACACATATATATGTATATGTATAAAATAAATATATAGGCATAAGATATATATATATGTATATATATATATATAAAATACGTATAATATATCTATTTAAATATATTTAAATAGATATTTTTTCTTGGTGGACTGTCACAGAAATTTTGGCTAGGTTGTTTGTATACAGTTTTTAGTGCCCAATGTGCTATGTGCATGAATGGATATATCACAGCAAAACCCACTACTCATTATAATTATTATGCACTAATAAAAATTAAGAAAAAGAAGTGAGAGCACAGGCTGTACCAAGTTGCCAGATGGGGGCTGGGAATGTGGACTTCACTAAAATAGTAGCAATGACTGTGCCTTCCCAAGCACACACACACAATCATATGACCACCAAACTTCCAAGGAACAGTTACGTGAAGGTGAGAGGAAGGGGGCGCCAACCATTTGTTTTGTATTGTTGATCTGAGTGTGTCTTTTTTTACTTATTACTGGGGATTAAACCCAGGGATGTTCTACCACTGAGCTCTACCCTCAACCTTTTTATCTTTTACTTTGAGACAGGGTCTTGCTAAGTTGCTGAGGCTGACCTCGAACCTGTGATTTTGTCTCAGCCTCCCAAGTATTGGGATTGAGGATATTTGTTGTTTGTTGCTCCCCAGTATAAGCTAATATTTTATAAATCTTCTAACATGGACTGGCCTTTGAGGTCCAGCAGAGCTCGCCTCTGGTGGCTTTTAGGGGACAGGAATGGCAAAATATGTTTGCAGGCAGACATGGCTGGAGAACATTACTCACGAACATACATGGTATTACCTTTGGATCTAGAAAAGAAACTGTGGGAGGTGGGATGTTAGTTGTTGACAACTCACATAAACCAACTCACGTTGGTTGGAAAAGGATAGATTTTACCCCTTTCTGGTAGAAATAATGAATGAAACCCCAATGAACACGAATGAGAGAGGAAACTCAGGTAGAACATAGTGTTAAGGACAAAAGGAGCATTTGGACATTGTTAAGCCTAGTTTAATTAATTGCAAGTTTTCCAGGGACAAGGGCCACTGCTGTGAGGGAGGTAGATGGAGCTGGAATCTGGTACAGTAGCCATGGTATTGCATGGAAAACAGACACATGAGCTAAGAAGAGACTATCCAAAGAGGAATAAGGAAAAATAGGCAGGACATATGATGTAATAACCGGAGATGGATTGCATTCAAAATTAGGACTTCTAGTAATGTCTGGTTTTGCGAAGAGAGAACACTTTTGCTCTATATCCATCAAGCAGTAGGGACATGAGACGGTCAAGGTCTTGGGACTGCACTAGCTGTTTGTTATGCTGCTTCATGACCAACCTCCGAAGCCTGCGTTGCACATTAACTTATAAACATACAAAAGGCAAACAGAGTGATTGGTATGGAGAAAAGATTTTCTTTTTCCTGTGCTCTTTTGAAGAGGCCATTACAAACTCAAGCGATTTCCATGCAGCCCTTCAGTAAAAAGGAACTCAGTATTTGAAGGAGGACCTTTAAACTTTTTCATCCTTTATTCCTATCCTTCCCCTTTCCCCAAACACCTATGAAAATGTAAAGGAAGAACAGTGGAGGGAGGAGTGGGAAGTTTGTCTCGATTGTTTTTTGTCAAAGCCATAGGCATGCCTGGCATAGAGATGCACATCTGTAATCCCAATACTTGAGAGGTTGAGACAAGAGGATCACAGGTTCAAAACTAGTCTCAGCAACTTTTTAATGCTCTCAGCAATTTAGTGAGACCCTGTTTCAAATCAGAAAAGTAAAATAGGGCTGAAGTATAGCCTGAAGGTAGAAGGCCCCTGGGTTCCATCTCCAGTACAAAAAAAAAAAAAAGCATTGAATGATTAAGTGTGCTAAAGTCTCACAGAAGGAGCTCTTTCTTGCTCCAGTGTCTGAGGATTTTTCTCAGGACCATTTCCCATTTCTATGACAATCTCCTCAACATAACCTTGATGTGTCTTCTTCGAAGCTCTTACCTGATTGCAGCTGTGCCCTGCCTTTATTTTGACACATGCCAGAAGCAGGAGCTAGCAGATACATTTTCCTAATTCCATCAGTTTGGATTACCATCTCCATAAGTGGACTAATAAAGGTTTCATAAAAAACAGAACTCCACAGATTTAATCAAGGCCCCAAACTTCAGCAGGTCAAGTCTACCATAATCCCTTTTAAAATCCTCACTGATACAAAGCAGGACCCTCAGTTGCATAGCGACCAACTAGAAAAAGGACAGTGTGTCTTTCAGATATGTGAATTTAAATTGGGCATGGTAGTGCACGCCTATAATCCCAGTACTTGGGAGGCTGAAACAGGAGGATTGCAGGTATGAGGTCTGCTTTAGCAATGTATTAAGACCCCATTTCAAAATAAAAAATAAAAAGGGCTCTGAATATATTCAGAGATTTGTTGTTCAGTCCTCAGGACAGAGAGAGGGGGGGGGAGAGAGAGAGAGAGAGAGAGAGAGAGAGAGAGAAGAGAAGAGAAGAGAAGAGAAGAGAAGAGAAGAGAAGAGAGGAGAGGAGAGGAGAGGAGAGGAGAGGAGAGGAGAGGAGAGGAGAGGAGAGGAGAGGAGAGGAGAGGAGAAGAGAGGGAGGAGAGAGAGGAGAGAGAGTGAGAGAGAGGGGAGAGAGGGGAGAGAGGGGAGAGAGGGGAGAGAGAGGGAGAAAGAGTCTGGCATAGGTTTTCAGGGTTGGACTGACTGAATGTACTATTATCAAAAGGCTTTTTAGACTTAAAATCTTGCAAACTGCCTGGTTGCTACAATACTATAGAAGACAATACAATAAAGAATTTAACTGATTTGTTGATAGACTACCATTAGCTTGTGCTTTCAGCTGTGCTGGAGCTGGCTCATATTGGCTCTTATTGGCCATTTGTTAGATTTTTAAGAGTAGCTTGAAATTGGCAATGATGGGAGTATTTACATTACAAAAATTAGCAAATGATACAAATCAAGTCTCTTTTTTATTCCTTCAGAGAGCTGGTTGTTAAACATTGACCAGAATACCATTGGCTTGACTTCATTCATGGAAACTACTAACGAAAAGGCTACAAAAACATGGTGAATTTCACAGACACTATTTTGAGTCTGAGGGGCCAGGCCAAAATATCTTATACTGTATGATTCCACTTATATGAAGTTTTAGAACTGGCAAACTAATTTTTTGGTGAAATGAAAGCCAGGGTAGGGTTATTTCTGGAGGGAGGGACTAACTGTGAAGAAGTATGAATTTTTTCTGGGGTAATGGAAATATTCTATATCTTAATACAGGAGTGTGTATATTTGTAAAAATTCACCTAATTTTGTAGTCCAGTCCAGTCCAGTGTACACATATTTTATCTAAGCTAAAAAACTGTAAAAAAAAGTATTGAACCCCATTTGATAGGTTTGTTTTGGGGTCTACAGGGAAGCAAAAGGAGCCTAGAATGATCCATGGTAATGGATTAGAGTTGGAGACATCAATGTGAAGTAGTATATATATATATATATATATATATATATATATATATGGATATATATATATATGGATTATTGCATATAGAAATATTTATAGATATGTGTGTTTAGACAGGTTAATATAAATTAAATTTCTTTGCCCTGTCAGCTAAGAGAGGCTTGAAGCAGTGACAAACATGTAGCAAATCATACCTAGTGCCAAGATCTTGATTCTTAATAGAATTCACAAAGAAGGAAAAAAACATAAAGGAGCAAACTGCATTTTGGGACTGGGGCAGATGTACAAGATGAGCCTGGAGCATTTTGTACTGCCAAAAAAGTAATGAGATGCTAAAAGAATACATTATGCTGGGTGTGGTGGTGCACTGCTGTAATCACAGGTACTAGAGAAACTAAGGCAAGAGGATCACAAGTTTGAGGCCAGTCTTAGCAATTTAGCAAGACCCTGTCTCAAATCAAAACTAAGAAAGGTCTGAGAGTGTATCTTAGTGGTAGTGCACCCCTGAATTCAATCCCCAGTACCATAAAACAACAACAAAAAAAAAGAGAAAAAAAATGAGTGTATGCTAAAAGAATTAGAAGCCAACTGAAAGAGTACACAGTGGACAAAAGTGGAAAAATTTAAGCAACGGAATAATTCCTATTGATTAGAACTAAAAGTATAAAATAAGTATTCATGAGTCTATACTAATATAAATAAGTAATTGCATAAATATATAAGTGGGAATGTAGAGATGAATTCCAAATAAATTATGTGAGTATTCTGTGCTCAAGAATATTGAAACGTAAGTGTAGGCTGCACAAAACAACTTCCTTCCAAGGAGTACAGTATCAAAAATGGGTGAAGGAGTAAGTTTATTTTAAAACAAGGTCTCAATAAGTTTGGAGGGCCTCACTAAGTAGCTGAGGCTGGCCGAGAACTGCAATCCTCCTGTTTCAGCCTCCCAAGTACTGCGATCAGGGAGTGGGAATGGTGTGGGAATTGGGTAAGGGCTAATTGGGTGATGTGTGCATGTATGCCTCCACCATCTTGTACTCTATTAAGATGTATGACTACAATGTACCAATAAGAAAAGTTTACAGAGCAGAAACCTGACAAACACTACTCACCTAGGTGATCAAGGTCAATATCCACAGTGATGGGTCATGGTAGTGACCATGATGGGATATGATGATAATGGCACTTCCCCTTTGTGGCCCTTATCCTCAATCACATAGCTCTAGTCTAATTATAATAAAAATATTAGGCAAAATCCAGTAGAGGGAACTTCTACACATACATAACGCTTTAAAACAGTCAAGGTCATGAAAGGAAGGCAAATCTTGGAAACTGTCACAGCCAAGAGGAGCCTAAACAGACATGAGGACTGAATGCAATAGGGGTATCCTGGATGGGATGCTGTAAAATAAGAATATGAGGAAAAAAATAAAGTATGGACTTCAATTAGTAACAATTTATCAACATGTTTTGTTAACTGTAATCATACAAATGTACCACACTAATGGAAGATGTTAACAATAGAGGGAACTATACAGGTGTGGGATACAAGGGAAACTTCTGTACTATTGACAACCTGATGGCTAAAGTTTTTCTGTAAGTTTAAAGAAGTTCTAAAAATCAAGTCTATTAAAAACTCAAAAGCCCCCAGATATAGGTTGCTGGTACTCTGCAGCTCTGGGAAGGTAGAGGGGTGTGTACCCAGGATGTAGATTTTTGCATCACCTGACATCTGCAGATATGTGTGGCCAGAAAAGTCCTAGGTGTCCTCTGGGGGAATTTTGAAATATATGTGTTTTAATGGTCTTCTCTTGGAGAATTTGCATTGTATACCTTGAATCTATCAACATGAGGTAGTCTCTTATTAGAGCCTTCACAGAGGCTCAAGAAGCCTGGGAATCCCACCAGACTACCCAGGCCATCTGAGGTATAGACTGGGATGTCCACTTGTGCCAAGCTCTGACAACACAGTGAGCAAGTCAGCTCTCATGTGTGCCAGGAAACATAAGGATGCTGCCTCATCCAGAGGCTATTATCTTGGGCCTTCTTTAGAATCCAGCTTGGATGAGCCAAGAGGATCTACTTTAAGGATTTCATTTTATCTCTCCTTATACCAGAATCTGGCAATTTCAGCTGATAATCTCCAAACCACAGAACTAATGAAACTCAGCTCTGTAGATCCTCACCAGGCTGTGGCTACTGTTTGTTAAATTGAATAAGAGCTGATGGTGTTGATAACTTAGTTTCTAGGAAAACCATGAATGAACAAGTGTCTATATTTGACTTCCACAGGTTTCTAATAGCAGATACATAGATGCTAATGACTGCCTGGTGTGCTTTGGTCAGGACAGATTGAATGATTATCTACCCATGGTTCCCAGGAAGCAAGCTAACTGACCTCTACCTAGTCAGTATATCTCAAACCAGCTATTTCAGTCAGCATTCTCACTGATGTAATCCAAACACCTGACCACTACAACACAGAGGAAGGAAGATTTCTTTGCTCACAGTTCTGGAGCTCACAGTTCTGGAGATTTCAGAGGTTCGGTTCATGTTAGGTGAGGTCTGCAGAGCTCACAGCATGGTGACAGAAAACAGAGAGAAAAGAGTGCTTAAAATGCTCTGCTCTTACATCATGGAGGGCAGAAGCAGAAAGCAAACAAGTAGAGGAGCAACTATATGTAATTCCTAAGGCCATACTCACAGGGACCCCTCCTCAGCAACCAAGCCCCACCTCCAAAATGGTTGCTTTGTCTCTGTGAAGTCTAGGGGGATATTTTTTTTTTCAGTACTGGGGATGGAATCCAGGAGCATTGTATCTCTGAGCTACACCCCCAGCCCTATTTTTAAGTCTTTATTTTTTTTGAAACAGGGTCTCACTGAGTTGCGAAGGGCCTTGCTAAGTAGCTGAGGCTGTCCACAAACTGTGATTCTCTGGTCTCAGTCTCCTGAATGCTGAGATTACAAGCATGCACCACCACTTTTGGCTCTAGGGGGACATTCTAAATCCAAATCATAACAACAGCCATAATAAGCACAAAGTTTACTTCATGTTCCATGAGACTGGCCATATATGTTTGCCAGGCAATATAATTGAGAGTGATATATATTTCTAGAATTTTAATTTTTTTAATCTAAAAATTGGGAGCCTGTTTTATCATGGGCAGAAGGTGAGGTGCAGGATGACAGTTAATATAGGCTAAGGGTTTGATCCCTTTTTTACATTAGTTTCAGGGAAAAGTATTATCCAATTATGTATCAGGCTTGCATCAGACCAGCATAAAACTAGAGTAATTAAAACAGAAATAAAACACTTACAAAAAACATTAGTACCTTCTGTCTTTCTCAACAGGAAGTCTCCTCACCAAACGAGATAGAGAAAGAAGCCTTGGGAAAAAAATTCTCTCTGGCTCCTTGGCTATACCACCAGGTAAGCAGATATCATCAGTAAACTTCATTCCTGACATTGCTCCAGGCTTTTGTATATGCACAACTAAGCCCAGAAGAGGAGTTGATAAGGGATGCCAAAGTCTGTACCTATTGATCAAAGATTGGAATTTACTGCTACCTAGAAAGGTCTACCCAATTTCAGCTTCTGCAGTGTATCTAGCAGAGGGAATGATAAATACCACTGTGCCATTGGGGCTGTCAGTTTAGAGAGTGGCATGAATGATGATAAAAGACAAACACAAATTCCAGAAAAACTTGGATTGGCTTTCCTGTCAACGCTACTGAAATGGGAGATGGGAAACTATTGATAGAAAGGACGGAGTGTCCCTGATGCAACGTTATATAACAATGACTATGCTGTGCAAAGATACCTTTCACTGTCTCTGGAGAAGCAGGAATATGTCCTTCTGCAGAGCAGAATTTGAGAAAAGACCCTGTATTTTCCTTCGGAGGGAAACCAAAGCAGAGAGAGAATGGAACTTGAAAAGTTGCAGAGAAAGTTTAGAATGCCATCAGATTCTCTGAGCGTGTGTGAGAAGTTTTCTGCCTCCTCTATCCACCTCACCGTTAGAAAGAGATGGCGTCACTCTGGTTTTGGAAGAATAGCCCATCTGAAGAACGACTTGATTATTTGCTTTTCATGTTGCCAGATGTAGCAACATTGCCTTTGGGGCAACTAAGAGATCATCTAAGTAACAAAGCAAGAGATATTTCAAGACATGGTACTAAAACATTTTGTTTATTAAATTAATTAGTATTTAGCTGGGTGTGGTGGGGCGTGGTGGCACACACTTGTAATTCCAGTGCTTGGGAGGCTGAGACAGGAGGATTGAACAGGTTCGAAGCCAGCCTCAGCTACTTAGTGAGGCTCTCAGCAACTTAGTGAGACCCTGTTTCCAAATAAAATATGGTATGGGAGTATAGCCCGGAGGTAGAAAAGACCCTGGGTCTTTTCTCCACTCACTACCACAAAAAAATTAATTAGTATTTGTAAAGAGTTTAGACTAGTGCTTGAAAAATATTAAGTGATCCATAAATGGTAGCTATCACAGCAGACAGTATATCTTGTTCCATATCCCTTGGCGTGGCTATGAGTCCCTGTGCACATGTACACTTCTTGGCAGGAGAACCTAGAAATGCTGGGGGATGGAGGGGCCCTCGAAGCAACCCTCAACCAATAGAAATGGGAGTTGATAGATAAACAGCCCAGCTTCCATGTCCTAGAGTGGGCTAATTCTGAGGTATTTTCTATAATCTTCCTTAGAGGATCCCCAGTAGAATTACATTCAGTTGCCCTTTTCTCTCTTTCTCTCTCTTTCTTTCTCTCCCTTTCTCTCTCTCTCTCTCTCTCTCTCTCTCTCTCTCTCTCTCTCTCTCTCTCTCTCTCTCTTTCTCTCTCTCTCTCTGTAATGGGGATTGAACCCAGGACCATTCTACCTCCAAGGTACATACCACACCTCTTTTTATTTGGGAACAAAGTCTCTCTAGATGGCTGAGGTGATCCTCCAACCTGCAGTCCTCTTGTCTCAGCCGCCCAAGTACTGCAAGCACTGCAATTATAGGTGTGCTCTACCACACCCAGCTTCTATCTTTCTTGCCTCACTTTCTCCACTCTCTCTACTGTGATTCCTAGGGTGGCATCCTATATAAACTACCTGACACTAAATCCTTTCGCAGGGTATATCTGTTGGAAAATTAGAACTAAGAAAATTGCTGTTGACATTAACCACTGCTGAGCACAAGAATTTTTGTGGCACAAAATTTTATTATTTATAGCTACATGATAATTTATCATGTGAAAATAAATAGATACATACTGGTTTGGGGAGTTTATAGAACATGACCAGCAATTACTGAAGTAATAAGAAACAGGCTTTGGGAACTGTAGCTAGAAATGAAAGAAAAATATTCATAGGTACAAAACTGGTGGAAGAAGTCATGGCTGAATGATAACATGTACAGCAACTCCTGTACTCATGGCCCATAAACTTTATCATGTTTTAGTATGAATAGTAAA
This sequence comes from Muscardinus avellanarius, assembly GCF_963383645.1. Taxonomy (NCBI): domain Eukaryota; kingdom Metazoa; phylum Chordata; class Mammalia; order Rodentia; family Gliridae; genus Muscardinus; species Muscardinus avellanarius. Next base: position 32,048,457 of record NC_137792.1, read on the forward strand.
ACATGTACAGTATGCATGCACAGTGGCCTGTACAACTGAATAGGGAAAAAAACCTATTCAAGGCTTTTAGTTCAGTATAAATTCATTCCACTAAAGGAAAATGCCATCCTAAACATTTTTTACTTGCAAAACAATCTTCAAGCTATAGAGCAATTTATTTCACATGACATTTACAGAAAATCAACAGAAGTAGCTTTTATAACGTGTGAATCCACAAATCACGTTTCCTCGCTATGGTTATGCATTGAAATCTCTTGAGGTCTCTTCTGGTGCTGCCCCTGGGAGAGAGCCTTTAGAGATGATTGTTTCTGTTCACATAAGTATCCTTTTCTCAATGGAAAATTTATATTATTCCCTACTGGGGCACTGCTTCCTTCATTCCCAGGCCCACAAAGACAGTCATTGACAAGCACTGCCACATTCTGCCTTAATGCTTTCATTGTCTTCAACATTTCATATGGTGCTTTACTTGAAACAAACAAACAAAAAATTGAAATGTGAAATTAAAAAAAAGAACTGAAGTGGACTCAAGACTTATTTGCAGAATGTAATTTTAACTGCTGCTAAATAATCTAAATATGGAGATATTCATGAATTCAATGCTTATCATTATACCAGAATCCAGTGAAATTCGATGACAGCATTGGCACATAACCTTAGCACATCATTATTCCAAATGACCTTTTCTCCTTCTCACGCATTCCCTTCAATATGTGCAGGGTGTGTTTCATAATGTCAGCCAAGCTCAAGGTAGTGTGGGCTTTCACTTGCAATGCGTAATCATAGCATCGACCCTCCAGCCTAGGCCATTGCAATTTACCATTTAATGCTGGTCAACAGAAGACAAATGGTAAGCAATCGCTTTCTATTGGCTTGTTCAGAAATAATCATCATATTTTGAATTTTAATTTATTAAGCCCTTTCCCCCTAATTGAACCAAGATTTAGATCTGAGGGACTTACTTACAGGTTTTAAACAAGGACATTGTGATTGCCAAAATGAGGACAAATTAAAATATAATCCAGATGTAAGCTTACAGATGAGCAAGGTAGTATTGGAAAAGCAGAGGATGTGCTGTCAATGAAATCAGGGTTTAGTTGTGATTGGCATAGTTTGTCTATAGGAAGGAAGGCATTTGGATAATGGTCAATAAGAAAGAAATCCCCAAAGATAGGTTTTTATTGAAAGTACACTAACCCAAAGAAGGCAAGGATCTTGCCAGATCCTCTCCCATCAGCTGAACTTTCTGATATTATTAACAGCCTTTAACACATAAAGCCACCTTGTGAACGTATACTAAGACTGCTTTATATTTCTTTAGAAGAGCATGGCTATAAGAGTTATGCAGAAACTTCATAATTTGAGTTATAGAAAAAATGTTTCTTGATAACCATAGTGGCCTTCTTAGGAGGATGGGTCTTGTTAAATTGGGGATTTAATGTGTGTGTGTGTGTGTGTGTGTGTGTGTGTGTGTGCGTGCGCGCATGCATGCTGGGGATTGAGCCCAGTCCTATTTTTATTTATTTTTTATTTGGAAACACGGTCTCACTAAATTGATGAGACAGGTTTTGGACCTGTAATTCTTCTATCTCAGCTTCCCAAGTACTGGAATTACAAGTGTGTGCCACCACACCCAGCAAGGGACTTCTTTTCTTATTGTGGTAAATTCACATAAAAAATTTATCATGTTGCTGGGTGTGATGGTGTATATCTGTAATCCAAATACTTAGGAGGCTAAGACAGGAGAATCACAGGTTTCAAGTGCACAGGAACTTAGGGAGACCCAGTTTCAAAAGTAAAGATAAAATGGACTGGGGGTGTAGTTCAGTGGTAAAATGCATCTGGGTTCAATTCCCTATTACCCACACACAATTCTTCATGCCAGATAAAGGCTTCCTAATTGTTTTTTTTTTTTTTGTTTTTTGTTTTTTGTTTTTTTTTTGGTGCCACTGATCCCTATGGCAGTCTGGCATAATCTATGGACCTTTTCTCAGAAGCAAATTTTTTTTTTTTGGTGGTGGTGGTACTGGGGTTCCTGGAAACCCTTCTACCTCCGGGTTACACTCCCAGACCTATTTTATATTTTTATTTGGAAACGGTCTCTTAAGCCAGCGTGGCTGGCTTCGAACCTGCGCGATCGTCCTGTCTCCGCCTCCCAAGCACGGGGATTACAAGTGTGCGGCACCACGCCCAGCCTCAGAAGCAAATTTTCAGTTGCATAAAATAAAATACCTAGATCCTCAAAAGCAAACCAATAACTTAGACATTTTGTTATCAAGAGTTACAAGAAGCCAGGCGTAGTGGCGCACACTTGTAATCCCAGCATTTGAGATGAGACCAGAGGATGTGGTTTGTGGATAGCCTCAGCTACTTAGTAAGGCCCTCTGCAACTTAGTGAAACCCTGTTTCAAAATCAATAATAAAAAATAGGGCAGGGGGTGTAGCTCGGTGGTCGAATTTCCCTGGGTTCTGTTCCCAGACCCACACAAAAAGAAAAAAGTTACAAGAATCAGTGGGGTAAGAGAGTAGGGTGAGAGCCAGGGACAAACTCACCAAATGTTGCTTGTATGTATAGCTTTATCACTCTGAACTTCATCATGATGTATGATTACAATGTAATAATAATAATAATAATAATAATAATAATAATAATAATGATAATAAAAAGAATCAACAGCGCTAGCCACAGCTAAACATGCCTACAATCCGAGTACATTGGAGGTTGAGAGAGGAAGATCATGGATTCAAGGCTAGCCTTAGAAACTTGGAAAGACTCTGCTTCAAAATAAAAATAAAAAGGACTTGGGGTTGTAGCTCAGAGCTGGGATGCCTCTAGGTTTAATCTTCAATACCTACAAAAAATATTCAAATATGTGAAATAGTAATATATGTGCTTCTTAAATCATTAACAGCATGCATTATTTTAGGAGGCAAGACTAATAGGGAGCATAATTTTAAAATGGTGATGAAGTCAAGCATGGTGGCACTGGCCTATAATCCTAGTACTTGGGAGGTTGAGACAGGAAGATTACAAGTTTGAAGCCAGCCTCAGAAGCTTAGCCAGATCATGTTTCAAAATAAAAAACTAAAAGAGCTGTGGTATAGCTCAGAGGTAGAATGTCCCTGGGTTCAATTCCTAATAAAAAAATGATGAAATGATGATGATAAACAGAGATGTTCTGATTTAGCAGCAACAACTGAGATATGAACTCAGCATATCTGTGACTTCCTTTGGTGGCAAGGGTCTTGGACACTGCTAATATTGCTATAGTACGTTGCCTGGATTCATAATAGAAACAAATATTAAATTTTAATTATAGGCTATTAAAAATATGGATACCTCAAACTCTTAGCTCCAGGTTAAGAATTCCTACATAAAATACAAAACTTTTGTTCTAGTTAGATTTGGGAGCAGGTTCTTTTTGCATAATAACAGAAAGGTGAAGCAGTTGGACCCAAACAGAGCTCAGCCTGGAAGAGACAAGGCCAGGTCATTACAACCCTGGAGGGCAAAAGGAACACTTGTTTCATGGCCAGAGAGAGAAGTTCCAGATGATATTCAGTTATACTTGGCTTATATGGAAGAGGTAGAAGTAGAGGAGGGGCAAGACCCTGAGGTACAGTTCCCTCCCTCTCTCTTCGAAGCTAACACCTGCAGTCTGGAGTGATCTGCTCTGCATTGGAGTTCAGAGACAGATGCTAGGACTCTGGCTAATAGAGGATCATGGTCCTGCCTGCTCTGACCTTATACAGAAGTCACTGCCTTTCTTTCTTTCTTTCTTTCCTTCTTTCTTTCTTTCTTTCTTTCTTTCTTTCTTTTCTTTCTTTCTCTTTCTTTTTTCCTTCCTTCCTTCCTTCCTTCCTTCCTCCCTTCCTTCCTTCTTTCCTTCCATTCTTCTTTCTTTTCTCTATTCTTTTCTTTTTTTTTCTTTTGTGTGGTATTAGGGATTGAACCCAAGGGTTTTCAACCTCTGAACTACACCACTAAACATTTATTGATTGATTGATTGATTGATTGATTGATACAGGGTCTCACTAAGCTGCTGAGACTGGTCTTGAACCTGAGATCCTCCTGTCTCAGCCTGCAGAGTACTGGGATTACAAGCACGTGCCAACAGACCTGCTGCCATTTTCTTATTGTTAGATGTCACCATATCTCAGACACATCTGAGTCCAAGAAAGATGGTGATGTCAAAGCAGATTTATGCTGTGAGTGAGGCAGTAAGGTGTCGTGGTCCAGAGCACACATTGTGGAATTTGACCCTGGCTCTGTTTTTCTCTTTACCTCTGCAAGTAACCCTGTGTGAAAGAGGGGAATCACCCTTCATCGTGCTTTGTGAGAATTTAACCCAGCCAAATGTGCAAAGTGTGTGGTTTATGGTGCACAGTAGGTATTCAACAAAGTAGCTCTTATTATTATTGTTATTGTTACTATTATATAAGCTTGCTGCCATAGGAGATAACTTAGACTTGAATTTTAGTAAAAAGCTCAGAAAAATCCTTACATAAAGACTTTGAATTGAATCTTTTTTTAGAATTTTATTGGTGCATTAAAATTCTACATTGTGGTGAGATTTAAAGTGCTATATTTATTTAAATATTTACAATAATGCCTTCTATATACTTCGCCCCCTGTCCATGTACATTTCATTTCTCTTCTTCATTCTATTCTTGTTCTTCACTGTCCTTTTTTTCAAAAAATAAAGGTTTGAAAAATATCCTTATCATTTGTCTCCCACTTTCTACCACCATAAACACTGTACCTGTGTAAGTGCACACATGCATATACATATATGGCACACACATATGCATGCATGCATGCTCATGTGTGTCTACATGTGTGCATGCACATGTACACACATGTATGCACATACACAGTATTCTCTCTCCTCTGCAGTAAAAGAATCAAATCCAGGCCTCCTGCTTGGAACTGCAGAACATTACCGTCAGGCTGGTCCATTAAATATCATTTGAAAGTCAATTTTATCCCAGAGTGGTAAGTAGTATGCGTGCTTATGTCTTCATCTACCTTAATTAGGAAAAGCAATTTGCTGCACATTTCTTTAAAAAAGAGGGGAAAAAAACTGATCAAATTTGAGCTTCTGATAGATTGAAATGCAGTGTATGTTGTGGTGGTGGTACAAAGATGTGAAACCACTTCCCACATCTAAATTATGGCTTGGTCTAAAAACAGTCCAGCCTTATGACTCGCATGTTTTCTAAGTAACTTGTGCAATTACCCATAATTATGGAAATAGGGACTGTCTCCTGAAAGCTAGCCCCTCCTCATTTTGTTTCTCAAACCCAGAATAGAAAACTCCATTTTGAGTCTATCACAGGAGATGTTTCCATCCTATCATATTTTCTGTGATTCTATACCATTAACAGGCTCAAGACCATTTTCCCACATCTCCCTTTGCCAAAATGGTTGGAGCAGCTGAGAAACTTCAGTTCTGCTGAATGTAGGTCTCTGCTTTTCTCATTTATGTCTTTTAACTAGGCCAGACCAATTTTAACTCACATGGGTGCCTCTGACTTTGGTCCTTCTGATATACAGGCAGGGTGCCAGTGGCAACTTAGCTGGCACTCTGATGGCCCTGGAGTGTCTGGAGGGCTGCAGAAACAAGACAAATGGAAGTATTTGTACTTGAGGAACTAAGTAATTGGAGGGGAGATACAGGCCCTATTAGTAGGCTCAGCCAGGGAGGCAGCAGCCAGACCTAAGGGACACAGCCTGATAAGAGTGCTTTGGACTTTAGAAGGGAGATGGGGATTGTAAGTACATGTCCTGTGGACACTGGCACCCTGTGAAGCCTCTAGACTCATGTCTGGGTCCTGGTCCCAACCTCATAAGCTATTTGCCACACGACACGCAAATAATAGTTTTTATATCATGAATCAAATCAATCCCGTTATGGCAGTAAATGAAGATCACGTTCTGAAAGCTTGCTTCTCCCATTTCGTCATGTACTTCTCTTCACTTTGCTCTGGGTTTTCTGCCACCAGGCCTTCTCTCTCTTCCTCAGCTAGGCCCACTCTTGCCCTACTGCTTATATATTTGCTCTTCCTTCTGTCCTGAATAATTTGCACTGGATCTCAGTGTAAATATAAATTTCTTCAATTTTTTTCTAAACCGTTTCTCTCTAGAAGTGGCTCTTCCCATGCCCTGGGGATTGAGCTCGGGACATTGTATCTCTGAGCTATACTACCCCCAGCAATATTCTTTTTTATTTGAAACAGGTTCTCGCTACATTGCTGAACCTGGCCTTAAACCTGCTATCTGCCTGTCTCAGCCTCCTAAGTACTGGGATTACATGGCTCTGAGATGTCCTACACAGAGATGTAGCCTGTGATGGTTATTTTTAGGTGTTAGCTTGATCAGATCAAGGAATACCTAGAGTGGCGGTGCATGTGTGTAATTCCATTACTTGGTAGGCCAAGACAGGTGGATCAGAGATTTGTGGCCAGTCCTAGAAACTTATACCCTCAGCAACTTAGTGGGATCCCATTTCAAAATAAAAAAGAAAATAAGGATAGGAGTATGGCTCAGAGGTAGAGTGTCCCTGAGTTCAATCCTCAATATCACACAAAGATAAGAGGGAAGGAGGGAAGGAAGGAAGGAAGGAAGGAAGGAAGGAAGGAAGGAAGGAAGGAAGTTAGTTGTTAAAGCATTCTGGGTGTGTTTGTGAGGGTGTTAACCAGAAAAGATTAGTGTGAGAATCTGAATGATCTAGGTGGGGATATTCCCCCTTTGATATGAACAGGCACCATTCAGGTGCCCAGGGGCCCAGAGAGAAGGAAAACAGAAAAGGAAAATGTGTCTCTCCCTTAAGCTGTTGTACATACTTTCTTTTTGTTCTTAGATAGCAGATCTCCAGAATCACTAGCTTTTGGACTTCAGTACCTAAGCCAGTGATTACCTGGTTTCTTGGGCCTTTGGCCTTGGACAGAGAGTCACACTGTTGGCTGCCCCAGTTCTGGACACCTTGATACTTGACTCTGCCATGCTTCCAGCATCCTAGGGTTGCCAATTTGCAGATGACCTATCATGGAACTTCTCAGCCCCCATAATCACAAGAGCTATTTTCCCTAATAAATTCCCTCTTTTATCTCTCCTATTCCTTTTTCTTTCTGGAGAACCCTCACTAATCTGCTGTCATTCTTTTCATTTCTCTGCTCCAAACACTGGAACAGTGCCTGTCATACCCTAGATGCTCACCAAGGGACTGATTCACAAAAGAGCTGTAAGTAAAACTAACAGAGTTATGCCATTCAATTTGGGAACCCAGAGGCATACAAATCACATTGCTACGGGACCCCCTCTAATAGAGGGTATCTCAAAAATCTGAGAAGCGTTATCTGCATTGTTCCATGCAGCTGAGTTCTGCCAGCACCCCAAGATTCCCCGCTTTAATGGTGTTGCTCAGTGGAAAGTAATAGAACAAATATGGCTCCCAGTGAGGGGTGACAGATAGATATGAAGATATCTGAGTGAACTCGTTCGTCGGCATGTGTGAGACACCACTGGAGCCTCCTATAACTACTACTGATAGAGGCGTGGGTGGGCAAAACATCTGTTATTATTTGTGATATAAGTCTATCAGATCACTGGCTTGGACAGGGAAACTCAAGTAATAACAATATCTGGGAGAAAATGTAGGAAAAACATAGCAGCCAAGGATAATGCACACTGCTTCAAAGTTTATAAACTCCTAAAATAGGTCAGCTATCCATGGGATTTCATTAGCTCATGAGAAATTGTACTGGCTAAAAAGAGGGAGGGGGCATGAGTTTGTTTTAACAGTGTTATTCTTGCATCTATTGACAATGTGGCCATGGAAGACAGCGTGAGTCCAGAGGCCTAGGGCCTGAAAGAAATCAAGTGGTGGAAAGATGAATTAGAATTTAAATCAAACAAGCAAACCAAGGCACGAGTGGTGTACAGGGCAGAGCATTAAAAACCTCTCTACCTCTGTGTAGGAAGTATGAGCCTGCTGAGGTCTGGGGATTAGTTGATGAGATAGATAAGCGTTGCTCCATGAATTCTATAATGGAAATAGATGCTGTCCCAGAAGTTATTCAGATAAGATGTTTAGAAACATCTATGTAGCGTACAGGTAGCTTAATTCTCAGCTGCTATGAGTCTTCCTGGGCATGAAGATTGCTCTTCATAACCTTGGAAATATTTTTTCTATGTTTATTCAACCAATGAATATATATTGAGACCTTAACATGTGTCAAACAATGAGTTAAGCACTAAGGGAGTAGCAGTGAACAAAACAGAGATAATATTACATATTTATCTAAACGAAAAGAAAGTGTAGTTCCATACAAAGACGTGTATATACCTGTTCATTGGACCTTTTCTCATAATAGACAAACACAACTCAAATGGCCATCTACTGGAGAATAGATAAGCTAGCTGTTATACATCCACATGATGAAATACTACCTAGGAATAAAAATGTATGAATTATTGATAAGTGCAGTCCCATGGATGAATCTCAGAAAGTATTATGCTACCTGAGTAAAGACAGACACAGGACTACATACTGTATTATTTCATTTATAGGATATCATCCCAGAGAAGGCGATTCCATGGAGAAAGAAAGCAGATCAGTGAATGTCAGTAGCTATAGGGGATTGACTACAAAGGGTCACAAAGTAACTTTTGGAATGTTGGAAATTTTTATATCTTGATTTTTTTCTTGTGACTATATGACTGAATACATGTCTCAAACTCATTTAGCCCTATTCTGTAAAGGGCTGAGTTTTGTTGTATGTGAATTGTACCTTAAGAAACCCAATTTAAAACAACCAAGGAATTATATTCTAATGGAAGGACAGATATTAATGAGTCTATATGTCAGATTGAGTACACTCATTTTTGCTCCACAACACTTCCTGTCAGCCCACTTAAAATTCCACTTGTGGCTCCCCATGATCATGCCTCTAAAGTCACACTGGGTTCATGTTCGCAGACCCTCTCTTCAAGTGGGCACTTCATGCTTTTTCATTTCTACTCTAGGGCTTCTCCAAAACCTTGGCTCTGTTCAACCCAGGCAAGTGCTCCCTAGATGTGTGGGTGTGTTAACTATTAGGGCACTTTGGGCAAAAGTTCTAGGAGACATTCTGTACACTTCCCAAGAGGTCTTAGAGAAACTGCCTGTGGCCTAAGTGGTAATATAAGCACCCTTTTATTATCTTTTCTTTCTTCCCTGCCCCATTCCCCATTTCCTCACTCCTGCTTCATGGGACTATCTCTCCAAATTAACTACCTGCACTGGAGCTCTTGTCTCAATTTCTGTTCTCAGAGGACCCAAACTGAGATATAATGTAATTTCAGATAATAGAAAAAATGAATTAAGTAGAGGGGTTAGAGAGATAGGAGTGCTACCACAGATAAAGTCAGGGAAGGTTTGGATGAAATGAGGACCTCTGAGTGGAAACCTGATTATAGCAAAGGAATGAGTCATGTGGCTTTTGGGGGGAAGAATATTTGGAACTGAGGAAATAGTAAGCCTAAACATACAACATTCTAGAAATGGCAAAGAGTTCACTGTAGCTGAAGCTCAGTGAGTAAACAATTAGAGCCTAGAGGTATTAGGGCAAGATCATATAGGATCTCACTGGTCATGCAAAGGACATTAGGTGTGTGTGTGTGTGTGTGTGTGTGTGTGTGTGTGTGTGTAGTACTGGGCATTGAACTCAAGAACATTTTACCTCTGACCTATACTCTCAGTCTTATTTTATTTTATTTTATTTTTTGTGCAACTGGGGGTGGAACCCAGGGGCTTTTCTACCTCCGGGCTATAATCCCAGACCAATTTTCTATTTTATTTGGAAACAGGTTGCTGAGAGCCTCACTCAGTAGCTGAGAGCTACTAAGTTGCTGAGAGCCTCACTCAGTAGCTGAGGCTGGCTTTGAGCCTGTGTGAACCTCTTGTCTCAGCCTCCCAAGCGCTGGAATTACAAGTGTGCACCACCACACCCAGCTATTTTTTTAATTTTGTAAAAGGGTTTTGCCAAGTTTCTGAGGCTAGCCTAAAACCTGCAATCCTCATGTCTCAGCTTCCCAGGTACTGAAATTACAATCATGTGCCACAGCATTTAGCTGACATGAGACTTCTTTATTAATGAATTCAAAATCAACAGAGAGTTTGCACAGAATAATAAGATGATCTGACTTAGGTTTTTAAAAGGACAACTCTGGCTCTTGTGTTGAGATGAGGCTGTAGGGTTGGTGGTTAAAGAAGGGATACGTCAGAAGCCTGTTTTAATAGTGTCAGTATAAAATTGATGGTGGGTGGAGTCCGGGTGATAGCGGTAATTTCTGCTGAGAAGTGCTTAGATTCTGAATATACTTAGCAGTTGCAACTGACAAAATTTACTGAGTACTTAAATGTAAAATTAAGAATAAGGAGAAGATTCTGGTTTGACACCAAGATCTCTATCCAGAGTTATTTGAAGAATGGTGTTGTTTATTACACTGGGGCAGACCTTAGGAAAGAACAGTTTGGGTGAAGGGTTAAAGGTTATGGTTTAAGATGTCTAAATTTGAGAGGCCTAATCTATACCCAATAAAGATGTTGAGGTATCAGTTGGATATACAAGACTGGAGGTCAGGAGAGTTGTCAAGGCTAAAGATATATTTGAAAATTATGGCAAATGAATGATATTTAAGGTGAGGTGATCCAAAATGAGACTACCTAGGTAGTAAGCATAGGGCTGAATGATAGCTTACATCTACATTTAGAGGTCAGGAAGGTGAAAGGTAATCAGTGAAGGAAACTGACAAGGAGCATCAACATGGGTAGAAGGATGTTATTGTTTGGATCTGGAAGGTTCCAAAAGACTCATATGTTGAAGGCTTGGTCCCAGATGTAGTAATGTTCTGAGGAGGAGCTTTGGGGAACTGATGGGATCCTGAGTGGTCCAATCTCATCAATGAACTCATTGATGGAATCAAAATTGAAGGGACTATTAGGAGGTGGTGGAAATCTTAGAAAGTGGAGGCTGGTTAGAATTAAGTGGCTGGAAGCATGTCCTGAAAGGGATGTTTTGTCCCCAGCCCTTTCTTTGTTCCCTTTGCTTTCTATCTGCCATGAGATGAGCAGCTTTCTTTTCGCAACCATAATCTCCCACCATGATGTTTCTGCCTCCTCACAAGCCTACAAGGATGGAGCCAGATGACCATGAGCTGAAACTTCTTAAGCTGTGAGCCAAAATAAATCCTTCCTCATGTAAGTTGTTTTCCTCAGGCATTTTGTCATGCTGGCAAACATCTGACTGGCACATCAGAGATCCCAAAAAGGTGGTATCTGCAAAGCCTAGAGAAGAAAACATTGCCTCAAGGAGAAGTAGTGCCAATGGGTTAAGCTAAGGTGAGGCCTGAAAATTAGCATGAGGCTTAATTGTGAAGGTCACTGGTGACCTTAAACGAGCAGTTTCATTAGGATGGTGGAGATGAAAGCCTTCTTGGAGAATTCAAGGAAGAAGAGGGAGAAAAAAGAGAAGTAAGGGAGAAACAGCTCTCAAGTTTAGAAATAGGAAATATCAGAGAAATGAGAAAGTACATGAAGGGAGATATGGGATCAAAGGAGATTTTTTTTTTTTAGATTCATGATATTAGGGAAAGTTTGTATGCTGGCAGGGATATTCTAGTATGGTGAACTAATCTAATGAGGCAGGAGGGAAATCTTAAGCAGGCTAAGGGGGTGTGATACAGAGCACATACAGATTGTGTTGGCTTAGAGTTCATTCACTGTGATGGGAAAGAACACAGAGTATACGATTTCAGGGACATTTGATAGGGTAGTATAGAATTTATCTTCTGATTATGTCTGTTTTCTCAGTAAAATATGCAAGATCATTAGCTGAGAGTGAAGATGAAAGGGCGAATATCAGAGATGTGAAGAGGGAAGAGAAAGAGGAGAAAATTTTGGCGACTGACAGCATAGACATATTAGGGATCTAGGAAGTAATACATACCTTAAAGTTTGTGGTCATGAATTTTACATTAGACCCTGTCACCACAGAGCTGCCTTAGGTCCTTGAGTGTAGGTGGCAACAACATGGACAGGTGGATTTGAAAAGCATTGGGCATAGTAGAGCATGCCTTTAATCCCAGTACTTGGGAAATAGGAGGATTGTAGGTTCGAGGACAGCCTCAGCAAGTAGTACAACTCTCATCTACCTAGTGAGACCCTGTTTCAAAATAAAGATAAAATTGGGTTGGTGGTATAGTTCAGAGGTAGAATTCCCATGGGTTCAGTCCCATGGGACTTTCTTTCTTTACAGAAAGAAAAAAAAGGAAAGAAGGAAGGAAGAAAGAAAAGAAAGAGAAATAAAGAAAAAAAGGAAAGAAAAGCATTGGGATATGAAGATAAAGGGGAAAGATGAAGAAACAGGTGGTTGGAGTTATGGGAAAGGAAGCAGTTTTATGGTAGAATCGAATGCAAGTAAGGAAAGAAGATGGTAGGAACAGTGAACAGGAACTCCCAACAAACTCTAAGAACTGTTGAAGTTTGGGGATTAGAGAGTGATGTGGACCTGTAGGAGATGGTAGTGGAAAAGGGGAACACTTAAAACTGAGATTGGGGACGCAGTCAATGTAATGACAGGATCTAGGGTGTGGCCACTGAAGTGAATGGCTGCAATAGGGTAGGGAGAAGAAAAGTCAAAGATCTGAGAAGCTGGAGAGTTGAAATGACAAACAATTTTGGTTATCAAAATTACTAAGAACTATGATAGGTACAGTGCTGAAGGACTAGGGTAATCAGGTGCTTAAATCTTCAAGAAATGAGAAGGGAGTGAATGGGAGATGTGTAAGTTATTCTGTAACTTATTTCGTGTACTCTCCCTGTGCTGTTGACTCTTTTCATGTATGTGTATTGTTTCTGTTGAACTACTTCCCACCCTATTCCCAACTATGCTATGAGCTCATGGAAGGGACTATGTTATTATTTTGTAGCTAAGCTAGAGCTTAGACAAAAGGTGTTTGCTACTAGATTGTCAGAAAGAGCAGGGCATTCTTTCATCAGTCCGTTTCCTAGAATTTCTAAAATGTCAAACAATATGGAGATTCCTCCCCCCGCAGAAAAAAGCACTACCATATGATTCAGTAATCCCACTACTGGGTACATATACCCAAAAGAGATGACCGCAAACAGACATCTGAACTCCTATGTTTACTGTGGGACTATTTACAATAGCTATTATATGAAACACAACAAAGTGTCCATTAACAGATAATGAGATAAATTAAATGTAATATAGATATACAATAAGATAATCCTTAGCCATAAACAAAAAGGAAATCTTGCCATTTGTGACAAGGATGAATCTGGAGGACATTATGTTAAGTGAAATCAGTTCACCACAAAGCCAAGTACCACATGATCATTCATGTCTGGAATCTAGAAAAGTTGATTTCATAGAAGTTAAAAAATAAAAAATAAAGTGGGATGGTGGTTAGTAGAGACTGAAGTGGTTAGGGGAAACAGGGGGATGGAGACTTAATAATCAAAGAGTATCTAATTACAGTTAGAAAGAAGGAATACATTTCAAGAGCTCTATCATACAGAAAGGTGACTGTAGTTAGTGACAACATATTGTGTTATTGAAAAATGTAAAAAAGTGGATGTTCAGTGCTCTCACCACAAATATGATAACTATGCGAGGCAATGCATTCATTAATTAGCTAGATCTAACCATTCCTCCGTGTATGCATATTTCAAAACAACATGTTGTACATAATAAAAACATATAATGCTATCTGTCAATTAAAAATAAATTAAAAAGAATACCAGATGTCTGTTCAGATACACTTCAGCCCTTGTAGCAACTGCAGTTCTAAAGATAGCACAACCAAGTCAACTGAACGTTACCAGTTATTCTGGGTATTCTATTGATCAGTGCCAGCCTTCAACCCAAGAGATAATGTTTTACAATCTACACAATTATGGGCCAAAGGTTAGGCTTTTGTAAACTGTGAGGAGACAGTTGATGTTTCTGATACTTTCCAATCTCACTGTATATGAATGGTAGTATCTAGTACTCCACTCCTAGGATCTGGCCACTGTAATATCTCATTTCATTTCTGCTAAAGCAGAGCTTTTCAAAAGTAAGTCAATTAGAATGAGTGAAGAAACTATGAAAACTGGTAATTTTCCTGATTCACTCTGAGCAATTAAACTAGAATCATTGAGAGCAAGGCCCAGGAGCCAGCATTTCCTCAATCCTTGTCAGACATTTTAGAGGGCCAAGTTTGAGAAGCAAGGTTACACCTATCCAGGTGTTTTCTTATTTTAACAGTGACCTCTTTAAGGGGACAGAACTCTCAAATCCAAAGGAAGAGATCTCTAATGGTGGAATTTGGGGCATCTGTCAGGATTCTATTGTGCAGCAGAGAACTGGCCTAAAGAGGTTAAGTTTAGCAAGTCAAGAGTAAAGTGGAAAAGGAAACATACCAGATGTAGTCAGTTTCTAATGGTGTAATTGGTCTCAAAACATGGTCCTTCCAAATAGTAGCAGCAGCACCTTCACCTGGGGACTCATTAAAATGCAGGTTCTCAGGCATTGTTTGAGACATGTTGAGTGGAAAACTGTGGGTGCAGCTAACACTGTTTTCACAAATCTGGATTTGTTGCCTATTTGAATATGAGAACCACTGTTCTTCACACCTGTGAGCCCATATCATGAGATGCACCTTCCCATGTGACCCATCTTAATGCAGGTTGAACTCATTCATCCTATGGACCAATGACTCCCTATGTCTGCTACTCTGAGGTGTTCTGAGTATGACAGAGACCTTGATTGGATTATTATTCCAGCCCACATGATAGCAATGGTGTCTGTATCTTCTCTGCCACCATTCTAATAAGTAATGGGACAAAGATGTTCATATAAGAGATAGCTCTTCACTTATAATTATGTATAGTACACGAGAGTGTACTTTTTTGTATGCATATAATTTTATTTTATTTTTTGTGCTTTTATTGGTGCATTAGAGTCTCACATCATAATGTAAATCATGTTGACAATGACATACATGCACACGCTCTTGGTGTCTTCCCTCCCTCCCAATACAAAGTACCCATACTGTACTTTTTAATAATTACTTAAAGTGTGTTCTGGAGTAGACATAATATTTGGAGTAAAGAACATATTGCCTTTCTTTTCAAAAAAAAAAAATAAAAAATAAATAAATAAATAAATAAATAAAAATTTAAAAAAAGAGATAGCTCTTCCTTTCCCCCAAACACTCTATAGTCTCTTCAGTGAGTAGTCACCCCAAGTTTATTCTCAAAGCAAATCTGGGGATAGAACCCAGGGATATTCAGCCTCCAAGCTATACCTGCTCCTTATTTTATTTTATTTTTTTTTAATTTGGAAACAGGGTCTTATAAGTTGCCAAAGCTGGCTTCAAACCTGCAATCCTCCTGTTTTAGCCTCTCAAGTACTGGATACCGGCATGTGCCACCGCATCCAGTTTGATACATGTTTTGACATAGGAAGACTACCTTCTGATGAGCTTGCTGACTACTTACCTATTGGGTTGAATTCCATTGCTGAAAGCCATAGGCAAATATCCTACCACTACTGTATTTTCCTTAAAAATGTCACTAATTTAAACAGGCATTAAGTAACATCAAAGTAGGAGTGTCCATCTTATGCAAAGTCACATACAATGATTTGGAATTACCTCTATCAGTATCTCCTCCATTAGTCCAGAAAAAGAAGGGTCCAATTGAATTATACAGGAGTGTTACATTGGGTGTTGATTATTTTTAAACTCATTCTATTATTTAAAGGTAATAGAGATTGCATAGTTTTATATGAACTGATTTTTATTCAGATTTGAAAGTCATTCACATCAAATTAAAATTCCTTTGGGCCCTCTAAAATGCCTTGAATTAAAGTTTATAATTTAATAACTAAAGGGTACAGAGGGAATGCGAACTGACTTTCTGAATCTTCAGTGATATGAAAATTTCCAGAAGATTCACAGTCTCTCCAAATTAATGTTTCTTCTATTTAGCAGACAGGGTTGTGATGGAGAAGGATCTAGATGGTGAGTCGATACCTGGAATCCATTCTCTCTAGGCTTTACTGAAAGCAAGTTAATGCAAAGGAAAAGAAAACTAGGGTACTTGGTGGCTCTCTTTGAAGGAAGGACTTAGAAAACCAGAGGGTACGAACATAGAGGAGGAAAGAGGGGAAAAAAGCATGCAAAAGGCTGATAGTAGCAAGGAAGCCACAGTGAACACAAATTGATATGAACACAAATGATGTCTAATTCTAAGGCAAAGATCTTCCTCTTTCCCTTCCTTCCTCCTCACTTCCTTGCTTCCTGCTTGCCTCCTTTCTCCTTCCTCCCTCTTTCTTTCTTTCCTCACTTCCTCTCTTTTCCCCTACACATCCTTTTATCAACCATTTACATAACTGAGCAAGAGTTCATTAAACCTCTCTCAGTTCCAGAGATGTGGGAAGTACTAAGCAGCGCTTAGACTGGAGTTAGAGGAGCTTCTGCCCCTGGACTTCAGAACCCTTGCCATTCATAGTATAAGTGGACCAGCAGCATCAAGCATCTCCTGGAAGTTTGTTAGAAATGCAGACAATTTAAGGCAATTTAAGGAATCACAATTTGCATTTTAATAAGATTCTTAGGTGACTAGCATGCATATTAAAGTTTGTAAAGAACCATTTGCAAGGCCCTCTCCTCTGGCGTACCACTCTTTACCAAGATTAGGAAGGATCAAGAACTTGCCTATCTCCAAGAACAACCTCTAGATTCCTGGACCTCTAAATTCCCTGCCCCAAAGTCCCAAGCTTGCTTCCAAGGCCTACACCCAACTGATGGTACAGTCAAGACTCAATCCTCAGGCCTAAAGGGGGCAGATGTGACTGTTTGGAGGGCAGAAGCTGGAAGATCTAGGGAAGAAACTTGGAGAGGTAGCTGAAAAATCCACATACATGGGCCGTGGGGCTCCCTCTGTGCAATGGACGTGTGGTGGCCAGGGGGAGGAAGAAGTGGCTGAGTGCCAGCTCTCTCTGCTCCTCCAAATTCCACTGTAGATCTCCAATGGGTCCCGAACTAAATTCACACTTGTCCTTCCAAGTTGTTATGACGGTTTGTTTGTCAAGATAGAAGGAAAGAAGCATTTTTTTATTTAAACATTTGTTAGTTTGATATATAACTTTTAAACATTCAGACATATGGTATGTGGGCCTCTGTTTGTACTCTTGGCTCAGTCCTGCAGATGTTCGGGGTGAGCCTGCTCATGATGAGATGCAAAGACATCTGAGGTTTTCCAGCACAGCATGTTCCTCTTTGTCTTCAGGAAACCCAAACATGGGGTGGCAAAAACTGCCTAACTCTCTCCCAAAAGCTGCATTCCTTTGTGTGTGTGGGAACCCCTCCTAAGCCTGGCTATTTAGAAGATTTCCGTATAGGAGACATTTGTCCATCCTGCAATCAAACCTTCCTCTGGTTTCTCTGAATTTTCCCATATCATTCTTTTGGGGTCCAGGCTCATAACAGAAATGGCAGTCTAGCCTAAGCATCTGCCCAATGCAGGGTACTGAGCCCAGATTCTCTAGCTTAGCAAACCTGGCATCTTGGGCCCCATCTTTGAAAATCTGATTTGCTAAAGATGAGATCCAGAGATCTACATTTTGGGAAATACTGGTGAATCTGTTTTTCAGGGTTGGGGAAATCTGAGTCTAAAGAAAAGGCCCTATGTAGCCTATATTCTGTTATAGCCCAAGTTGTGACTACCAATTAGCTGCACAGACACTCCTGACTCATGAGTGGCTTGGAACTCATGAAATACCCTGCAGTCAGTGTAACTAACATTTATTAGGCATCAACTCCTCATGGAGGAATGTAATGGGCCAGGAACTGACCAAAATATAAGACACTGCTCCAGTCATGAGAAGTTTGGACTCAGTCTGTCTATTTACACAGTTAGGACTGTCATTAATATAAATTAGGAATATCTATTTTGTTTTGTAAGTAAAGTGCTGTGTTCAGAGAAAATAAGCAAAGGGCAGAATACAGATGAAGGATGCATTATCTAGTTAAGGACAATGTATTGAATGAATCTATAGTTACAAAATCAAATATTTTAACAATCCCAATGACAATTATAATAAATCTTAACGAAAAATCATCAAAGCCTCGTTTTTCTAAAGAAAATTTAAGCCACTAAAAATGGAAATTCTGAGTTCATGTGAGTTTTTTTTTTTTTTAAAGACTCAAAGAGTTGGGTGTGGTGGCACACAGCTATAATCCAGTACTCGGGAGGCTGAGACAGAAGGATTGCAGGTTCAAGGCCAACCTAAGCAATCTAGTGAGACCTTATTTCAAAATGAAAAATAGACTGGGTAAGGGCTAATTGGGTGATGTGTACATGTACGTCTCAACCATTTTTTTTTTGTGGTGCTAGGGGTGGAACCCAGAGGCTTTCTACTTCCGGGCTATACTCCCAGACCCATTTTATATTTTATTTGGAAACAGGGTCTCACTAAGTTGTTGAGAGCCTCACTAAGTAGCTGAGGCTGGCTTAGAACCCGCGCGATCCTCCTGTCTCAGCCTCCCAAGCGCGGGGATTACAAACGTACGCCACCATGCCCAGCCTCGTCTCAACCATTTTGAATCCCATTAAGATGTATGACTATAATGCACCAATAAAATTTTTAAAAATAAACAAATAAAAGAATAAAAACATCACAAGACTTTGAGAAACATAAATAAATTAAGATTCATGCAGATGCAGGGCTTTAGACAAAATTACTAACATTAGTTTTTAACATACCATAAATAAAAACTTAAAGACCTAAAAAAATGTACTGGGGATGTAGCTAAGAGGTAGAATACCCTTGGGTTCAATCTCCAATACCTGCCTCCTTTAAAAAGATGCTCAGGAAGCTTTAACTCAGTCTATATATAGCTACAGTTAAGTGACAATGAGAAAAATATCTATTTAGGTGGTATTATCTAAGTAAAGGAGGAATTTTTTTTTTGTTTCTGTTTAGCCTGCAATTACTCAACTTGATTAGTTGTGTTGTTTCCCAAATTCAGACTAATCTCTTGGCCTTGGCTTTCTTTGATATAGCTTGGGTGTGGAATTAGAGATGTAAGCAGTATTCTTTTCGCTAAATTCCATGCATAGCTTCTGAGGCTGACATCCCTGGCCGGAACATGTAAACACACCTGGACATTGTTGTCAAGGTCTCTCCCACACAACTCACTGAGGGCATTCTGAGCCTCTGAGAAGAGTTTGTTAATTAAATGCCTTTCAAGTTATAATGATTACTAAGACTACTTTAAAATATATTTGGGAGAATAAATAAATACCTATTTTCTTTTATCAACCCCACCCCACCACACACATCAGTCCCCTGACTTATATCTTGGAAAAAAATAAAGCAGTATTTGTGATTTATTATCAAACTGGAGGCTCCCAGTCTGAAGAGAAAGGATTCTGCCCATATTCACTAGGAGGGGGAGAATAAATTTCTCACTATCCAGAAATGCACCTGGATAGTGGAAGATCTTCCACCTTACTTTTCTCTATTCAACACCAGGAGAGACTGAAGTGGATTTAATGTACAATTCTGGGCACCAAAGCAGATTTCAGAAATGAGCACCATCATACTTTGGGGATTGTGAACTAAAGCCATGCTTGATCCCCACACATATAGTCCCTCTTTTTTGTGGTACTGGGGATTGAACCCAGAGTAATTCTATTTCTGAGCTATACCTCCAGCTCCACTTTATTTTGAAACAGGATCTCATTAAATTACTGCCCACTAGCCTCCAAACTGTGATCCTCCTACATTAGCCCCCCACATACTAGAATTATGGTCATGTACCACCACAACTGGCTAGGAGGACCCTCTTTTGAATTCTTTTTGCAACCAAATTCTCCTTCAAGATATGGAATGTGAGAACAAAGAACAGACTCATGCCCTGGTAATTCTGTTAGGAAGTCAAGGTTGTGCTAGGGCTGTGGCCAGGATGGCCCATTGTCAAGTCACCCAGCTTGGATGAACTCCCTGATCACCTGAGGTTAGACTCAGGGAGTTCATGGGGTTGGTCTGCACATGGCATCATAAACAGCTTTTTTTCAGTTCAACTGTCAAGAAGGCAGCCACTAGCGTGGTTGAGGAAGTAGAGAAAAGGTGAAAAGATAGCAGGTGAGCTGGCTGTCCCACCTCTCCTTTTTTCTGCCTCAGATGACTTCATCTTTGCCCAGACCACTGCTGTCCTGGTCTACCAGTCACTCACAGAAATCCTTGGGTATGGCTTTGAATGGAGCAGCTTCTCTGCATGTCAGAGGTGAGGGGATGAAAATAATAGTAGGGTAAAATACTGCCTTTCCAAGAAGGGCCTCAAGCCTGTGGTATGTGAGCGGCAGTTAGCAGTAGGAGAAGACCTTATCTAAGGTCAACACAAACCCAGTTCTCCACATTGCTCCTTGGTGATGACTATCTGGTTCCTGCTTAAATGCTCCCACTGATGAGGCTTTCATTCTTGGAAAGCTGCCTATAAAAGTTCACTATAAGCCACGTATGGTGGTACACACATGTAATCCGAGTACTTGAGAGGCTGAAATAGGGGGATCACAGGATCTAGGCCATTCTCAGCAACTTAGCAAGACCCTCAATAACTTAATGAAACCCTGTTTCAAAATTAAACATTTTGGGGATATAGTTTGAAGATAGAATGTCCTGGGGTTCAATGGTTCAATTCCCAGTTTCCCAGTAACACACACACACACACACACACACACACACACACACACACACACGAGGACCACTGACTTGGACAGAAATAGCTTTTGCTTTTAAGAATAAATTATGAATCCTGTCATATTCTGGTTCGCCACTCTCTGACTCTGGATGGTTGTTTGTTTGTTTTGTGTAGTATTTTTACTAGGGATTGAACTCAGGGGCATTCTATCGCTGAGCTACAACCTCAGCCTTAATTTATTATTTAGTTTGAAACAGGCTCTCACTCAGTTGTTGAGGGATTTCCTAACTTGCTGAGGTTGGCTTCAAATCTGTGATCCTCCTCTCTCAGCCTCCCAAGTACTGGGATGAGAGGTGTGTGCCACCATGTCCAGCTTAGATAATTAATTCTCATGAAGGCTGATGCTAGAGCCTTTGCATATATAGTGTAACCAACTTCACTGTGTTTTTGAATTCTTTTAAAATTACCATTGATTCTTGCCTTTGTCCAATGTCGTGTTCTGGTACCTTTTTTGGGCCCAACTTAGGTAAAAGTCTTTTTGTGGGGAGGGCACTGGGGATTGAACCCAGGGGCATTCTACCTCTGAACTACACCCCAAGCCCTTTTTTATTTTCTGAAGCAAGTTCTTGCTAATTGCTGAGGCCTTTCTAAATTGTTGAGACTGGCCTCAAACCTACAATCCTCCTCTCTCAGCTTCCCATGTTCTGAGAAGACAGGCGTGTACTATCATGCCTGGCTGGGAAGCCTTTTAAGTAACTGAAAAAGGAGGAGATATTTCAAGTGAAATAAAGGCAGATAGAAGCTGGAGTTATGCAAAGGATATTTTTAGTTGAATTTTCCAGTGATACTTAGAATCTAGAATACCCATTTGCCATGTTTCATGTTTAACTTTCCTTGGGCATTTTTTTCTTCCGTAGGATATATAAGTTGTTTTTACTAATTGTCCCGAGGACATTTCTGCTGCAGAAAATTATCTGCTAGGAGTCTTACCAAGTGTTTAAAAAAATCCCAATTCTAACTTTCTTAAGGGAAAATGAGAGAAAGCTTTGCTTTGCCAAACTGAGAGGCTTGATTCAGGGGTTCTATCTACTGCTGTCACCAAGACTCATTTCCTTTCATCTGGAAGCTCAGCCTCACTCACCTCTATCTACCACTGGCTTTTTTCTCAAAAGTCACAAGGCAATGGGGCACCGGTGGAGGCTTCTTACTGTTTTCAGTTCCAAATCTTGCTAATCAAATTAGATGGATGCTTTGAACAGGAACTACCAGAAACTAATTCCTTCTCTATTTCTCTTTACTACACCCAGGTATAAGAAGTGGAGCCCCAGTTGGATCATTCAGACTTAAGTTTGAGGAAAGAATCTATGCCCAAATGAAAATTAAGGCTGTTGCAGGAAGAGGGAAATGACAGCTAATGGGAAGCAAACAGGATATCCATAAGAGAGGCAGCCATCAACTTTCTTCTTGGACACTTCCATCCCCTCAGAGGAGCTCATGCCCACGCATACATCCGAAACGACTAGTATTGCCAGCAATCGCATCAAACACCAGAGATAAAGCAGGAGATTTCTTGGAGTAGAATACCCAGAATTTCAAAATCAGAGGTTTATGGAGGGAATTCTTCCCTGGGTGGCCCGGAATGGGAGGGGGTAGGACAAGAAAAATCAGAGGACACAGTAATTTGAATATAGTACTTTCCAAAACTATTTAACAACAACAACAACAACAACAACAACAACAACAACAACAACAGCAACAACAACAATGGGAATACTCTGCAATAATGTATATAGGGCATGATTTTGAGTGTTTACTAAGTATATATATATATATATATATATGTATGTATGTGTGTATATCAACTCCTATATTCTTCACAACTCTGTGATGTCAGAATAATTATTATCACCATCACCCTCATTTTACAGATGAGAAAATCAAGGCCCAAAGAGGTTAAACAACTTGCCTAAGGCCACAGAGCTAAGTGGCAGAGTTGCAACTGAAGCTGTGATGGCTCTTAACCCCCACAAAATAGTGTTTCCAATGTATAAAATTAAATCAGAGAAATTATAAGACCTTGATGGACCTAGGGACAGAAAGATGGCCTAAGGAGTAGCTAAGGCACTTACTATAGCTGGCAGCTTTGAGGAGCAAGAAGGATAAAAGAACATGAGAAAGAAGCATCACATCTTCAAGACAGAGGTGAAGGAGGATCACTGTGCCACTGTGCTTCACACTTCACAATCAAGGATCAAGGTTGCAATAAAATGGGTGAAGTGTAGGATGTGGATTAGCAATCAGAAGCCATGAGTTCTTTGCCAGGCCAACCACTAACTTGAAGTGTGACTGTGGGCAAGTTGCTTACCTTCTCTGTACCTCAGTTTCCTCTTCAAGTAAGGAAAACTGCTCTCTTACCTCCCTTTTTGTATCACTATGGAGATTAGACAAGATAATGTGAAACAAAATGCTTTGCATAAAAATGTCTCTGTCATAATTGTGCTTTCTACAGGCACTTAAAAGCTTATTTACCATAATTTATGACATCACCATTGAGATATTTTTATTGAAGAAAAGCCCATTTTTCTAAAGAATATTACACAATATCCTCTAGAAATAACTTACATTTTAAAATTAAATGTCCAATGTAGATAATTTATAAAACAAAGATGAATACAGAGAAGAAAACCATAAAATAACCTAGAAGGATGTACTCGACATTTTGGGTATATTATTTTCATTTGGTTTTCTATGGCTGCTGATGCTTTTTTTTTTTAAAGCTATTAATATTTTAATTTTGTATTTTATCTTACATACATGCACTGCCTTTATTCTTTCATTATTAGCTAGAAGATTACATGAGCCACATATAGATTATAATTTGTACTTTAAAAATATTAATCAATTTTATTGGTTAGATGGTAGAGATTTACCATAATTATTTAACAAATATCCGATTGTTGGACTATTAAATCATTTCTAATATTTTGCCATTCAGTATCTTTTTTTTTGTGGTACTGGGGTTGGAACCCAGAGGCATTCTACCTCCGAGCTATACACCCAGCCCTATTTTTTATTCTTTATTTTGAAATAGGGTCTCACTGAGTCACTATTACACATTCACTTGCAAAGGGCCTCACTAAGTAGCTGAGGCTGTCCACCAACTGCGATCCTCCTGTCTCAGCCTCCCAAATGCTGGGATTACAAGTGTGCACCACCACGTCCAGCTATTCATTATGTTTTTCATTAAATTAGGGAACAAATATGTATTAACTGCCTATTAAATGCCAGGCATTGCTCTAGGTCCCAGAAATCTAGAGGTGAACTAGACAGATTTGGTTCCTACTGTTAATGCACTTGCATTCTATGGGGTGTATGTGTATAGACATTTAGAGACCAGGACATCTCTGGATACTGTGATAGGAATTGTTGGGATAGGACTACTTGAGATGATAATCAGGAAAGAGCTCTCTGGGGGTTGGCATCTAAGCTAATCTTCAATAACAAGAAAATATTGAGCCAGGATTGATGGTACACACCTGCAATCCCAGTACTTGGGAAGCAGAAACAGGAGGATCACAGGTTCAAGGCTAACTTTAGCAACTTAGCAAGACCATGTTTAAAAGTAAAAATAAATAAATAAATAAATAAAAAGGGCTTGGGGTGTATCTTTGAGGTACAGTGCCCCTGGGTTCAATCCCCATTCACCCCCTAGATATTGGTATTCATGAGCCATTTTTTTGAGGAAATCTAGGGAGAGCAGTTCAAGCCTGGGAGAAGAGTTAACAGAAAGGTCCTATGGTCATCCAGAGCTTGGCTTGTTTGAGAATCAGAAGCATGTTTCATGTGACTTGAGAACAGAGTGAAATGTGTGTGTGTATAGGGGGCTCATAAGGAGAAGGTCATAAGTGATGATATCTGGCCAGATCATCTAGAACTTTCTATGAGAAAGATGCCCCATCTTTGCTTTCAACCACATTTACATGGTGAGGAAACAGCTTGAGCCCAGGTCCAGAGCTTCAGCACCTGTGGGTATGGAACACTGAGGGGCAGCTAGACTGAACAACTGCTATGTTTTCCTCAGTGAGGGCCTCTTTGTTAAAGATGATCCACACTTTGTGGAAGAAATATGGCCCTGGCACTTTGTTTCGCACCAACTAAGTCCTTCCTGAGGGATTTAAGCTTCCAGAGAATAGGGTATTTGTCTAATTTACTGCCTGTTCCCCTCAGCATCTAACTGATGCTTGACACATAATAGGTGATCAACAAATGTTTGTGAAGCAAATCAATAAATGCACAGACTCTCCCCAGTCCTGTAGGCAAA
This sequence comes from Muscardinus avellanarius, assembly GCF_963383645.1. Lineage (NCBI taxonomy): Eukaryota > Metazoa > Chordata > Mammalia > Rodentia > Gliridae > Muscardinus > Muscardinus avellanarius. Next base: position 32,073,539 of record NC_137792.1, read on the forward strand.
AGATAGAGGTAATTTCTGACCAGTCACTATTACACATTCACTTTTTCTCAAATGCGATTTTCTATCCTAATGCCAACAGAGGAGAAAGGTGTTTCATGGGGTGGAGGGGAGAGTACAACTTTTAAGTTCTCTTTGCTAAAGTCACAAACAGTCTCCCAGAAGCCATTACATATTTTACTAGGTCTTTTTTTTTTTAATGAACTAGCATGACAAATCACCAGCTGCTTTTTTTTCCAAGCGAAAAAAAAAAGAACATTGTAATTGCCAAAAACAGATGTTGAAGAGGCCTAGAAATCTGACTTTTCCACATCAGGGACCCTGTTGTGTATTGAAATAAATTAATGGGGTTACTGAAAGGTAGACTGTTGGTTTCTTTGAGGTTGCTCATTGCCTTGAAAAAAGAAGGGTGGGGAATACTCTCAGAATGGATAGGCCCTGGAGTAGGCTCAGAAGGAAGGCATTGCCTGCCAGAGCCACCCTGAGGCTCCAGGTAACACATAGCCTTCCCATGCTCTGCTCACTCATCCTCATCACAAAACATCAAGGGGACAAGACAGAAATATTTTCTTCTGGTGGTTAATAAATGCTTCTCTTGACTCATTTCCTGTTTCTGAATAAATGGCCTAGGCCTTGTATTTGTAGACAGGGAAAAGATTCCAAAGGTCAAGGTAGGTCAGAATATGAAGAACAAAGAGAGGTCTCCAGAGATCAACTAAACATTTCCCTAAGGAATCTAACTCACAAATATGGTTCCCGGGCAAGAAAACCAGTGTTTTTTTCATTGAAATAATTTTCCTTTTTGGGGACTGGGGATAAGAAAAGAAAAAGACAGCTTGCCTATATGGGGAAGTTTGTTCTCTCTCTCTCTCTCTCTCTCTCTCTCTCTCTCTCTCTCTCTCCCTTTTTTTTTTTTACAAAATTGTTCTTTCTTGAGCTTTTTATTGAATGATAGCGTCCATAAAGGAAGTACATAAATTGTAAGTGTATAATTTTGTTTTGTTTTATTTTGCAGGTCTGGGGGTGGAACCCAGGGGCATTCGACCTCCGAGCTACACCCCCTGCCATATTTTTTATTCTTTATTTTGAAACAGGGTCTCACTAAGTTGTGGGAGGCCTCACTAAGTAGCTGAGGCTGTCCGTGAACCGCGATCCTCTGGTCTCAGCCTCCTGAATGCTGGAATTACAAATGTGTGCTACCACGCCTGGCTTGTAAGTAAGTGTAATTTTATGGATTAGCATGAAGTCAATACACCCAGGAAGCCAGTACCTAGATCAAGATCATAAAGTAGAACATGAGAGACACTCTGGAAGCCCCCTTGTGCTTCATTCCAGTCACCTCCCCCAATTAATTGATTAGTCTTGTCTGTTTTCGAACTTTATATAAATGAAATCATGCAGTATCCATTCATTTGTGTCTGCCTTTCTTTATTCAACATCATATTTATGAAATTCATCCATTTTATATGTTTGGTAGTAGTTCAATTAGTCTCAAGGTCAGCATCATCTATTGTATCACAGTTCATTTATCCCTTCTACTCTTGATGGGCATTTGGGTAATTTCTAGATTTTTCCTGATATAGCCAATGCTGCTTTCAACATTTCCTTTGGTGATCCTGTATATACATTTCTGTTGGGAGTAGTCCTGTAAGTATAATTGCCAGCTCATAGATCTGTATATATTCCACTTTGGATACTGCTAGTTTTCCATCGTGGTCATACAAATTTCTACTCCTGTGATGCATGAGAGTTCTGGCCTCTATCACTTTGTTCTTTGTAGTGACTTGGATTTATAATGCCTCTCAAGACCTCACAGAGTGTTGGAAGCCATGTTGGAGGTAAGACTTGGTTGAGGAAGGGTCTAGGGATGTGGTCTTGGAGCTGTCATCCCTACTTTCTCTTGGTCTGTATCTCTGTGTCTGTCTGTCTGTCTGTCTGTCTGTCTGTCTGTCTCTCTCTCTCTCTCTCTCTCTCTCTCTCTCTGTCTCATGCTGTGGATAGAACCTAGGATTATTCTATCTCTGAGTTTCACCCCAACCCTATTTCTTATTTATTATATGGAAAAGGTCTTACTAAGTTGCTGAGAGTCTCACTAAATTCCTTAGGCTGGCTTTGAACCTGAGATCCTCCTGACTCAGCTCCTCATGTATTGGGAGTACAGGTATGTGCCACCAAGCCAAGCCCCTGCTTTCCCTTAAGTAGGATGCTTTCTGTAGTCATGGCCATGGAGACCACACAGCGTCTGCTCAGGTATGAAATTAATCTCTTTACATAATGCTGGCTGGGATGGGGGAAGGTGTAACTGAAAGAAACCACTCTGGTAACTGAGATTTGTTTTTCATTTCAAAATGTCTCTATTTCCTGGATATTAAAAGCTTCCAGAAAGCATGAGTGAGATCTAAACTTGCTTTTTTGAAAATAAATGTGAGCAGGTATTACCTGAGAGTTACAAGAGTCAGTAAGAATTGTAGTTAAGGGTCTGACTGTTTAGGTTCAAACTGTGGCTCTGTCATTTACTGTGTGACACCAGGCAAATGATTTGACATTTCTGTGCTTCAGTTGCCTCAGCTGCCAAGCCAATATTAACATCTGCCTCATATGGGCAGATTTGTGAGGACTCAGTGAGTTGATACACACATAGCTTTTAGAAAAGCACATGGCTATGGTAAGTGCTAGTTGAGTGTTAACTGTATTTGTGCCTGTCTTAAGTCTTGAACCATAGAAGCAGTGTGTGAAATGGAGATGCTTATTCAAGTTCAATTGAAAGCGCTCTCAGGAGGAGGGGAGAGCAGAAAGCAAGATAGGGCAGGGGAAGATTTTAGTTTGATCCTATATTGGCTCCTGGAGCATGAGTGGCAGTAAAGTTGTCCTGCCTGGAAGCAAGGGATTGGTTTCTTATACCCCCATGCCAGTCAGTCCCTGGCTGTGGGTTGCTGGGGGTGGGACACTCTTGACCTGGGGACTTAATTCCTGTTAGCTGAGGATGATCCTCCAGAGAAGCCTGCAGCTGTGAGCTTGTAACAGCCAACAGCTCACAACAGCTGGGAGAGAGGTGCACCTGCCAAAAAGAGGATCTGGGCAGGGCACCAGCACCATCTTATTTTTCCTAGCTGGGCTTTTATTTGTAATCAAGTTAGAAAAAACTGCAACACCAATGAAAGAAATAAGTTTTAGGAGAGGTAAGGCAGGTAGCTTCCTGGGCACTCTTTTTTGGGTCAGAAACAAAACTATGCTCATGTATCCATGAGCTCCAGAAGTTTGTACCTGCAGTTAGCTCCGTGCAAGCTAAACCATTAAGAATCACTGGTAATGAAGTCTTTTCCACTCAGCCAGCCCTGCTCTTAGTCCTAGTTCTTGGGATACTTACCATTCTAGCTCACCACCTTTAATCTAAGTTCTCCTCTGCCTCTGGCCATCTTTGTTCCCTTAGGAGAAATGCAAACAAATGTCCAGGAGATGTGGTCTATTTAAGACTCCCTAGATCCTTAGTCTATTTGCTTGACAGTGAAATGTCACCACGTCAAGAGTTTATGATTTAATCAGGATTTAGATAATCTGCCCCTCATTGGGGAGACAGAAGCAAGCAAGCTCTGCCAAGAGTGTGTTTGATTTCTAGGAGGTGGCTCTGCAGGTCACTCTGGCAGGAGCCAGATCTCCACTAGTACAGGATGAAGGGACATTAAAGCAAGATGAGTCATCATGTGGACAAATAGAAAGCTGCTTACTTTCTTGCCTTGCTCCTGGGGAAGGCCAGAGGAGCCTGTGAACACCCTGGTGCCAGTGTGACTGGGGTTGAAAGTACATGAGAGAGCCAATCTCACACTAACATCTGCATTTCTTAATTCCAATTCAGCATAGTGGGAGAGGCACACCCTGGCATGCCTGGGAGGCAAAAATCTGGGAAAGGAAACAAGAATGTATGGTAGCACCGAGTTTAAATGTGTAATGAGTGCCATCTTCAAGCATTGGATTGTCAGAGAGTAAGCAGTTCACTTGCTCATTCATTCACTCATTCAATTGGTGTTCAGCAAATATCCTCTATGTGAGAGTTTTGGTGCTCCATTTTGGACCTATGTGTGTATCAGGCACATGATAAATAACCATAACAATGATGAGTGGGACAAAAGGCCAAGTCAAGCGAAACCTTGGAGCTCTAGCACATTACTGCTGAGACAGTCTCCTAGCATAGAGACGATTGCTTTGACACACAGGAAATCTTGTGGGCCTGACAGAAGGCCAAAGCCAAAAAGATACAAAAAATAGATTTGTGTCCCAGTGCTTTGGATGCAATGAATGATTATGCAAATGGCTACTGGTTCTTTCACACATTGATTTGACAAACATCTGAACACCTCTGGGACACACTAACTGGATTCTGTTTTGATTTTCCACGTAGTTTTATTTCTGTATTCCTTTTTTCTATCCTCCCTGAGTTGCTCTGATGAGATATACCCAAAGATGTTCTGTGTAGATGAGAAATTCAAGGGAAGACTGATAAAATAATGAAATCATTCTATCAAGAAAAATTGGTAATTTTGGTTCCTAACCCATCTCCCCTCTCCAGAAATTTTAAGCAGGTGGTGAATTTGCACGTGCAAAGCACTAGGTTTTGTTCATGTCTCTAGTGAACAGCTGAACTGGCCAACGTACATGTGATTGTTGGTCACTATGTGATTCAGTGATCAACATAAAACCCATGGGACCTGACTCCCAAGGCTGTGTTTCACCGTCCTCCCCCATAACTTCCTCATTTCTTTTTATGGCTGGTGAATTTGGCTTTTTAGAAGAGCCTTGCATGAAGCTAGTGCAGTCATTAGCTTAGCATCTGAGCTAACTAGATGCAGCGAAGGCCAGAGAAGCAATGTTATGTAGCAGCACAGCAGTAGGATGGACAGCAGTAGTCATAGTAATAGGAGTAGGAACGGTGCCCATGTATTATATGTGTAGTGTACTTTGCACTTGTCTGCATGATTTAATTCTCTCAAGAGTTCCAGGATGTGTGTACTAGCATTATTGTCCAATAGAGGTCAGCTCTCTTCCCCGGGGTCACAATGGCTTAAGTGGCAAACCCCAGAACTGTTTTTCTTTGCCTGTGAACTCCATTCTCTTAATTATTTTGCTTGATTATCTCTCAAGAAAGTGAGCTTTAGCATAAAACAAAAATAAAACTGCCAGTGAAAGTTATATCACCCTATTGAGGCTATTTAAACACTTTGTCCTTTGATTTTCTTCACTGAAAAATGCAAATAGCTCAGAGGGTTTGTGAAGATTAAGTGGGTTAATTTGTTGTTGTTGCTTCGGATTGAATTCAAAGGCATTCTACCTATGAGCTGAACCCCCAATCCTTGTTTTTTTTTTTTTTTCGATATTGGGGATTGAACCCAGGGGCATTTTACCTCTGAGCTACACATCCAGCCCTATTTTTTTATTCTTTGTTTTGAAACAGGGTCTCACTAAGTTGCAGAGTACTTCACTAAGTAGCTGAGGCTGGCTGCAAACCTGAGATCCTCCTGTCTCAGCCTCCCAACTACTGGAATTACAAGTGTGCACCACCATGCCCAGCTCCCCAGTCCATTTAATATTTTATTTTGAAACAGGGTCTTGTTAGGTTGCTGAGGGTCCCATTGAGTTACTCAGGCTGACCTTGAAACTGTAATCCTCCTGCCTGCCTTTCAAGTACCAGGATTACATGCATGTGCCATTGGGCCTAGCCTAAGTGGTTTAGTTACAGTCTCTGACACACAGTAGGTACTAAGTAAATGCTAGTTCTCTTCTCCTCTGAGAAAATCACTCGAATTCCTTTTATAAGATGAAAATCATTTTAGCTCAAATTAAAGGTTTTTTTGAAGTCTGAAACTAATATTGCCTGGTTTTCCCAGCTCTGGAAGGAGTCTAGCAAAATATCCCAGGCTGCAGCCTGTTGCTCTGTTTTTGACTTAAAGCCTGATAGGAAGAAAATAGTGGTGGACGATTAATTCTTTTAAAGAGGGCAACTGCTGTGAAAGTAGAGGCCATTTTATTGTCATCCAAAGATTTAGTCCAGAATCACATGATTCTATAACAACTTTGAGAGAAGGGAATTAAAAAAAATTAAATTGTAGGCCAGTGAATTTTTTCCTTTTTGTAAAAGAATTCCTGGCAGTTTAAGACCATTCCTAATTAATTGTTGATGTCTCCATAAAGTGAGCCCAGTGATGCCTCTTCTCCTCTGTAATGATCGGGCACTGAGTCACACTCCTAACTCCATTGCTGGCTGCCACGACGCTCCCCAGCTGGCCTTCCTACACCCTTTCCAAACCAGGGTACAGTCATACTTCCCACAAACCCACACAGGGCTTCCCATGACAGAGGAAACTTGGTCAAGGTGTGAGTTGGTTCATGGTTCTGTGTGAAGCTAGGCAAAACTCCTACCAGTCATGCCTATTTTATGAAATCTTTTCAAAGGTCCAACTTTGGACTTTGTTGAGTTTCTCCATTATACCTTTATGTTATTTTGCCCATCTTTGTTATTTTCTTCCTTTTACTTTCCCTGAGTTTAATTTGTTGCGTATTTCCTTACTTCTTGGTTTGAATAATGAGATCACTGACATTAGGCTTCTCTAGTTTATGAATTTGAGGCTATAAATTTCCCTATAGGCAGAGCTTTAGCTGCATTTCATAGGTTTTACTGTGCTGTACAGTCATGTATCATTTCATAATGAGTACACATTCTGAGAAACGCATCATTAGGTAACTTTGTCATTATGTAAACATTATGGCCTGTACTTATACAAACCTAAATGGTACAGGTCAATTATTCCATTTGGCCTTTTACTGATGCAATCAGTAAACATAAGATATATGAGGCTGCTACCAGTGTAACACAGTGTGCTGTTTTTTATAAATATTTTTATAAGTAGTCTTATAGTCTAAAATAATGATAAATAGTATAAATAAATAAATTAATAACAGTTTATTACATTATGAAATATTATATACTATATATAAAAGTATGTGCTATACTTTTATACAACTGGCAGCACAGTACATTTATTTATACAAGCATCACCACAAGCATGAGAGTAATGTATTGCCCTATCATGTTATGACAGCTATGATATCATTAAATGATAGGAATTTTTCAGATCCATTATAATTTCATGGGACTACCATCAAATATAAGTGATCCATTATTGACTGAAACATTGTTATACAGTGCATTGGGTATATTTTCATTATTATTCAGCTAAAATATTTTCTGATTTTTATTAGATTTTTTTATCTAGGGATTATTTGGAAGTATAATATTTAATTCCATATTTTTGAGAATTTTCTAGTTATACATGTTTTTAATTTTTTTAGTTTAATTTACATACTGATTTCAGTTTCTGAAAATGCCTTATGACCCAAACATATATTTAATTTTGGTAGATATTTTATGCATAGCTGAAATGTATGTGTGTGTTTGTACATATACCAATTAAGTTTGTTATTTATATCATTCAAATTTTCCAGCTGGGCGTGGTGGTGCATGCTTGTAATCCCAGCGTTTGGGAGGCTGAGACCAGAGAATCACCATTTGTGGACAGCCTCAGCTACTTAGTGAGGCCCTTTGCAACTCAGTGAGACCCTGTTTCAAAATAAAGAATAAAAAATAGGGCAGGGGGTATAGCTCGGAGGTTGAATGCCCCCGAGTTACATCCCCAGACCTGCCAAAACATTTTTTTCCATATTGTTTCTAAATTTTTGCCTATTTGTTTCTTTATTAGTAGTGGAGAAAAACGATTAACAAGAGCTGAGTGTGATGGTGAAAGCCTGTAATACCAGTAATTAAGAAGCTGAGACAGGAGGATCTCAGGTTTGAGGACAGCCTCAGAAATGTAGGAAGACCTTGTTTCAAAATAAATAAAAGAGGGTTGGAGGTATAGCTCAGAGGCAGAAGGTAGAATGCCCCTGTGTTCAACCATCAGTACCAAAAAAAAAAGAAAGAGAGAAAAAATTAACAAGGCAGAAATTATGACAATGAGCTAGGTCTCAGAATGAAGCATAGATAGCTCCATTTTCCATTCATTGGAATTGCTTTTATCTAAATTCTCATTTGTCAGAAAATGTAAATTTGGGACAGGGTGGTACAAAGGCTTGCTGGTTGTTTTGGATTTTCAGGAGTCAGGGAGGAAAGAAGAGGGAAATTCCCTAAAGTATGTGACGTACATTCATAAACATATCAAAGTCATTCAGTAAGTAAAATATGAGAAGGGAAGAGGGGGAAGGGAATGGGGTGGGAATTGGGTAAGGGCTAATTAGGTGATGTGTGCATGTATGCCTCCACCATCCTGTACCCCATTAAGATGTATTACTCCAATGCACCAATAAAGATTTTTTTAAATATTAAAATCACAATAGAAACATCTACAAATTTATAATCTAAAATTTAGTGTATTAAAATTTTTATAATTTTGTGAATATATAAAATAATCAGAGAATTGCCTTCAAATTTTCCACCATGATAGTGGATTTATCTATTTTTCTTTCAATCAAATTTTGCTTTATATTCTGAGGATGTATTCTTATATACATATAAGATTGTTCTAACTAGCAGACTGTGACACTTTTTATTGACTACCCTTTTTCATGTATAATGCTTCTTGCTTTAAAGTCTACTTTGCTATTATTATTACTTAGACCGGCTTTCATTTGATTAATGTTCATATAGCATAACTTATTTCATCTTTTTACTTTTGACCTTCATGTGGCTGTAAACAGAAGGAAAGGACTTTGTGTCAAATGTTTCAAAGAATGTGGGGCTCACTTCAACGTGTTTCCCTTCTTTCTGAGATCTTGATCTCTCTAGTCTCTGGCCTCTGCATTGCTCTGAACTCCAGGTTTTGTTTTTCTATGCTGTGAGACTTTTAAAAGTTCCATTTGCCTTCCTAATATCTTAGTTGGCACTTTATATAGTTGGCATCTTTGACTCCTTTATGAATCAGATGATTTTTCAAGGAGGTAGGGTGCAGGATACCAGATTCTCTTCAATGCATCCTTTCTAGAGTTCTGGCCTTTCAAGCCTCTGCTGCATTGGAAGCTCTCTGAGGCCTTCAACCATTTTCTTTGTATTTTTGTCCCATTCTTCTGCTTATTCTCTGTGGGACAACTAGTCTGCAAAAAAAAATACTTTTTGCTTATTAGAAATGAACACTTAGGTGAATATGTTGGGTGAGCACTTAACTTGGGCAAGCCTTAGTTTCCTCATTAACAAAATTGGAGCATATGAAACATACACCTCATTGGGTTGTTCTGAGGTTTAAATATATGTCTAGAGTACTTTACAAGTCTAAAAGGCATTTGAACACAGGCTTCTACTTAGTCTTTAGATTTTTGAGGCTCCTAAATTAAAACTGGTAAGCATTCATAGAGAACAACTGACTCATGTCTATCTGGGGATGTTACTGGAAGTTGCTTCTCTTGGAATTGTGGTTGTTATTACTGTTGAATTTTTTATTGTTTAGTGAAGGAACTTATCTCTTTGTGGTAGTAGAAAGATCCAGAGCACTGTACCAAACATTTTACCTGAGGGCTCACTCTTGAAACTCCAAGACCATGAGCAAGGGCTTTGGATCACTTTCCCAAAAACATATCTCTCTGAAAAGCAGGGATTAATGGAAAAGAATTGGAAGAAAGGGAAAAATACCAGTATATGGGTTTTATTTTGCTCTCTGGGCCATTGTGGACATTTCTGCCCTGCTAGTTGCAATCTTAGAGTTTAATTCTGACTTCTCTCCTGAGTAAGTCATACTCAGCTTAGGTGATATGAGTGTTGCACAACTTGTTGGCCTTTGTGAGTAAATACTTGTTTCAGCATCAGTTCTTTTTCTTATTGTCCTGACAGCTCTACATTTATGTCATAGAACTTTCTGGCTTTGTCTTCCCAATGCAAGATAGGAAGCATTCTTATAATACAGAGAGGCATTAGTCTATCATTTAAGGGGTCTTTTTGAGAAAAAAGACCATTTACCTCTTCCTTGTTGAGTAGTGGATGTTAAGACCTGCTTCTAGTCTGTTCTGTTTGGCAATTGAAATATCAACATTTATATCCACTATAATGCCAACTATTTTAGCAGTCTCAGAATTGTGATGTCATTTTGTCCATAGTATACCCACCATGATTCAAATTTGCCATTAAAATTTGAAAAATGCAATCACTAATCTGACCTCAAAGATGCTTGACTTATAGATGTTACCCTAGACAATATCATTGTGATTCTGGATCATCCATTAACCTGACCTCCAACCAGCTTTTTGAATTGGGCTAATAACATTCTTGCCTTCCCAAATAGAATGAAACACCAGACACTACAAGGGGAATGAAAGGGAAAGTTCTAGATGCTGGAAGCCTTTGTTCTCATTTGGGAGGTGCAGAAGTGGGGAAAACACTTTTGAAATGCAAATGTAAGGCTATATCTTCAGAAACTGAATCAGAACCCAGAGTGGAGGCAACTCTTTCTCTTTTCTGTCCCCATCCAAATAAAATTCATGGAGCCAAAGCATGGGGAAGGGCATAGGTACCTGTGTGTTAGGGTCATCAGAAGAACACTGGCAGTTATGGGTGGTAAGTTTGCCACCATTTTGACTATGTTAGGGCTCAGCAAATAGCCAAAAATTAAATTATTGAACAATAAGCTTCCTAGATTTGGGAGACCTGGTTCAGATCCACTATGGATTCACTTTTCATCTCAAAGTAACCTTAATCACTTCTTCAATAGAAAATGCGCTAATGAGATAGGTGTTTGGTAAAAATTCAGCACTTGACAAGTTATTTTTTGTTCTTGATGCTGTTGATGCTACTGATAAAAATATGAAGAATTAGATGTTATTACATACAATATCTTTTGAGATTCCAGATAAAAAAATGGCTGGTTTCAAGGTCAATTTATACCAGACACACTTCTTCATTATATGAACTAGACATCTCATAGTCAAGATGGTTTACCCTTTCCCCAGTCTCAAAACTTTAGGTATGCACATTTACATTTTTAAAAATTCTCTTGGAATGAAATTTGGCAATATGAATTAACAAGCTTTAAATGTTCCTTTCTAAGACCAAGTAAATTTTTATACAGCTATTCTAAAGAAAAGACAAATTCATAAAATTGTTTTAGTATCTATACTAAAATATTATTTGTCAATACTTAAATTTTATTTGGATGAAGTCAAATACCTTTTTTATTTGCCATTGAATTCTTAGGATACTACCAAAATGCCTGGCACACAGAAGATGATATATATGTTAAATGGATGATTTGCTAATTCAATGCTACCTACTAGTTGCATAGGATGTTGTAATTGGCTACCTGGATCTCATTTAAAGAATGAGGCACTCAGCCAGGCATGGCGGTACATGCCTATAATCCCAGTACTTGGGGGACTGAAATAGGACTATTGCAGATTTCAGGCCAGCACATGGTAACTTAGCAAGATCCTGTTTAAAAATTTAAAAAATAGAGCTGGGAGTACATCTCAGAGATAAATCACCCCTTTATTCAATTCCTAGAACCATAATAAATAAATAAGTAAAACCAGAAAAATGAAGCACTCATTCTACTAGCTTGGAAGTGTTGACAGTTCTCAGTTCTCAGTGGAGTCTCCCTTTGCAAACTTTCCTAAGCTGCAGAGTGCTACCTAACCCGAAGTCATACTTCATTCTGAGGGTATCCTATACCCAGTGATGGTTTAACACAATACCTAAAGGTTCAGCCCTTTGTCCAAGTCAGTACAATTCTGATGAGTCATATTAGCTTTAATGTTCCTGATGGGGTCAACTGAGGGCTTTGATGGATTGGTATTGCAGCCCAACTCCTCCTACCTGCTCTTGCTTCATACTCTTCCCATCCCCAGGTGTTGATACAAAGAACATGTCCTAATAAATCTTCAGAGTCCGCTTCCCTGAGAATCCAGAGACAGCTGAACATTATATGTGTGGTTTGGCATAATAAACATTGGGTTTGGCAGTCAGAAAAAAAACAAGGGTGCACAGAAACACATGCTAGTTTCTCCTACTCCCTCCCACTATGAGCTTTCATGAGCTCAAAAAATCATAATAGATGTGTTTTCCATTAAATTCTCATGGATACAGCGTCATATAGTTAAATGAATGGACCTAAGAATCAAGGCAGACCTGATTTCACATGCCAACTAGCCTTAAATGACCTTTGACAGATTATCTATCTTGATCTGGGTTTCTTCATCTACAAAACAGGATTTATATGAATACCTACCTTTTAGAGTTGTTATGAGAATTAAATGAGATAAAATAGGTATCACTCAGCATGGGACTAATTAGTTCTTAATAAGAGGAGCTTTCGGTGTGCTACAGTCACTGGAGATTTATAACTTTATCTGGGCTGGGAAATGACTGTAAAGACGCAGAGATCTTGGTAAAGACAATTTGAGTATCTCCATGGCAGAAACAGAGATGCACAGCCCAGACCCCTTCCAGGGAAAGACTGTATCCCTGGTGTCAGCTCTGTCAGGACTTGTCTCAGCTGCAGGGATCCAGCTTAGTCTAAGAGTACACCTCTGCCTTTGCAAAGACTGCTGAAATAGGGGGATACAGAGCCAGTCATTTCAGCCCAATCAAGAGCTACTCCGGAACTCCTCAGGGAGGGGAGCTGGGAGAGTGGAGGGTTGGCCTGGACTAGGTCCAGCTGACTTTCCAGCTCAAATTTTCCCTGTGCCCAATCCTATGTCCACCTCCCTCCTTCTGTAGGTTTTGCTCTGTCATAAATAGACTTTACCCTAAGTTCTATCTCAGGGGCTGCTCCAAAGAATCTAGCCTGTGACAGAATCTGAAAGCACAATTAAAGGGTAACTCTTCAGACCCCCACCCCCAATTGCCCCCCTACTTCCTTTGTTCACCCTTTTATCTTTCAATCTCATCCCTTTGTCTGTGTTTTGTACTCTCTGTATTCAGAGCATTGAGTTTTAATGGCCTGTTGTATACAGCTTGTCCAGGAGCTGTCAGGTCGAGGCAGAAGCCTATTTAGACAAGTTGTCAGGTTGAACGAAAGGGGAAAAAATTCTAAATCAATGTGTTTTTGCATGCAATCACACCTGGGCTAATTTATCTGCAGCCACGTTCTATCCTGCCAGTTTGGCGTAAGGGTCCTCAGACAAGGGGGCTGCGAACAGTCTGATTAACAGAGCGATTTTTATTGGGAGAAGGACAACACAATTGTTTTATGGTAATTATCACCATTTGAACCTGCACACACGCTCATGGGGAAAATTAAAGAAAAGGCTCTGTACGGATGATGAAGCAGCTTGAAACCTGTATAGGCCAGAGGGCCAGAACTATTTAGAATATTAGCGCTCTCTACCTTGTGTCAAATCTCTGGGCAACAAAAGATTGGCTAACTTTTCAAATAGCCCTTGTACCTTATCTGTGGGACTAAAGGCAGTGTGTGTAGCTTTTAGAGTTGGGAAAACAGCAGGGTAGATTACCAGGGTAACTTGCTTAGAGATAACAGCAAAGTCCATTTCAAGGCTAAAATCAGAGCCAGCCATTCTGGAGGTGAAGTAGGCCATTAAACATCCTCCCTTAGGTTAAAAAAAAAAGTAAAATAAAACCAACGAAACTGCATGAAAAAAGCAGAAAGCATCACCCCCCCAACAAAGAAATGAAACACACACATACACACACACACACACACACACACACACACACGTGCACAATCACAAAGAGATATGTGTTAGAGAGTTTTGTGGCTGTGGCATTTGCATCTTGAAACACTAAAAACTGCAAAATGCATCCCAGGTAAATTGAAAATTCCAACTGGGGAAACACAACTCTAGTATTTTCTTTTATGATGTTTGGTAATTCCCTTTGCATCTTTGTCCATTCCTACTGTTACATCTGAGTTGAGGACAAGGACAGAACAAGATAAGTCTGTCACCGCGAGGCAAAACAGACAAGTAGAGCACTATAAAAATGGTGAGCAAACTGAAATGGCTGTCTGAAAGGTTTGGAGTATATGATTAACTTAAAAGAATCTTGCTTAAATTGTTAAGAAGAAATTCTTTTTGGACTGCAGCTCTATCTGTAGCTAGAATTAGAAACACACATCAGTGAAGGCTATGACTTTTGGATATCTTCCCACTTCTCCTACTTTCTCTGCTTTTTATTTTTATTCTCTTTACAAGTAAGGATCATTAAATGATACCTCTCTCCTCCTGGCTGGAGCACAAGAGTGGAAGGGCACTGAACAGGGGCATTTCTGACAATCATTTTGTTAAGAAAACTCAGGCTCAGTAATCAAAACAGCTCTCTTTCCCCCAAACCATGAAGACACATAAAAGTCTAGGCAGTCTGGAACTCCCACCCAATTGAGAAATGCTTGCCCCAGAATGGAGCTTTAGAAAGCTGAGCTGCTAAGAGCATTTACAACAGATCCTGTCGTCAGGCTTCCACTCTGCTGCCATTTCTAGAATGTCTTAGACAGTTTTTATGATTGCAAATAAAAACATTTGACATGTGCATGCTAAGGTTTGTTTTACCTTTTGTAAGGCCACTGGAAATTTTTGGCAATAAAGAGAAAAGAAATTCTCTGTTAAAAGGAGATGCTCAAATTAAACACAGCATTATCATTTGTTTCCTAGTGATGGACTTGTAAAGATGAAACAGGCACATATCCCTCAGCTGTAACTTCAAATGCGAACTGTGTGTGTGAGTGTGTGTGTGCTTTCTTTGTTTTTGTATTTTAAACCATCACCTGGTTTCTCTCAATTTGATAGAAAATAGGTTTCTGTCTCCCTTTAGTTCATTTCAAAAATCACTGAAGATAATTTATTTACCAACATACATGACATAGTAAGTAAGCATTGAGCACTGAGCTAGTCACAGGCACGACCTTTGGTCTCAAATTGCACACAGTCTAATGGAGGAGTGGATAAAATGATAAAGACTGGAAAGTGTGGGAGTAATGAGAGCCGGCACTTAGAGTGTACTTTCTTTAAGGCTCTAGGCTGAGTGCTGACACATATTAAGTCATTGGATCCTCGTAACAACCCTATCAGGAAGGTTGGTAAAGGCACAGAAATATTACTTGTCAAAGGTCACAGAGCGAGTAATTGGCAGAGCCAGAATTCAAACCAAGGTAGTCTGGTGAAAAGTGCTTGTTCTTCACCTTGACACAGGAGAGGCAACAACCAACTGGTGTTGGGAAGGGTGGGATTCATATGGGGTTAAGATGTGGCAGAGTCAAGGAACGCTTTACAGGTGAGATGGCATGACAGCCTTGAAGGTAACTGGCTTGGCCATGTCAGGGTGTATTGTATAAAATCTAACCAGTGTTCAAATAAGAAAGGTAGAGTAAGGAGAAAGATCTTCCAGAACATGGCCCTAGGATGCCAGTGCTATTGGGCAAAACCTTTTTATAGCTATTATCTTGGGGCTTTGATCATCACTGAGAAAATAATAAGCAGTCTGCAAAACAGTTTCCAGGTAAGACGTTTAGGAATTGCCGAGGTTCAACAAAAGTAAGCAGGTTTCTTTTGTAAAATTTCTTGGTAATGAGTATCGAACCCAAGAGCATTCTGCCTGAGCTATACCCTTAGTCCTTTTAATTTTAGTTTAGTTTTTTTTTTTGAAACAAAGTCTTGCTAAGTTGCTGAAGTTTACATTAAGTGCAAGGTGTCTTTATCTCTAAATTTGCAAAGACCTTTAACATGCTCACACACACTGTGAAACTCTAAGAGGAGAATAGAATTTTACCAAAGATTCTCTTTTGCTTATTTTTAGTTTTTATTTTTTAAATTTTTATGTGGATCATATTGAAAATGACATACATTCAGATGGTACTTGGTGCCCACCCCCCTACTTCCCCTTCTCCCCCTCCCAACAATGAGTGTCCAGGTTAGCCATGCTACATTCATACTTTTACACATATTCAGATGTAGCTCCTCCATTAATCAACCTCAGTCTTCTTCCTCTTTTAACAGAAAGCCCTCTGAAGATCTCAGAGAAGAAGAGAGTCCTAGGGACAGTCTGGGTAATGCTGTCTTCCAGAAAGCACAGAAGAACTCAGACTATTGTGAACCTTGTGATTGTCCTGCTGGGATAAGCCCTGCATTGGGTGGCAAGTCAGTCGGGGGTGGGGGATGGAGTTGGTGTTTAGTATTTTTTTTATCTATTGGTGTCCTGCTCCTGCTCAATTACTTAGCCCCCACCAGGACCCCCTGCCCCCTTAGTCCCCAATTTCTTCCTAAGGGTTATAGACTCCTGCTTCAGTTTTCCTGCCAGGACCTGTGAAAACAGCATGTTACTTCAGCACTTGCTGACATTTTCAGACTTGAGCATTGAACATGAGGAAGCTGTTAGCCTTAACCTTCAAATTGGCTTAGCTTCTCCCGCTGATTTTTCCTGACTATACCTGCCCAGTACCTTCTTCTCCTTTCCTCTTTTCTCTCCTCGCTTCTCTTCCTCCCTTCCTTCTTTCCTTCTTTTTTTTTGTGGTAATGGTGATCGAACCCAGGGGAATTCTACCATTGGGCTACACTCTCAGCTCTATTTATTTATTTATTTTTAAATTTATTTTTATTGGTGCATTGTAATCATATATCACATTGGAATACAAGACTTGAGAGAATTTACAAGCACACATCATCCAATTAGCCCTCATCCCATTCCCTCCCCCTTCCTCGATCCCATGCTTGTTTGGTGATTAACTTTGATACGTTTGTTTATGTACCTCCTGCGTTTTAAAGAGGCTCTATCCTCCCCTATTCCATACCCTCTGATTGGTCACCTTAATTGCTTCACTATAGGGCCCTTTCTATAGCTTGACCTCTTCCTGTTGCCCCTTTCCTCCTAGTTTTTGCTGATTAGGGGAAGCATCTGTGTTTTTTTTTTTTCTGCGATATTTCTCTGTGCATGCCGCGTTGCAAGTACCGATCCCACTCTTGACGGCCCCAGTAGTGGCCTGGCTACCCGGTGGACTGACCCAGACCTCGCTGGCTTAAGCAGCGGCCTTGCCTCATGGGAGGCCCCGATTCTGGTCTCACAGGCCCCGACACCGGCCTAACCCCTCAGCTGGCTCTGATCCTGGCCTCGGTGGCCCCAGCACTGGCCTAGCCTCAAAGCAGGCTCCGATCCCTGTCTCGCTGGCCCCGGCACCAGCCTAACCCCTCGGCAGGCTCCGATCCCGGCCTCGGAGGCCTCAGTAGCGGCATTGCCTCACGCAGGCTCTGATGTCGGCCGCTGGCCTCGGCACCGGCCTAACCCCTCGGCAGGCTCCAATCCCGGCCTCGGAGGCCCCAGCACTGGCCTTGCCTCATGGCAGGTTCCGATCCCGGCCTCACTGGCCCCGGAATCGGCCTAACCCCTCGGCAGGCTCCAATCCCGGCCTCAGACACCCCAGCACTGGCCTTGCCTCACAGCAGGCTCCGATCCCTGTCTCGCTGGCCCCGGCACCAGCCTAACCCCTCGGTAGGCTCCAATGCTTGCCTCGGAGGCCCCAGCCTGGCCTTGCCTCACGGCAGGCTCCGATGCTGGCCTTGCTGGCCCCAGCACCAGCCTAACCCCTCGGCAGGCTCCGATCCCGGCCTCGGAGGCCCCAGCACTGGCCTTGCCCCACAGCAGGCTCTGATGCCAGCCACTGTCCCTGGCATCGGCCTAACCCCTTGTCAGGCTCCAATTCCGGCTTCAGAGGCCCCAGCACCGGCCTTGCCTCATGGCAGGCTCCGATGCCAGCCACTGGACCCGGTATCGGCCTAACCCCTTGGCAGGCTCCAATCCCAGCTTCGGAGGCCCCAGTAACGGCCTTGCCTCATAGCAGGCTCTGATGTCGGCCGTTGGCCCCGGCATTGGCCTAACCCCTCGGCAGGCTCCGATCCTGGCCTTGGAGGCCCCAGTAGTGGCCTTGCCTCATGGCAGCCTCCAATGCTGGCCATTGGCCCTGGCACCGGCCGAATCCCTCGGCAGGCTCTTATCCCAGCCTCGGAGGCCCCAGCACTGGCCTAATTCTTCGGCAGGCTCCAATTTTGGCCTCGGAGGCCTCAGTAGTGGCCTTGCCTCACGGAAGGCTTCAATGCCAGACACTGACCCCGGCACCAGCCTAAACCCTCGGCAGGCTCCCATCCTGGCCTCGGAGGCTCCAGCACTGGCCTTGCCTCATGGCAGGCTCAGATCCCGGCCTGCTGGCCCCGGCACCAGCCTCACCCCTCGGCAGGCTCCAATCTGAGCATCCTCTTTGCCCAGCCATTTGTCCCCTGTTCTCAAGGGTGTGTGGTGGTAGCATTCTGCCTCTGGGGATCTTTCTTCAAAGGTTCCAGGTGTAATGCATCAGATCTCTGCCTCCCCTGAGTACTGGCCACTGCCATTGCCACTGCCTCCACCATTTCAAATCTTTCCCAAGCTCTTTTTCCACTCTGAATGTTGTCCAGTGTTCCTAAGCATGCGTGATGGTAGCATTCGACAGTGTTCCTAAGCATGCATGATGGTAGCATTCGACATTTGGTGTAATTTCTCCAAAAAAATAAGGTTGGTAGGATCCAATTTCTGCTTCTCCTAAATACAAGTCTCCACCGCCATCACGGAGACTGCTTTCAACACCACCTTTCTCCTTAGCCTCCGCTAACCTCTTTCCTTACAGGTGATGTCCAAGATTCTTAACAATGTAGAGAAGAAGCAGTCCTCCTTCACGAGGAATTTTTCCAAAAGTTTCAGTTCATTGGGATAAGTTTTGTCTGCATCTCCAGTATCCTGGCATCTGCCTTGGCTTTCTTGACCCTCTCCGATATTTTTCTTTTTTCTTTTTCTTTTCCTTTTTTTTCTTAATAAGAGAAGACAGTATGTGTGTTTTGAGGAGGTAGTGGGATCAGGTACTCAGTAGCACTGTGACCCGGCCCAGTTTTCCCATGGGGCCAGCGTGCTCCGCACTACTCCGCCTGGGGCCCAGAGTCCTGCGACCTGTGCTCCGGCTGTTCCAGGGGTCCGGCGTGCCCTGCCCGACCCCTGCCTGGGCCCCAGGGTCTGATGACTGGACCCGATTTCTCCAGGGGTCTGGCATACTCCGCGTGGGCCATCCTGGGGCCCAGAGTCCTGCGACCTGGGCCCCGGCTCTTCTGGGGTCTGGCGTGCCCCGCCCGACCCCTGCCTGGGACCCAGGGTCTGACGACTGGGCCCGGTTTCTCCAGGGGTCTAGCGTGCTCCACGTGGGCTGGCCCACAGTCCAGAGTCCTACGACCCGGGCCCTGGCTCTTCCAGGGTCCGGCGTGCCCCGCCCACTCTATTTTTTTTTTAATTTTGAAATGGTTGTGTTAAGTTGTTGAAGGCCTTGCTGAGTTGGTGAGGCTAGCCTCGAACCTCTGATCCTTTCCTTTCCTTTCTCTCTTCTTTCCAAACTTCCCTCTCTCAACATTTTGTTATATACATTTTATGAGAGCTACCAAATCATAGGGCTTAGTATAGCTGTTCACAACTTATGATTCCTATCAAAGTACTGAAGCAACTTGCCAAATTCAGGTCATGTGCCTGCCCCCTGGCTGGTAGGTCAAGGGGACATAATTATTGTAAGGAATATGTGAAGGGCTTTATGAAAGGCTAGATAAATATATCTTTCACATATGTTTTTCAAATGCATGTAGATCTTTTTGTGATTAATAAAATATTGTGTGTGGATACGATTGGGATTCACAAAACAGATATTAATTTACACTGACTACCATATATATTGGTACTAGGGGTAGGACCCAGGGGATTGCTTTCTACCTCTGGGCTATACTTCCAGACTTATTTTATATTTTATTTGGAAACAGGGTCTCACTACATTGCTGAGAGCCTCACTAAGTAGCTGAGGCTGGCTTTGAACCTGTGCGATCCTCCTGTCTTATCCTCTTAAGTGCTGGGATTACAAGCATGTACCACCATGCCCGGCCTACATTTTTAAATCAATATCTACTATAAGTCTATATTTTTGTTGGTCTCCATGAATTTTTCAGTGTTGAAAGTATTTTTTTGGTGTGTGTGTGTGTGTGTGTGATACTGGGGATTGAACCCAGTGGCATTCTACCTCTGATCTATACTTCCAGCCCTAATATTTATATTTTTTTAAAATTTTGAGACAGGGTCAGCCGCGCATGGTAGCGCACACTCATAATCCCAGTGCTTGGGAGGCTGAGACAGGAGGATCGCACAGGTTCAAAGCCAGCCTCAGCTACTTAGTGAGACCCTGTTTCCAAATAAAATATAAAATAGGTCTGGGAGTATAGCCCAGAAGTAGGAAGCCTCTGGGTTCCACCCCCAGTACCACCAAAAAAAATAATAATAATTTTGAGACAGGGTCTCTCTAAGTTGTAGAGGGCCTAACCAAGTAGTCGACACTAAGTTGCAGAGGGCCTCACTAAGTAGCTGACTTTGGCTGCGAACCTGTGATTCTTTTGTCTTAGCCTCCCAAGTACTGGGATTACAAATTTGTGCCACCACATCCAGCTTAAAGTGAATTTTTTTATGCCATCCAAATCTGGCTTTGAAATCAGCCAGACTTGGATTTTAATTGAGGTTCTGTCACAGATTACTTGGGTGACTTTGCGCAAGTTACTTAACTCTCCCAACCTTAATTTTCTTACTTGAAAATGGGCATCATTGCTCCTGCCTCATGGGTTTCTGCGGTGATTAAATGAAACAATGAATGCAAATCATCTAATGAATTGCGTGGTTTTTCAAAAGATGGTTAGTAATGTTGTTAAGAAAAAACTAAAAAGAGGATGAGGGTAACAAATTCACATATGCTACTGGTCTGTCAGGGATCATATAGCCTGGAGATAGCAAGGGAGACTAAAATAGTCACATCTGCCATTACACATCTCCCACTATATTGTCAACTCTCTTGAGGTTTAGCATAAACTGAAAGGATGGCCAGCATACTGCCAAATATGCTGACCAACTCTACAAGACACCTATGACCTTTTGGTCACTCCATGTTTGAGCCTGCTTCCTGAATTCCTGAATGAAGCTGATGGGGTATGAGGAGGTGTGTGGTACTCATTGTTTGCCTGTGATCATTTCAGCAGCATTGGTGGTGTTCAGAGATTGTGTTTAAAGGTGGCAGTTCCTAGGCCACTCTAATTAGACTGGTGGCTACCAGCTTCTTTGGCTCATGTCATTCGCTTGCCTTTTTTTTGTCAAGTCTGTGAGCTAAGCAATTGTCTTTAGCTTGAATGATATGGGATCAATTTCTGATGTTTGCAAGCATGACAGCTGCCTTGCACCTGTGGCCAGGTCATTTTATTACCCTTGTCCCCTTTCTCCTCCTGCTTTCTATTCTATTTTTTCATAACAATATTACTGATCATTTATTGAACAACCATGAATTTGTTATATGATTTATACCCTTTGTGTTTCATTTAATCACTGCAGAAATCCATGAGACAGTCAGATCAACCTCATCTGGCTTGAATTAGATGGGTAGGCTTCAGATGTGATAGCCAGTGCCATCCACTTTCTGCACAGTCCTGTTCATATTGCAGAGATTTTGTGGATGACATTCTTTTTGGTAGCATGGTCTGTTAGACTGAGTGGTTGGTGACAAAAAAAACAAAAACACTCATCTCTGTTCCTCCACATCTGACTGTTTTTGGCCATCAGACTGGAAGTGCAGTGGGGGAACAACTGGGAAAGTTGCCTGGAACAATACACAGCCAGGTTCTGAGTGGTGATTCTGTTCCACTGCTGAGTTAACTTTGCATGACTACTTTAAGCAGCTGAACCCATACATGGGCAAGAAATAATGGTGGTTTTCGGCTCCTCTGTCCTCTCTTCCCTCTGCATATGTACTGTACCCCAGGGATCAGCCATCCAGGGTGGTCTTGGCCCTACCTCCCCCTGTTGATTGTTGTGAGAAAGGACAAGGTAAGGGTTAGTACTGCTCAAAAATCCCAGGCTCCCTGAAAGTGCTCTACAGATCCTACACGCGTACAAAGCACTCTCGTTTTGTTTTCAAATTTCAGATGTTAATTATAAGGAAGAGAATTAGGCATATAAAACAAATTACATTGGCAGCGTTTGCTTCACTTGTGCACCACGGGGCCCAGGCTCCCCTAATGAGATGTGACTACAGATCATTGTGCTTCCTGCAAACAGCCAATTGCTTCTAATGTGGCAGTGTCTTCCTTGTGTTGCCTGAGAATTAACTGCAGGTGTAGCATTTGACTTTTGGAGCGCATTACTATCCCAGGGAAGTGTAGTCAGGCCAAAGGCAGGAAGAGGAAACGGGAAGGCAGAAAGAGAAAGAGAAGGAGAGATCCAAAGTTTTAGAGTTTCCTCATAATTTTCACTCCTTTGACCACTGCCACAGCCCCAAACAAATGTTTAATCCAAGAAAAAACAACAACAATGTGTCTATATCCTTTCTATAGAAAGCAATTTTGTAGTTGTCACAGGATGCAGGCAATAAATGTGGCCTTTTATCAGTGTTTAATAATATTAATGTCCCTGCAAAGAACAAACATACAATCTAATGTGGGTCGAAAACTGTTTGTGGGCTAATTGAAAAACATTACTTAATGTTTTTCTTAATTAGAATTAATTACAAGCCCCTAGTGAAGAAATAAGTCCATATGTGAGATTCTAAGACTTCACACTGTGATGTTAAATTCCCTGATGAAAGCGGATCCCTATTTTATCATATCCTCTAAACTGAAAGGGCTGGCCTCACCAGAAGTACTTCTGGTACCCTACAGAATACAGATACCTAAACTTCTCTGTGTTTCTTGTGAGAATGAACACTCCAACAATATGGAGATCTGCACAGATAACATTAGATTATTGGTAAATGAAAATGGAAAATATTATATTGGGTCTGAGGGGAATATAGGACTGACTAGCCTCAGTTCTCAGTTCTCTTATCTACAAATAAAAAGGGCAGAATAAAGGTTTTTTAAGTTCTTGGAGCACAAATACTCTGGCTTTACTACTAATTTTCCAAGTTCTGGAATACTGCCCTCATATTGCTAACTGTGAGCTATCAGAATTGAAATAAAAGGCAAGCTTTCTGAAATAAAGAATGGACAGTCCCAGAGAAATTATCTTGATTGGATCTTTAGCTTTGTTTAGGGATTGTCAATGTATTAATCTACAAAAACTGATTTTGTCAAAAGAGCAACAAAGGAACTATTGAGCTAAGTCAAATGTGCAATTATTTTGAAAACAACCAGTTAACAACTCATGACTAAATATTAGTTTGGATGAATCAAGCTATATTCTGCAAAAGCATATGTTTGTCTGCATGTGGAGACAACCATCACTTGTTCCAAGAGTTTCCCAAGCTATATTCTGAGGAATAGAAGTGTTCTCTGATCTGTAAGTATGGGTGTCATGGGGGCAGAGAGGAAGTCTATGGTTAAATAAGTTTTGGAAATGCTGAACCAAATAAAGTTGTATAAGTTTTTTTTTTCACAATGGGATCCTCAGAGGATTTACTAGACTGAGGGACTTTGTGATTTTCCTGGGACATTCAGTTTGAAGCATTTGATCTTATTTCACCTTGGAACCCTTATACATTCATGTTATCAATAATTCATGAGAGACTATTGTTCTATAGAATTTGTGTGAGAAACAATATGCTGCTAGGATCTGATTGTAATTTTCCCCAAACTCATATGTTGAATCCTAGTCATCAAGGTGATGGTATTAGAAGGTAGGGGCCTTTGGGACCTGAATAGGTCAGGAGGGCTCCATTCTCATGAATGAGATAAGTGCCCATATAAAAGAGGCCCCAGAGAGTACCCTTTGCCTTTCTACTATGTAAGGACTCACAGAAGGTACCATTTGTGAGGCCCTTACTGTATATCAGATCTGTGGTTACCTCGATTTTGGACTCCTTAGCCTCCAGAACCAGCATCCTTTAAGCAATAGATTTCTCTCGCTTATAAATTACCCAGTGTAAGTTATTTTAATAGCAGTCCAAATTGACTTAGATATATGCTATACAGTTAGAATTGTTTAAATTTAATTCACTATTTCAACTGAAAGCCCAAACAAAACAAGCTCAGAAGAGAGAATAAATTAGAAAAATGATGAATAATGAATAATGGTGGACCTTCATAAATTTCTTCAGTGAGAGGGTTTAAATAAGTATATGAGTTTGACATTAAGAATCATAATAGTAGACACATCCCATTACTTTGGAGGCTAAGATAGGGAGATCATGGATTCCAAGCTGGCTTTAGTAACTTAGGCTTGCAGCAACTTAGTGATACCCTGCTTCAAAATAAAATGTTAAATAGAACTGGGGGTATAGCTCAGAGGTAGAATAAGCCAGGGTTTAGTCCCCAGCAACACACACACACAGAAAAACTTCATAATGGTTAAGTCAAATTAAATACAATAAAATGATTTCTTACAAGTGGTAAGTAGAATACCCAAAGCTATATTAAATTTTTTTTAAAAGAATTATAATTTTATTTTGTTCTCAAATTAAGATTTTTATGCTGTGTGATTTAGAAGGTGATAGAAAAGACAGAAGACGATGATCCTAATTTGAGTTTTCTAGTTTAATAGTTAGCAAATCAAACTCTATTAATCTATACAAAAAATTTTGGTTTTGCTTAGAAAACAAAAGCAGGTACATTTCTAAGTATCACGAAGGGGATTGTGAGTATAAAATCCTTGTTATTTCTTCTATGAGTTGTGTGTAAGATAGCCAAGAAAAATCTGTTTTATTAATGACCATTAAATAAGACTTCCTCTAGGGAATAAAGATGACCCCTGGAATGTACTTAGCAAGACAATAAATAAAGGTACAAGGATCAGAAATTCCCAGAATGAGGATATTTTGCACGTGGATAGTATATTAGTTTCCCCCAAAGTCATGAGATATGTATGTTCACCAGTAGGACAGATGCCTTAGGGAGATATCTTAAGGTGAGTAAAAGATTTCATTCCAAGTATAAAGAGATTTTATGCTTATTTATTAGAAATACCATACAAAACTCAATTTATTATTTTTTATTTTGGTTAACAATAAGGTCTTTGTTCCTCTTCCGTCTTCCCCTTCCCGTGTTGCTTAGCACCCATTATCAGTGATGTCAAAAGATGGCAGGAAGGAGAAAAAGAAGGATTAAAAGGATGCTGCAGAATAATTTATCAGAAGGAGACCTTCTTGAATGCATTGCAATTTTGCTCTCAAGCAGGAATTTTAAACCTTCACAGAGTGAATCTCTGTCTCCTGGGAAAAGGAGATTTCCCTTCCTGGGTCAGTCAGAACTCCAGTCTGCCTCACACTATGACCATTCCTCATCATAACTGTGACTGTTATGCTTCTAGTTGAAAAGACACTGGATTTATGCTGTGCAGCACGCGCAAATGGGACGCTGGACTGTAAAGTTTGATGGATCGGATTCACAGGAGGCCGTTGGAATGCCACTTGAGGCGTGAGGCTGGTGTTCCCCAGTCCCTGAAGCAAGCTGCAGTGCTAAAAATGGGCTGGGCCACATCAGGCAGGCTACACTTTTCAATCTCACTCAGTTCAGCTGTGGTGACACAGGCCAGGGGCATCTCAAGCTGTTTGGGGCTATGCACTAACCACGTGTGACAGACACCTTTGCCACGGGCTCCTGCTTCCCAGCAGTGGAATCTTAACTAGAAATGGTGGGAAAACCACCCTTCTACTTGAGAGCAGACTGCAGAGGTGAGGCCTGACTTGTATTTTATATTATAATGAAAGGATGGTTACACGCCAGCAGGATATTAAAACCATAAATATTACAAAAGATGAGTTTGCAAACATTGTTTCCTCGGAGAAATCTTTTCTTAATGCCTCAGACTAGGTGAAGGACCTCTATTATACACTGCCCTGAATTCCTTTTCTGTGATATTCACTGTCATTGTCATGAATCAATCCATTATTTGAGGATTCATTTGTTTCTTATTGGTTCTCAAATATTTAATGTTAATTCTATAAATGTAGCGACCCTTCTGTCTTCTCCCTAGCACTGAGAGCCATATGAGATTTCAGCCCTTCCCTTTCCCCCCTCTTCCCTTTTCTTTCCTTCTCTTCATGAATAATTTAATCTAAAGGCATTAGGTGAGGCAAAAAGAGGAAAGTGCCCATGCTGGAAAGGGGAGAGTTGCAGAGGTCTGACCTGGATGTCAGACCTCCAGCAGGGTGAGGGAAGGCATCTAGGCCCTTGCACAATGAAAGGACACACTCATTTGACTTGTTTCCCATGCCAGGAAACTCTTGGCCTATTCAGCTACTTTGGGGAGTGGGGAAAGGGCCATCAATTTATTAATGCAATTAGAAAAAAAATATCTGTTAGATTGTGTGTGTGTGTTTTTCATTGTTTCCTTCACTTCTTGTGGCATGATAGAGACAGATCACTGATTAATGGCCAGTAGTATCTGTGCTAATGAAATTTTTGACTGGATATTTGGGAGACATCAAAGAATATGTGTGTGTACGTATGTGTATGTTATAGTAGAAAGATCCGTGCTTTCAAGCCTCAGTTTCCCCATTAATAACTTTGAGTCTGTAATAAATTAGCTAGTGGGACTACATGAAATAAGCTGTCCATGTTCATTCATTATGGACTCTTGGTATAGATACCTGAAGAGAGAGGTGCATCATATTTATGCAGTCTGGTGAGTTCAATGGATTCCTTCAAAGGATATTTTAAAAATGCACCAAAATACGTAGGGCTAAAAAGAAAATTAAATATAAATATATTGAAAATAATCAAATATTCATAAGCATGTTTTTGATACAGAAAATTATGTTTTTATTGATAAATTTAATAAGAAATAGTGGCAGATGTAATAACTACCATAATTTCAAAGCAAAGATGAGTATAAATTATACATCAAGCTATATGAGCATCTATAATGTGATTGAAACATGCCTATGACATTCATTGGTAACAAAGACACAGGTACTACTAATAAAACTATTGTTAATTTATGAAACCTATAAACAAAAGAAAATGCTAAAAATAAGAAGTTAAAACATAAAGGCCAATCTTTTCCCATCTATGTTCACAGACCTGTGAATTCTTTCCTTCAAATTTCATCAGTGGAGCCCAATTTAAACCCTGCTCTATGATAACATTACCTTAGACAAATCATTCTCTTCTTCCTACCCTCTTTAAAAGTAAGGAAATAGAGTCTCTTACGTTGGTTAGGTGAAACTTTCTGCACTCCGACTGCCATGACAGGCCTGTCTTCAGCCTGGGACTAGTGCCTATACCCACCTGCATCCTCCTCTGTTATACAGTTGATGTGTTAGGGCATGTATGTGTTAGGGAAGCCTGTATGTGCTTAGATGTGAAGAGACCTTTGAAATGTCAAAAACATGTTTGCATATGGAGGATACAAGCACGTGCATGTGTGCGTGTGTGTGTGTGTGTGTGTGTGTGTGTGTGTGTGTACACCTAGACTCCCCTGCAATATATCATTTCCATCCCTGACCCTGTCAGGTGGGCTTGCTTCTGAGGAAACTTAACAGAGCCTTAGCCACTTGTGATAAAATGCTCTCCCTTGCCTCCAGCAAGCTATTTGTTCCCTGAACTTTTATAAACGCCCCCCTCCCCCCACAGTCAAGGCATCTGTTTCTTCATGTGAATCTTCCCATCTCCAATCTTCCTAGCCTGGAAAAAGAGTTTCAGTGTGCAGGTAGGATAAGAGAGAAGCAGGTCCTATGAGAGCTAGCCTGGAAAAGAAAGGCTTATAACAGGTTCTCCAAAACAGGTAGATAGAAATGTGGGGTTGGGTAGGGAGGAGACACACCTTTTTCATTCCTGACCGCCCCTGGAGGTTTGAGGGGAAAGGAAAGCTGCAGAACTCAGAAAGGAATAGAGGTGCGATCCTGCTTCTACTCAGGCTGCAGAAACAAATGAGGTTGAGAAATGAGGAATGCAGGAAGACAATAAAAGCTATTTTGACATAGGGACAAAATAAGCAGCACAAGTTAGAATAAAATGTTTTCTTGCTTTTATAATTGAAAAGAATAAACAATTGGTATGGCTTTTTCTGCTTGGAAGCTAGCCTTTTGTGTCAGCTCAGAAGTAATCATTAAGAAACAACATGAATCTTGGAAGTTTGTGGTTGCTGTTGCTGCTCTGGCCCTTGTCTATCTACTTGCTGGGTCCTTTACAAACTCCCCGAAGCCTCTTTTGGGGGTGAAGTGTGGAGGAAACTAGGTCGCTTGGAGGCGAAAACAAAGAAAGGCGAGAAGAATAGATGTAGTTCTGTGCAGGCTTTTGAGGCGAGCTGGAAATCACCAATGAGATGCCTGCGCAAGGACTCCCTGAGGCGGCTCCTTGATGTATCACATTAACAGTGGAAATTGTCCACTGAGAGAGCAGAGAGAGAGAGAGCTGTTTGCAGGTAGAGAAGGAAAAAGATGGTGTGTTAGACAGCTACCACGCCTGTCTGAAGAAAGGATTTCCCCTCTAAGGCACCAAGCTCTAGGAGCAGTCTGAGGCCCCTGCTTAGAAAAGGGCAGAAGGATGAGAGAATGATTAATTAAAAACTCAGGTCGGCCTGGAAAAAAATCAAATGAGTAATAATGAACCCCATGGGCCTTCTTGGCAGAAAGAGAATTACACTGACTATTTAGAACTAGCATTCAGGCCCTTATCAGGATAGTTTTCTTCATAGTCTTGTAATCATGCTTGACTTTGGCTAAATTTTTACACCTGATTTTTGCTATATACTACAGTCAAGTCTCATGCCTTCGGGAATGTCATTGTATTTATCTGTGAGAAAAATCTTACCTAATAATCAGTTAGAGTTCTGCTTGATTCAAGGACACATTTATACAGCAGGAGTGTGGGCCTTCTGTGATGGAAGGAGGGGGAGATTCTATACCCCTGACACTAGAATCTGGCCTCTACTTCTGTCTCTATAATAATGTCCTTTTTTGTAGATAAGAGTCCTGTATCCTTGCTGTAGAGCCTCAAGTATATAAAGAAATGGAAAGAGGAGAAAATAATAGCTTATAATTTTACTACCCAGAGATGCCCATGGTGAACAGCTTATCATCTTTGATTCCTCTCTTTACCAGGCTCAGTTTCATCTATGAAATTATTCCTTAAAACTGATTTCCATAGTAGCTATTTATTAAAAGGGAGAGAAGCTGATGGAGGCCAAGCCCTGAGCTTTCATTGCTCCCTATTTAATGGAACTTGCCATATTGTCTTGATCACTTGTCTATCCTACATTATTGGATGGTAAGCAACTGCTGGCCTCAGCAGTTAGTCTCCTCCTGCTACCTTCTTGCCATCTTTTATGGCAAACTCTTATTGGTTCCCTAATTTGAGTAACCAGTACTACTTTCCATGCTGCTTCTCTTCTTCCTCCTCCTCCTCCTCCTCCTCCTCCTCCTCCTCCTCCTCCTCCTCCTCCTTCTCATCCTTTTTTCTGTACTAGAAATTGATCCCAGGGAATTCTATCTCTGAGCTCCACCAGCAGTCATATTTTATTTTTTATTTTGAAATAGAATATCACTAAGTTGCTGAGGCTGGTATCAAACATGCAATCCTTTTGTCTCAGCCTCCCAAGTAGTGAGATTACAAGCATGAGCCACAGCACCCTTTTTCCATGATTATTCTTCTAACAAATATATTTTAACTCCTATTTCAGGTCAGGCTCAAGTCTAGGTACTTTAGCCTATAATACTTCACTTAATTCTATTCATTTTTATATTCTTAGGCCTGGACCAGTGCCTAGAATACAATAGGTTTAGGATGTAATGTAAACACTGAAGTAGACAGGGATGTTTTTCTGTCTGGTTGTCCAAACTTGGGTCAGTCATTTAACATCTCAATATTCTAACTCATAAAATGAGTAAAATACAATTTCAATAGAGGCCTGTGAAATATGTAAAACTGGAAAAGGAAAATGAACCATGATGTGACCTTCTGGCCCCAGGTCCTTCATTCTCTCCCTTCAAACCTGGTCTCAGAAGTCCTAATATGAGTCATTGCATTTTCTGAGTTTAAGTTGGCCTCATTGCTCTTTTGGAAAATTTGCATTTTAAGTCCAATTTCTAATGATTTAAGTTATATTTTTCATAATTCCAGAGGGTTCATGGTTACCCCCTGAAGCCCATCCGTAAACACTGTGCTACTACTGTGCTACCCATTAAGGATACTTTATGGCTCCATAAATATTGATTGAGAGATCACAAAGACAGTAGATAAGAGACTTGTTAGGTTGGTTGCATTTTAACTGGAAGCAAGTCAGTACACAATTTTAGTAATTGAGGCATGACGTAATAATACAAATGGAAGTTGGTATTACTGTAAAGGAAAAGCAGATTCCAGAGACTTATTTTAAAATATATTTTCATTGGCGCATTACAGTTATACATTATAATGAGGTCCAGGATGATACAAACATGTATGCACACAGCACCTGGTAATCCAGAGACACTAAATGGTGACAACTGTATATTGGGGGGCCCAACCTCATATGGGGGGAGGGAAATAATGAACAATTCATAGAGGCTCCTGAGCAACTAAGAAGCCAAGGTAATGACACTTCCTTTAAGAACCATCAGGTAGCAGAGAGGGGAGCTGCCTCCATGGGAACCAGAGGACATTTGACTTTAGTCACAGTGAATTTGGTATGGTTGGGAAGCAGTAAGGGTGGAGGGATGTCCACTAGGCAGTTGGAGGTACACAATTGGAACCTAAAAGAGAACTATTTCTCTTAGCACCA
This sequence comes from Muscardinus avellanarius, assembly GCF_963383645.1. Taxonomy (NCBI): domain Eukaryota; kingdom Metazoa; phylum Chordata; class Mammalia; order Rodentia; family Gliridae; genus Muscardinus; species Muscardinus avellanarius. The sequence continues at coordinate 32,104,224 of NC_137792.1, forward strand.
ACATCATACTTCTATGATAATTAGGAAACAAAATTGGGACCAGAGCTTTGATCTGGGGATCTTTATCTTGGATGTAAGATTGGGAGAATTAGGAAGGTATATAAATTGCCAGAGGGAAACAATGTGGAGAAAGAAAGGTAGAGCACCAAGTACTGGATCTTGAAATAAGCCCACATTTAGGGACAATGGGGAGGAGTGAGCTGAGTGAAGGAGCTACGAGAAGTGGCTAGGGAGATAGAATGAGAGAAGATACAATGTCACCCATGGGGACATCTCGGCAGAAAATGGACAGCCCAGCCAGGCAGAGAATGAGGACACAGACGCCTCTCAGAAGACATAGACAGATGGAGACCAAGAGGGAGGCACCTCTTCCGGCTGATAGCCAGACAGCGTTGGGTAAGACACTTGCTGAGCTCCGGCCCAGGAGAGGGAGAAGGGGCAGCACAGGGAATTTGGAGTTTGTCTGAGCTTCAATCTGGATGACTGAGAAAATCACTGAAGTGTCTGACAGCCTATTAAAGATCAGACTATGTTTTCCACATCAGACAGATGGGAGCCCCAGATAGATTTAAGTCTGGTTTCTAGAAATTTAAAAAAAATTACAATTTTGTACACTTGAGTTTTTGACTATAAAATTCCCAGGGTCCAAACCATAATAGTCTGAATGTACAAAGGCATTTTATCAGTTTTTCTCTTGACTGGTATATCAGTAAAGAACTTTGAAGTCTTTAAAGCTCTTCCTCCTTCATTACCTTATTCAGTTGTCCTCATGAGGCAAGTAAGGAAGGCACTATGGTTCCCACTTTACAGATAAAGAAACTGAGGCTCAGAAAGATAAGGAAATATTTCCAAAGTGACAGGATTTGTAGATGTCCACTCAAGAACCACAACCCAGGACTTTGGACTCCCAATTCATTTTTTCTTCTAGACAAGAATTTCTTCTGAGGACAGATTCAGAAGTTCTGACCATCCCCTGAAGAGTTTATTTTGCTTTTTAACCTTCCAGATGACATAACCCAAGTTATAGAATCTAATGGCTCTTTGGGTTAATGCATTACCAGATCTGCTTATTGATTATAATAAATTAGAAATGTACATGTGCACATGTATGTATACAGTGGGGAAGGGACAATTCAAAGACCATTTTGAAACATGGACCTTTTGGCAGTTCTTAAAATGCAGGTTACTATAATGGTCCAAAGCATTGTCTCACTGTGTACTTTCCTGCGAGTTCTCTCCCTTTCCATTTCCTCAGTAAAATGAGGGTGGCAATGTTTATTCTGTAGAGAAGCTAAAATAATGATTTGTCATATTTTGTATAATGTCATATGTGTAAAGCACATGACTCTTGGATCTTTCAATTGTAAGTGGGTAACACATGATGAGCACTGTCACCAAACGGTACCCAGGTAGAGACTGCCCCAAAATCATCGCTCTATTTCCAGGTTCCAGGTAATGTCAGGGATATATGAACTAGTTGGTTGCAATTTACTGTGGCCTGTGGCTTAGCTTATGACCCTTTCTGTAGCCATAAGGAAAAGTCAGTCAAGGCAAAACAGGGAGATGAGGGTACAAAAGTGGGGCCTGGGGAATTTGTCCCAGTATGATGTAATGGTGAGATTGCCTCACAAAAGGTTTGTTCTTGAAAAATCTGTTACTGTCTCTGAAGAGAGAAAGTAATCAGGGCTGGGAACACTAGTCCAGCAGCCTAACAGTTTCCAAGTAGTGGTTATGATTCTTCTCATACAGTAGACCTGCAGGGGTAGAGAGCACAGGGAGATCCTGAAAGAGTTAAAGAAGGAACCTGGATGCTGACAGCAAGGTCCATGGGCAAAGCCCCTCCCCCAAGCCCTGGAAACATCCAACAGACTCCAGAGGCTCTCTAGGAACTGCAGGTGTTCAGAGAAGGAGCTGGAAGGAAGATATGTGTGGGAGGAGGGATGATCAGATGGAGGAGTATCAGAGGCTGGGAGAAGTGATAGCATTTCCATGAGTTATGAATAAAATACAGCAGATTTTCTTGCATGACCCAATATTTGATCTGGGAGGCAGTATTTTTCTGTGGTACTAAAGATTGAATCCAGGGGTTCTTTTTTAATACAAATTTTTATTGAAAATAAATGGTATACATATAAACTGTACTTGGTGCCCTCTCCCCCCTGCCCCTGTTTCCCCTCCCCCTCCCACCAATGATTGTCCATACCATATTCATACTTTTACACATATTTGGATGTAAACCCTCATTAATCAAGTTCAGCCTTCCTCCTCTCCTATCTTTCCATTCAAACTTTGCTGAGATTTCCCCTCCATTATCTGAACCCAGGGGGTTCTCTACCTTGGAGTTACATCCCCAGACCCCCTTTAAAAATTTGAAACAGAGTCTCACTAAGTTCCTGAGGCTGATCTGAACTTGAGATCTTCTTTCTCAGCCTCCCAAGTAATGGGATTTCAGGAGTGTGCTGCCGCACCTGGCTTAGGAGGCAGTCTTTAAAAGAAGGGCTTGGAAAGATGTTTGAGGAAAGCAAAGGATACTTTCCAAGGAGATATACACAGAAATAGTTTGTGAACTTCTGTCAAATCATCCCTCTTATATCCTGGCCATATCATAGCAGGAACTCACTAAATAATTGTTGATTGAACCACTAAATTATGCACACTCCTTACACTGGCCCTCGGCAGATAAAACTTCACTTTGGTTTACAGGTGGAATGAAAGGCTGGGCAGACCTGCCAATCTTGCTCAAGTTAAATGAGACCATGCCCTAAGGAAAAAATAAGTGTCTTAGAAAAATATAAATCATTGCTTTGACATTTATGTTGCAACTCTGAGTGAATTAAGTCTCCCAGCAATCATAATCTCCATTAGGGGCTGAAACCAGGAGAGCTAACTCCCCTGGATATTAAGTATTTTTCTGGGTTTTGGTGAGATGAAGCTGAGAGGATGGTAGTGCCTTGCTTTTGTCAAAATTCCCTTTTCAGAATGACTAAGCTTTTAAAATCACATGTGTTATTGTCAATTTATACCTGTGCTTCTTTTGAAAGTGTGCATATTTTCAGCATCTTTTGTGTCTACTACTAAGTGGTTTCTAACATCAGAGAGTAGGTTGGAGAGGTTTCTGTGAGAACAGGGAGCTTCTAAAGTCTTGGAAAATAGGTTACTACTGTCTCCTGTACTCTAATTAAAATGAGGCCTGGTTAGCACCCCTGTGACATTTTCTAGTCCCTATCATCCCTGAGTACTACTGTACATGGATTTTTCTATCACCATCTTTGGTTGGAGAAGATAGTTCATCTGCCTTTGAACTGGGCAAGAATAGCCAAGTAGGAACTCATTAGGGGCCGAGTTCTCTAGACCAGCCACAGAACTCCTGGGTGCCCTTGGGAGAGCATGGCACCTTGTCCTATGATTTGCTCAATCCTATTTACTTTTCACAAGCCAGGTGTGTGTGTGTGTGTGTGTGTGTGTGTGTGTGTATTTTCTTTCTTCTCAGCTTCTGGCCTGCCCTATTCTTCATTAGAACTTCATTTATTTCTTACTTTGTGGAGTCTACAGTCTACACCAATTATTATCAAAGCTGTATATGCACCAGAATTTCCCCAGAAACTACAAATATAGATAATAATAAGTCATGCTTATTGCATGCTGAACATTGCTCTATGAAGTTTATGTAGATAAATTTATTATCACAACAATCTTGTAAGGCAGTAGTATAATCATTATCTCCACTTTAAAGATTAGAAAACAGAGGTTCAGAGTTCTACAGTCACCAAATTATCATAGCTTTCTGGCTATGATGGAATCAAGATTCAAACATAGAGCACAACTCTAGAGACTATGTTCCTAACTGATCCTATACTCTCAAGAATCTACTTTTCAAAGTCCCAACATAGGTCTCTCAAATTGGGATGTCTTTTTCTCTAAGCTCTACAAGAGATTTTACTGTGAATCAAAAGATGAAGACCATCCCAAATGATTAGAATTGGCAAGGCTGAACTATATGCAATTTTCCAGGGAATAAATAAAGTTTCACACCCCCACCTTCTTCTGTAAGAAGAAAGGTAGAAAGTATAGGAACCCCTGGTTCATTTGTTCATTTATTCACTCAGCAATGTTAATGGAAGCCTTCTGAGTGCCAAGAAAATAATCCAGAGTAGAGGGATTAATGATGTGGTTGGATGGACTGAGGATGAACAAGAGACTTTAGGTAGGGAGGCTTGGACAGATCTCCCCGGTAAAGTGAGCAGAGATGTGAATGAAGTCAAGAAGGGAGAAATTTAGATATCAGGGGAAGCTTGCAGAGAAAATGGCATGTGTAAAGGCCCTGAGATGAGAGCAGCTTGGCAGGTTGTAGGGCCATCAAGAAAGCCAGAGCATCTGAAGCCCAATAGAGATGAGAAGTCGGTGGAAGAGGAGGTTCTAGAGGAAACCAGGGCAGGTTCATGCCGGGCTTCACAGATATAAGTATAGATTTATATTTTATTGTTTGTGATATGGGACAACTTGAGGTTATAAGTACAGGCTTGCCTTTTCAAAAGGAGCAATTTAGAAAATACCAGTAGAACAAGGGTTGGGGCTACAACAATAATCCAGGTGAGAGGTGATAGAGACTTGGACCAGGGTAATATCATGGAGATAGGAAGAAGTGGTTGAGTACTGGATATTTTTTTATTTCCTGGTGTGTTATATATAAAGCTATAAGATAAGATAAGAGAGAGCTATAGAGTCACCTATGCAAGATATACAGCTAGAGTAGATAGGAGGCTCAAGGAGTGTTCTAGGGCATTTCAAAACTTAGAAGAGTGCTTATTAATTTCAGTTGCCCATTTCTTGATTGGGTTTTTTGTTTTGCTAGTGTAGAGTCTTTTGAACTCTTTGTATATTCTGGGTATTAGCCCCCTATCAGAGTGGTGGCTGGTAAAGATCTTCTCCCATTCTGTAGGCTTCCTCTTTACATTCTTGATGGTTTCCTTTGATGAGAAGAAACTTTTTCGTTTGAAGAGATCCCACTTATTAATTCTTGCTTTAATTTCCTGCACGTTGGAAGTCTTATTGAGAAAGTTACTCCCTGTGCCTATATATTAAAGTGTAGATCCTGTGCCTTTCTCTAATAACGTCACAGTCTCTGGTCTAATTTCTAAGTGTTTGCGAGAAGATGGAAGGAACTAGAGAACATTATGTTAAGTGAGATTAGTCAATCACAGAAAGAGAAGGGACATATGTTTTCTCTAATATGTTCAAGCTATGTTCATGGAGATAGGAAGTGGTAATACAAGAGGGACTCCAGATGATGAAGAGGAAATCTCAGCAAAGCTTGAATGGAAGGATAGGAGAGGAAGAAAGCTGAGGTTGTTCAATGTAGGAGCTACATATGAATATGTGTAATAGTATAAATATAACATGGTTAACCTGGACACTCTCTATTGGGAAGGGGGAAGGGAAATGGAGGGGGAAGGCCATAAAGCGCAATCTAAATGTACACCACTTTCAATATATTCCACTTATAAAAAAATAAAAATTAAAAACAATAAAAAGTTTAAAAAAACCCAAAACTTAGAATAGGGTGATAGGAGGAGGATTCAGGGAGGAGACAGAGATGGAATGGCCAGTGAGGTGAAAATTATGTCAAATGTTGCTGTTCTCAGCATTTGAGACAAATGCAAAGAGGCATGGCTTTTGTTTGTTTATTTGTTTTGGTACTAGAGATAGAAACCAAAGGCATACTACCTCTCAGCTATACACCCAACCTTGTTTTATTGTTTTTTAATTTTGAAACAGAGTCTCACTAAATTGTTGAGAGCCTTGCTAAGTTGTTGCAGCAGCCCTTAAGCCTTCTACAGTTTAAACATCTCAAATACTGGAATTTTAGGAATACGCCACCAGGCCTAGCTATGAGTCACTATTTTTGACAGCATGGAAGTTATTGGTGGTAAAATGGAGGATAAGTTTCAGCGGAGTGGATGAGGCTGGGAGCCTGATTGGAAAGGGACCCAGAAATACTAGAAGAGTAAGTGGAGACAGCAAGTTTAGCTCTATTCTATGTTAGTTTAACTCTAAAATGGAGCAGGGAAGTAGAATGGTCAATGAAAGAAGTGGAGTCAAGTGAGATTATTCCTGGTGGGCAACAATGCAGGATGTTTGTTTCTTTGAGTATGGCACTGCCCATTTGGAAGGGGGAATTGATGATTTTGGCAGGGGATGGCATTGAGGTGTCCAGAGCTGATGGCATTCCAGGGTGTAAGGGAAAGATTTGGCTTAGAGGCATTGCAGGAATGTCTTGCACACAGGGCACAGAGTAGAAAATAGAGAGGCAGATGGGTTGGGTAGTTAGTGACAGGCTCCTGTGGGCTTTCTCTTCTGATGACTTCCATTTTTTTAAGCAAATGAGAAGGATAGCCATGAACTTAGAGTGAGGAGTCTTCCACCTTATTTTACTTCATTAGACAGCCAATACATTTAATTAAAAAGTCATCCTTGTAGGTTTTTCTTCATAGTCATCATCGTAACATATGTATATGAAATTTTCATCAGAATTTTTCTGGGAGGGGGGATTTGGAGATTTCAAGTATGCACTGTCTTTGAGGATATCCTCTTCATAATCAAAACAACATTCATTATTCTCAATAGACCACAGTTTTTAGCTGAAAATTTACCCCTTTACCTCCAAAAAACATCAAATAGGGTCTTGTTAACATCACATTAATTTTAAAAGTGTATTCTTGTTTTCCTCTGTTCTGTGGCCACTTTGAATTTTTTTAGATATTAGATGGCAATCATTTCATTTTGGCAATACTAATTTGAGAAGTGACTATGAATTCCAATATTTCTGTCCCATTCCATGACATGCTCAAAACATTTTTTTTTGTCAATTGACTCTTCATGGACATCCTTACCTTGTTTTTCCTAATCTGAGTTTGATTGACAAACTTGAACTTGCATCCAAATATGCCTGGTGGATGGTTAAGACCCGGAGGGCTGAGCCCTACTCCCAGAGCATTTCATTCTGTGTGTTTGGGATAAAGCCTGGGAAATTGCATTTCTTTCTTTCTTTTTTGGTACTAGGGATTAAACCCAGAAGTATTCTACTTCTCAGCTACATACTCAGTCCTATTTTATTTTTATTTTGAAACAGGTCTTGCTAAGTTTCTGAGGGTCTTGTAAGATACTGAAACTGGCTGTGAACCTGTGATCCTTCTGTCTCAGCCTCCCAAGCACTGAGATTATAGGTGTGCACCACCACACCTGGCCTGAAAAAATTGCCTTTCTTTGAGATGATGTTGATATTGCTGGTTTGGGGTACTACACTTCAAGAACTATGGCCTTGGTGGGTTTTATAATCTCCTGAGTTCTGGTAGTTTTAGAGGGAGGACTGAGCAGAAGGAAGGCCTCTCTCTCTGGCCCTGCAGGAGTGACCGGCAGGATGATACAGAAGAGAATGGCCCACCAGGTCGCTCCACCCCTCTCTCTTGCCCACAGAAGCTCCTGAGCTACCCCTGACAGAGGAGACCCTGGGCTGGGTGGACCTTTGGTCTCCCCTGCGCAGCATCTCTGAAAATTCTTGTGTCTGTCCTTGTGCGAAAACAGTTGTGACTACAGCCTCCCCAGGGTGCTTTCATGTTTCAAGTCTTGATCCCTTGTGCCCCTTCCCACCCTCCTCTCACCCAAATCGCCTTTTCCTGCTCAGATCCCTGATCTCTGGCTTTCCCCTATCTGCTGCCAGTTGCTTCCAGCAAGCTCTTGGTATATGATGGATGGGCCTTCATAATAACCCTGGCCGGCTGCTGGGGGCCGAGGCCTTCCCCTTTGAGTGTGGTGCATCTTTGATTTCTAGACAGATTAGCAGCACACAGAAGTGGAGCCTTGTAAAAGGCTGGAGTGAAAGGACGAGCTCTCCACATGACACATGCCTATAGTATACCGTGACTGGCAGGTAAGGCGGAAATCTATTTGCAGTGCCCAGCAAGCTAGACACTGGCTCAGAACAGCCTTCAGGGCCTAAAAATACCGCAAAGGGTGAGCGAGCCAGCAAGGAAACTTTAGCATGGAATATTTTCAAAAAATTAAAAATAGAAAGGCCTTTGGTTAATGAAGTCGCTAGCTGCTGACCTGCTCACCACCTACAGGGCTTTTAGGATTCTCAGAAGACGGCCAGTAGCCTGAGTGACGGGAACGGTGACATTTCTGGGAACAGAGTGAGGCCACCAATAGATGGATGTGGAGAGACGAAAGTGCCACGTGGTGGGCTGAATTGATTGGGATTGACAATAAACTTGTCTGAGAATTAATGAGAACCAAGAGATGTGAGGTTTGTCTCTGATTTCATGAACCACTTTGTCAGGCTTGCTTAACCTCGGTCTCAAATCAGTGAGATCAGTGAGACTGTACAGTCTGCCACAGGACACTGATTCTACTTCTTTGCTTGTTAGGTTGCTGGGATGCTGCCTCCTCTTTCCTCTCCTGTCTCCCTGCAGCCTCTTCATTCATTTTGAGCTCTTGCAGGTAAATGGTTTTGTTTGCTTTTATTCTTGGTGCCTTTCTTGGGAAATGCCTGGATTAGTGAAATAGATGCCTCCCCATAGATGAGCTGCCCCAATGGAGGACTGCATAGGTGAATAGATCTAGCCCAGCAAAGGGAAGTTGTATTATGTTAACAAGGTCCAGAAGATCTAATACCTTTGCCCAGTTCTGGGAAAAATAATCACCTGTGAAAAGATCAGGAATATGCTTATGAGGAAACCGGATTTCTGCTCTCTCAGGAACTCAACAATTCAACCCATCAGGACGTGCCTAGCCAGAAGGGGCTGAAAATGGGGGCAACATTCTTAAAGACAGTTCCCTGGAGAACAGAAGGCAGGAGTGTAGACTGCAGGGTCTAGGGACAGTCAGATTATTTTCCTGTTTCTTCCTAACAGTTGAAGCAGAGAGGACCCTCAGTAAATGTTTGCTGATTGAAGGAATGAGTGATGGACAGGGTTGGCAGTCACACCAACACTATGGCACTTACCATCAAGGCTGTTGCATTTCACTGGAAAATTTTCAGTGAGGGGTGCAATGAACTGTTTTAGGGTACTCTGGGGCTGCCTGGTTATCAAACCTCAGCTGTGCCATATTTCCAGTTGTCGAGTGCCAGAGATCAGAGCCAGCTCCATCGAGAAAAAGAGAGACAGGAAGAGAGAGAGAGAGAGAGAGAGAGAGAGAGAGAGAGAGAAAGAGAGAGAGAGAGAGAAAGAGAGAGAGAGAGAGAAAGAGAAGAGAGTTAGTTAGTTGGTTAGTTGGCAGGGCCACTATGTCAACAATGTCACATACCAAAACATGACCTTAAGCTGCCTTCACAGTCTTACCCTATCATACTCAGCCTGTGAGCACGGTTATCAGGCATGCACATGTTTGAAACTGCATCCTTTCACAGACAAGCTGGGTTGTCTAAATGCTAAAGACTGCTGGATTTCCACTGCACTCTCAATTTCAGAAGACTCCATATCATGAATATACTTAAGATGTCAAATGTCACATGATAGGCAAAGGACTGAAAATGCTAGGAGCATATGGAGGTACTTAGATAAACAAATAACCTAGATTAAAAAAACTGTCTTTGATGTGATTGACTTTGAATATGGAAGACTAGGGGACTTTCTAAGTTCCCTTTGTGAAGCTTTGCTGGTGAGTTTTGAGAAAGATGGTATCTTGGGTATAGGGGTGTGTGTGTGTGTGTGTGTGTGTGTGTGTGTGTGTGGTGAGGGGATGGAACCTTTGAGCATTCTACCTTTGAACTACACCTCCAGCCCTTTTTATTTTTTGTTTTGAAACAGGATCTCACTCAGTTCCTGACAGAACTGCTATGCTGCTGAGGCTGTCCTTGAACCTGTGATCCTCCTCTCTTAGCCATCCAAATACTGAGGTTGCAGGTGTGCTCCACCACGCCATGCAGGTATAGGTTTTTAAAGATACTCCCAAGATTGGGAAGTATCTAACTCAGTCTGTAAAGATCGGAGAAGTTAAGTGATTTTCTCAAGGCCTAACACTAATTTAACATTTCACAATGTTAAAATTAGCAACCTGGGCTTACATTGGAAGACAATCTAATAGGTCTTTTCATTATAGTTCCGTTTTATGGCTGGATATCCATGATTTCAAGAGAAGTGAGTGTTAGAAATAGCAGGTAAGAGAACATTATTGAGTATCTTTTGTGTGCCTTACATTGCGCCAGATACTTTGTGTACACGAGCATAAGTATTCTTAAAATATTCTTTTAAAGTAGCACTAAAGAATAGATTTTGCATTTATAGAAACCAAGGTTCAAAAGATTAGGCAGATCAGCACAATTTTAGTCATGTGAATTTGTCACCAAAGCCATGCTCAGTCTGCATTACTACACACCAGAACAGACTGCCAAGCAGATTAGTCCAGGGAGCTCAGTAATAGGCCTGATGGACCCTATTCGCATCAACTGCCAGAACACAAGGAATTCTGGGTTGAACTGTTGGATTGTTGAGTTCCTTAGAGAGCACAAATTCTGTGAAGAGTGCAATGAACTGTTTTAGGGTACTCCGAGGCTGCCTGGTTAGCATCTCAACTGCCCAGCCACACATTTCTAGCTGTCAAGTTACCAACTGTCTGTCATAGTTCAGGGCCAGCTCCACCCAGAATGACAGTTGGCAGGGCCACGATATCAACAACATCAGTTAAGAGAAGAGAGATGTCATGGTAACCTTTATCTATAATAGGAGACTACACATTTCTTCTTTGATGATCAGTGAAACCAGAACAAAATTATTAACAATAACAAAGTTCTGGTAAGGAATCTCAAATGATAAGACCTAAGATATGAAGCAATATTTGCCTTTCCTTAAATCTCTAGCTTCTGTCTTCATCTTTCTTCCATTCACCTTTGGGATGAGGACAACTTTCTCCAGAACTGAAAGAACACCTATGACATTCATAGAATGGCTGAATGACAAAAAAATTTATTTTTGTAGTCCCAGTGTGTCAAGCAAGGACTGAACCATAAAAATTAAGAAGGAAGCTTCAAGTTAGAAGGAAGGAAGAACATTCTAGCAAGTAGATCTGTATGACTGTGAGGTAGGTTGCTTCAGAATGAACTAAATTATCTTTCCTGACTATACTTAAACAGAAGTTTGGAAATACTCTGTGATTTGGATACATTCTGTATTGGACGATATCCAAGGGCCTCAGAGGATCTGAGCATTCCTGACATGTAGCACCAACAGTAAGATGATCAATGATCAACTGGATTTTTTAACTTTTCTAACTTGTCATCATGCAACACCTTTGCTGAGTTTGCACATCATCTCCATCAATATTGATGGGAGCTGCAGTGGGCCTTAATTCATCCTCAGTTGGAAACAGATTTAGCCCTTTTCTGTGCCAACTCTAGTCTACTACTCAGTTCCAAAAGGATTTGGGGGTTGAGACATAAGCCAAACAAATATATATGGTCCTACTTGGCATGGGGATGTAAACGGAAGAATGGCTGAAAGACACAAGGAGGCAGGACTCTCCAAGTGCTCTGGAGGTAGTGAATGCTGTTTTCTAAGGTGGCCCAGTTCAGGTCAGCTATGAATGGAGCTATGAAAGGAAATATATCATGTCATGTGGGAGGACAGATTGTTGGCTCTTTAAAGCTCTTTCAGATCAAAGATAGGATAGTTTTAATGAGAAGCCATTTAACAACCAGAGATCTGCTCTCAACCAGTCTTTTCAGGTGAGGAAAACCATTAGCACTTTCTCCCAAGCAAAGCATCTCTTACAATGAAACATATGTCAATCTTAGGACCCAGTAGTCCATTTCTAGGTATGTACCCAATAGTAAAGGGAGTTTTATGTCCTCCAAAAATGTTCAAAAATATTCATTGCATTTTTATTCACAGCCCCTAATTGGAATTAATCTACAATATCTATTGATAGTAGAATGGGAGCCTGGCATGGTGGCACATGCCTTTAATACTAGTACTTGGAAGGCTGAGACAGGAGGATCACAGCTCTGCACCCAGCCTCAGCAACTTAGCAAGACACCCTCCATTAGCTTAGTGAGACTTATTTCAAAATAAAAAATAAAATAGGGCTGGGGGTGTAGCTCAGGGGTAGAATGCCCTTATATTCAATCCCTAGTACCACACACACACACACACACACACACACACACACACACACACACACTAGTAGAAAGGTAAGTAAATTGTGACATGTTCATATACTAGACTACTATATAGCAATAAAAACAGAGAGCCATTCAACAATATAGCAATAAAAACAGAGAGCCATTCAACAATTAAAAAGTAGTAACTACTATATGAAGCAACATTGATGCTTATAACATAATACTGAGTGAAAGAGTGAGGTGCCCCCAAAAAGAACAGACGCTGTAAAATTTGGTTTATAGGCCAGGCGTAGTGGTGCATGCTTGTAATCCCCGTGCTTGGGAGGCTAAGACAGGTTTGAAGTCAGCCTCAGCTACTTAGTGAGGCTCTCAGCAACTTAGTGGGATCCTGTTTCAAAAAAAAAAAAAAAAAGGTCTGAGCGTATATCCCAGAGGTAGAAAGCCTCTGAGTTCCACCACCAGTACCACCAAAAAAATTATTTATATCAAGTCTTTAAATAGCAAAAATAATCTATGGGAGAAATATGAATAATGACTGACTATCTTTTGGGGGAGAGTATTGACTGAGGAGATGATTTAGGAATTGCCAGAATCATTCTGCCTCTTGATCTTGTGGTGAATAAACATAAAAATTTGTGAAACTGATTTTTTTAAGTGTAACCATATTGTCTCAATTTGAAAAAAATCTAAGCTGGGCATGGTGGCGCATTCTTGTAATCCGAGCATTCCGGAGGCTGAGACAGGGAGATCACAGTTCGCAGACAGCCTCAGCTACATAGGCCCTTTGCAACTTAGTGAGACCCTGTTTCAAAATAAAGAATAAAAAGTAGGGCAGGGGGTGTAGCTCAGAGGTCAAATACCCCTGGGTTCCATCCCCAGTTTTTCCCCCATAGATACTGGATTATGCTCTGGATTTTGCCAGCATCCCATAATAAGGAAAATATGCTATCTTGTTGCTTTGATAAACTGGTTATTAAACAAAAGAAATTATTGTACTGATACTAGTATAACCACCAATTATGAAAGATACTCATCAAAACATATTATTATATGAATTTCCAAAGACCCTGAATCAAATTTTGGCTCCCAGATTTGACTTCTGCTTCCAGCTCCATTGCTTATTAGTTTTGTGTACTTGGTGCTTTTATCTTTTGGAGCTTCAATTTTCTCATGAACGAAATAAAGAACAATTCATGCATTAATTCAACAAATATCAAGTACCTACTATGTGCAAGGCACTGAGTATGTGGAAAACAGATAAATCAATGTCTCACAGAACTGAGGGGCTTGACTGACACCTAGAATCACATAACTGGAAAGGGCTGCAGTAACAAAATTTTGTTATTACATAACAATTACAGTCAATGCCACATTCAGTACAAGAAGGAAATCCTTTATCCCAGCAAGCTAATCTTTTTGCTAAAATATTATTTTCAGTCTTCTATGTATATAAACACTAATTGGAAAATTGATACTATATTGAGATTTTCAATTTCAAAAGTCTCTTTCGATGTTAATGTGTCATGAATCAAGACAGACTTAACATAGAGTTTAGTGAGTTGGATGTAATAGAGTTGTTCAATATTTGGAAACCAAATGTGTTTTGTGTCTGGTTACTACTCCATGTTCTGGGAAACTACAAAATGAGTGAATACATGACAAATGCAAAAAGCAAGCGTGGTATGACATCATTTTTATAGGATTTTTAAACATGTAAATAAGTGGTAATTGTTCCTGAATATGCATAAGCATATATGACGAAAGTGATAAAAGTCTCAAACCATGCTTGCCTAGAAGCAGTATGAAATAGAAGGAGATCGTGTCTTAGATTGGGTGTCCACACTGCAGAGTCTGAGACCAGGACATTGGTGCAGTGTTTATGGGGGTGGGATGTGCTCTCAGGGAGAAGGAGAGGGAGAACAGAAAAGGCAAAAAGCCAAGAACGGGTGTGTTGTTGAAGTCAGTACTGTAGCCAAAGGGCTCACCTCCCCCAGGAATTCTGAGAACCATCTGTCTTAAGGGCCTTTATGCATACAGTCTGTCCTCTGATTCTGTGGGTTCTGCATCCACGGATTCAATTCGCGTTGGCTAGAAAACACTCTTAAAAAATTGCAGAAAGTTCCAGAAAGGCAAACTTCAATTTGTAGTGTGCCAAGAATTAGGTTGAACTAGTGCAAATAAAGCAACACATAGGCACACCAGTCTCTAACCATTCCACAGATCCTGGATCTCTCTCTACAGTCTTAATCAGATTATCTATCTCAGATCTCATTTAGGCCTGTGATGTTTACATCTATATTGAACATGTGCAGACTTTTTTCTTATCATCCCTAAACAATTCAGTGTAATCGCACAGCATATACATTGTATTGAGTTTTATAAGTCATCTAGAGATGACCGAAAATAAACAAAATATATACATAGGTTATATACTAGTACTATGAAATTTCATATGAGATATGGGTTTTAATATCTATAAAGGGATGTCCTAGAACCAGTGAGGAATGACTGTACACTGGCTTTGTCCACACTAGTTAATATTTCCTCTGGAGATGTCAATTTCCCATATTGTCTTGATACACTTGTGAGGAATGAATGCACTCTCAAGTGTTTTGCAGAGACGTGACTTGGGCCCTGGAGGTAGGGTACTATGAGCAGGGCCCAAACCAGAGTGGTCTCAAGAGCATGTGACCAATGATGTCTAAGTTTTTACCCCTGGGAAAACAAGGAAAGGAAAGGGGTGAGGAAGTTCTATACAGAGTGCTTCATTTGGATCTGTAATGTTTTATTTCTCAAAATTCGGTGTGAAGACAACATGCTAACAGTGAATGTTCCACAAAACTGGATGGCAGGTGTATGGTTGTTCATTACATTATTCTTGATACTTTTCTGTATTCTTGAACTATTTCAAATTAAAAAAAATTAGGTTGCATCAGCATTAATTTGTTTCGGGGGAGCTCTGATTGAATAATTATGCGAAGCAGTTATGTGTCAAATAGTAATATAATTTGCCACTAGTTCTTAAATTAAGTTAATGTACCTAAGTATAATTTCGATGGAATTTGACTAACAAAATATTGAGTTTTATCCAAAATGTCATGGTGTAATTTTTATTCTAGTTGAGAGATCTCACTTGATAAACTTTTGATTATATTTCCAGTTGTCTTACCAGAGCACTTTGTAAACAAGGGTGATTTATCCATTTTCTGGTTGGGAAAACTGTAACTCTGAGGAATTTAGTAATTCATTTGAGATCACTCGGCAGTAGAAAGGCAGGAGAACAACATGGATCAGCCTTCTTATTTTCATCTGTGACCCCCCCTCTTTTTCTAAATCTTTGAAAAATTATCAACAGAACAATCCGAGGGACAGTCTGGAGTATGTATATACTTGATTGGGTCAATGTAGGGGGCATTATAATTTCTATGCCCAAGGGTTTCATAATCTAGTACAGATATGAGTAAACATATCAGCCATATCAGCCCATCCCACTCCCCCAAGTGTGATGAAATAGCCACAGTGGGTTTTGCTTACAGAGTATCAGCTGCAGCTGCCACCACTGCTCTGCTGTTTACTAAGTATCCACTGTGTACAGGGGCTGCTGATACCATTGCTCATTTTCAGACTATGCCAAGGTTACCAAGTTCCTCTTAACCTTCCCTTCGATGTGTGTGTACTGTGTTTTGTCCCCTGAGGTCAACAGCTCCTTGGCCAAGGACAATTTGTTTGCAGTGGGAGGTGTTTTGAAGAGCAAGCAAATTCAAACCTGACAATCACAGTAACAGCCACAAAAACCAATACAGCCTGACCTTGAGGAAACCCCCCTTTCGTAAGGTCACTTTTGAGACACCATGGCTCTACTTGAGTCAAACATTTCAAGTGGTTGAACTTGCAACTTGGACTCTGAACCTTGTTTTCCGGAAGGAACTCGATCAGCTGTTTAAATGGTCAATGGGTAAATACTGCAGAATCACAGCTGCAGACCTCTGGGTCTCTACTTATTACTAATGGAAAATGACATTTGTATCCCTTGATTTACATGTAAAAGGCCCAGTGCAAAATTACAGCTGAAAGGTTTGTTTCTCTTTCTGCCTCTTCTGGATGAATGGCATTTTAATTGAGGCGTTCTTGAGGTACAAAGGCAAGTAGCTTGGCCTCTTCTATATACTTTCTAGGCCCATAACCAAATCCTTGAATGATTAAGTATCCCCTTCCATCCTGGACCCCAGGAGCTGCACCCTAATTTCCCAAACTGCTTTTCAACAATTGGCAGCTCCAGTGGTTTCCATTTGGTCTCTGACTTGTCAGATCAAGCAGCATTGAAACTGGGGAGCTCAGAATTCCTGTAGAAAACCCAGGCTTACTGACAGTAGTCAGTTTCTCAGTGGCTCTAGTGGGAACCCCATTGGAGGGAGCTGGGTATCCCACATGCCTATATGTCTGGATCACTTGCCATACATACCAGTAGTTTGGGTTTTCTCTTCTCACCCCAGTCCATCTTCCTGCCTCTCCCCATTCTTGCATTCTTCTCTATCCCCTAAGAGGGTTTCTCAATTAACGTCCTGAACACTGTTTCCAAATCAGAGCCTTCTTTTTGGGGAACTGGACCTGGGACAATGTGGAGGAATCATTTCTGCCTCTTCTCTTTTTTGACCTGTTTCTTTTTTTTCCCAGGAACTATTTTTAAATTTATTTTTATTGGTGCATTGTAATCATATATCACATTGGAATACAAGACTTGAGAGGATATACAAGCACACATCATCCAATTAGCCCTCATCCAGTCCCCATCCCATTCCCTCCCCCTCCCTCGATCCCATGCTTGTTTGGTGATTAACTTTGATACATGTGTTTATGTACCTCCTGCTTTTTAAAGAGGCTCCATCCTCCCCTATTCCATACCCTCGGATTGGTCACCTTAATTGCTTCGTTATAGGGCCCTTTCTATAGCTCGACCTCTTCCTGTTGCCCCTTTCCTCCTAGTTATTGCTGAGAAAATATGGAATGCTTCATGAATTTTCATGTCATCCTTGCGCAGGGGCCATGCTAATCTTCTCTGTATCATTCCAATTTTAGTATATGTGCTGCCAAAGCGAGCACTTGACCTGTTTCTAAACAGTGAATTTTGTCAGTCAATACAAACATGAGTCTTGTTGATGGTGACTTCAGAACATCTCTTGAATTCATTCATGGTTTTATACTTAGCTCTTATTTTATCTTTCCTGTTATGGCCCAGATGTCTGTGACAGCTTTCTAGCTGCTCCTTGATTTCATCTTTGGGGCCACAATGAGCTACTGGTAGTGGCAGGATCAAATTTATTCTTTAGAAAGATCACGTGTTCTGTACACTGCAAATGAAGTGATCTTTCTAAAGAATAAATCTGGTCTTGTCGTTATCAGTAGGTCACTGTGGCCCTAAGAATAAAGTTATTAAAGTGAACATGACCTTTGGGACATTTATCTACTGGGACCCCTCCAGCACATCTCCCCATGTCCTGCCATGTGTGTTGTTCCTCTAACTAGAAGGAACTACTCGCTGTTTTTCTAGTTGACCACACCTCAGGACCTCAGAACTTTGGGACCTGCTCCTCCTTCTGCTTATAATTTTGTCCTTTCATTTCTGTCCACCAAAGGTAAGTCCATCTTCACATGCACATACACACATGTAGGTGCACACCAACACTGCTCTTTCTTAGATTTATCTGCCCTCAGTGTCCCTCCTTGTGCCCTCACAGCCCCATTTTGGTGTTTCACAATCAGAGCCTTTCTTAGGTTGAATATCCTAGAAGAAGACCCTGAAATAAATATTCCTGGGAAAGCAAATAGAAAATATTTCCAGGAGTAACCAGGAGGGGAGTGGGATTCAGGAAACAGACACAAGGAAGCAGAAGCAGTCTCTGTTATTAAGCCAAGTTCCCAGAGGGCAGAACTCTGGCTCAGTCCCAAAGAGCAGCTCTGTGGACAGTGAAGACTATACCCCAGTTCTGCCACACATAGGGAGCTGGAGCATTTTTATTTAGACTTCTGGGATATTTATGAACCTATCAGTCGTGTGTGTGTGTGTGTGTGTGTGTGTGTGTGTGTGTGTGTGTGGTATGGGATGGAACAACCCAGAGGCGTTTTATATCTGAGTTATACTCCCAGCCCTATTTTTCATTCTCTATTTTGAAAGAAGGTCTCACTAAGTAGCTGAGGCTGTCCATGAACCAGAATCCTCTTGTCTCAGCCTCCCAAGTACTGGGATTACAAGCGTGCACTGGTCCCATCAGTCATTCTTAAGGGGAAGAGAAAACACTCTGACAAACATACTGGAGTAATCTCTACAGGGATGAAGTAGCCTTGACTGTAGGCTCACAAGGAATTAGAAAAAGGCCCCAGAGATTATCAGTGGCTTCTGGCCAGGCCGCCTTGGCAACTGCCTGTAGTCCCTTACTCAACAAGGCAGAGGGTGCCTGGCCAGCCACGCATGCGTGTTCACTGTTGGAAACCCTAGCAACGGGCAGATGTGCAGTGATGTTTGCCAAATGAATGAATAACTGAAAAATGTGCAAATAATATCTACCTTCTAACAGTAGCCTTTGAAATAGAGAACTTCTACAACCAGCATTAGCAGACAGGTACACTTTTCCTTTGTTTGAAAATAGGTTGTTCTCTTGAGCAAAATGGAATATATATTTGATAAAAGAATTCCTGTTTCCAAGGACCCGGGATGAGTAGAGTTCATAATTCACAGCGATCACAGGTGTCACAGAAGTCTGGCTTTCCCATCCACGTTCTGACAGCAGCAGGAGGAGCAAACTTCTGATGAAAAAGCAATGGGTAGCTCTCCATGTTTGTGAGTCCAGGAGCCATGGTCTGTTAGCCCTGGAAGGGACTGTGGGAGGCTTTGCAGACTGGTTTAAGGTCTCAGAGTGAGAAATGGCAGAGCCAGGTTGTTACCGGGGCTGGAAGCTCTTGTCTTTCTCTCTTCCTTTATTTCACCCAACACTCACTGCAGCCCACTTTCCAAACATCCTTCCTCTTACTCTGAATTCCTGCCCTTTCTCTAAATATTATCTTTCAAAATCAACTATGCTGAGGTATCAGACAAAGTGAATGAAACGTGTTAGTATTAAACATCCAGTTCAAAGAATTTTGTCAAATTTACATATCCACATGTGGTATGTATAACCACTGCAATCAACATACACAACATTTCTATTACCAACCTAATTTCCCTTGTGTCAAGTTGCAGCCAACTTCTCTCCAGCCACCAGCCCCAGACACTCACCGGTCTGCTTTCTGTCACTACAGATTAGTTTTGTTTGTACTCAAATGTTATGTGAATGGAATCATACAGTGTGTACTTTTTCTGTTTTTTGGTTTCCTTCATTCGGCGTAATTACTTTAATTCATCTGTGGTGTAACATGCCTCACTAGGTTGTTCCTTTTTATTGCTGAATAGTATTTCATTGTATGGTTGTATTAAAATTTGTTTATTCATCTGTTGATGGATATTTGGGTTATTGCTAGTCTTTGGCTATTAGGAATATTGCTGCTGTGGATATTTTTAACAAGTCTTTGTATGGAT
This sequence comes from Muscardinus avellanarius, assembly GCF_963383645.1. Taxonomy (NCBI): domain Eukaryota; kingdom Metazoa; phylum Chordata; class Mammalia; order Rodentia; family Gliridae; genus Muscardinus; species Muscardinus avellanarius. The sequence continues at coordinate 32,123,909 of NC_137792.1, forward strand.
ATATATTTTCATTTCTTTTGAATACATGAATAGAAGTAGCTTGACTCGATCATACGGTGGGTATATATGTTTGAATTTAGAAGAAACTACCAAACTGGTTTCTAAAGTGGCTGTACCATTTCACAGTCTCATCAGCAACAATCGAAAGCTCTCCTTGCTTTAGCCGGGCGTGGTGGCGCACGCTTGTAATCCCTGCGCTTGGGAGGCTGAGACAGGAGGATTGCATAGTTTCGAAGCCAGCCTCAGCTACTGAGCGAGGCTCTCAGCAACTTAGTGAGACCCTCTTTCCAAATAAAATATTAAAAAAAGTCTGGGAGTATAGCCCGGAGGTAGAAAGCCTGTGGGTTCCACCCCCAGTACCACACACACACACACACACACACACACACACACACACAAATATATATATATATATATATATATATATATATATATATATATATGAAAGCTCTCCTTGCTTTATATTCTTGTAAACACTTAATATTGTTAGACCTTTCAATTTTAGTCTTTCTAGTTGATACATATAAGTCACTACTTGTGGCTTTAACTTATGATGTTGGACTCTTTTTAATATGCTTTTTGGCTATTTGTATTTTAATCTATTTTTATACATATTTACCAATCCCACATCAAATTGTCAATCTCTACTTCACACCATGTATTCCAGTTGGAACACATTTATGCTCTAAGGATGTATCTGTTAAAATATTTTTCTGATTTTTTTTGTGGTACTAGGGATTGAACCCAGAAGCATTATGCCTCTGAACTATATCCCCAGCCCTATTTTATTTTTTATTTTGAAAAAAGCTCTTGCTAAGTTACCATGTGCTGGCCTGGAACCTGTGATCCTTCTGTCTCAGACTCCTGAGTACTGGTGAAACAGGAGTTCTTCTCTTATTAGGGTTCTTGTCCATTGGATCTCAACGAATAAAGTCTAAAAAATGAAGTCAAAGGATGTAAAAATATGAAAGTTTTATTTTAAGTGAGGGAAAGATGGAGGACAAAGCTACCCCTTGGGGGGGAGCTGGAAGGGAAGTGACCTTGAAGCCCTTGGGGAGTGGGCTTTTAAACCTTCCCGAGGTTTTCTATCCATTCTTTTAGTATTGATCAGAATTGAGTTTTGGGGACCAATGACTTTTGCACAGTTTCAGTGCTTAATTTGAATGATTACCTGTGGGCTGGTCAAAGCTCTGATTCCCTGGCACCCATTAGTCTCCCACCTTCCTGCTTACCTCTCCCAACCTCACAAAAGACAGGAACACAGATGGCTGTTTTAATTTCTCCTGTCCCCAGGTCCTCTTCCTGCCTCACTGGGATTACAAGCATGCACCATGGCATCTGCTTATTTTGCCTATTTTTAAATGAATTTGGTGGTATTATCATTGAGTTGTAAGAATTCCATATTCTGGACTCTAGAATCAAGTCTTTTTTTAATATATGTATTGTAAATACTATCTCTTAGTTTATGGCTCACTTTTTTCACTTTCTTAATGTAGTGTTTTGAAAAACAAAATTTTACATTTTGATGTAGACCAATTTATTTTTTCTTTCCTTGTCCTTGCTGTCCTTGCTTTACTTTGTTGCAGTCTAGGAATCTTTGCTACCACAATGTCACAGAGATATTCTTTTTTCTTTATAAACAATGTTATTACTTTAGCTTTTATATTTGTGTCATGTTTCATTTTTTATAGTACTGGAGATTAAACCCATGGTAATTGTACCTCTGTGATCTACTCCCAGTCCTGTTTTATCTTTTATTTTGAAACAAGGTCTCAACTGAGTTGCCTGGCCATGAACCTATGATCTCCTGGTTCAACTGATTATAAGCATGTACCACCATGCTGGGCTTTCTCTCCTTTCCTTCCTTTCTTTTTTCCTGTATTGGGGATTTAACCCAGGGGCATTCTGCCTCTGATCTACACCCCTGGACTTTATTTTTTTTTGAAACAGTCTGCGCTGAGTTTCTGAGTCTTGCTACATTGCTGAGGTGTCCTTGAACCTGCAATGCTCTGGTCTAAGCCTCCCCAGTACAGGGATTACAGGCATGCGTCACCACACCTGGATCTATGATCCTTTCTTGAGACTTTGAACCTGCTGAAACTCAGAGAGGAATTCCTTGCTGATAGCTAAGGTGGGCTGATTCCATAGACTGAGGAGTGTGGGAGCAACAACTTGCCAATAAGGTTTATCTCCTTTTAGACCTTTAGTGCACCGAAGGTCAGCTTCCAGTAGTACAAATTTCATGACCCTGAGAATGCAGGACTGCATAGTGACATTAAATGAAGTGCTCTCAGAAGTCCTACATATAGTTGGCTATTTGAATGCAGGACAGCCTTCTGACCTTTCTGAGGCTGAGTTTTTTTTTTTTAATCTGTAAAATGGGAATAATAAAATATCCCCTAGAGGATTGTAGGGGGATGAAATAAGATGGAGTATATATGAGATCATGTATCAGATTTTCACCCGTGGGAAGCTGTCACTAAGCAGGTGTCTCTTATTGCTGCTGTTGCATTTTAGCATTATTTAAATGCCATGAAGTTGGTCTGGCCCGAGGGTGTTTTTGTTTTTGTTTTGTTTTGTTTTTAGGTGATGATACTGGGAATTGAACCCAGGATCATTCTACCTCCAAGCTACATCTTAGCCATTTTAACTTTTATATTTTTGTGTTTTGAAACAGGGTCTCACTAGGTTGCTGAGAGTTTCTCTAAGTCGCTGAGGCTGATCTTGAACCAACCAGCGATCCTTTTATCTCAGCCTCCCAAATACTGGCATTACAGGGTGTGCTACCACGCCAGAGCTGCCCTGTATTTTTATAAAACTGTGTGGACAGCATGAGTGCCTGGCCTTCACAAGCTCACTGGAACCTTTTTTAAAAATAGGGCTCCTGCAGGTACATAAACAAATGTATCAAAGTAAATCACCAAAGAAGTGTGGGATGGAGGGAGGGGGAGGGAATGGGATGGGGGCTGGAGGAGGGCTAATTGGATGATGTGTGCTTGTATATCCTCTCAAGTCTTGTACTCCAATGTGATTGATATATGACTACAATGCACAAATTTAAAAAATAAATTAATTAAAAAAATAGGGCTCCTGCTATATTTGGCAGATCTCTGTTCTGATATGAAGGGACTTTTAGGGCCATGCTGATGAAGCAGTGAAGCATGGCTCAGGGGTGGCCACCAGTTAGTGATGAGTCAGGACAGCTTTGGCAAGCTTCTTGCAAGTGTTTCAAGAATGTTTCCAGGTGGGAACTTTCTGTTTATTTCTGGGAGAAGGAACAGATGGGAACTATGGGAATGCCTCACTCTTTGTTATGATGGTGTATGTGGTCACATCATCTCCTCCTGAGCCTTCCACAAAGTCAAAGACTGTGCCCCTAAGTGAAATTCCATGGAGGAAACAGCCCAGAAGTGATATGGATATATTTAAGGGGTTGTTGTTTTATGATTTAGCCTCATTTTCCTCTTAAAGTTTACCTGTGAAGCTAAAGTCTTCTGGAAAGTGATGTTTTCAATACTAAGAATTCTTATTATGTGTGCCTGGTCAGTTGGTTCTGTGTGTACAATGATAACACACAAACTTGTTATTCAAGTTATGCCACTCTGTGTCAGTTTTTTTTTTTTTCATCTGTGAAACTGGAATAATAATATCATATATTTTCTTTCTTTCTTTTTTTTTTTTTGCAGTACTGGGAATGGAACCCAGGGGCATTCTACTTCCAAGCTACACCTCCAGCCCTATTTTTTATTATTTTTCTTTTTTGCAGGTCTGAGGATGGAACCCACGGGCATTTGACCTCTGAGCTTAACCCCCTGCCCTAATTTTTATTCTTTATTTTGAAACAGGGTCTCACTAAATTGCAGAGGGCCTCACTTAAGTAGCTGAGGCTATCCGAAAACCATGATTCTCCTGTCTTAGCCTCCAGAATCCTGGGATTACACGCATGTACCACCAAGCCTGGCTTAATCTTTATTTTGAAACAGGGTCTCACTGAGTTGCAAAGGACCTCTCTAAGTAGCTGAGGCTGTCTGCAAACCATATTATTATTATTACTATTACTATTATTATTATTTTTTCATCTGTTTGGAATTACCTTTTCTCCCCTGTGTATATGTGTGCACACACATTGGGTCACTTGTGAGTGTTTGCGAAGGCTTTATTTGCACTTAACATTTTTTCTTTGGTAAACTGAGTGTCTATTTTGGAAGTCCTTAAGTAGTAGGTGATTATTAATTAACAGCAGTATACTTCCTAACCTTTATTTAATGTACCGAGGTTCTCTTTGCTTCGATGACATTTGTGGCTTCTACCTCCCCTATGCGCTTGACCTCCAGGAAATTTCTTCAAAGCTTCAAGAAGTTTTCTGGTTGAGCCTATCAGAGGATCATTAATTCTTGGTATCTTCAAAGAGCTGAAAATCACCTCTCCAGCATTCTTCTCTCACTGTGTGCATCTGTCTCCCGACCCCCCCATCCCCCGGTAAATTCCCTGGATCGGCTCACTCAAACCAACCCTCCTCTTCACCCCCTCCTTTTTGGTACTGGTGGCTGAACCCAAGGATATTCTACCTCCAAGCTATACTTTCAGCCCTATTTCATTTTTATTTTGAAACCAGGTTCGTTGCTGAGGCTAGCCTCAAACCTGTAATTCTCCTATCTCAGCCTCCCAAGTACTGGGATTATGCCACTACACCTGACTATCTTCATCCTTTAAAATAGTGTACAAGCCTCAGCTTGGTGGCACATGCCTATAATTCCAGTACTTGGGAGACAGACCAGAGGATCACAGGTTCAATACCAGCCTTAGCAATTTAGTGAGATTTTCACCAACCTAGTGAGATTCTTCTTCAAAACAAAAAAAATTTTTTTGTGGTACTGGGGGTAGAACCCAGGTGCTTTTCTACCTCTGGGCTATACTCCCAGACCTATTTTATACTTTATTTGGAAACAGGGTCTCACTAAGTTGCTGAGAGCCTAACTAAGTAGCTGAGGCTGGCTTCGAACCACTGTGATTCTCCTGTCTCAGCCTCCCAAGTTCTGGGATTACAAGCGTGCACCACCACGCCTGTCTTCAAAACAAAATTTTAAAAGGGATGGGGGTGTAGCTCAGAGATAGAATGCCCCTGGGTTGAATCTTCAGTGCCCCCTCTTCACATAGTATGCAAGCATCATCCAGTCAAGGCGGTTGGAGAGGGGACTCCATTGTTTCAGTTTTGTTCCTCCTGCCCCAGTACAATACTCAGCTGCTTATTAATATTTTAGCTCAATCACTATCACTGCAGGAAGATACAAATGAGAAAGTGTGGATGGGAGAAAAGAGAGCAGCTTTTTCAGGAGCATGTGTGAGTCAGTGTTACGAGGAAGGGCCATGTGTTTGGGGGTACTAGGTCTAGAAATTGAATTGGAACACACCTGTGCCCTAATAGTGAGGACAAGGCAGGGCTACCATCTTATTTGAAATCACAAGCTACCAAAGGCCTGGGGTATACATTATAATCTGTGTTTTACTTATATCTCAACTTGTGTGGGGCTCTAAGAAGAAAATAATTCATTCTTCCTCACATCACCTTATCAAACACGATTTCTCAGATAGCTTTTTCTCACTCCTGGATGAAATCTCAGGTTTTCGATCCTCTTTAGTCTCAAATGAAATCTCATTTCAGTAAATAAAATGTCCCATACAGTCTAACCTGAAAACTTCAACCTTTTATTCAATTTCCAGCACCTTCCCATTGTCTACTGCAGACTGGCTCTGCCTGGAACATGTGCAATGGGAGTGTGACAGTTGATGTCTTTTGTCCTTACTTCTTTCCTCCTTTCACTGCCTCTCCCAATCTCAATTTGCCATTTTTAGTTCTTGCATGGTTGGTGCATAGGAAGGGAGGGAGCACATGACAGAGAACCCATCATTAGACTGGTGATACCATTATTAGTGGACATGGAACTTGCCCGTGCAGAGAATTCCTAAAGCTAACTCTCCGTCCTTTTCATGATGCCTCAGCGATTTACATTGCTGGTAATCTCTCATTAGCAGGCCTTGGATGGAGACAAGCATCCTCTGGTTAGCTTCTTCCTTAGCTCCTGGCTTTGGGGAGGTCCATTCCTTGATTAAGCCTGTGACCCTGAGTGAAATGCAGTATTATATAAGTGGACACTCAATTTTGATAGTTTCCATGGTCTCGCTCTGTCTCTAGGGAACTGTACATGAATTCTAGACCTTCCAACACTAGATGTGCTGAAGGTTCTCACAGAAGTCATATCTGCTCCCATTGCTCCCAGGTCAGCTGCCAAGCTGTAGACTGAACCTTCATATTTCCCAGGAGGGAGTCTGATGAATGATGTTATGTCCCTCCAGCTTTGGAAGGCATAGACCAGGATCTAGAGGTTCTCTTAAAGCCCTTATCACCTGACTTCAGTGAAGAAGTACTCTATTCCCATCAGTGGTGGTGGTAGCAGAGCTAGCACTCATTACTCTCATTCTACCTTAAACTTTAAGTTAATTAGTTGGTTTTCTGATATAACCAGGAGTTGGGTTGTAGCCATGGTGACCTCATAATGTATCTGTACTATTTTTTCAACTTTATTTAAACATTTTTATTGAAGTGTAGCAGTCATAGCAAAAAGTAGAGGAATCATAAGTGTACCGCTTGGTGAATTTTCACAGAGTATGCCTGTGTGCCCAACATTTAGGTACAAAGACAACAACAACAAAAGCATTCCCAGCACCCCAGACGCTCCTCATATTCGAGCATATCATTTCCCTTGAATCAAACAGAACCACTCTCCTGATTTCTAGTATAACAGACTTATTTACAAAGGAGAAATATTTTGATAGTCAAAGGGGGCATATGATACCTGTCCCATTAAATAGCAACCATCAATTACTTTTCATCCTATAATTATATCATATGGCTCCATCTTCAGAGGTGGTAGCTATTCTTCTACTCCATTGAGTCTGGCTAGTGTTTGACTAGTCAATAGAATATTGAAAGTATGATCCTTTGCCTGTTAGAATCCAGCCTTGATCCTGTGCCTCCATGTGGAAAGTCTAGGCTACTCTGCTGAAGAGAGGAGCCATGAGGGAGGAATACTTGGGTGCCACACATGAGAGTGGAAAAGTCAACCTTAAATGCTCAGCTCAGTGAAAACTTTGGATAACTCCTGCTCCAGCTTCCATCTGACTATAAATGCTGAGAGTCTCAACCTTTTGGATCTTTAAACAAAGAAAGTCTTTCAGTTCTCAGCTCCTATCACCACCAAAGTCCAGACAATGTTACTATTTCTTTTGAAGATTTAAAGAAGTTTATTAGAAAGATAAAAATACAGAGGATAGGTACAGCTCCATACCAGACTGGCATGGAGGGGTGACTCAAATGAATATACCTGCAATGTTACTATTTAGAAAAGAATTATTCACTAACTCTTTTTTCCTTTTCCTTAGCTGTCATCTCCCTCCTCAAATAGGTCATGACTCTCATTTAGTCTCCAGATTCTTGGCATCCTCATGTTTTTGGCATTCTGTGGTTCTGTGCAACAAAAAGGTGAGTCTTTTTGATGAATGGTGATTAACTGTGATGTGGAAGTCTCAACCATTGCATGGATATTGAACATGAGCTATGGTCTGTTGGGCACAAAGTCATACAAATGACAGATTGTGGCATCACAGAACTCGGGGTTGGCTCCTATGAGTCAGGGTAATTCTGCATGGAGACTCAGGTGGAATATCATGCCTGCTGATTCTGCCCTGGCTCTCTCCTAATTCCACTCCTCCTTCCTGAGGCAGAAAGCTGATGGACTGCCAGAAAATTGCCCATCCAGAGTACTCAAGGACAGAGGAGACTAAGGAAGGCTTAGCCAAAGCTGGACAGGAACCAATGTTAGAATCAATCCTACTCCTTCCTTGGAGAAGAGCCATCTCTCCTTTTTGCAAACTAAGAGGGAATCTTGCTCATAGGCCTTGAAATGAAGCAGCAACATCTTTAAGTTTAACTGCCAATTATTTTCTCGGAATTGAGTCTTCTTCTTATATAACTTTTTTTTTTTTTCAAAATAGTGTAAGAAATACAGGTTAACTGTAGGAGAAAAAGGCAAAATAGAGATAGGATAGAAACAGTTCTTGGGCTTTATTCTTCCATTCTGTCAGATATGATATATTATTTTAATCCCTATTCACTTTTATCATTAACATTCTGAAATCCTCACCACACCACTCAGAACTTTTATTTGAACTACAGAACTTATTGTTTATCAATATTTACATGCCTGTGCTAATGTGGCTATAATAGGTCCTATTCTAGGAAGGGAGTAGTTCATACCCAAAGTTCATTTGGCATTTTATCTTCAGTTACAGTTTCCAGAAAGGAAATAAATACTTTGCCCATAATGAATCAATGATTGGAAGTATTGTGACTGCTGAGGATGACTGTTGTGTCATGTATGCTACAATGTGTGTTATAGTTGGGAAGTTAAATACTCCCCAGATGCCCATGTGTTATATCCCAAGGTGGCACTATTGGGAGGTGGTGACACATTTAGGAAGTAGGGTCTAAAGAAAGGTCCTTAGGCCATAGGGAGTGTGTTCTCAAGGGGGATAATGGGAGCCTAGCCCCTTCTTCCTCTTTTTCTTCCTAGCCGTGAGTAAGCAGTTTTCTTTGCATGGGCTCTCCACAATTGCATTCCAGCACCCTCACCAGAGGCCTAAAAGCAATGGATCTGCCTGATGGTGGGCTGGAAGCTCTAAAACTATGAACCAACATAAACCTTTTATCTTTGTAAGTTAATTACTATCTCAGTACTTTATTATAGTGATGGAAAGCTGATCAGCACAATATGTTTTACCTATTTTTCTATAATCTGAAGTAATTGCATCTTAATTTTACCTGGAAAGCAAGCCAAAAATTGTGAAAAACATGGAAGAAAGCAAATGGAAGTTAATAAAATGTTTTCCAATTATTTATTGCATATAATAAACCATGGTGAAGCCTTTTGGATTAAAACAACAATGATCTATTATATTTTATAATTTTGTAGGTTGGCTGGACTTAGTAGGGCAGTTCTTCAGCTCTACATGTTTTTGGCTGGAGTCACTTATAGCTGAAGCTGCCAGTTTGGACTTTGGTTTTTTTTACATATGTGGTTGCAGTGTTAGCTTGAATTTCTTTTATAGCATGGTGGTCTTGACGTTGCAAGAAAACGAAAGAAGAAGAAGGCAGGACTCTTAAAGCATAAGCCTGGTTCATCAGAATTAAACTGCATCAAGCTGGGCGTGGTGGCACACGCTTGTAATCCCTGTGCTTGGGAGGCGGAGACAGGAGGATCGTGCAGGTTCGAAGCCAGCCGCGCTGGCTTAAGGGACCCTGTTTCCAAATAAAAATATACAAAAAAAAAGGTCTGGGAGTGTAGCCCGGAGGTAGAAGGGTTTCCAGGAACCTCAGTACCATAAAAAAAGAATTAAACTGCATCAATTCTGCAGGATATTAGTTATTTTATGTTTATTTCCAACATTTAGAGCAGTGTCTTGTGAATAGAAGGTTCTTCATTAACATTTGTTAACTGAATGAATTTCATAATATTTCTATGGCAGATTAACTAATTATTAACCAAATTAATTTTTCTTTCTGTGCATATAGATTATCCTTTCTAGCCTTTCTTGAGGTTAGGAATGGCCTTTGAGTTGTGGCTGATGAGTCTTGAGTAAAAGCAATATTTCCATGTCTGATCAATAAAAATTTCTCACTTGTTTGTCACTTTTCCTCTTCTTTCCCCCTTCCCAATTTCTGAAATATAGAGAACTACCTCTAAAGTAACCTTGAAAGCCAGGCTTGGTGGCACATGCTTGTAATCCCATTACCTGGGAGGCTAAAACAAAAAGATCTCAGATTTGCAGCCAGCCTCAGTTACTTAGTGAGGCCCTCCATAACTTAGTGAGACCCTGTTTCAAAATAAAGAATAAAAAAATTGGGCTAGGGATGTAGTTCAGAGATAAAATGTCCCTGGGTTCAATCCCCAAAACTTCCAAATAAAATAAAAACCTTGGAAGCCTTTTTCTTGGTACTGGGGATTGAACCCAGACATTTGGCCTCTGAGATACACACAACCCTCCCCTCTTTTTTTCATTTTGCAACAAGTTCTCACTAAGTTGCAGAGGTTCTCTCTAAGTTGTGGAGGCTAGCCTTGAACCTGCAATACTCCTGTTACAGCCTCCCAACTATTGAGATTATAGGTGTACACCACCGTGCCTGGCTTGGAAGTTTCTTTGAAGACAGTTGAGCCACAAATGTAAGGATCCTGTGTCCCTGAATCATCATTTTGTGATGATTCACCTTATCAGTAACACCCACAGCTATTTAGTTATGCAAGAAATCAGTAACCATGTTTCTTGGAAACAATGAAATTTTGAGGTTTACTTGTTAAAGCATCCAGTGTTTTCTGAATTAACACATCTATATTAGTCAACCTTCCCATAGTTTCAAGAATCACAAGAATGTTCAGATTTCAGAACTAATGTTAAGCTCATGTTGATACAGGAAAAAGAACACTTGGAACCATATTATGGTAAGCAGAATTCTAAATGGCTCCCAATGATTCCTAAATCTTAGAATTCACATCTCTGTATAATCTAGTGTGGACTGGTTCTAATAACTTATTTCTAGCCAGTATGATTGGGAAAGATGAAGAAAGGTCACATCCATGATTCCTTTGGAAGATTCTCTTTCCTTCATTAGCGAATCTCTCTCTCTCTTTCTCTCTCTCTCTCTCTCTCCCTCCCTCCCTCCCTCCCTCCCTCCCTCCCTCCCTCCCTCCCTCCCCCCATTGGCTTTGATGAAGCAATATGTCATGTTGGAGCAGCCCAACATATGGCAAGAAATGAAGGATGACCTCTGACCCACAGCCAGTAAGAAATGGAGGCATTCAGTTGAACAGCCCTTAAGGAACTGGAGCCTCCCAACAACTATGTTAATGACTTTGGAAATGGATCTTTCCCCATTTGAACCCAAAGATGACACGGGAACCTTAGCCAATACCTTGATTGCAGAGTGCCAAACTAAACTGTACCCAGGTCCCTGACCCAAGGAAACTGGGAGATAGCAAACATGTGGTTTTGTTTCCAGTATTTGGGGTCATTGATATGGAGACAATGGACAACTAATATATTCACAAACCTACTTTTAATCTAGAGATTACCAGCAATCTATTGACAATGGCAACCTTGTTTCAAGCAGATAATCCTAGAAATAAATACATGGCGAACTATTCCCAGGACCACTATGTATTTGTAAACCATGAACTTCTGGGAAAAAAATTGCCTATCACACCCTTCTGGTTACTTAATCCAGTATTTACTGTGATAAAACCATTACATTATTGTGCAATAGCTGTCTGGTCTGATGTTTGAAACTATTACATGAAAAAGCCTTGAAGAAAAGAAACAGGGACAGGAAACAGGAGATCTGTGCTCCAAGTGACCTTGGTTAAAGAAATTTGGAACTTTCTCTAACCATCTGTAAAACAGAAAAAAAACAGTTGTTCAAAGAGTAACAAGGAAGTTCTAGAAAAGTTATCTGTGTCTTCATCATGATCAATAGTCCAATTTCAGGAGGTGAATTAAGGTGAATGAAAAGAGTATGAAGGAACCTACAGGTGAAAGAAAGGAAAAGAAAAATAAACACATTTGGAAGGTTTGGCCACAATCGGTTCACAGTCTTTTAAGCCAACTATTGACGGAAGCTGGGGAGAAGTTGAGCTCTCTGGATAGAGATTGTCCAGTTAGTTGTTCAAGTAGCTCCCTGCTGATCCCTAGCACTGAAGCCACATCGCATTCACCATCTCTTATTCTTCTTTTAGTGTTTCTTTTTCCTGTAGTTAAAAATATTATTTGCCGGGTGTGGTGGCACATGCTTGTAATCCCCATGCTTGGGAGTTAGAGACAAGAGAATCGTGCTGATTCGAAGCCAGCCATGCTGGCTTAAGAGACCCTGTTTCCAAAAAATATATATAATATAAGTCTGGGAGTGTAGCCTGGAGGTAGAAGGATTTCCAGGAACCCCAGTACCACCAAAGAAAAATTATTTAGTTTTCATGTCTTTATTGAGAGCAAAGTGTGTGTATGTGTGTGTGTGTGTGTGTGTGTGTGTGTGTGTGTTTTCACATACACTTGCACAAGGCGAACTAGAATACAAAGGCCACAGAATTTCAAGAAAAATGGACGTAGGGCAGGCATATTTCATAGCAGAAATTTAAAAAGTAGATGTTTAAAATGAAAATTCAAGGCCTCTTGCACCCTGTGATGTTACCAAACTGGTCCTGGAAGTCATTTGACTGGGAAATCCTAGATTAACCTATTGGCACTTAAATATCTTTATCTAAATGCAGAGATTAACAAATTGAACACTAAAGTGTATGGTGCTCTAAGGTTTTGTGACTCGATGACTTTTATGGTGGAAATTTCGGGCCAGATGGAAAATTCATTTAGAAGGTTTCATTTAAAAGGAGAGAGTAGCTGATTGGAAAAAAGTCTGTAATTAACTTGAATGATGATACTGGTAAGTTAAAATTATGCTAGATTATGAGAATTTACCTTAACTATGCTTTTAATATAACTCTGATATCATTTTTGTTTGGCTAAGCAAAAGGGAATTTTCCCAGTTCTGACAGCTAAACCTAATCTTAATATAACTGGAATTAGCCTCTTCCCGAGTGACTTTGCATTTCTAAAGTGCTGAGTCACTTGGAAGACACTAAAGGCACCAAAAATATCTAGTGCTCCAGGCTTTGAAATATCAAAAGTGCCTTCTTAATTTCACATGCATCTCTGAGCAGATATTAACATGAGTTTTCATTTTAAAATGATTTTGTTAAAGTATCTGTTAGATCACTTTTTTTCTTTTTTTGGTAGTACTGGGATGGAACCCAAGGGCTTTCTATCTCCAGGCTACACTTCCAGACATATTTTTATATTTTATTTGGAAATAGGGTCTCATTACATTGCTGAGAGCCTCACTAAGTAGCTGAGGCTGGCTTTGAACCTGTGTGATCCTCCTGTCTCAGCCTCCCAAGTACTGGGATTACAAGTGTGGCCACCACGCCCGGCTTGTTAAACTTCTTTATATTGCAATATTACCTATACTCCTTAAAAAATAAGAATGTTTATGCTATTTTATTTTCTCCTTAACTCTTATGTTCAATTCTCCAGTCCATATTCACCAGATATCTAGACAAATCAACATCCTTTAGTGTCTATATTCCGTTGGTCAAGTCTCAAAGTATTGATGGTCCTCAAGGACTCATTCTTGTTTCTCATCTCTCACCATCCAGCATACTTTCCATGACTGATTTATCCCATAGTTTCATTTACAATCTCTACACACATGTCTTCTTAATGTATCTCTCCTGTCACATATTTTTTATGATACTAGGGATTGAACCCAGGGGCACTCTACCTTCAAAATACACCTCCAGCCCGTTTTTATTTTTTGCTTTGAAACATGGCCTCTCTAAGTTGCTGAGGGCCTGGCTGAGTTGCTGAGGCTGGCTGTGAACCTGTGATCCTCCTGTCTCAGCCTCCTAAGTATAGGTGTGCACCACCATGGCCAGCTTCTCCTGCCACATCTATTATACTAGACCTCTACTTTAATTGCCTTCAGACTCCTCAAATTCAAAGCGCCCCAAATCAGAATTTGTCATCTTGCCATCCAAACTTATTATAATTTGGATTTTAAGTGTTCCCTAAAGACTATGTGCTGAAGTCTTCATCACGAAATTTTGGTGTTATCTGGAGGTGGTGTAGGCTGAAACTCTGAGTCAAAACTTACTTTTCCTCTTTTAATTTGCTTATCTTATTTATTTTGTCACAACCAAGAACATTGCTCCCTATGCCCTATACAAATTATGGACATCGGTGCTGCCAAAGGTCAAGTCCTTGCCACACCATAGGTATTTAAGTGAACAGGATCCCTTTAAAGATTTTATTTTTTCCTTATTGTAGCACTTTCTTCTTTGGACTTGGGTATGAATCCATGAAGTCTATACCAGAAGGCAATCTGAATAACAGAATAATCTTTCCTTAGAATCATTACCTTCCCCTTACAATTTGATCCTATTTCTACTGAATAAACTTGGCACATCTATTTTTTCCCCTTAAGGGTGTTATTTGCCAAGATGTACTTCAATCCCTCAGAAGAATCCTAGTTGAGCACTCCCAACCTCATTGAAGGCCCTCAAGGATGTCAGGCCTAGGCAATGGGAAGAACACAGTCTATGCTCAACCTGGGCAGCTTTGGATAAGCAGACTATTTTCTCTTTAGAGTAATTTTTCTAAAGAGAAAAAGAAATACCCATTTGTTTAATTTTCCCCAGTAAAATGTACCCAGAGGTTATAGTTTGGATCTAGAATATACCCTAAAGTATCATGTGTATAGAGGTGGAACTTTTGGGAAATAATTGCATCACAAGGGCTTGGATCTCATCCGTTGATTCATGCAGCAATGGTTGAGACTTCTGGTAAGTGGGACTTAGTGGGAGGAAGTAGGTCACTGGGGGAGTGTCCTGAGAATTTAATCTTCTCTCTGGTCTCTTCCTCTTTCTGTCTCTGCTTCATGACTATCATGAGCTAAACAACTTTCTTTTGTCATGCCTTTCTGTGTTGATGTTTTTGGTCACTTCCGGCCCAGAGCAATGAATCAGGCTGGCTATAGACTCAGGCCTCTGAAACCATGAGCCCAAATCAACTTTTGCTTCTCTAGGTTGTTGTTGTCAAGTATTTTGGTCACATTGATGAAAAGCTGACCTACACAGGAGATTAAAATCTTTAGTAGCTTCCAAAGGCTAACATCTTTTACAAACTGCTTAAAAACTCTTCAAAATCCATCCTAGAATTCTTCAGAGTTGCTCATTGAAGTGGAAAATGTTCTCTAAATATGACAAATTTCTAACCATTGTGTGTATGTCCATGAACCACCTGCAGTATCTCAAATAGATTTATTTATTTATTTATTTATTTATTTATTTATTTATTTATTTATTTTTGGTGGTACTGGGGTTCCTGGAAGCCCTTCTACCTCCGGGCTACTCCCAGACCTATTTTTTTATTTTTGGAAACAAGGTCTCTAGCCAGCGCTGCTGGCTTCGAACCTGCATGATCCTCCTGTCTCCACCTCCCAAGCATGGGGATTACAAGCATGCACCACCACACCCGGCTTTCAAATAGATTTAAAGCACAGGTTATAGGTTCAGTTTGGTCAACATTTGAGACCTTTATTAGCTGTATTATTTTAAGAAAGATACTTAACCTTTTTTATTTTTTGGAGTATTGGGATTGGAACCCAGGGGCATTCTAACTCCAAGCTATGCCCCAGCTCTATTTTTTATTCTTTATTTGGAAACAGGGTCTCACTGAGTTTCAAAGGGCCTCAGGTTCTGCAAATCTGAATCCTCCTATCTCAGCCTTCCATGTACTGCATAGCGTGCACCACTATGCCTGGCAATACTTAATCTTTCTAAGTCTCAAGTTACATATATGGAAAATGAGGAAAGTAACAGTACCTATACTGGGGGATTGTGGTCAGGAATAAATATAATAAAATAAACACATATAAGGGCAGTTCCTGATACACAACACAAAACACAATAAATAGTAGTTAATAGTGTAATTACCTGGATTATTATACTATTTTCTTCTTCTTTAATTGTTGTTCATTCTCCAAGATTCAGTTGAGGAGTTTTATTCACAATAGTCAACCTGTGGGAACAATCCAATTGTCCATCCAAAATGAATGAACAAAATATGGCATATCCATACAATGGAGTATTACTCACCCATAAATAGAAAGTACTTATATATGCTACAACACAGGTGAACTTTGAAAACATCATGCTAAATGAAAGAAGCCGTCTAGACACAAAAGGCCATTTATATGAAATGTCCAGGAAGGACAAATTCATAGAAGCAGAAAGTACTATGGTCCTCAGAGAGAGGGATGAAGAGTGACTGCTAATGAGTATGGGATTTGTGGAGGGGATTGGGAATGTTTTGGAACTAGATAGACCAGCTACAAGAAAATTAGAGGCAGTGGCTGCAGTATCAGCGGCAAGCAAGCTCACAAAGCTGTAGCACTAGCACAGGCAGAGCAGAAGGAATAGCAATTTTAAGGTGCCTCCCTGGCAGCAGTGGCAGCCAAGGCCCAGTGTAAGCACTGGGGCCTGTTGACCCTTTCGAGACCCTTCCCCTGTGAGGACGTCCATTTCATTGCCCTGTTTCCTACTGAATCCTGATTCCCGTGTTTCCTAAGCTAAAATCTTTTGGTTCTTGCATAGAAGAACTG
Source organism: Muscardinus avellanarius (assembly GCF_963383645.1). Classification (NCBI taxonomy): domain Eukaryota; kingdom Metazoa; phylum Chordata; class Mammalia; order Rodentia; family Gliridae; genus Muscardinus; species Muscardinus avellanarius. The sequence continues at coordinate 32,140,227 of NC_137792.1, forward strand.
AAGGAACGCATGGATCTAGGGCTGAGACCTTGTCCCCTTGGCCCAACTTGTAGCAATTCCTTTATCAAGAATAGCACTCTTGTCTATCTCTTCACATTGCAAATCCTTCCATTTGTCCTCCCTCTTCAGGATTCTCCTCCCTCCTCTCTGCATCTGTGATTGGAAAGATAGGAAATTTGCTTCTTTTAAAGGAAGTGAACAGGGAAAATCTGTCTGGAGCTTGGAATTTCATAATTTTTGAACACCCTGTTCATACTAGGCCCTCTTTCCACTGGCTCCATCTTGTGTCCCATGGTGAATAACACATTTTCGTGTCCTTCACACTGTGCCAGCATCTACTCAGGACAACTTGGGAATACCCTCCAAACAAAATGTGGGCCCACAGATCCCCATCATGTCAATCTCTAAATAGACTTTTGGGGGGTGACAGGTCACCTACTCTCTATGAGGTCTGCTCTCCAATACTCTTATTTTCTTACAAATTCCAAAAAGAAATAATATTTAATTGTAAGTACTTTTAACTGGGCTCTCTTACCTCCTCCTAGCATGAAGAGTTTGTTTACGTGGTTCCTGGGGCCTCTGCCAACTACTTAGGAAAGGAGAATGGCAGCACTATGTGCCAGTGTAGATGAGGCAGGGAGAATAAGACAAACCAGCATGGGGCTAGGGGTTAGAATGAAAGTGGGGAGGAAAAGAGAAAATGACAGATTTTCCAAAGAGTGGTGCATGAATTAGTATTTAATTAGCCTTTCTGTACGTTTCACGATATAATTCCCTCATCACCATCATCTCAAGAGATTGTCAGTGCTTTTAAAGGCTCTTGGTAATTAGAATTTTGTTTCTTTTGGATACGACACAGTGTTGAGACAGAGACTGGCTTCAAGGCAGCCCAATTTTATTTGGGTTACACTTAAAACAATCAGGTTACCAAGGCCTACAGGGTAAATGACCAGTTTCTCTCCAGGGAAACCAACTTGTGTTTGAGACGAATATAATTCATGTAATTTTCTCATTCAACAATTTTAGAAGTTACCCTTTTTTTTCTTTTAAGAATCCAGGCAAAGTGAATTCAGGATTGGAGCCAGTGTACCTGCATTCAGTGTACCTGCATACTTGGCAGTGCTAAAAGTTTGAGCAAAGTATTCCAACTCTCTGTGCCTTAGCTTCTTTTTCTATAAACTGAAAACATATAGTGTAACCCACAGAAGGTAATTGTGGTAATAACATGAGTTCATACATATAAAGAGCTTAGAATATTTTTGACATAGCACTCCATAAAGGTTAATATAATAATAAAATTATATTAATTTTAGCCATTTTCCAAAATAGATGACTCAGTGCATGCCAAAAGTATTGAAAAATATATGCTTATACACACATTTGTCTATATACACATATATGCACACACAGAGATTATATTTTAGTAATTACTGCAAGAGGTATTTCTAATGTTCATTTATTCATTAATTTAATAGATATTTGTACCATATCTCCCATGATCCCAGCTAATATTGCAAGACTCCAAGAATGTACATACCTAAAGTTGCTGCTGCTGACATCAGCACCATCTCAGAGCTTAGAAAATACTTCATGATGTTAACAGAAACACAAAGAAAGATAGGGAGAGGATGAAGTAAAATTTGCCTAGACCCATTTTGAATTTTGAATACAGCCAGCCAATCTGCTAGTCCTTTATTCTCTCTGCTTTTCCACTTTGCAATGGAAATGCTCACAGCAGCTTCATAAAGAGATTGTGAGGATTTTTGAGTTAAATACGAACTCTTGCTGGCTCAAGGATCATCTCCTACATTCCATAAAACAACCTTGATTTTAAGGCACAGGAATAACGACATGAGGGCATATTTTCTATGTGCTTTGCATACATGTTATAGTCATGTCCTATTTTCTATTATCACTCATTCCAGAGTTCCCTTGGAACTACCCTGCTTGTTCTGTAATCAGGTGGACTCTATCAGGGGGGTTGGGGTGGGAAGCTACAGTGAAAACTCAAGGATGAGGACAAGAAAATAGGGATGAGCATCCTGCTAACTATTGATGTGTTGAAGGCCGGCCACATTAATAGTGTACATGGAAGAGACCCTATGAGCTAGTCCACTGGCCCACAAATCTTTTATCAGCATCCTGCCTCTTGATGTGTTCATGAAAATATATGTAACACCCTTGTATACTCAGAAGTCTGGCTTCTGCGTGGTTAGATTGAGGGTAGCTCCCAGCTCGGTTTCATTCGGAATCAGGCACAATTCTGATAGGGAAGGTGGAAGAATAAATAAATAAATAAATAAATAAATAAGCTATCTTTATGAAGTCTTGGCTGTGGTATCCTCCTGAAAAGATTGCATGCAGGAGAGTACAACCAATACTGCTTTTGCAATTTCACACCTGTAATGGTATGTTGTGTGGGAGAGGGTGGCAGGCACTTTGTTTGCTTTCAAGTGATATTGATGGTAAAGCAAACCTGTGATTTCTCCGTTTTCAATCAATCCCCCCTAAAGGTTGCCACTTGTCTTCCTATCATGAAAATATAATCTGTGTTATTTCCTTACATACAAACCTTTGAAACTTCGATGGTTCTTTTTTGCTTTTGGAATTGGAATTGCTTCATAGGGCTAGCACTGCCTATTCTTCCAAAGTTATCTCCTGCCATGCCCCTTCTTACACTCTTTGATCCAAGCAGTTTGGGAATTAATTGAGACAGTCTGCATAGTGGTTCGTATTGTATGTTTTAGAAGCAGATTCTCTTGGCTGGAATCTAGGATCTCACTGGTTGTGTGTAATATCTATGAGTTACTTATTTTGTCTTCATGTTCCCCATCTATGAATATGAGAAAATTATAGTAATATGAGGCTACTGTGGAGAGTAAATGAATCAACACAAAATGTGTTTAGTGTTTCATACATAGCAAAAATAATAGATTAGATAGCATTGATACTATTTTTTTAAATTTTTTTGTGCATTGTATTCATACATCATAATGGGGGTAAAAGACTTGTGTGGACATACATGTACACATTGCCTATTTAGCCCTTACCCAATTCCCACCCCATTTCCTCCTCTCCCTTCTTCCCAAATATAGCATTCTATTTGACACCTCTGCACCCATGCATGTTTAATTTTCATAGCTGGCAAGTCAGTTTTTTTTCCTATGCCTAAAGGGTAACACATTTTCAATACCTTTTTCAGATATGGACTACTCTGCCTTTTTATTTTCACATCCCATTTTATGGCTCTTATCACAGCAAATTACTGCAGTTTTTAAAAAACACAACTTTTCTTCCCCCAAAAGTTTGTGACTTTTTTGGGAGCAACAATCACCTTCATTTGGCATCTCTAGGTATCAAAAGCTTTGGTGTAAAACAGGCCTCAAAAGAATCCTGTACACAAATGTTCATTGTGGTGCTATGCGCAATAGCCAAAAGTTTAAAGAACCCAAATGTCCTCTAGCAGATGAATAGATAAATAAAATGTTTTATGTCCATAAAAGGAGATATTACCTGTTAACACTGGTTCATGCTTACAACACTGATAAACTTTGAAGACATTATGTTAACTGAACAGACCATTAACAAAAGGCTACACATTTTAAGATTCCACTCATATATTATACGAAATGTCCAGAATAGGCAAATCTGTACTTAGATTTTCCTTTCCATCTTTTTTGTATAATAATCCCTTCAGAACAGAATGCATGAGACCATGAAGAGGATGAGAATTTATTTGGGAAAGTTGAAAATTAAAATCCAAAAGCGCCTTGAAATCATCCTTTCATAGGAATGCTTTACTTTACAGATAAATAAATGGCAGCTCAGAAGAATCAAGGAGGGTTTTTAAAGTCACTCACCAGATTGGTGCTAGAAACTGAAGTTAATGCAGTCATCTATCTACTGTTCATCACAGTTCCTACCAGAGTACTTATATTTCTCACCTCCATGTGCCAATCTCTGGGCTGGAATGATCTGTATGTAACAGCAGGTGGGACTAGTGAAGATCACAAACCACATCTTGAATGACCCACTATATATCAGGTACTTTCTCTTCATTCTTTTCCAGGAACATTCTAGATGCAGATAACATCCCATCCCATCAAATTCTTATTTTTAATGTTAGTTTTATGAATATATAATACATGATGTAGTCAAGGAAATACAGTACTGGGTGTCTGGAGATCTAGATCCCAGTTCCACTATGTAACTAACTAGCTGTGTGACTTATACAAAGCTTTTAACCAAACTTGACCTCATTTCCTCACTGTAAAGTTTGAAGTTGAATTAGACTACTTCTTTGCTTTTTCCTACCTCTTGTTGTAGTTCCATAATTTTATAACTATAGGTTGAAATAAAGACATTATTAGTTAAGACTTAGGGCTGTTTTCAACGTGGAGCTTTTCTTACAAAGATAGTTGTGGTAATTGATTCCAATCAGTATGAATGGTTCTTCAACAGCATGTGAACATATGAATAATCAAAACAGCATGTTTTGTTCCATCTAAGTATCATGCTGTTTCAGAACATGGCCACTATGAAAATAAGAGAATTAGAATCAAGACACACTAGCACCGGGCGTGGTGGCGCACGCTTGTAATCTCTGTGCTTGGGAGGCGGAGACAGGAGGATGGCGCTGGTTCGGAGCCAGCCTCACTGGCTTGAGACCCTGTTTCCACATAAAAAAGTAAAAAAATAGGTCTGGGAGTGTAGCCCATGGGAGTGTATCCCGGAGGTAGAAGGGCTTCCAGGAACCCCAGTACCACCAAAAAAAAAAAAAAAAAGAATCAAGACGCACTAAAATGAAGGCAAGATAGATATATTTTTCATACACCTTCATTTCTTATTTTAACTCCAACAAACTTTTAAGGTAAAGAACACTCACTCAGTACACAAAAGTAGAAATTGGAAGATAACCTAACTTCCCCAGAGTCATGGTGGATTATGGGCGCCATGGAATGTGGTATCAGGTCTTCCTGACTCCCTTAAGTTAGATTTTTCTCTGTCCTATTGACCTCCCAGAACAACAACTTTCTAAATAATGGGTCAGGGATAGAAAATACATCTAATTTGGAGTGTGGATCCCAGCTATGCTCATTGCATCTAATGTTTCAGTCCTTCTGATAAGATCCTTAATTGATTAGGTATGTTCCTTGGTCCCAGATAATTTCTAATTTGAGATAACCTCTCTGTGGCATTGATTGACCTAGTTTGGCTAGGCAGACTTTGTGGTTTAAATGGGAGATGGAAGAAAGCTACCAGATCCGATTAAGAATTAGTAACCGGAATCCTTAGAGCCACTTGAAGCTATTGGACTGGCTACAGCTGTAGGCCTAATATGAGAACCACTAATGGGAGACAGTCTTACCAAGAAGAGACTCTTTCTTGAAGAATTTTCTAAAATCTGAATTTTTTTTCAGAAAGTGCCAAGGAATCATAATTCACATGCTTGGGTAGTTTCTGCCATCTTGTAGTGTAATGTAGGACCCACTGAGGAGCATCAGGTGACTTGTAAGGATTTTGAAATAATATGTACTATTTTTTGCACATATGTTTTGAGAGGGGAGGACTCATGGTTTTTATCAGACTCTTAAATGGCTTCCTCAAAAAAAAAAAATCTAAAAGCTACTGGCTTGTGTCATGAAGTCTTTTGTATGTCCTGTTAGGGCCATTTCTTTTATAGAGTGTGATGCTACTTTCCCCTCTGGGAAGAGAGACCTAGGTCTTCATCAGCCATGTTCCATCTGGAGGCAGTCTGGTGGAGATGGATGTTTGAAGTCAGATAAATGTGTACTCCAGGTCCTACTACACCATTTCTTTGGATGTCTGTGGACAAGTTGCTTAACTCAGAGTTCATAGTTAGCACATAAAGAGGGATCAAGGCTTTCTGGCTATTAAAACATTCAAATTTTGGGGCTCTGATTGTATATGTTCCTGCTTGCCCATCCTCCAGGGATATCTTGGTTCCTCCCAGGATACCCTCTCTTCATTCATTAACTCAGAGGTTCTTATAATTCAAGTCTGATTCTAAAAGTGGTATAAAGGATACACAAGTGATGTGGTCTAAACTAATATATGCCTCTTTTCTCATTGATGTATGGATTTAATTATGTACTTTATAGCACACAATGCTGGTGGTTGGCTATGTTCCCTTAGCACTCACTGTCCTACACACCCAATAACATTTTATTGCATGTATCAGAGCCTTTCTACCTGAGGCCATTCTCTGGGGGCCCTGATCCTGGGGCAGATTAGAAGTGCTAGGATATTAACACCCCAGGGAGCATTCCTCAGCCAATATTGTGTGGGAATTCATTTCATCTTAAGTACTCTAGCTTTGCTAGTCTTCCAAGAGAAGCCACTAACAGGCCAAACCCTGGTTTCTTACTGTGGTAATGAATAGTCCCCTCCCTATCTCACTCCTCCACTGGCCCATAACCGTTGGACCAGTGCTTCTTGGGATCACCTCCTAAATAAAACTACTTGTGCCCAAACCTTTGTCTCAGGGTATGCTTCTGGTGGAACCCAGCCCAAGACACATCTAAAAATATTTACTCATATGTTAATGCATACATAATATTTTATAAATGTTGGGAGAAGAAAAATTTTCATATACAGCCTCCTCCCCAACATCAATAAAAAGGCAAATTGAGAAATGTGAGATTTAATATTCCACAGTGGGCTGTCAGCAATTTCAAAGTCCAAAGATGTCTGATAAAACATGTAATTTATTCAACCTCATTTCCTATGATCCTCCAATATTTGCTTAACTGTATTAATACTGTGGGACTCATCTGCCTTAGTTGGAAACCCTCTCCTTAAATTCTTTTTTAAAATTAACTAACAAAATCTTCTAACAAAAACCTCTGCCTCTGAAATGTATATCATCTTATATCGTTCTATGCTCTGGAAGAAACATGTGGAAGATATAACCCTAAATTCCTTCTAAAACGAGATAGATTTTTCTTAATACTGTTCTTACCACCCCACCTGCCCTTTAGGAAATCTCCCCAGCCTTTCTTTAGCATCTAGCTGCTTGCCAGGAAAGAAATGTAACTTAACATTTTTCATCTGTGGCTTAAGTTATGTATTACCCGTGGTTGTAGGATTCGTTCCACAATTTAGCCATAGTCTCCCAAACCAGCTTTCTCTTCCTAGGAAATTCATCTCTAGCTTTTTATGGCTCATTGATGAGGCTGCTGTGACTGCATCACAATCAACACCACGTGTAAATGTTTCTGAAGGAGCCATCACAAAATTGTGTGTGTGTGTGTGTGTGTGTGTGTGTGTGTGTGTGTATGTGTTACTGGAGATTGAATCTCAGGGAATTCTACCTCTGAGCCATACCCGCAGTCTTTTTTAATGTTTAATTTTTGGTTTTGAAACAGGGTCTCCCTAGGTTACTGAGAGTCTCGCTAAATATCTGAGACTATTATAGAACCTGTGATCCTCCTGTCTCAGCCTCACAAGTACTGAGATTACATGCATTCATCACCACTATGCTCAGCTAGGGGCCATAAATTTTAATACAGAACAACAAGAAAGGGAGCCATGGATTGGATGAAGTTTGGTATTCCATTCCTCATTCTTTTCTTTCTGGAGATATCCACAAAAGGTTAATAAAAGGGCCCTGCATTGTCCCAACACAATCCAATCAGAAGTCTTGTTTATAGGATGGGTAATGGCTAGAATTCCCATAACTTTTCTTTAGAGTATGTGCTTGTGTACTTAGTGGAAGGAGTGTGGGGGTGAGAATAATGGCAGCAAAAAAGCCATAATAAATTTCTGTTCTTGTTTATCCATGCTGCGTCCTACTTGGCCTATCTCAGGCAGCTGTTGCCATAATGCTGCATAACAAATCACTCACAAATTCAGAGGCTTCAAACAATCACCTGTTTCTTGCTTAAGTGTATGTGGAATGGCTAGAAGTTAGCTGATCCAGATTCTGTTCAGTTGGGTTTGGTTATAGGCTTTGGGTTGGATCTAGGTCTGCTCCTCTCACTTCTCATCCTGCTTGGATCTGTGGAATATACATGATATTTTCTTTTCATGGCAATGTGGAGCACAAGAAGACAAACTTATTTCAAGACTTTGCTTGTGTGATATCCATTAATCTCATTGGTGCAAATCAGTTACATACCTCTGTCCAAAATCCAGGGTCAGGGAAGAACTCTGCCCACATATAATCTATGGTAATATCATCTATGTAGATATATAATAATATAGAAATTAACAATTTGAACCAAAATTTTGGCCTACCAAATCTCATCCAGGCATCCCAGCACTTTGGACAAGTCTTCAAATGGTACCACCACAGTGTCTTAGCCTTGTGTGTTCACTTCTTTGAATCAGCTACTAGATTGAAAAGCCGGGGCTGAGATTTCCTCATCTTTGATCTCCAGGACATAGAGAAGTACATAGTATATAGGACCAAAGCAGTTCAACGTGAGCGCAGGAATGCTCAGTAAATGGGGTCTTCAGAAGAGAATAGAATTGAATTCAGATAACCTGAGGAAAGCCTTATAAAATGTCTTTTATCTACCCATTAGACATTTTCCCCTTAATACAGTATGCATAAAGTACCTACAAGTTTCATTTGAATCTTCTTATATTCACAGTAAGATGCAATTTTAAATCATCTATCAACTAATCTTTCTTTTAAACATGAGATATTTGAATGGCAACATAAAAGAGTAATTGTTAATGTTGACTCTCCCAGTCTAATCTCATTGTTCAATCTGGCCCCCAATTCTCTTTTTACTCCCCTTTGGTAAGAACTATCATTCTTAACTTTTTCACAGTCAAAATTCTATAGTCTATCCTTTTTCTTTTTTTCACAATTCTTTTACCATGTCAAATTTGTTCCTAAATCATATACCATTATATCTATCCCAGAAAGCTGTGGTGCCTAGTTTAATAATTATATATAACTCACCCATCCACTTACATCAGTTTGAATAATCCATATATCCTTTACTACAGTGTAATGGCTAGGTTTAGTGAGAACAGATTATGTGCAAAACACTGAGTTCTGTTATATGCACCATCTCATCATGTGATGAGAAGGTTGAGGAAGGGGTTTACCAAGGCCTCCTTCAGCCAGTGGGTGATAGCTTCAGACCCTTGGCTATTGGATTGAAAGCCCACACACAAAATCACTAAAGTACATTGCCTCTGGCTCTTTGATCTCTGGAGTGTTGGCAAAGGCATGGACTGAGGATAGTAGACCTCAGCTCAAGTGCTTTGACTTCCTTCATGACTATGGGAAAAGCATTTGTCCTTTGTGAGCCTCCTTTGTTTTCCTGTGTAAGTGTGGGGTCACAACTTACTGTACATGGGAGTCATATGTGGAAACTCTTTAGAAATGTAGCATCCCACTCATATACTGAGGGTTCTTTGATTACCTTCTACTGGTCCCTAAACTCCTGTGCTGCCCATCTGTATCAGCAGTGATTTTGCTTCTTTATTTCCTGTCCACATTTGCTGACAAGGCACAATTGGTCTTCTGTCCTGAGAAATTTCATTTCCCTCGAGCCTTCCTATTTGTTTGTTGAACAAACCACACATCACTAGTAATGTCATATTCCCAGGCTTTCTTGATATTTCTTGATTAATTTCCCCCTTGTCCTTGCGGCTTCACTGTTTTCCCAGGCTCTCCCTTCAGAAGAGCTGCAGACTGTGTCTGATTGTGTCTACACTTGCTGAAGGCCAAATGGGAATTTGAGAGCTATGGAATTTTGAAAAGTTGATATTTTGTCTAATTGGACCCCAATATTTGTCTGAAAAAGATAAAAGTCTCATTTTAGAAAATTGGTCTAAGTATTCAGCTTTACAGTTTCTGTTTGGGGCCTTCATCCCTCTCTCCATCTCTCTTCCTAAGGGTCTAATATTGAGAACAAAAAATCCCACTGTGTTTACTCTCCATTTTATAGTCTCCCTCTGTGTGTTTGTGTGTGAACATGTTTATAACTAAATTGGCGCTAAGTATTTCTACTTAACTTGTCTTGGCCTAATAAAAAAATCACAAAGGCAGATATTATATGTAAATGAAGCATTTGTGCTGAAAACACATTGCTTGAGCCAAGGTTTCCTAGTAATTTGAAAATAATTTGCAAAGAACTGGGAAAATTAAGCCATTGTTTGACCTACAGTTTTCCAAGCATAATGACACCTCTTCATACTCTTAATGCCAGTTGCAGTTTAGTTTCAACAAAACAATATCATTCACTATATTAGATTAATATTGTAAATTAGAATTGTACAGCTCTATTTGCATTAATTTGTAAATTTTTAAGGGTTTCAAAGATGTACACAGACAAGGTATAAGGAATCTGGGGCCTTATGCTTGCATGTAATAAGCAATATTTTCATTAAATATATTTATTCAAGAGTGAACATTCAAGATGAAAAGTTTTCTTCAAAAAGATCTACACATTTTTAAATTTGTAAAACACAAAACTTCAGATTTTTCTCAGAGTTATCACCAATAGTGGATCACAATGAAGGTACAACCCTCCTCCTACCCCTGCTAGAGCCTTGCTGGGTCTGGATAAATACCCTGAATGCAAACTTGATGTATCTTTGAAATCTGTGACTATATCTCAAAAGTCATTTTGAAAAGTTCTACTTCCTCATACACAATGGAATCACATTACACATTAATTTAAATTATTTAACCACATACATATACACACATGTATACACACATGCACACACACACACACACATACACACACACACAGCATCTCTGTATGGAAAAAGTAAAAGAGGGACTCATACACACACACACACTCACATACACACACAAACACAAACACACACAGATTACCATTTGAAATTACAATTACCATTTGCTATAAAGACACTTCTCTGGAATTATTTCAAATTTCTCTCTGACCTCACATCTTGCTCCGTCCCCTGCTGCAAATACCAGTTCCCTGATGGTTTTGACTGGCTTTAAGTAGAGACAATGAGATGGTGCCTCTTTCCTCCTGGGATCCTGAAGTGTACTTGTCCCAGGTCTCTTCTGATGTTGTGGTCTGAGACACTTGTGAACACCCACTCTGTGCTCATGGATACACTGTGGGAAGTACAGTGGAGCAAATGCCCTTGAATTACCCTTGGCCAGAGGAGGTAGGGCCCAAAAGATGAATGTTTCTTCTTTTTTTCTCTGGGCAGGCAGTTCTGAGATGTATATGTCATAAGGCTCCAGATAAAGTCCAGCAGTTGAAAGCTCTTGTCACCTGTCACGGTTGCCAACTCTTTAATGCATCCTTATTAAGGCAACTCTCCCTCCTTGTTTCATTCCATTTCCCCCTCACTCCTGTTCCCAATAAACTACCTGCATGAAAAAGCCTTTGTCTCAGACTCTGTTTCTTTAGGATAAGAGAGTTTCTAAAAACAACTCTACCACTCAATCTGATGCTTGACTCCAGAAAAGGTTTTTTAAATAAAATATGTTCATCCTTTCTTTTATTCTTTTATCTCTACCTTTTACTTTATAAAATTATATTGTATATAGTATAGTTATCTATTTTTATAAAAAATATACAAGAACACATGTATACTATCAAATGTAAAATATACATGCACCCACACATTGCAAAGTTGCAAACCCAACACATGTGTATAGTACTTTCATAGGAAATAGCATATGGCTTACACGCATAATTTGAAACCCCTAAAATGATGCAGCTCAACTCCATTTGCACTTAATATGAATATTTGCAAGTGGGAGTATACAATGGTAGAACCACTTTGGAAAACAATTTGGTCATTTCTTATAAAATTAAACCTAGGCTTACCACAAGGCCTGGTCATCCCTCTCCTAGATATCCACTCAAGGGAAATGGAAATGTGTCCACACAAAGACTGGAAAAAAACATTCTAGAGGCTTAATAATAGCCTAGACTTGAAACACCCTAAGTGTTCATCAATGGAGAATGGTTAAAAATTATTCTATAGTCATACAACAAAATAATATCTAGTGATAAAAAGGAAAGCTGCACAAAACCATATGAATGAACCTCAGAACCTTTATGGAAAAGAAGCCAGACACAAAAGCACACATACAATGTGATTCCATTTAAATGTACTTCTAAGAAAGACAAATCTAACTAGAAGTGACAGAAAGCAGCTCAGTGGTCGCTTGGTGCTAGAAGGAGTATTAACTGTGAAGGGGCAGAAATAAAATTTGGAGAATGATGAAAATATTCTATATTTTTATGTTTTGTGGCACTGGGGATTGAACTCAGAAGTGATCTACATCTGAGCTATACCCGCATGTCTCTTCAAAAATTAAAAAATTAAAAAATTTAAGCAAGGTATCATGAAGTTGCTAAGGTTGGCTTCAAACATGTGATCCTTTTGCTCAGCCTCCTAAGTACTGGAATTATAGACAAGCCCCACTGTGACCAACTGAAAATATTGTGTACTTTGGTTGTGATGATCTTTGTGCGGGTATATATATTTGACAAAACTCACCTACCATTCAAAATGTCCTTTATATCTCATAAACTTTATTTTTTACAATGAAAACATTTCCAAATTTTATTTTATTTTATTTTAAATTTATTTTTATTTTTTTATTGGTGCACTGTATTCATACATCATAATGAGATAAAAACTTGTGTAGACATATATGCACACTTTGCCCAGTTAGCCCCTACCCAATTCCCACCCCATTCCCTCCCCATCCCTCCTTCCCATGCTTGGGTTAGTGGTTGACATCAAATATTATAGCAGTTTATCCAAAATTAACAATGATAATCTCACATAACAGATTCATCTGTCTGATATCAAACTTTTGATCACTTAAAGATAACATTTCAGTATTTCTTTTTGCTTTTTTTCTTACCAAAGGATATTTTTTCTTTTTTTTAAGGTAAACTATTGTACATTTTTTTCAGAAAAAGTCTATCCTAACAAGAAATATGAACTCTAATTACCCAAAACACTCTTGTAAAAGAATAAAGCTAGTAGATGTACATTTTCTGATTTCAAACCTTATGAAGCTAAAATAATTGAAATAGTGTAGTACTGCTATAAAGGCAGATATATAAACCAGTGAAGTAAAATAAAAAGCCTAGAAATAAATTCTTCCATATATGGTGAAGTTATTTTTGACAAAGTTTCCAAGAGCATTTGGTGAAGGAAATAGTAATCTGAACTAAATAGTTAAAGATAATAATTACATAAAAATAATAAGATTGGACCCTTACCTAACACCATATACAAATATTAACTCAAACTAGATAAAAGACCTAAATATAAATCTTAAGACTATACACTTTTAAAGGAAAACCTGGGTCATAAAACCTCACAACATTGAAATTGGCAGTGATTTCTTGGATATGATTTCAATGGCACAGGCAACAGAAGGGTAAACAAACTCCCTAAAAAATATTTTATATTCAAAGACATTGTAAACACAGTTAAAAGTTACTTATAGAATGGGATAAAATATTTCCAAATGCTATATCTGAAAGTATATTAATATTCCAAATAAAAATCCTAAAAATTATAAACAATAAAAGCAAACAATACAATTTAGAAATAGGTAAAAGACTAACATAAATAATGAATCTCCAAAGATAACCAATCTTAGTTGTCTGCCGAATGGAAAATCTTGTTTCTTTGGTTCTGGTGTGTATTACCTATTTCCTCTTTGTAGTTAATCTCTGAGTATTTTCTCTAGGGCTGGTTTTGAAGACATAAATTCCTTGAGTTTCTGTTTGTTATGGAAGCTTCTTATTTCCCCATCTAATTTGGTAGATAGTTGTGCTGGGTAGGACATTTTTGGCTGGAAGTTGTTTTCTTTCAGAGTTTGGAATATGTTACTCCAAGCCCTTCTGGCTCTCATGAGTTGGTTTGGGAAGGCTGGAGTGATTCTAATTGGTTTGCCTCTGAATGTCACTTGGCCTTTTGTTTTTGTTGCCTTTAAGATTCTCTGCTTGGCTTCCACAGTGGTCATTTTGACAATTATGTGGGGTGGGGATCCTCTTCTCTGATCCTGTCTAACGGGAGTTCTATAAGTTTCCTGGACCTGTGTATCGACCTCTTGCTTTTTGTTTGGAAAACTTTCTGCTATTACTTCCTCGAAGAGATTGTTGATCCCTTTGGTTTCACCTTCTTTTCTCTCCTCTATTCCAATTATTCTTAGGTTAGCTCTCTTAAAATGGGCCCATATTTCTTCAATGTCAGATTCCAGCTGTCGGATTATTTTTTCTAAATTAGAAACTATGTGTTCATTTTTGGAGTGATTATCTTCTAGGAGCGAGATTCTATTCTCCATGTGGTCTAATCGGTTGTTTGTACTTTAAATTGAGGCCTTTACTTCATTGATTGCATCCTTTATGTCATGTCTTTTAAACTCTAAATTCTTTTCAAAGGTCCTGTATTATTTCTACAGTTATATTCCTGATTTGATCTTCTGGAGATCTCTGAATTTCTGTGTTATCAGGTTCTGATAATATGGGGTTGTGGTATTCATTGCTCTATTACTGTTCCTCTTTCCCATTATTTCAGAAGTTTGTGCCTTTTCTGGGTCACTACGACTTCACTTAGGGAGATTATCAAAGTCCCTGGGCGTGCAGTACAGGGATTTCTCCTTTAGGGGTCGCAATTTCACTCACGGCTATTGTGCGTGTTGATCAGGAGCTGTCAAGGATATGGTGAACTCGCTGTCACTGCTGGCAATATGGTGCTGCTGTCATGCTCTTGGCCGTGAGGCTGGCGCTGCTGGCAATATGGCGCCACTGCCAAGCCCTCGGCTGTGAGGCTGGCGTATTTCTTTTCTGGTTTTGAGCTCTGTTCTGAGTCCCTGGAAGGCATGATGAGCTTGACCACTGGGAGTTTTAGACATTCTTTGTGCTTAAAGAACTGCTGAATTACACCCAAATGATCCGCAGCTGCTCATTTCAGCTCCTTGTTTACCTTTCCTCTCTGGAGCCTGGTGCTGTGAGGGAAGATGGTGCCGCCGCGGCCCTGCTGCTGCATTGCGGGCTTGATTTCTGGTCTCTGGTTGTTCTTCTAGTCTTTTTTTTCTCTGTCCCTTGTGTTTACATTTTTTATTTCTCTGCTGATGGCATTTTCTGGCAGTGAAAAACACTGATTTTGTGGCAAGAGATATCGAGTTTTAGCAGGGCTCATAAACGCTGTTTTTCTCGGTCGCCATCTTCCCGGAAGTCCTTATTGTACCTCTTCCAAATTTTAAAGAAATAATATTTAAAGTAATTGTTAACAAGATTAAGGGTTTTGCAAGATGTGCAGCACTTACTTCTGGGTTTACACTCCACTGCCTTCCCTTGCTGCCTATCTGTCTCTTCCCAAGTGACAAAACCAGTGGCCAGGTCGGTCTAGTACCTCGGCCACTTTGCTTCTGGTCTAATTCCTGGATTTTTCAGTGTCATCTTTGTAAATGATTTCCCTGTTTTCTCAACTAACAACAGTGTAGACCTTTAACTACTTGCCCCTGGGGCTAAGATTGAAATGTCCCCCATTTTATTTCGCAGCTGGCACCCAAAGGGTGCTTGTGTATATCAATATTTTTAAAACCCAGACTCTTCATGAGATTCGTCAGAATTAATCTTAATCAATTTCCCCAAATTGTCATTCTCTACCAGCCATATTTCACTGGAATCCCCAGACCCTGGGTAACTTGTCCCAGGGCTCTTTGCTGCTGTGTTTGTCTGTGAGGACTGCTGACAGCTGAGTAGGCTGCCTCATTAGAATTCACTGGGTGAACTGATTCTCCATTTAACTGATGAGGGAATTCTGGCACCAAGGGGCTGGGGGAGAGCTTCATTCTGTCAGAAAGCTGCTTTCTTCCTGCTTTGCTATAGGGAGGAGGGATGGCTGGTACCCAGTCTCAAATGGCCTGCACAGGAGGCACCAGGAAACCCCAAACCACACCCCCACCAAGAAAGTAGAAATCACTGCCAAGATTTGCTTATTTCAGCGTGTCACACACACCAGATCTTCCTTTTGAAAAATGACAACTATGCTTTATTCCCCTCAGAATACAAAGTCTCATGACAAGTTGGCATTCCTTTACTCCTAAAAGCTCCTTACACCGAGGAATGTTGGCCCTTCTCTAAAGGGGATGGAGGAAGGAGAAAATGTTCCTGTAGGTAACATGGGAAGTTTTAGCATTCTACCTGTGATCAGACCATAGGATATTGCTTTCCACTGTTGATTTACCCAATGTGTAGCAAAGGAGGTCCTGGGCTTCTCTTCTAGTTTAATGCATTAAACTTAATAGCTACAAAAGATCTTTAAGACTATCACGTCAAACTCCTTTGTTTTGTGGAAGCAGAAACCAAGAATTGAGATTAAAAAAACCCATTTGCACAGTAGAAGGCTTCCTGAGCTCCTTTCTGATCCAAGATCTTAAAGGCTACACTCCTAATGCACCTTCTCCAAGTGATTCCACATTCTAGACTCCAAAGCAATTGCTTACCTTTGTTTTCAGCAGAGCTTGATTCAAACTATCTTATGAATGATGGCATGGCAAATTGCACATGGTGACATGTGCAGAATTATTTATCAATCTCAAAGTAGATTGAACTCCTTCCTGTCTTGGAATCTCTGAAAGGCTTTACCCTGAACTTGCAGTTGTTTAGGAAAGGTTCTGTTTTCCATGAGATGACAGGAGGCATCAAAAGGTGGTTTTCTTCAGAAGAGGAAGCTGAAAAGCCCATTACAATCTAAGTGAAGTAAAGGGTGAGGAAAGGCTGTTGGAGAGGCTAGTGCTATGAAGAATATGTGAGATATCCTTTCTCTTTTTAAAATGGCTTTCATCTCCTCTATGTTCTTATTTCATTTTTTTCTCTTACTTTTACCTAGAAGAAATGTGGTGGTAAAAAAAAAAAAACAACTCAGAAGATAAAAATGCATTTTCTACTACCTGTGTAGTCCTATATAACAAACCACTCCAAAAGTTAGCAGCTTAAGAAGAAAAAATAACATGCATATTGCTTTTGAATCTGTAGTGTAGGCAGGGCTTGGCAGGGACATCATAACTCTTCTCCTTCAGAGGCCTGGAACCCTAGCTGTGAATGGCTGAAGGCCAAAGAGCTGGCTAGACATTTCTATCCATTTTTCTGTGCTCTCAAGGTCTCTTCATGTGGTCACCTCTCCAGTGGTGTCATGTCCTATGGGTGATCATACTCTTTACATAGCAAATGACCTTCCCCACAGCAAGCATGCCAAAGACCTGGGCATAAGCTGCAAAATGTCTCATGATATGACCCAGGAAGGCCCAGAACTTTGCTTCCACTGCATGCCATTGGTCAGGGAAGCCACTAAGATGATCACAGATGCAACAAGCAGGCTATTAGACTCTACCTCTTAGAAAAGTAGCAAATAATTTTTATTGTCTTTAATCTGTCTTACATCCCAAATGTTTAATCACATTTCTTCAAGATAACTTCTGTTAACACTGGTTTGCCTTTGAACATACATATTCTCTGAAAATGTGGATACTACTATTCCACATGCCTACATATATATATATATATATATATATATATATATATATATATATTCCTAAATATATGCATGGGAATTTGAGTTAGATTTTGTTTTTGTTTTGTTGGGCTGTGGTAAGAGGTTGGAAGATATCCATGCTGGGAATCCTGTAGTTTTGCTACAGGCTTTTGATTCTTCAAGCCTAAAACTTTGTTTCAGTGGTGTAGTTTTCTTGGTACTTTTATCAATGGCTATGCACTAAAAGTCCAGGCGAGTAGTCAAGGTAGAGTCAAAATGGTCTTCATGGTGCTCTTAGTAGCTCAGTGCTATAATCACATACATTATCTCATTTGTATTCCCAGTTGCCCTGTGTAGTAGAATTGTATCATACTTATACTTAGGCAAGTTCAACTGATGATACTTTTATCCTCATTTTTCAGAAAAGTGCATACAAGTTAGGTAAGATTATTTAGCTAGTGATTGAAAAGCCCAGATCTGAATCCTAATCAACCTTGCATTTAAACCATGCCATGGACACTGTCCATTCATAATTTTATGAAAGAAAAAAACTAAACATAAGAAAGTCATCTGCCATGTTTCATTTCTCAGAGTAGTTGCAACACATGCAGAAATATGACCATTCGTCTCCCATATTCTGGATTGTTAACCTCTCTTGAAGTGTGTTTGTACTGCCTATAGCAACTAAGTTTATTTCACTTGTGGTAACTGCTTCCACAGGCTTTACATCTTGAGTAATGTAAGAACAATGAGTGGAGAGGGTTGTAAAAAAGCCAGTGGATTTTCTAGCAAACTAAAAAATGAACTGAGAACAACTAGATTGTAAATTTGAAACATAATTTTATATCTTCAGCACAAGGTAGGTTATTAATTGCTATGCCCCTCTTAATAGAGTTATGAAGATGCTACAGATGTGTCAAAGGACTGAATCTGGATGAAGTCCTCTTCATCTCTTGTCACCCTTTTCTGGAATTGACTTTGACTTGCTTCAACATTCACATGCCACCAGTATATCCAGTTAGAAACTTGAATGGTCATATCCCTACTGACAAATTTAACCATTGAGATTGGGTACTCTCCGGTCCTTTATTAGCAACTGTGCAATGTTCTTTGTTCTATATGGACTTCCCAACTGTGTTTCCATTGTCCTAGTTCTTTCTGTTCCCCTGGACTCTTGCTTAAATCCATGTAGGGCTGGAGTACAGCTCTCAGTGCAGCCATAATCTACAAAGATAATGAACTCAGCCGGAGCCTGATGCAAAATGCTTTCTAGAAAGATTTCTGCTGCCTCTGGATGTCTACAAATGATCTTGACCCATGAATGTCTGTCAGTGCTAAGATGGGATGAATTTTGGTAGATATCTTAGGCTTTAAGATAGAAAAGAAAAGCTTCAGTCCAGAATGCTGCTTTTGAAGGATTTCCCATTATCCATTCATCCCTTAACCTATAGCTTGTTCTTTTGTTACTGCATTCATTCACCAAGCAGTTTTTGAGGTCATATATTCCAGAAACTGGCTAGGAATGCAATGATATACAAGGTCAAATAGAAAATGGTACCTGGATCTATTCCCTGAGAGCTTAGCTTTTAGGTATTTCATTGTTCAGTTTTCCTTTTCTTTCCTAGTCTCTTCCTGCTGTACATTTTTACAGAAGTTGTTTTATTTAGGTTTTGCTGTTAAATTATTAAGTCTACTCTAAATTTCAATTATTTTTCTTGTAAGTTATTATCACAAGCCTAATAAATCAGGTTGTACTTATATTATCCTTTCCTTTTATTATGATATCTACTTATTCTTTTATCTCTTTAGTAATGTTCACAATTTAACTGTATATTCTCCTTCAGGTTTTTCTATTATTTCCTGAGGTCAGATTGTATTCACCCTTTGTTGCATTTCCTAACTATTCCTTATGGTATGGCATTTCCTTGTGTAGCTAGTAACTTTGTTTATGGTGAACTTATCTTTGGCTTTTATTTAGCTCCATGGAAGTCTCCATGGTCATCATATTTTACACTGATTTTGCCAAGATCCTAGGGTTTTCCAAGTCCTTGACCAGTTTTTATGTTAATTTCTCAACTTGGATTTTCTATACCCACAGCTAATATTAACTCAGATTTCACATCTATAAGAAATAAAAGCCTAGGTTTTGAATTTTTCATAGGTGTCTTTGTTTTTATTTACCTGTTTAAGGCCCCACAGCAAGTATCCTTATTGCTTCACGGTGCCAATGTAGAGTAATTATGTGCTGCTTTTATCGACATGATGTTTCTGAGGCCCCAAGCTCTATGCAGGTGACTTAGACCTCTCATTTTGCATGGGCTAACACCCCTGCTTCTTTGTGTAGGATAGTCTCAAAGCCTTTGTCTCACTCCCTGGAGCCTATACCTGGGCTAAAGCTCAGAGGGACGCTATGACATCAACATGTATTTATTGCTCTAGTTTTTATTTTCTTCTTATCTGGAACTTAAAATTCCTTCATCTTTTAAGGCAAGCTTTGTGCTTTTTTTAAAAAAATTAAGGGAAAGCACTATATATTATCCAGACTTTCCATGTATTCTAGCAGGAAATTTTTCTGCTTGGTTCTTTATATTTGTGTGTGCATGTGTACATTGTGTGTATTATATGTGTGTATATGTATGCATATATAATTTTTCTTTGTATTGGGTACTAAACCCAGGGGCATTCTACCTCTGCACTATATTCCCAGTCCTTTTTACTTCTTATTTTGAAACAGGGTCTTGCTGAATTTGCTGAGTGTCTCACTAAATTTCTGAAGCTGACTTCAAACCTGCAATCCTCCTGCTTCAGCCTCCAAAAGCCTGGGAATGCAGGTATGTACTATCATACCTGACATAGTTCTTAATATTTTTAAAACATATCTTGAGTACCTATATTTTTGCAGGCAGTATGCCTACTTATGTATTATCATCACTTGAAGTCTGTGTACTTCTTTCAACATGTTTCATTAGAAACAACAAATTAGAAGGTAACAGTGACCAATACTGTGGTTGGTGACAGATATAATGACAACAGCAAATAGAGCTGATAGCTGAAAACAGAAAAGAGGTGAGAAGAAAGCTATTAACGACAAACAGATATACTCAACAAACATGATGTTTTGGGGCCAAAGAGTGTGAACAAAGTAACTGACACACCTATATCACATGATAACCTCACTGTCTTACATCACAGAATAATAGCTAATGTTCACAATAATGCCCCTGTAGAGGACTCTCCCCCTAATGGGAACTGTAGCTGCTATTGCCATTATCTGTTAAAATATTTTGATGTTATATACTGGGCACCTGAGAACTGTGAGAGTTCACACAGCTAGGGGTGTGAGGACAGGGGCAGTATGTGGCAGTGGTGAGGAGACATGAGTGAATCACCAGGGACAACATGGGTGGGAGATGGTCTGTTGCTTATTCGCTGGTCATGGGTTGTGTTAGTAATTTATACCCTGTTAATGAACTAAGAACTAGATGCTTCCCATTGCCTGGAAAATGGAATTAATTTGGAAAGCCCAATAGAAGAACTTTTTTTTTTTTTTCCGGTGGTACTGGGGTTCCTGGAAGCCCTTCTTCCTCCGGGATACACTTCCAGAACTATTTTATATTTTTATTTGGAAACAGGGTCTCTTAAGCCAGCATGGCTGGCTTCGAACCTGCGTGATCCTCCTGTCTCTGCCGCCCAAGTGCAGGGATTACAAGTGTGCGCCACCATGCCCGGCCTGGAGAACTGGTTTTAAAATGAGAAGAAATGCAATTGGAGGTGGGGAGGACTAGTGTTGTAAGAGGAGCTGATGGTCGCCTCCTGAGTTCTGCGGAACATGGCAAAGCTACCATTAAGCATTCAGGCTGCTGACAAGTCTGGACTTGTTAAAATAACAAGCAAGAAGTCCAGCTTTATTTGAGGCCAGAGGCAGCTTTAGTAATGTGCAAGCAAATGTTGTTGTGGCAAATGGAACAAGGCAGAGAGAAATGATGAAGGAAGGAGGCCAGACTTCCACAGGCTAGAGGATCATTGACCTTGAGGGACCAAAGATGACAACTGATCAGGCATAAGCAGCCAGCTAGGGCAGTGTCTTCTCTGGCTGGGGAAAGGACTCATGATAGCACTCTAGTTCTTGCCTATTACAGAAGCTATGTGTGGTGATATTGTGAGACTGAAAGGAATCTAGGGCGAATGCCAAGTCTCTCATGTAGAGAGAGGGAAGAGAAAATCACCCTGGGACCTGAGTTGGTGACCAGGCTATGTTGGCTCTGGGTGAGCTTTTAAAGTGGGTGAAGATTATCCCAGGTAACTTTTTGTTTAACGCCTCCGTCCATCCTGTCCTTCCTGTCCAGACTTTAGGTCCCTCAGCTTCTCTATGGCTCTATTAAACTCCTGCCCATCCTCACTTCACTGAGACTGTCCTCTCTAACATCAGCAAAGAGTACCAGATCCTGGGGAAACTGCTCAATCCCCATTTTATTTAACACCATATTAAGATTGGCAGTGGGACTGCAGTGGTTTGAGGAGGGAAAGGGAGTGGAGAGTGTAGAGATGTTAAAGATATTTTATGTATTTTTGAAAAGACAGAGGAGCTTTTATTCTATAATTGGAGAACTGGGACATTATGGACACTAGTGTCCTGAGTTTAGCTTGGTTTTAAGTGGAGTTTACTCCTTCCCTAAAACCTATCCTGGTGGAGAAAGTAATACACATAGCAGTATTGTGACTAATACTTCCTCCTAGGGAGGACAAGGTCCAGGGACAACCAACATGTACGCATTCCCCTCGCTGGCACCAGGTAACATTAAATACTAATTATTTCTACTTATGTAGATGAATTATATTTTTATCTCTTAGCTTATGAAGCAATTAAGTTGATATACATATTGAAGAAGAGTCAGATTAAATTGTAGATTGTTTTATATTTCAACTCTAAACTCTGCCACTTAACAAAATAAACCTCATGAAAGGGTTCCCCACATAACTACTGAGAGTTGAATATATAAATTGACAGGTCTATTTCACTTATACCTATCAACTCCTATTATTTATATCAATCCAAAAGTATCCATCATAGTCCAAAAGAAATCTTCAACAACAAAGCAACAGCTGAAACCAGCTGAAATATCCACTAACAGGTGAACGGATAAATACGTTGTGATATTTTATACAATGGAATACTTTTCAACAATAGAAAAGAATGAGTTATGGCTATACAAAACAGCATGGATACGTTTTATTTATTTATTTATTTATTTATTTATTTATTTATTTATTTATTTTTGGTGGTACTGGGGTTCCTGGAAGCCCTTCTACCTCTGGGCTACACTCCCAGACCTATTTTTTATATTTTTGAAACAGGGTCTCTTAAGCCAGCACGGCTGGCCTTGATCCTCCTGCCTCTGCCTCCCAAGCACGGGGATTACAAGCGTGCGCCACCACACCCGGCTCCATGGATAAGTTTTAAAATGTTATAGTGAAGCTGATCATGGTGGCACACACTTGTAATCCCAGTACTTGGGAGGCTGAGACTGGAGGATCGTGGTTGGCGGACAGCCTCAGCTACTTAGTGAGGCCCTCTGCAACTGAGTGAGACCCTATTTTAAAATAAAGAATAAGCCGGGTGTGGTGGCATATGCTTGTAATCCCAGCATTTGGGAGGCTGAGACCGAAGGATTGCGGTTCGCAGACAGCCTCAGCTACTTAGTGAGGCCTTCCACAACTCAGTGAGACCCTGTTTCAAAATAAAGAATTAAAAAATAGGGCAGGAGATGTAGCTTGGAGGTCAAATGCCCCTGGGTTCCATCCCCAGACCTGCCAAAATAAAATAAAATAAAATAAAGAATAAGGCCAGGCGTGGTGGCACAGGCTTGTAATCCCAGAGCTTGGGAGGCGGAGACAGGAGGATCGTGCAGGTTAGAAGCAAGCCACGCTGGCTTAAGAGACCCTGTTTCCAAATAAAATGTATAAAAATAGGTCTGGGAGTACAGCCTGGAGGTAGAAGGGTTTCCAGGAACCCCAGTACCACCCAAAATAATAATAAATAAAGAAAGAATAAAAATCGAGCTGGGGTGTAGTTCAGAGGTAGAATGCCTCTGGGTTCTATCTCCAGTACTGCAAAAAAAAAAATGTTATAGTGACTGATAAAAACTTTCACAAGAATGAATACAGTGATTCAATTTCCATGACATTCTACAATTCACAAAACTAATCTATGGTAGAAAAACATCAAAACAATAGTTGGTTGACTAAGTGTTAGGGACTGGGATTCACTTGGAAGGGACATGATAGAATTTTCTGGGTTGTGTTCTTTATCTTGATAGGGATTTGGGCTAACTAGTTTTATGCCTTTGACAGATTCTTCAGGTGGTATACTTAAAAATGTATGTGTGCCAACCAGGCATGGTGGCACATGCTTGTCATCTCAGCATTCGGGAGGCTGAGACCTTAGGATCGTGGTTTGCGGCCAGCCTCAGCTACTTAATGAGGCCCTTTGCAACTCAGTGAGACCCTGTTTCAAAATAAAGACTAAAAAATAAGTCAGGGGGTATAGCTCAGAGGTCAGATGTTCCTGGATTTCATCCCCAGTACTAAAAAGAAAAAAAAAATTAAGCCGGGCATGGTGGTGCACACTTGTAATCCCAGCATCTAGGAAGCTGAGACAGGAGGAATGCAGGTTCATGGACAGCCTCAGCTACTTAGTGGGCCCTTTGCAACTCAGTGAGATCCTGTTTCAAAATAAAGAATAAAAAACAGGCCTGGGGGTGTAGCTTGAAGATAGAATGCCCCTGGGTTCCATCCCCAGTACCACAAAAAAATGTATGTGTGCTTATGATGTATGTGTATATATGTTTCATTTATGTAAATTTAACTTCAAGATAAAAGACCCGTAAACAAATATTGAACTTTAGTTAATGATATACATACAGATATATTTGGGGGAAAATGAGTGAATGTCTGCAACTCATTTCAGAATACATAAAAAATAAAGTTAGACTGATGGGTGGATACATAATAAAGTGATTGCAGTAGAATATTCATTGTAGAATCTAGGTGTGGTATATACGAGTATTCACTGTAAAATTTCCTCAGCTTTTATGTATGTTTGGAATTTTTTTCATATTCAAAAGAGAAACGTTAAACCTATTCAAAATGAGCCTCATACAGAGGCCGTTTGTGTTTGGAGTGAGTGAATCATTGTCATTGCGAGGCCTCAGTGTTTGCTGCCTCCTCTTCCTGGCTATCAACCTTAAAGTCCAATTTATTCTTTTCAACCACTTAGATAACCTCTTCAAGCTGATTTTCAACATCGGACCTCCCTGGGGGTTCATTTATCCTAGCTACCATTCTTGCAGTGGAACTGTAGATAACTTATAAATGTACATTGTTGAACGGAAATTGTTGGGAAGCTACCTATCATTACAAATATTTCCTTGGAAGCTAACGATGATTACTCTTGTTTGCACAATGAGAGAGATTCTGGGACTTTGAGCTTGACAAACTGGCAAACACTGTCCCCATTTCTCTCCTTCCCTGACTCCTCCCTTGAACTTTATTGAATTTGTAATGACACAATCTCTTACCTCCCCAAATTGTATTATAAAACCAGAAAACATACATTCTGTGGCATTGACATTCCCATTTCGCAACCCCATTTGGCCAGAGGTTCAACTGCTATTTGCCTGCAGGTTCACATCCCCGTGTGGGCTGAGTTAACACTACCTGACCTTCCTACCATCGCAATCTCTTGCACATGCACATTACACAGAATGCCAAGTGTGGGTCAAAAGAGGTTGCCAGGAAAATATTTTAAAATATTTTCCTCCTTCTCCATGCTTGTTAACTTGAAAGCACAACACTGCATTTGATTTTTTTTCCACTGCTGTCTTAAACCTTTTGTGTTAGGCGACGAGTCATAAATAAATGGACATATAAGATAAACCTTTATCACAAGACAGGGGATAAAGTTAATGATACAAATGTATTTTGGGGACAATGAGTTAAGTTTTGTAACTTAACTTTGTGTAAATTAATTCCTGCCATAACAGGTAAAGTTGTTTCTGCCAAACGATTTAGTTAAGATGGAGAATGCTGATTGATCTTATATGGGTCAAAGTCACTTGGAGAGAAAGTTGATGGGTTACATATCAGTGTCTAAGGTAATCAGAAAGCACTTGTGGTGACAGTTATGATGTGGCCCAGAGTGCTTCTCTTTCTGAGGCTCAGAGTTGGACTTGGAAGGAAAGCTGAGCTTTAGCAAGGAGGATCAAATGCATTTACATTAAGACCTGAGAACATATCTGAAATCCCATTTCTGGGGCTGGGCTGTTTTGTATTCATTCATCCAGCAAATATTTATTGAGCACCTACTCTGTGCTAGGCATATATTTGGAGGTTTTTTTGTGTGGTCCCTTATATGACTCTGTTATTTCCACGGAGTTCAGATCTTCTGTCAGGCTTCAGAGCTTTAGGTTAGGTTTTATTTTTTTCACCCCAGCAGTTTTTTCACCACTGTTGGTTTGCCGGGTGAGTTAACATGTCTCTCATGGTTGGTTAAATGTAGATGTTCTGTGACGATGACAAGAGCAAATAAATGGCCCTATTGGCAGATCCTGGGAAGATGGCAGGAACTGCAGCAGTAGGCTTGGGCTCCTGCAAGTTGAATATTGCCAATCCCATCTGAAAAGCCAAGTGGGACTTGGTGCTGGCATAAGAGGTTCCAGGATCCAAGAAGAGATGAACTTTCTTTGCTCTAACCTTGGATTTTGAATAACTACTTACAGTTGGCCAGTCATCTGGCATCCCCTTTTACACATATTGTTGGTTCATTCTGATGGTGGCTAGTGTCCTTTATATCAGGTAGCCAAGAGGAAATGAAAGTTGGCTTGCTGATAGCAGTTGGCAGAGCCTGTGAGACTGTGGCCTTGTAGTCAAGCACGGAATCTGAGAGTTATCAGGCTCTCCAGGTGAAAGATTTTATTCCTCCTTATTGTTTTTCCATCTTCTTTCTTTGTTTACCCATTCCAGAATTCCCCACAAGAACCAGTCAACATCAACATTGGTGCAACCATTAGCTAGCTGCAAACTGAAATTAGAGAAATATTTGAACTTCTTCCTGAGGACCTAGCTCTCCTTTAATTCAACTCCATGTGATGAAGAATGTTTGATAAAAATCTAGCATGCTTTGTTTTCTCTGAGCTCAATTCAAACAATGTACTGACAGCACATATTGTGTGTATGTATGTGTGTTCATGAGGAATAACTTCCCAAGGTTCTGAATGAAAAAATGATAATTCAGCATAAAATAATAATGAGCATGAAACATTAGAAGCAGGGAAGGCAGAATGCTGCTGTTTGTATCAGTTAGCATTTGGTGTGTAACAAATCAACCTCAAACTTAGTGGCTTAATGCAGCAATCATATTTTTTTAAGATTCTATATCTTCTACACTGGCTAGCTCAGCTTGGACTGAATGATCTAGAATGGCCTCACTCAAATGTTTGGAGTCTCATGGACACTTTTTTCCACGTAGTGAGTGTCTCATTTTCTAGTAGTCCATTTCAGGATTCTTCCTGTGATAGTGGAAGAGTTTCTAGCAGCAAGAAAGTGCAAGCTCAATATGCAAATATTCTTCAAGTTTCTGTTTGCATCATATTTCCCAATGTCTCATTGGCCAAAGCAGGTAAATTGGCCAAGCATGAGATTCAGTGGGAAGAGAAAAGAACTAACGTCTTGGTGGGAGGAGCTGCAAATAATTTGTTGTCATTTCTTTATAATTTATCACATTATGTATGATGACATGGGAAATAAACACATGCTTTAGAGATGGAAGTTACAATCAGATAACAATTTATTTAGTTAATAGACAAGCAACCAATTAGCTACCTATTCTGAAACTCAGTTTTATCTTCTGGATTTGGGAAAACTATACTTACTTTTTTGAATGATATGAGATCATTTATTTATCCATTTTTAAATAAGTATGTTCTGGGCCTATGTGTTGGGTCCAGAATATGCCAGACAAGGAATACAGTAGTTACTATCATGATCTCATTCTCACGGAGATACCAATATGGATTTTATTTATAAAATTACTTTGAAAACTACAATCATGGCACCAAATTATAAGTTGTGTGTGTTATGTCTTTCATACTGTTTGTTCCTTTGTGGCATTTACTCTACTACCACTCCTGGTAAACCATAAAACCACAAAGGCCCACCTTTTGCTTGCAGATGATAGCTACGTGTTACATGTTACATGTTACATGTTACAGGACTGTGCACAGTTTGTACTGGGCCCACATTGCTTTTGTGAATTGTTTCACCTGTTATCATTGTGTAGGGGAAGCGATCAGTTTGTCAATCCTGACTAGGAAAATCACGATATAACATTGAAAGTTAAGGACAAAACAGAGATGATCTAGTTAAATTTAATCACATTTCAGAATAGCCTGCTCCCAGTGTCTGAAAACTAGCCCCAAGTGTCATGAGACTGAAGAAAAGAGACAGATATATCCAAGATTGCTCACACCACAATTCAATGGGAGCCTGTTGACAAGAGTGGTTCTGGACAGCAGCAACACCAGGTGGACCCTTGCAATTTGGTTCAGAAGATGGAAGCTTATAAAGTGGTCACAACAAGAGAGACTTAATCCAAGCCAGAAAGTGCCTTGTTTTTCCCAGGCCAATATCAGAGTCAGGGATATTCCTGGCTCCGTGGTCATAAAGCATCACATACCAGTCTAATGGTTTTGTTTATTTATACTATGCTAGGAAACCATGGAAGAAAAACTGACTAGGGTTACTTCAGGACAATCATGAACATTATGACTCAAGATGGGTACATTCATGTCAAGCTGAATTCATATAGTTTAAATCATGGGACATGACTCCTATAAAGGCTGCACAGCAAGTTGGTACTGATATCTAGTTCCAAAATGATACTGGTTTCCGTGGTTTTAAATTTGTGTCTGTACCTTCCTCATACACTTCTAGTTTATATTTCCCAAATAATCTTATATGCACACTTAGTCTTTTAATAGGAAAGAATAATGAATGTAGTCTGTTCTTTTTATCTTCCATATGAATGAATAAAATAGTCTTTACTTATCTCTTCACATCTTACAAATATTAATTTATAAGTATTTATAAATGCCTTTAATTTGGATTATTAATTGCTTTCATTTACCCTTTACTATGAGGAAGAATAGTGAGGGAGTTGGACCAGGTACTTGAGTTCATATTTTAAAGATGTAGAAGCTAAGGCTTGGAGTGGGTAGGTGAATTTCATGATGTTGCAAAATATTTAGAAGTAGCAGATCTAGGACTGTGTTCATTCTACATTATGGGTCAAGTTGAGAAAAGTTGGCTATCACAAAACAGGTGCTTTTGCATATTGTGATTGGTTTTCCCATGGGCTAATGTAAACAAAAATTTACTTAAAAATTATACTGGCTAAGTGAAATAATGATGGAATGAGTATAATCTGCTGGTGAGACACAAAAATTTAAATGCATTTAAATTTAAATGCATTTAAATTTAGATGCAATGATACCTATATAACTACCAACTGAAAAGTATTTAGGGTCATTGATAACTCTGTTTTTATTTGCTACATACCCTGGATCTGTTTCCTCCTTTGATCTAAATGTATCACTGATATTTGTATTTTGGGAAAAACAGCAATTTTTATGGAATTTAATAGGGCTATGCAAAACAATTTAATGTACCATTTGATAAGTCACTTTATAAAAGACAGGAATAAAAGATACAGAGGAAAATAATTAAAGTCCACTCTGAATAATTTGGAAGGCAGAATTTCTCTGAAGTCCTCTTCCAAAAGTGAAGATATTTGTCTTTTAGTATTCAGTTGTTCACTCATGCACTGCCATTTTCTGACCTGGGGAAAAATAGTCTCTAACCCTAATTGTTATTTAGCAACTTTTAAAACAATTGACAATTCAGTGTGACTTGAGAATTAGTTACAAATAATAAATTTCAAGATATCTACAACAGTTTTAGAATTGAAAATATGAATTGTCTATTACCATTCTTCATAATAGTTAAGATTTGATAGCCAGGTGTGGTGACGCATGCTTGTAATCCCAGCATTTGGAAGGCTGAGACAGGATTATCAGGTTCGTGAACAGTCTCAGCTGCTTAGTGAGGCCCTTTGCAACTAAGTGAGACTGTTTCAAAATAAAGAATGAAAAATAGGGCTGGGGGTGTAGCTTGCAGGTAGAATGCCCCTATGTTCCATCCCCAGTAGCACATACAAATAGATTTGATCTATTATTAGCTGTGTGTTCAACATAACACTGAAATTTTAATATGAGTTATCATTTTATTTAATCCTCATCATGGTCACAAAGGTTTTGTCCATTTTATACACATGCCCACTTTATACATGGACAAACAGGCTTTAAGGGCCTAATGACTTGTTTTAATAAGTGAGCAGCCTGGGATATTAAATAGGAGGGAAACTGATTTTGGAGTCTTGTTCTTTTTTTTCTTCTCTTTGGTACTTGGGACTGAACCCAGGGACATTCCACCTTTGAAATATAACCCTAGCCCTTATATTTTTACATTTTATTTTGAAATAGGGTCTTTCTAAGTTGCTGAGTGTCTCATTAAGTTGATGAGGCTGGCCTCAAACTTGTGATCTTTCTGTCTCAGCCTCCTAAATACTGGGATTATAGGATGAACCAACAGGCCCAGCTTGATTTTAGAGTTTTATTCTAAGAAACCATTGTTGCTTTAGCGCCAAGGGAAAAAGAAAATAGAAAGTAAAATATTTGCATGTGTAAAATTCATGAGCTCTTCCCTTTGGAAAACATAGTTTTTATATGAAGCAAAGTCTAGCAACTTTAACCAAATATCCCTTCTAGAGCATGCAGAGGAAAATTTAGTTTAGTTGATACTTAACTTCAGCACAGGCAGCCAATCATTTCTTTAAAAAGAGGCCACTGATGGTTGAGGCTAAACAAAACATTGTTGCTCTCCTAGTTCAATATTTCTCAGATTCTTCTATGCCTGCAAGTCCCCTGGTGTGGTGAAAAAATGCAGATTCCAGTTCCATGGGTATGGCAGAGCCTGGGAGCCTGCATTTCTATCAAGTTACCAAGTGATGTCAATCTGAGTACACAGTGTACCACACTTTGAGTAGCGAAGCATTAGTAAACCACCACATGCTTTAGTCAAACTTTTCAGTGCTTCAGTTTCCTCCTGCGTAAAGTGGAGCTAACGATACTAGTTCTCTCAAAAGACTGTATTAAATTAAAATAAGAAAAGTACTTAAGACAGAAAATTCTGTATAGTAAGCACTCTAACAATGCTGCTTATTACTCTTAGTATTCTTTTATACCCTCATATTTGTCTTTTTGAGTTTTATATCAGTTTAACCCATAAACCCTGTAGTTGCTCCAATTTCGAACTGCACTATTGTGGCCCTACCCCTCTGTGTGACAGTGACTCCAGGAAGTTCTCAGACTTACCCCCCCCCCCACACACACACACTTTACATGTACAGCAAGCTCAGCCAGGCTGCCTGTGACTCCTGTCTTCTCTACCTCTCTCTGGCTTCTCCCCACATATTCATGGGGTCATAGAACCATAGCTGTTAGGATGAGGTGAGGTAGACCACAGTTATCTCATTTAATAGGAAGTGTCTCATACTATGTCATCCACTTACGACAAGGATTATGGCATAGGAGAGGAGGGACAGGAAGAAATCTCTGTCAGTCAGCTTTTCATCACTGTCACAAAATACCCGATGAAATCAATTTAAAGGCAGGAGGAAAGGTTTATTTTGGCTCATGGTTTCAGACAGTTTAATCCAAGGTCAGCCAACTTCATTGCTTACTGCCTGAGGTAAGGCAGACCATCAGGGTGGAAGGGAATGGGGGAGCATAGCTCTCAAAGCTCCACCTATGGACATTGATGGACTGGGACCATAGCATAGTCCTCTTCACTAGTAAAGACTGGGAATGATTCAAAGCAATGCCCCTCTCTGATTTTTGTCCATTTCTGCTCACTGTGCAGAGACATCAGAGAAACTCCTGTGCCCCAGGAAACTTTGCTTCCACCACAAAAACCTGCTTCTCTAGTCAGCTCTCACAGCTTTGGAGCAAGAGTCTCCAGAATGGAGCATAAAAAGACAGGAGGCAGGTAATTAGACAGTCTACTGGGGATAGAAGCAGGAAATAATGAAACTTATCTTTGTTACTTTACTTAAAATATAAAGAAATGAAATACAACAAATTATTACCTAGATTGACTTAAGTTCATGCATGTGATGCCTACATAAAAATACATGGCCCTAAAATATTTGGTGCATGGCCTAAAATGTTTCATTGGTAGGTGTGAGTAATCCCAAACACTTGTAGGTGTAAAGACGACAAAGCACACCCATTCACTGATGAGAAGATATAATGCCTCTGTAGCAGAGACATCTTTGGTGTCCACCAT
This sequence comes from Muscardinus avellanarius, assembly GCF_963383645.1. Lineage (NCBI taxonomy): Eukaryota > Metazoa > Chordata > Mammalia > Rodentia > Gliridae > Muscardinus > Muscardinus avellanarius. Next base: position 32,172,174 of record NC_137792.1, read on the forward strand.
CCTTTAACTTTTTTCCAGGAACCTAGGTGGGAGGAGGGCATCCTGTAAAGCAGCCCATCCAGAAAGACTTGGGATGGATTTTGTGAGGCAAGCAATACACATTCATTCTTTTAAGGATGCAATGGTTTATGTATGGTTTGAATATGTTCCTCCCCAAAGTTGATGTGCTAAAGCTAGTGTGATGATACAGAAAGGTGGTATAACCTTTAAAGGGTGGGGCATTGTAGAAGGTGGGTGAGTTATTGGATGTATTGCCCTCAGAAAGGGTTAAGGGATCACTGTGGCTGAAGAACCAGGGCAGGCTTCCTGAAAGAGGTAATGGCTAGGATGGGAAAATGAATAAGCATTAAGGTGGGCGATTGAGGTACAGCAAAGGGATGTATAGGAGCACATGTGATTGACAACTGGTGGGAAATGCTGTGTGGTCTAAAAGAAACTACTGATGGGGTATCATGAGGTTGAATGGGCTGAAAAGGGGCTGGCAGGAAGTGAGGGGATGATGAAGAGAGACTACCCCTTCCTCTATAGCCATTAGCAGGCCCCACCTTCCCTAAAAACAGCTAATGTTCCCTGAAGCTACAGATGTAGATCCTACATCTAGTCTGCCCTCTGCTTGAGGGTTGAAAGGTCATTCTGCCCCATGTGTTCTCTGGATATTCAGGGATGTGCCATTAAGTTACCAAGGCTGGCTTGTGACTAAACATTGCACAAAATCCCAATAGGACAGGTCTGACTTAGGGATCTCCTTCCTATATTAGGGTCAAGTACACTGCAGTGGGCATATGGAGGTGCTACAATATGTGAGCAGGAGGGGTTAGGGGATAATTAGGAAGAGCTTAAGGGGCATTTTATTGACAGGGCCTAGAGGGGAGAAGAAAAGATAGTGTGAATGCAGAATTCAAGGTGCCTCATGCCACCTTAGTCCAATTGAGAGGTTGGACTCTCTGGGGGTGAGGGAGTATAGAGACTTGGAGGGCAGAGGAGAAAGGGGGAATGAAACAAGCAGGGAGAGGGAGAAGGAAGAAGAGACAAAGAGGAGGAGGAAAGAATAGAAGTGAGAGGAGAGAGAGGGAGAATGAGAAGAGGGATGGGGAGAAAAGCAGGACAGGGGAGGAGAGAAGAGGAGAGGCTTTACGCTTCTGTCAAGCTGTGTGTATAATGCTTCACTGTTCCCTTAGGTGGGCCTGGCAAGTGGGCACTGGGAGTGCTGAGAGAAGAAAGCCTGGCACACAGGAGAATGAACCTGGATGGAGAAGTGCCCCCTTTCAGGGCAAAATACAAAGCTGAGATTCACCAAAAGGAGGACAGAACCCTGGGCTTTATACTCAGCAGGAATATAAAAGGGTTATGTTATCTTTTTTGGAAAACTACACTGGAAAGATGCATGTGTTACAGCATGACAGAGACTAGGAATAACAGTTTGCACATTACTTTATAGTTTGAAATAATTTTCTTTCACATAATTTCTTCAGTCATTCAGCAAACATTTACTGAGTACCTAGCTTGTGCCAGACACTTATTGTATTGGGTATTTGCCAATAGTACGTTTCAATTGGCTTTTCTTTGGGCTCACCTTGCCTTCTATTGATGTGAATAATTAGAAGTGACCCTCATTTCTTCTCTACTTCAGCCAGGCCTGAGGAAACTTCCATTTGCATTCCTTCCTTTCTATGATGCCTGAAGTTAGCCAGCAGTGGATAGTCAATCCTGTTGGTTAATGAACTGAACAAAGAGGTTAAGGTCACAGTTTTGATCCCCAGGGGCTGATTGACCTCTCCACCTGTGGGCACCATCCTTTCTCCACTTCCAGTGTGTGTACTTGCTCACACCTCAAGGTCTGTGTATATTTTTTGTTCTGCTAGGAGCCATCTTACTTTAGACTTTAGTTAATGAGATTTAATATCATTTCCTCAGCTAAGTGTTAACATACCTGCCTGAACTAGTCAGATGCCTCAGTTTACATATCCATGGTGCCTTGCATTTCTCTAAACTGCCATTTGTTGGTATTTATTTAGTAAATAGTAGCATTTATTTATTAGTATTACATTTATTTTATACTACTTGATTAATGTAAGTCTTCAGGGTTCAGAAATCTTGGCTGACCAAGGTTTTATTTCCTACAACACAGACTGTTCAGCAAAGGACTAGCAGCTCAATGATGCCATACAGGGCTTGAATTCTCTTTGCACCTCTTTCTCTGCTATCGATAGCAGGTATATTTATTCCTCATGTTCACAAAATGACTGCTTTTACTCCAGGCATAGCATCTTCATTCCAGTCAGAAAGAGGAGAGAAGAGGAAAGGCAAGCATGGACTGACTATTGCTATGTCTCATTGGCCAGAACTGGTTCACATGATCACTGTCAGTGGCAAAGCAGTTCAAAATATTAATTTGTATTGGTTGTCATTTTGTTTTTATTTAGTTTAACAACTTACAGAGTGAGGGCAAGCCAGAGAGAAATGGCCAACCACCAAACGACAGTGTCTTCCACCCACCTTACTGAACTTCGGTATCTAAGTTGGAGGGAACCGTTCTTATTTGGTTCACAATACAAGTCCATCTTGTACAATGTCTATTTCCTTGTAGGTGTCCAATAAGCATATTGTTGAATATAAATGAGTGAGTGAATAAACTTCTGCAGAAAGCAGCTTACTTCAGGTCTTTAGAAGATAGATGGACAAGGGCCTTCTTTCCATCAGAGGTTAGGAAGAATTTATATTCACCACCACAGGGGGCCCTTCTAGTGTTCTTGTTGTTTTTGTATGAATTAGGAAGGGGACACCCACCCTTTCCTTAAGTAATGTTACTGCCATCTACTGGAAAAATATCTACCACAATTGGGTGTGAATGGTGTCCCCTTAGATGGAGTGAGATCCTTTATCAAAAACCCTGCAGAGCCCTACGTGGCTGCTTTGCAGTAAATATAATCACTCTTCTCCAGTAGGGTGGATATGACCAATGAAGGAGCCATCAGACCTGTTTTCTGAAGCCTGGGAGGCAAGTACTTCCTGTGGTGAGAGCCTGAAGATTTTACCAGGGCCCCTAAAGACTTATTCTGAGGCAGCAGGTGTGTGGTGAGAAGAAAAACAGAAGGCATTTTTGAGTCTCACATTTTACTTTCTATCTCTATAACACTGTGAGAATCTCTTAATCCTTCTAAATTTTAGCTTCCTCATCTTTTAATTAGAAACAAAAACTCTTGCCCCAAAGATGTTTTGAATACCCAATACAACAATGTAGAGGATAGGATTGGGGATCTGCTAAGAAAGGAGAAAATATATAGCTTTATAATTTAGAAATTATTTTCACCCTGCAAGGTCTGCTCTTTCTTAGACAAAAGCCCTAATAGGCCACACTTTTAATTACAATAGCCCATCTGCCCTGTCCCTTCTTAGCCAATAGTACTCAATAAGCCCATACTTTTAAAATCATAATGGCCTATCTCCCCACCTGAAAATCCTGTGATTTGTGGTAAACAAAGAATTCCTCCCAAGAGTCTTACCCCACCCCCTGACCTCGAACCCCCACTGCCCCATGTGACTAAGTAGCACTGGTCTTGCACATGACCAAAACAGCACAGCCCTGCATGCTGGATAAGCTAACCTCAAGTTCCTGCTATTTTAGCATAATAGATGGATTACTTGCTCATGATTTTCTTCCTTATAAAGCCTACCCCCCCACCGCTGACTCCGTGGCGTGCCCCTCTAGTCAGATTTCTAGACTGAGGGTACCATACTACCGCTGGCCAGCTAATAAAGACTTCAATTGGGACATTCAAAAAGAAAAAAGAAAAAGAAAAAAGAAAAATGTAAGATACAGTTAGCATGGAAAGATAACAGAAAATATTGAATTAGTGTTCAAATCTTATCACTTTCACTCTTTAGCCACATGCCCTTGGGCTCAGTCTTCCTGTCTGCAAGCAGGTAGGATGATATTAGAACTTAATTATTCAGGAAAGTTGTGAGAACTAAAAGTAATAAGTGCCCAATGAGTATTCACTGCTAACTCTGAGGCAGTAGTGTTTGCACTGTGCTCTGTGTTTTGCATTCAGTATTATGTTGAAATACTTGTTTAAATCACCCTTGACTTTTTTGTGGTGCTGGGGATTGAATCCAGGGGCATTCTACCTCTGTGCTACGCCCCCAGCCCTCTTTCATTTTTTTATTTTGAAGCAGAGTCTCACTGAGTTGCTGAGACTGGTCTAGGACTTACAATCCTGTCTCATCCTCCCAAAGATTGACATTACAAGCATGCACTATCATGCCTAGCCACCCATTACTTTTTGAAAAGAAAAAAACAGCATGTAATGAAATGACACAAAGGGTTTCTAGGCCTTTTTTTGTGAAGAGACCTGAGACTGGAAAGAGTGATTTGGTGCATTTCTTTGATTCTGGATCTGTTGGGATGTCTCTGAGGAAACCGTCTTTCCCTTCCTACCTGGTGCCATCTCAAACTCTCATGGCTGAATTTAGGTGCTAGTGTGAATAAATTGTAACTGAAATTTCTCATTAAGTGGCTACTGAGATTGTTTTCATGGAAAATTCACATAATTTGCAGAGAGAATTAGAAGAAGAAGAAGAAGAAGAAGAAGAAGAAGAAGAAGAAGAAGAAGAAGAAGAAGAAGAAGAAGGGGAGGAGGAGGAGGAAGAGGAAGGAGGAGGAGGAGGAGGAGGAAGGAGGAGGAGGAGAAGGAGAAGGAGAAGGAGGAGGAGGAGGAGGAGAAGGAGGAGGAGGAGGAGGAGAAGAGAAGAAGAAGAAGAAGAAGAAGAAGAAGAAGAAGAAGAAGAAGAAGAAGAAGAAGAAGAAGAAGAAGAAGAAGAAGAAGAAGAAAGCAGCAAAGGCCAGGTAGGCAGGCAGGTAGACAGGGAGGTCAAGCTGAATCTTGGTTTTCACAGGCTCTGGATCCCCCACCCCAACCCCGTCTCCTCTCCCTGCAGCCCCTCTGGGAGTGGAGCTCTGTGACGCTAGAGAAATAAGCTCAGATTGTGGAATTGTGGGGCAGTGAAATGGGTAGGTGGAGGGGTTAGAAGTAGCAAGTAAGCGATGAAATGTTAATTTCATAGCCAGCAGCCCGCTTTCTCCTAATTGGTCTCCCAAAGCCCATTTAGCCTATCTAGCGACAATATTTTGCCTTGTTCTCGTTTCCATTTGTCTGCTCCTCACCAATGGCATGGTCCTCTCCCTGATCTTTTCTGGGTGTAGAGTTATGGGGAAATGGCATGTTTTCCCTTCATTCCTCAACGTCACATTTCACGAGAGTAAACAGCACTTCATTTCCTTCCTTCTACCCCACAAGAGTCATTTCAGGGAGACTGTGCCGAATGCCCAGAGATCCTGGGCCTGGTTGCTATGTCACCCAGAGCTGAAATCTTTTGTGTGCATCATAGTTTATGGTAGAGTGGTTAAAAATCAGCTCCTATTCTGGTGACTAAATTTTATTGACGTTTCCAGGGCCTGTGGTGGGACTGACATATCCCCTATTTAATTATTTCCTCCGTCTTGACAGCAGATTGAGTTAACCAGAGGACACACAGGTGGCTCCAGGGCTAGAGAACTTAAAGTGGCCGTGCCTCAATAGCTGAGAGGGGCTGAGGCAAGCGCAGGCCCGGGGATGGAGCAACCTGCTGGCATTTGTGAGCTATGGTTTTATGGCTGCATTGGGGGCAATAATCGAACACTGGGGCCTTTGGACTAATTTGAAGAATGCTTTGCATAAATCCCAGCTGCTCACCATATGTCCAACCCTTGTAGAGGGGAGGGTATGTTTCCCTGAGCTCTTGTTTCACTCCCTGGAAGTCAAGACTAACCAAACCTTTAAATGCCCAGTTGGGGGTCTTAGGGAGAGGAGAGTGGGTCACAAACGCTTGAGTGCATTAAATTATAACCTAAATTTATATTATGTTGTATCAGTTGTTCCTTTCCAATGACATTGTATCCTTAGGTCCTCACAAAACCACCGAATATAGGCCAAGCAAGAATCCTGCATTTACAGATAAGAAGACTAGACCCTGAAAGTCTCTAATAATAAAATAAGACTTCTTGGAGTTTACTATGTGTCCAGTGCTATTCTCGATGTTTAAGATATATTAATTCATTTTTACAGTTGCATTGTTCCTCTAAGGGAGTCATCATTATTATCCCTACTTTATTGATGAAGGTGATGGCTAACCGGAGAGGTTATTTAACTGCCTGCGTCACATAGCCAGTAAGAAGTAAATCTGGAATTCATATCCAAGCAGCATGGGTCCAGAGTCTGTATTTCTAATCACTATACAGGCTACAAGGCAGCTTACATTGATATAGTTGGAATTCACACATAGGTACTCAGACGCCAAGTTCAGGTTTTCCCTATGCCATACCACTCACCTGCAATTTGCTCCTGAAAGATCACTTATTCCTGGAAGCATTAGCCACAGCAATTTAGATTTGGATTCTTTTCATCTGGTATCGTAACGTCTTTCACTTAAATTTATTTAATTATTCCCTCTCTACCTACTTACCATGAAGTCAGAAGCCTTCCCAGTCCAAAGGAGCTGTAAAGTGTTAGAAAATTACTCCCAAACCAAGGCTTTAGAAAAATACAGGTATCTAGGTGTTGGGAGTTGCTAAAGCTTGGCAGCCTAATGCCTGGAACAAGTATTTTCTCTGCCCATTTCCTGGGAAGAATGGGTGTGGTTCTCACTGGCTGGGTGATTTTGTGAGCCTGTGTACTCCAAAATTTCACATACCCAGACAGCCGCTTTGACTCCCTTGAGAATTATGGGCCTCTTAGCTAAGATGGCCTCTTAACCTGTGGTAAGTATGAACAATCAAGTAAAAGGGAGGGAGTTGTTTAATGTGATAGCATTTCCAACTGCCCAGGTTGATTTTCTCACAAGAGAAAACAAGTGCAAACTTTCCTCCACATTCACTGGTGCCCCAAAGAAAACCTCTGGATGTGTTTGATTTTATAATTCTTAGCCAAAATGAAAGGTAGGCCCAATCCAAATGAGAATTTGTGATAATGGCCCAACAACAGGAGTGTGACTCCACTTTGCAGTTCTGAATCACCATTTTATTTCTTCATTTGCAGATGAACTTAGAAGCTCAGAATCAGGTAACATGAGCCAAAGAACATACAACACAGCCTCAGCTGAGAAGCCACAATGGGAGCATGTTAGATGGGAAAGAAAGAATGGTTTTGGTTATAGTAATTGTTTGGTTTTGCCAACTGTTTCTCTGGGTTGGTGTTATGATTTGGCTATGAAGTGTCCCCCAAAGGTTCATGTGTTGAAGGCTTGGTACCCAATGCAACAATGTCCAGAGGTAGGGCTTTGGGAAGTGATTAGATAATAAAGCTACAACCTCATTAGCATATTCATCTATTGTTGGATGAATGTACTATTTGGAGGTGGGACCTAATTGGAGGAAGTAGGCCACTGGAAGCATGCCACAGAAAGGTATTTCTTGTTCCTGGTCACTTTCTCTCTCCCCTATCTCCTTTCCCCGCTTCTCTTCTCTTCTCTTCTCTTCTCTTCTCTTCTCTTCTCTTCCCCTCCCCTCCCCTCCCCTCCCCTCCCCTCCCCTCCCCTCCCCTCCCCTCCCTTCCCTTCCCTTCCCTTCCCTTCCCTTCCCTTCCCTTCCCTTCCCTTCTCTTCTCTTCTCTTCTCTTCTCTTCTCTTCTCTTCTCTTCTCTTCTCTTCTCTTCTCTTCTCTCCTCTCCTCTCCTCTCCTCTCCTCTCCTCTCCTCTTTCCCTTGTCTCTTCTTCTTCTTCTTCTTCTTCTTCTTCTTCTTCTTCTTCTTCTTCTTCTTCTTCTTCTTCTCTGTCTCTCTCTCTCCTTCTCTCCCTCTCTCCTTCCTCACTGCCACAAGATGAGCAGCTTTGCTCCCCCATTCCCTTCTACCATCCTGTTCTGCCTCACCTCAGGCTCAGAGAAATGGAGCCAGCTGACATGGACTGAAGCCTCTGAAACCTATGAGCCAAAAATAAGCTTTTCTATTCTAAGTTGTTTATGTCAGGGATTTTGGTCACAACAATGAAAAGCTGACTAACAAAGTTGGATTCCCAAGGAGTAGAACTGTCCTAATGGTTTGGGGGAACAAAGGATTTGGATACAATTCACTTACATGGGAGGTTATACTGAAAACATCATCAAGGTAGCTCTAACACCATGGTAGAGTGCTTACTACATATATACTAAGTCCTTGGTTCTATCTCCAGCACTGAAAAAAAACATAATTAGAGAATGGAGAAGCAAGACAGGGAAGAAAAGAAAATCAATTCAATGTCAAAACAGATTATTGTTGTGGGCTGAAACTGAAACTCAATCCTCCTGGGGACCTTAGGAAGATTGTATGAAACGTGCCTTCAAATCCTACCTGAGGGACAAGAAAGCTGGGATATCACCTGCCATCTCCTGTCATTGGCTTAGGATTACTTCTACATATGTTAACTCACTAACCATCTGGCCTCTCATACCTATGGGCTGAGAGTTTCTCATTTTCTTACAGTAAAAATGTTTCAGGTTCCATGGGGACAGTGAGCATCAAGAGGGTACCAGCAGGACATTCACATCATCTACAATTTTCTACTTAAAACCGAAACTTGTCTATGGAAGAAAAGGATTTGAGGAAGGACAATATATTGTAATTATAATAATTTCACTTGAAAGTGCTAAAATCCCAACTCAAAGTAGCTTGAGGGAAATAAAGTAATGCATGTAAGTTATAACACTGAAAACTCAAGGGTTAGTGGCCTCAAATACAGCTAGCTCCTACCAGTGTTGGTTTATGATTGCCCTTTATATGTGTCAAGTCACTAGTTCTCTGGCTTCTCTCACCTAAGGGTGCAAAGTAAATGCACAAACAATGGTCTCAGGGCTCTCTCTTCTATCCCTCTCTCATTCTGCTCTCTTCACTGTTGGCTTTTTAAAATTTTTTATCTGACTGGCTGAGAAGAGAGTGGAAAAGAGGGCAACTCTAGGCTCACATGATCCTTTTATCTCCTGATCTCAGAGGAGAAGAGAATTTTTCCTAATGGTTTTGGGGAACAAAGGAAATGAATTTGGTCTGATGAAGAGATATCTGCACTCTCATGTTCATTGCAGCATTTTTCATAAGCGACAAGATATGGAATCAACCTAAGTGCCTATCAATGGATGAATTGATACATAGAAAATGTGGTGCCTGTATGCGTTAGAATACTATTGAGCCTTAAAAAAAGAATAAAATCCTGTCATTTGCAACAACATGGATGGAACTGGAGGATATTATATTCAGTCAAATAAGCCAGGCATAGGAAGACGAACACTACATGATCTCAGTCATGTGTAGAATCTGTAAAGGTTAAATGCAATAGAACTAGAGAGTAGGGTGAATATTACCAGGGGCTACAAGAGATAGTATTGGGAAAATGTTGGTCAAGAGACACAAATTTTCATTTAGGAAGAATAAGCTCAAGAGGTCTATTATTCAACCTAGTGCCTACGGTTAATAGCAAAGCATTGTTTTCATGAAAACTGCTATGAGAGTAGATTTTAAGCATTCTCACCACAAAAAAGATGAGTTTGTGAGATAATGCATATATTCATTACCTTGATTTTTGTCATCCCACAATGTGTATATATTTCAAAATGTGTTGTGCATGATAAGTATATACAATTTTTTCTGTATGGTACTGAGAATTGAACCCAGGGGCTTTCTGCTTCTGATCTCTACCCCAGCCCTTTTTATATGTATTATTTGTTTGAAACAGAGTCTCACTACATTGCTGAGGCTGTTCTTGAACCTGCGATTCTCTTGTTTCAGCCTCCTAAGTACCAGGATTATAGGTGTGCACCACCACACCTGGCTAGTATGTATAATTTTTGTCAACTCAAATTTTACTTATTAAATTTTATGCTTTTATTGGTGCATTGCAATTATATATCATACTGAGTTACGGAGTGATAGGAATATACATGCATATAACTACTAGAGCATTTCCCTCTGGGTCCCACCCCTCCTTCCCCTTCTTCATGCATGTATTTGAAATTGGCCTTGGTAGTTTAATATACATACATAGCATTATTTCAGTTATTATGGTCTGGTCTCCCATGCTTTCTTCCTCCCCTAAACTCCCTCTCTTACTGCATAAGAGTCTTTGCTCCTCTATCTGAGGTTATCCTCGTTTCCAAATTTCTATATAGTTTCTGCTGGACATGGTGGCGCACGCTTGTAATCCCAGTACTTGGAAGGCTGAGACAGGAGGACCCGGGGTTGCAGCCAGCCTCAGCTACTTAGGCCCTCTGCAACTTAGTGAGACCCTGTTTCAAAATAAAAGAATAAAATGATATTGTTTGGGGGTGTAGCAAAGAGGTAGTAGTCCTCTGGGTTCAATCCTTAATACAAAAGAAAGAAAGAAAGAAAGAAAGAAAGAAAGAAAGAAAGAAAGAAAGAAAGAACATAAGAAAGAAAGAAAGAAAGAAAGAAAGAAAGAAAGAAAGAAAGAAAGAAAGAAAGAAAGAAAGAAGGAAAGAAAGAAAGAAAGAAAACACATATGCCGGGCATGATGGCACACACTTGTAATCCCAGCATTTGGGAGGCTGAGACAGAAGGATCCCAGTTCGCGGACAGCCTCAGCTACTTAGTGAGGCCCTCTGCAATTCAGTGAGACCCCGTTTCAAAATAAAGAATAAAAAAAATAGGGCAGGGGGTGTAGCTTGGAGGTCGAATGCCCCTGGGTTCCACCCCCAGACCCGCAAAATAAATAAATAAATAAATAATAAAATAAATAAATAAATAAAAATAAAATAAAATAGAAAAACAATAGGGCTGGGGGTGCAGCTTAGAGGTAGAATGTCCCTGGGTTCCATCCCTAGTACCACCTGAAAGAAAAAGAAAACATACAACTATTGTTTATTGAAAGTAAAAACAATCAGTGTAGGGCTTTAATTGGTTTGTCATGGATCATATGCCTATCCTTCTACCAAGTGATGTGGCCAGGAGTATAGAGCACTAAAATTGGCCAGAATTAGGTCATGTGTTGGACTGAAGAGGATACTGGTATCCTGCCCAAATATCCTACCAAACATTAGAATTTTTGGACTGGAGAAAGGAATGGTTTTAGCATAGTAGTCCTCTCCTTATTTGTAGTGAAACATTCTAAGACCGCTAGTAAATGTCTGAAACCATGAATAATACTGAGCCCTAATTATATACACTGTTTTTTCCTACACATACATACCTATGATAAAGTTTAATCTATAAATTAAGCACAGTAAGAGATTAATAACAATGACTATAAATAAAGTAAAATTGTAACTGTGTACTATAATAAAAGTTACATGAAGCTACTCTCTCAAAATATCTTTTACCTTTTCACTTGAAAAAAACATTTTATGCATTTTCTTTGGCATATCTGAATTGCCAACATTGATGCCTTAAGGGTCATCTTTAAGTAAAGATAAAGGTAGAGCCTGTTGTGGTGGCACACGCTTGTAATCCCAACATTTGGGAGGCTGAGACAGGAGGATCACGGTTCTCAGACAGCCTTAGCTACTTAGGCACTCCATAACTTAGTGAGACCCTATTTCAAAAAATGAAGAATAAGCTGGGCGTGGTGGCGCACGCTTGTAATCCCAGTGCTTGGGAGACTAAGACAGTAGGATCGCACAGGTTCGAAGCCAGCCTCAGCTACTTAGTGAGGCTCTCAGCAACTTAGTGAGACCCTGTTTCCAAATAAAATATGAAACAGGTCTGGGAGTATAGCCCAGAGGTAGAAAGCCTCTGGGTTCCACCCCTCAGTACCACACACACAAAAAAAAGAATAAAAAATAGGACAGGGGGTGTAGCTCGGAGGTCGAATGCCCCTAGGTTCCATCTACAGACCCTCAAAAAAAAAAAAAAAAAAAGAAAAGAAAAGAAAAGAAAAGAAAAAAATGAAAGTAAGCCAGAGGTCGTTGTGCACATCTGTAATGCCAGTACTTGAGAGGTAGAGACAGGAGGATCACAGGTTCAAGGCCAGCCTCAGCAACTTATAACAAGGCCCTCTGCAAATTAGTGAGATCCTCCTTTCAAATAAAAAGTGAGACTGGGTATATATCTCAGAGGTAGAATGCCCCTGAGTTCAATCCCTAGTACCATACAAAAAGTTGTTTTTTTTTTTTGTGGTAGTCAGTCAATCTGATAACTGAGAAGCTACTAAGTGACTAACAGGCATAGCCCATACAGTAGGAATACATTGGATAAGAGGATGATTCATGTCCTGTATGGGGCAGAGATTTCATCATGCTACTCTGAACGTGTGCAACTTGAAACTTATGAATTGTTTATTTCTGGAATTTCCCATTTAATATTTTCATTCTGTGGTTGACTGTAGGTAACTGAAGGCATGGAAAGCAAATCTCTGGATAATGGAGAACTATTGTAGCATGCTGAGTAATGAACTTTTAAACAAACAAAGGCTTTGATTTGTAGTTGATTCCCGTGCTATCAATATTCCCACCATGGCTCATTTCAAGTTGCCTACACAATGTCACTTAACATGGAATTGAGAGGAGATCTGCAAATCAGCTCTTGTGAACCACTGTGAGCTGGTTCCAGCATACCACTAGAAGAGGGACCCTGAGCACAGGGCATAGTGACTCTAGCTGTATGAGAAGGACAAGGTCTATCCCATGGAGCCTTGGTAGCCATGAAAGCTCAGATTAAGGATAAACAGATCAGCTTGTACTTTTTGGTATGTACAATGCTTGGGATAGACTACTATATTAAAACATGTGGCCTGTTTCCCCACACTCCTCATCTTGCAAGAAGCTCCAGGAAATACTTAACTGACAAGTTGATGAGGTTAAAATGATGTTTAGCAACATTTATCCCACCACTATGTAAGTTTGGTGAGGAAAGGGATTTTCCCTGATTTGTTTAGTGCTATATTCCCGGGTCTAGAGGAGAGTACAGGAAATCACATAGATACTTGGTACCTGTTATATGAATGTATGAATGACTGGCCAGTCCACGGAGTTAGATGTGTTCCCCCAATACTAAAAATGTACACACTTTTCCAGTAACAGTCACCTTGCATGCAATACTCAAGGTACACAGACCTTGCTTTGCATCTCCCAGTTGTCATCACAACCCCAGGAGGGACCTTGGTTGGTAACTGATGCTCTCTATCTGCCTGATATGAGAGAAATACAACTTTGGTCCTTTGTCCTGAAATGGTCATTTTATTCTCCTCGGTCCTCGATTCCTGTAATATAGTGACACGTGTTGTTTTCAGTCAGAAGAGGCGATTCTTCTTTCCTGCTTTAGGACTCAACCCTTGCCAGGCAGGGACAGACCAAGGTGGCATCTCCTCATTAAGTCACCAGAGCCTGCTGGGGCTTGTCTGATTAGAGTCTCCTTACACATCGGTACAGAGAACTTTTCTGCCTTTGCAGCTCTTTTGTTTCAGAATGAAAAAGCAGAGCCAGGAAGCAGCAAGGGTGGAAAGTTGTTAAACACACACACATACACACACACACACACACACACACACACTCACTCACTCACTCACTCACTCACACCAAACCAGATTTGCTGATAACAGGAGAATGGGGAGTCCTGAAGCTGAGGGAGCGTTTCAAGGTCACGGGCAAGCAGGGGCCTGCGGTGGTGGTGATGGAAAAGATGAATAGACAACAGTTGAATGCATTATTTAGTGTGTTCCACATCGCAAAGCCAAGAATGGTTCCTTCGCACCAGAAGATTTGATGTATCAGGCTGGCTGTCTCCTCAGAGGACACCCCCCCAGTCTCCTCTTGAGTTCATGGAGACATGGTTGTCTAGGTGACAACTGTCAGGCAAGAAGCTGCAAGCTGAAATATAAAATCGCCTTAGCTAATAGACCAGCGTGCTATTATGTACCTGAAGGTTTAACTGCTATATTACCCTGAAAGAATCATTTGGAGGGAAGGAAGGAGCTCGCTTTTCCCTGGGCTACATCAGTGAATTCAATTTCTATTGAAGAGAGACTAGCATTTTAAAAACCACTGTGTGTGGAGCTCCGAGTCCTTTTCTTCTTTCAGTGAGAAATGATTTAATAATGAACTTACAACTGCAGGGCCTCCAGTCAGCCCCCTGGAGCCCTAGAAGAGGGAAGAGGCGGTGCGTAGGGGCCAGGGGCTGGCGGGCTCCATCCTGTTCTGTCCCTGCTCAGGCCGGGGCTCTGTGACTGAGGTTACCCCAGAGCGACTTCCTTCAGACGCGTGTAGAGTTGGAGAGATAATTTTCCTCCCTCATAAGATTGCCGGGTGCCTCTAATTAACGGTTGTGAATTCCTTAGATGGGGTTGTTATCAGATGGAAAGGGGCTAATTGTACCGGTCACAATAGTTAACCTCTTCCAGAAGGAAGTGTGTGTGTGTGTGTGTGTGTGTGTGTGTGTGTACATGTACACACTCCTTGTTTTTTTCCTGCAAATGAGACAGAAAAGCTTGAGAATTATTGAAATTCTTTGGCATCAAGACACCAGAAATTGAAAGACTATATTCACTGAGACTTTTTCACCAAGCCCAGAGTGGCCAAGCACTACTAAACATTTTGCCAGTTTGATCACATTTAACTCTCTGCAAATGCAATTATTATCCTTAATCTGAAGATGGGAAAGCAAGGCTTAGTGTGTTAAGGATCATACCAATAACTGATTGCTGAGCAAGAAAAATGAACCTCCTACATTAAAAGGCAAGTAGAAGCTCTTAGGCAATGGTCTGGACAACTTTGCTAGAATTATCCCACCCTCTAGGCATTGGGTCAATGTTTTACCTTACCATTCTCCCTGATTTCTGGCTCTGCTGTGTTTCCTTTGGCCCATTTCTTAGATTGACAATGCATCTGTTCTATTTCCATGTAATTCAAGTATTTTGTCTTTAAATTGCCTATACTTCTTCAGAGGCAACCCTAGTAAGAATGCCTATGTTGATCTCCCACTGGGTTTTAAGTGGTGCTGGGTAGCCGAAGACAGACACTGCTTGAAGAAATTCAGTCTGGAAAAATTCAGTCTGGAGGAAGAATGAAATAAGAAAACATACAATCAACATAACATGATCAGTACACTGATAATAAGGAAAATAACAAAAAATATTATTGGAGTATTTCCTATGTGCCAAGCTTTCTGCTAAGCACTGAAAACAAGCCTGATAGGGAGGCACTATTATTATTTCTATTCAAGAAATGGGAAAAGTAAAATATAAAGAGGCTAGGACTTACTCAAGATCATACAGGTAGTAAATGGCAGAGCAAGAATTGGAACTCAGGTGCTATGTATCTAGAGTGGATGTTATTAACCACTATGCTATACTGAATGTATATAGACCAGTTTGGAAGCATGCATCAATTGTATAGAAATCCAGGGGTCATCAATTACTTCCTACATAAAATGTTTAATAGAGATAGAGAAAAAATATAAAAAAGAGGGAGAGAGGGATTGTGCATTGAGAATATTAAAGACAAACCCTAGACTGGGCTCTTGTTTTGGGCCTTATGGCTTATATCTAAAGTTACATAACATCATTCTAAAGCTTAGTTGCTTATGATGATAATCACTACTGATTATCTCTCATGCTTTCTGTGGCTTAGGGATTCAGGTGTGGTCCAGTTAGGTGTTTTTTTAGACTTAGAGTCTCATATGAGGTTGCATTTATATGTCAGCTGGTCTTAGCCACCCACCCAATATGGCTCACTTTCAAGGCTGGTAAGTTGATGCTGGCTATTGGCCAGGGACCTAAGGTCTTCTCAATGTCTACCTCATTCCATAGAGCTACTCAAGTGTCCTGACAATGTGGTAGCTAACTTTCCCACAGCAAGGGATTCAATAGAGCAAGGTAGAACAATAGACCAAGGTATGACTTACATGAAAGTCATACACTGTCACATCTGCTGTATTCTACTGGCCATACACATCAACTCCTATTCAGTATGTGAGAGGACTACAAAAGACCATAAATACCAGGAGACAGAGATTATTGTAGACTATCTTGTAGTTCACCAACCTGTTTAAAGCTCCCATATGTGGAATGCAAAAAAATCACACAGCTCCTGCTACATACACATACACACCAAATGTTTTCCTTAGGTTTGCTGTTTCAAGCTATAGGTCTTCAGGATCAAGGAGACCATTATTTCATGAGACACTAGGGTTTTTTTTTTTTTGGTGGTACTGGGGTTCCTGGAAGCTCTTCTACCTACGGGCTACACTCCCAGACCTATTTTATTTTACACTTTTATTTGGAAACAGGGTCTCCTAAGCCAGCGCGCATGGCTGGCTTTGAACCTGCGCGATCCTCCTGTTCCTGCCTGTGCCACCACGCCCTGCGAGATGCTGTGTTTAATATCATAGAAACAAAATCTGAGCAAAATGGCAGCTTAGATGAGGAAGGAGACGGTGAACTCATGCTCATAGAGGGGCTGGGAAGAAAGACTGAAGCTGGGAACACTTATGTCTCTTGACAACTAAGATGAAGGGCTAAGCATCTTACTATCATTTAACCTGTTGGTTAGGAACATTGTCTGGTCCGTGAATCCCATGTGAACAAGTTATATTCAACCAGAATGTCCTGTTTTCAGCTTGGAAGTTTGCCTTTGTGTCCCATGTAGAAGTAAGCTCCAGAAACATTTTTAGTAGAAGAGCTTGGATCTGTGTGCTGGGCGTAGTGGCGCATGCTTGTAATCCCAGCATTCAGGAGGCTGAGACCAGAGGATCGCAGTTCACGAACAGCCTCAGCTACTTAGTGAGGCCCTCTGCAACTCAGTGAGACCTGGTTGCAAAATAAAGAATAAAAAATAGGGCAGGGGGTGTAGCTCAGAGGTCGAATGTCCCTGGGTTCCATCCCCAGACCCGAAAAAAAAAAAAAAAAGAACTTGGATCCTATTTTCTTATTCCTTCTAATTAATTGTCTTGTATCTACCTGGGATATGTGCAAAAGGGGATATCAAAACCATTGATGAATAAATGGCTATCAATGACAAGTTGAGATATTTTATTGGAAATAAACATGGATTTAATACACTCGATATTTTACGTTACCCTAATTTGTGCTGAGCTACATACTGTGCTAGATACTGGGAAACATTGTAAGCTGAGAAGAAAGGTCCCTTCTCCTTTGGAGCCTACAAAACACAAGTATTGATCAGATAACAATGTAGATAAATATGTAATTAGGAACTGAGATAAAGAAAAGGATGCAGCATCATGAGATTAAAGACAGGAAACACTGAAGAAGTGGTGCTTGATCTGAGATCTGAAAGATGAATAGAAAAAAAATCAAGGAAGAGCATTCCAAGTAAAGAGAACTGCATGTGTAAAAACATATTTTTCAACTGAAAGGAACCTAGTATGGCTTATGCTGAGGGAGTGAAGAAGGGGTTAAGGTGTAAGAGGAGGGTAGAGAGGTTGCTAGGGATGGAAGCATGCAGGACCTTATAGCTATGTTAAGGATATTGGCTATTAATGAGAGGACACTGAAATGTTTTAGAGAAATACAACTACATGATTAAATTTGTGCTTTGAGAATATTCATGTCTGACATATGGATACTGGCTTACTGGGGAAGAATGGAGGTAAGAAGACCACTTAGGGGGCTATGTCTATGATGCTGCTATTTAGGATGTAGAACTGACAATGTGAGGTGAAAGGTAAGAACTAGTATCAAATTTCAGGAGCCAAGCAAGATTAAAATGAAAAGTCAGAATGAACTTTGACCTCTAAAATGTAAGAGAAAGCCGGATGTGGTGTCACAAGCTTGCTATATCAGCATTTGGAAGACTGAGACAGGAGGATCCGGGTTTGCAGCCAGTCTCAGCTACTTAGTGAGGCCCTCTGCAATTCAGTGAGACCCTGTTACAAAATAAAGAATAAAAAATAGGGCTGGAGGTGTAGGTTGGAGGTAGAATGCCCCTGGGTTCCATCCCCAGTACCAAAACAAATAAATAAATAAGTAAATAAGTAAGATGTAAGAGAAAGAAAGCAATGTGTAAAGGACAGTTTGGATAGAGAAAGGACATAGTCTACATAAGAAGGGCTGTGTCTACATAGTCTACATAAGAAGCACCTTGCCTGTTTGAGCAGTGTTTTCTGTTGCTAAGAGTCATTGTCCATTCCTATGTATGGCTCTGATGTATAAGAATTTGTAGAGCTACAAATGATACTACTATGATTATCAAAATTACCATTATATCATTTGGAGGTCACGTCATGTCACCAAGTGCTCCCTGGAGGCATTCATTGAGCAGGACAATACTTCTACTGTATTTGATATAGTGTATAAGAGTATAGTTGGGTCAAAGGTAGGTTTACAGATGAGACCTTTAAGAGTAGCCAGTACTCAGCTGGGCATGGTGGCGCATGCTTGTAATCCTAGTACTTGGGAAGCTGAGACAGAAGGATTCAAGTTCGGTGGTCAGTCTCAACTACTTAGTGAAGCCCTCCTCAGCTTAATGAAACCCTATTTCAAAATAAAGAATAAAAAATAGGGCTGGGGGTGTAGCTCGGAGGTAGAGTTTATCTGGGTTCAATCCCCAGCACCATACACATACAAAAAAAGAGTATCCAGGACTCTAGAGTAACTTTAAACTGAATATGTGAAATGATAATTTAATTTAAAAATATAGGTAAGTATTGTAGTTATGGTGGGCTATTATATTGAGATACCATAGAACAAATTACCATAGGTTACTTAAACAACAGGAACTTGTTTCTCACAGTTCTGGAGGCTAAGAAGTCCAAGGCAAACATATTGGCACGTTGAGATCTTACAGAACGCCCTCTTGCTTGCTTGTAGACACCTATCATTTGTCTGTGCATTAAGCTGAGCTCTTTTTTGTTTTTTCACTGAGATAGAAAGCTCTAGTATCTCTTGGTTTTCTTATAAAGATTCTAATCCCATTGTGGGGACTCCACCCTCATGACCTCATCTAAACTTAATTAACCTCACAAAAGCCCTACCTGTCTTATACAATCTCATGGGGATTAGAGTTTCAACATATGAATTTGGAAGGGACACAAACAGTCAGTTTATAATAGCTGGTGTTTAAATAGGAGGACACAAGACCAATCAAATAAATATATTAGAAAGTCTAAAGATGGAACCAAATAAATATAGAAATATGGTTATAAAAGTGTTATCTCAAACTAATATGGAAAATGATGGGCTGACTAATAAGTGGTGTTGGGACAACTGATTGGCCATAAGGATAAAATATAATTGAATCCAGGCATTGCATCATATAATGGGAAAAATTATAAATTTGAGCCAATACTGTAGCACAGAAAAATAAAATCTTAAAAAATAGATAAAATCATGGGCGAATTCTTGTATAATTTTAGAGTAAGCAAGGCCTTTCTAAATATTATGTGGCATTCAGAACCTACAAAATGAAAGTTTAATAAATTTAACTACATAAAAATTAGCCTAGACTTTCTGAATGTAAAAATGTTCAAAGCAAATTAAAACACTAAGAAGGTAAAAACAAATGAAAAATTAGAAGTTATATCACAAAATATAAATCTTCCTGGAAAAATATACATGAAGAACAACAACTTAATATATTAGTGGTCATAAACATATAATTTACAGGAAAGGAAATATAAATGTCTTCAAAATAATGAAAAGTGCATGCTATAATACAATCTACTCAGGAGGTAGAGTCAGGAGGATTGCAAGTTTGAGGCCACCTTACTGAGACCTTGTTTAAAAACAGGCTAGGGTATGAATCTGTGGAGATAGACCTTGAATTCAATTCTCAATACCCCCCACAGTTATGAAAAAATATTCAAATGCACTCATTAATATGAGAAATGTAAAAGTAAACTGTACCAGTATACCATTTGTTTTTTGCCTATCAGATTTATAAAAGAAACTATCTACTACTTATTGCCAAAAGCATGAAGAGCAGGCATACTTATACCTTAATTGTAGGTGGGTAAATTTGGTATGACCCCCTTATGGCAGAAAATTTGTCACTATTCATAAAAATTACAAATGCCTATTTTATTTTGCCCAGCTATTTAATTTTAGGCTTTTATCCTACAGAAATACCTGTCCTCTTGTGAAATGATGTACACACAGTCTATTCATTGCAGAATTATTTGAAATAGCACAAGATTGGGAGCAACCCAAATGTTCAACAATAGAATAGTGGTTAAATAAATTATATTATATCCTTTTGATCATTGTAAGAATGAATGTGGAGGATCTCTTTCAACTGATATACTAAGGTCTCCGAGATATGCTTTAAAGTGAAAAAGGCAACAAGCAAAGCATTATATTTTCTTTGTTATTTTAGGAGGTAAAATTGACACCTGCACTCATATTTACTCGTATATATGTAAAGAAATTAGGGAATTATTCTATGATATGCATTTTTTCACATTTTAACAACTGTGAAATAGGAATGTCTTCCAATATATGGTACTTTAGAATTATAATTAGACATATTATTTTCTTTCTTAGTGGTACATAAAATATTGGAACATCTAAAAATTTATAACAACTTAGATTTGATGAAATACAGGAATAACAGTGGTTACCGATTGTGAAGAGAGATTAGAGAAGGAATGAGAAGTCTCTTCATTTATATGTTTTGAAATGGTTGCCATTTGTGATATGTGAACTTATTGCCTACCCCCAAATTGAATAAATAATATTAATAAAAATGAGATAATAGGAACTAATATATATGAGCATAGATTAGTTCCTATAGTCTATGTCCTCCTAGAGTGATATTCAAAGTAAAAGATTCAGTTCTAAGAGATTAAAATGAGACATGAACTGACCTACCCTTGGCACACAGTAGTTGATAAGACACAACATTGTGCTGTGCAGGCCCAGGTCATTCTGGGAAGTCATTAGCTCCATAGCCTCAAACTTGGTTTGTCCAGTAGGCAGGACATGTTATTTTTCTGTATTAGATTAATGGGACTCTAGTTTGGGAAACAGAAAGACATTGCATCTTCATAAAGCCTTGTGAGAATTGGAGACACATTGTCAAAGCATCTACTTTGACCTAGTAAACACGTTCAGAGCTCTTAGACAAAAATCAATGATTGGCTGAGCAGAGAACTGAACCAGGACCTTGCTTTTAATCTTTTCTCTCTTCCAAAGAATAGATAAGCTCTGAATTGGATAGGTTTTTCTTTTTGGCATTTATTCCATTGATGAGAGAAATTGCTTCTCTTCCCCTCCTCCGCATTCCCACAAACCTTTCTCAGCCTATTCTGGGTTAAATATAGTTTCTAGGTGCTATAGTTTGGATCTTAAGCACCCTCTTCTCCAAAAGCCTATGTATTAAAGGGTTGGTCCCCAGAGTGGCACTTTTGGGAGATGGTAGGAACTTTTAAGAGGTGGGTCCTAGAGGGAGGTGTTAGGTCATTGGGGTTAGGCCCTTGAAGGGGATTGTGAGACTCTGATTTCTCTTCTTTCTCTTTTTCATTTTCTGGGAATCATGAAGTGAGAATCTTTGTTCTGCCACACACTCTCACTATGATGTGCCTTACCACAGGTCCCCCAAAACAGGTTAATTGATCATGAACTGAAACCTCCAAACCATGAGCCAAAATAAACCTTTTCTTTTTTTAAGTTAATTTACCTCAGGTAATTGTTATGATAACAGAAAGCTAACATACTAAATATGATATTGACAAGAAGAAGGGCAATGAATACCACAGCAATGTAAAGGTTTAGTATTGTGAGTTGTGTTCCAAATGCTTTCTATGAAAAGTAGCCCTGGGAGAAATCCTACCAAGTCTTCCTTTTTGTGAGTGGAAAGTTTTGTAACTGTATAGAAAACTTAGTCTAGGTTCAAGAAACTAGAATTTTGGTTCTTCAATAAATAGTGGGATGATTTCCGAATATTCTTTTTGTGGATCTTACTTTCGGTTTTATGTGAAAAATTGATGCCATAATGCTTTTTTTCCCCTTTCTTAAGGACTCTAGTGAGAACAAATGACATAACGTTGGTGAAGACATTTAAACACAGGTTTGTAAAAATGCTACAGGCAGAAGTAAAGTTCTATTTTTGCCATCTTTTAAAGGGAATCAGAATTTGTGTTGAGTGGCCATTTGATCAAGACTGGTCATGCCTCAACTTGACAGTCTTCTTTCCCAACTGTTCTGTATGACTGTTAGGAAACATCTCTGAAAAATGACAATTAGAAGCAAGGAGGGGCCAGGCATGTCACCATCTGATGAAGGAACAAGAATAACAACAAAATATTCTTCACTAAATACTTTCACATTCTTTATGTCACATCCTCACAACAATCCTTTGAAGTGCCTATTAGTGTTTTTATTCCTGTATTACAGGTAGAGAATCTGAAGACCAAGGTTTCTCATTCTATAATACTGTCTTTTCCCCTTTCCCCACTCCTCTATGCTCTGAATTTGTCTCAGAAATGTGTTTCAGAGACCACAGAAATTTGGGGCCTGGGCTGCTATGGGGACCAGAGATAGAAACAGGGGGAGGGGGATTAGGAACATTTTACTTCTGACACAGGAGATTAGCACATATCTACTAAAACATATGGTAACCATCTGGAACTGAAGCCATTTAGGACATTGCTGAAATTCAGTCTAAGAATAATGTACTCTGGTTAGGTAGAATTGTAATGCCTTAGTCTTCTAAAAGTTTGCCTTCAAGAAGAATGCCTTTGGCAAACGAGATGATCAAGAGTAGCAGTTTATCTGTTATCACACAAAATGAAATATTCTTTGATGTATGGGTCCATGGCACTAGTTGACCTTAAATATCTTCAGGCAGATTATGTCCTAATCTTACCATAGACGTCACTGTTAATGACATCCTGCCATGCAAGATTATACAAACAAAAGGGACACCCACAAAGGGATCCAAGTCAGTTTCATAAATCAGATGGCCCTAGTGAAGAGAGGCAGGTGAACTGTTCCAGCTGGTGGCAGGTAGGGAAAGACTAGAGATAGACAAATTATAAGCCTTGGGCAAAATCTGATCCCTGACCTAATTTTGTAAATAAAGTTTTATTGGAAATAGGCATTCTTATTTGTTCATGTGTTGTTTGCATTTTTACTACAATGGCACCATTTAGTGGTCAGGACAGAGGCTGGTCTTCAAAGCTAAAAAAATATTATTTAGCCATTTATAGAAAAAAATGCTGTCATCTCTTCTAGACAATAGATATGCAGGTGAGCTTGGATTTGTGAGCATGTCATTTGCTGATGAGACAAAAGAAGAAAAGAATAATAAAAATCTCTGAATAGCCACATCAGAGAGATGCTTTAAGGGACCTGGCGCCAAATGAAAGGGGACAGTGGTCCCTTAGAATTAAACATCAGGGAGCCCTAAACCATGTTCATATAGTATGTGTATTTTAGTGGGGATCTGAAGAGCCTGAGAAATCTAGTCATACACTCTGTTGGCTGCTTTCTCTACTAACCTCTATGGTGTTTGGTTAAAGCTGAGACAGTGTGAGCCCTTGCTAAAAAAAACTGTTGAGTGATGTCCCTGGGACATGTGAGTCTTTGGGAAAATTACATGACTTTATGTAGTCTTCACAGGCTAATATAAAATTCATTGGCAGCAATTAGGTTCTTATAGCCATAGAGAAGTCCCTTGAATGAGGAACCCCAGCTAATAGATCTTGAGGGAACTTCAAAGATCATCTAGACCCAAAGAATGGATCGGTTTGTTCAGGTACTCATTATGAAATAAGTGGTAAAGTCTTCTAAATTCCACTTGAGTGTTCTACCAGGCCCTAATCAATGAAACCTAACATTAATCCATGCAACATTGCCTCAAATATTCAATGAACTGATGGGGTGTTTACAGGTTCAATATGGTCCGTCCCTTATAATCTGAATATGCTGGGCATAGATGGCTGTTTGGAGGAAGCCATAAAACCAAGGTCTTTCCTGAGGCTCATTTTCCCACATGTGTTAAAGGGATGGGGTGGAAGGATGAGAAAGTCTTTGCAGATATGGAAGAAGAAGGAAGGAGCTGTCTATGATGATTAATTCATGGCTCTTTCATCAACAAATGAAGCAGTAAACCTGGTTTAGAGCCAATGGTGCAGAAGTCTGGACAAGTAGACAAGACAAGGGGAAAGAAAGGAAACACATCCCAAGAACTTGTCATGGTTTACATTCTTGCATAAGGAACCTTCCACTAAGTGGAAATAAAGACAAATCAGGGAAGGGAAAGAGATCTATTTTAGATGCTAGAACAGTGTAGACAGTCATAACAATGTAAGTCATATTGGATTAGAGATTTTATGTGCTGATGACATTCCAATTCTATTATAATAGCAATTGTAGTGGAGGTTCGTAGGGATCCAGAATGCTAGTGTTGTTTTGTAGGTTACTGTAAAATCCCGAAAGAAATATGTGTAGCCTTAATTTACATGATGACCACTACTGCTCTAAATATATTAAAGGATACCAATGATAAACACAGAGTATCTAACAAGGGGTTGCTTGGTAGCAAACATATTGCCTAGGATTGAGATGGTTGCATATTTGAGTATCACATTCTGTTCATTGAGATCTTAGGCACCCACAAATAAGCATATGGCCTCTCAGTAGATGATTTCAGCAGGGTGGTGAACCTAAAAGTTAAAAAGTACACTAAGGAAAACCTTGAAAAATAGGGTTTTGATGAATATTATTGAATGTGGAGCTCTAAATCCAGCTTTCCTCGCCATGAGCCACTTTGAAAATCTGGTCATCCCTCTAGACATAGGCCTTTGAGTGAAAGAGAGAGAACATATGTGATTGGAAGTGAAATCCTGAATAAACTGTTTGGTTGATAATCAGTGTAATTTGTCTTTGACATTTGTTACAAGACAGTTAAAAAAACCCCTTATTACATACCTGTGATACCCTAGTCTGTAAAAAGTACTGGGGATAAAATCAACACAGTCATTTTTGCCTAAGCCCTTCTTGATTCATAGGGAAAAACCAACATATATACATATATATGTATATATATATATATGTATATATGTGTACTAAATATATAGTTCGCTAAATATATATGTTTATATATGGTATATATACATATTATACATATACTTATATGTATATACATAAATGTATATACATATAATTACTAAATATATATGTTTAATAAATATATACATGCTTACTAAATTATATCAATATATCTATATCTATACCTATTGATATAATTTAGTAAGATCCAGAGAGTTAAGGGAGCACAGAAGAGAACCTTATAGCTCAGTATGTTATGGAAGCATCTGGAAGGAAAAAAAAATACTTGGTTCTCCAAGTATTAGAGTTAGTAATGGGAGAGTCAGTGAAGCAGGAGGAAAACCAGGAGGCATAGAAACAAGAGAATGGAGAGATTAATAAAGTAGTGAAAAGGCAGCAATGTCAAATAAAGAGGATGAGAACAAAGAAGTTTTTTCTGGATCTAGAAATAAGGAAGTAATTAGTGATCTTAAATATAAATTATTTCAGTGGAGTGGTAGGGGGATCCTACAGCCAGTGGAATGGAGGGTGTGGAATCAGCCAGACCATCCTCTAAAGGCTTGTGACTGGGAAGTGAAGGAGTGTAATGAACAATTGTTGGTGGAGGCCAAAAGAAATTGTGTGTGTGTGAGTGTGAGTGTGTGTGTGTGTGTGTGTGTGTGTGTGTGTGTGTGTATGTTTTGCATTGAATATTCAGTTTGGTTTTCAGATTGGAGGGATATTTAGCATATCCACAGGATGAGATGAATGTGAATAGAAAGGATGCAATGGCAGAGGAAAGAAGGGGGACCACTGATGGAGCGGTGAAGAAGCTGACCATGAACAACAAGGCTAACCCCATTCTCTGAGATTAGGGGCACAACTAAAGAGGAGTATTGCCATGAAGCTAAGTCAGTAGACAGGGTAGGGTGTTGTTGAGGGAAGCTTTATGCCTTCAGTTTTTCAGTTTATAAAGGCACAAGTATCATCAGAGTCTAGGCTATGGAGGCTGGGCAGGGAGCCAGAGGAAAGTACAACCCGAATTGTCCCTGAAAGGAATGGACAAAGCACTGAGCAGGGAGGTGAAGGTCAGAACTTGCTGGGATCCATTCATGGTGATGTGGAGGTGACACTACTTTGCATGTTTTCTTTTGTTTCAAGGTCATCCTGTTACATATAGCTCTGCTCTTTGTGGTCACGACTTTGACTTTGCATTCATTGGTGCTTTGTCTCCTTGTGAAAAGAGAATATTCCTAAAGTCTTAGAATAACATAAAGCTGAGCCAGTAGGGAAGAAGATAGAGTTGGAGATGGGGGACATCCAGATATTCCATAATCAAGGTAGGGTACCAGATTGGTCCTGCCATTCCTCAGAATGGCTCTGCTCTTCCTTTATAAGGATTTATTTGAGATCCTGTAGCACCCTGAAGCAGGAGGTCTACATGGAGTAGAGGTCTCTACTGCAGCCACTGTCCCCCACTATGATTTGGTTTTGCCCCCTTCCATTCCTGTTTAACGGCACACAGAGCCATCTTCTTTGCCCATCATGAACACTGTACAGCTGTCCACCTCCCATCACCTCGAGCTCTCAGATCTTCTGACCATCCCACTCCCTAACTCTATTCCTGTTCTAGTGAACTTCACTTGAATGCAATGTTATTATAGTAACCTTTGTTTTTACCACTCTCTGGGCATTTATTATCTACTGCTTTGTTATTGCCAGTTTTTCTTGTAAGTATATTTTATCCTTTTAAATCAATGATCTTTTTGAAAGCAGGATGGAACCTTACATGTTTGATCTTAGCAGTCTCCAGCGTCAACCCACAGTCACTGCTAAGCAAATACTTGTTTATTTGGCCGAACTTATAGATAAAGCAGACTGAGATATGCTCTGCCTTGGGGCAAGCTGGTTCTCTTCTGACCCCTGGAATATCAGGATTTTGAGAGCATACTCCCTCTCTGAATAAAGCCAGGGAGAAAATTACCAACAAAGGTGACTTTCTTATTGAAAAGTATGTGGAGGTTATTGACAGCTGCCAGTTAGTATTTCCCGAATGTCTGGAACATGATACAGGAGGGCATTTGGAGAAAGATGTAGAATGAAAACCTGCACCTTCTGTGGATCCAAGATCTCCTGAAAATTCAACCATCCTCTTCTCCCTCAACTTGATCTTATTTCCAGACATTCATTCCAATGGGCCAGGCCTGCTGGTCACATAAGTGGCCCAATAAAGCAGAGAGAATAGTCACTAGCACTCCTGATGGTGCTTGATTTGTCATGCTGCATAAGTGAAATGGGACTTTCTTTTCCCAATTTGATTTATGAAGCAAGCAAGAAAAAGGATTGTGTAAGTAAGAACCACAGAGGTAACTACTATCCCTTCTCAGGCTTTATTGGAGAATTTGCAAGATTTGTGTTTCATGAACTTGTGTTTTGCCTGCTGAATCAGTTGCTCCTGGTTACAGGGTTGAACCATGAAGAGTTGGGAGGCAGATCTCTTTAAATGTTGGTCTAAAGAAAGCCATTCCTGGAATTTTCAGTGGTGCATGAATAATGGTCTTGAGCAGCCGTATTAGATAAGATGTTTGGATTTAGCTTTAAAACTAGAACAAATCAAAGGCCATTTCATTGCTTCTTGTAGCTTGATGTGAATTAAAATCATGGATTTTCTAATTCACTCAAGGCCAGTCCATCCTTCATCTTAAACCTTGATGTTTTGCATTTATCTTTGTTTCTTGAACTATTTCTTACACTGAAAAAGGACACCGTAACACCTGAGCACTGCAAAAAAAAAAATAAAAAAACCTTCATAAAAGTATTTCAAGGAATACTATAAAACTTAAAATCATTTTTGTTTCTCCTAGCTCCATTCTAGGCTGCATGCCAGGTACCTTTTACATTATACCTGGAATAAACCTCTATGCCACCCCTTCCAAAATATCACTATGCTACCAGTGTACAGCACAGGGTCATATATTTAAAATAACAAGGGAACACCTAAAGGCTGAGAATGGCGATAGGCTCATCTCATCCACATGCTGGTTTGAATGTGTCATCCAAAGTTCATATGTCACACACAATCTCTAGTGCAAAAGTGTGGAGAGGACTTTAAGAACTGATTACGTCATGAGGGCTCTGTGCCATTATGAATGAATTAAGGCTGTTATTGTGGTAGTGTGTCAGTCATTGCAAGAGTGAGTTTTAGATAAGAGGATGCGTGTGGCCCTTTCTCACTCCTTCTTATGTGATTTTTACTATGTGGTACCTTCTTTCATATAATATCATAGTTAGAGGGCTCTTACTAGTGGCCACCCTTTGATCTTGAACTTCTCAGCCTTTAGAATTGCAAGAAAATAAATAAATCTCTATTCTTTATAAGTTGTCCAGACTCAGCTATTTTGTTATAGCAGTCCAAGGCAGACTAAGACACCACCCAAATTGTTCTATTCCCTAACATTGAACTTGGTGGGTCCCAAAACACTGATTTAGTCCTCTAATTTTTGGTTTCAGAAATCAAAGTCACTTCCCTACCTTCTCAGACACCACCAAGTTGTGAATGGTGTTAAGTCTTTACTTCGGACTAACCCCAACTTTTCTGTTCACCATGGAAACTCTTGAGTAGCAAAAGCTTGTCTCTCTATAATCACAGAAAACTATTTTGCATAAGGGAGGATAGTCCTAATGCCAAAGATCCTGTTCTTTTGTCTACATAAATATGTTCATACTTGTGAGGTTGTGTGTCCCATATTTGAATTGCAGTGTGTAGTTACTGATAGTCTAAAACAGAAACAAAGCCACTTTTTTGTCAACTTTAATATACAACAGCAATTCTCAAGTCTGAATGCATTTACAAACCACCTGGGACTCTTGTTAACATGTAGATTCTGGTTTAGCAGAACTTGGGAAGAGCCTGAGACTTTGCATTTCTAATAATCATCCAGGGCATGTCACACATTGATTCAGTCTCCCATGAAGTATATGTTTAAACCAAAGACTCCAAGTATGCACTTTAAATTTGGCAGAGTAAACCATCTGAAGGCATTTGGTTTCTGGTCTAGTCTTAGAGCTCTCTACTCCTTAACACTCAGTTATCTGGTTTTGACCCTAGAGGACTTGGGTTATTTGGCTTTAATTCCAGGAGACAGGAACCTTTGGGACTTGCTTATTATTAGTGCTTGGTGAATGTCCTTTGCTCTTATTGAAACTGATTATGAGCAGCCTTTGAATGTTAGGTTCTAAATCAGTCTTGCAAACATAGTGGCCCCTAAGTAATTTTAGTTCCATCTAACTTCATTCTAATGGGCCCCCAAAGCCTTTCCTCGTGCTATACTATTTTTTAGTTTCAGATATAGCTAGTATCTGTGCATGCTAAAAACTCATTCTGTAACTCAACTGTATCCCCAATTTAGACAGTCTCCCCTTATTTAATGGAGGGCAGAATTACAGCAAGTTAAGAGCAAAAGGGACTTCTGGAGGCCAGGGCCTGCACAGAACAATAGTACATCATTCTTAAATTTTCCTTAGAATTCTTCTGGTGACCTGGTGTGCTTCTGACTTATGACATAGCCTTTTCCATCATTGTCATACTCTAAGAGTTCTTCAGCATCTTTAGCCACACGTTATCTCCCTGTTATCTGGAACTCCTCTTTTATAATGTGGTTCTTCAACCAATTGATACTCTTGTGAATTCCTGTTTCTTTTTTCCAGGTAAAAATGTCCTCTTTCTTCTATTATTTCTTACATATAGAAGTTTCTAGACCTCTCATCTTTCTGATCCTCATGCTTTGACATGCTCCAGTTTGGTGATTTTTTTTGTCTTCTTTGGTATTCTGTAATATGATGTGACCAACCTGGTTCTGAACATCTGTACTGGCAGCTGTGTTTTGGTGCTGACCCATATAGAATCAAGATGCAGCCATTGAGTCTAAAACATTGGAGATAAAACTTGAAATGGGAGCCAGACATGGTGGCACATGCTTAGGAGGCTGAGACACAAAGACCACAGGTTTGTGCCCAGCCTCAGCTACTTAGTAAGGCCCTCCACAACTTAGTGAGACCCTGTTTCAAAATAAAGAATAAAAAATAGGGCTGGGAGTGTAGTTCAGAGGTAGAATGTTCTTAGGTTCCATCCCCAGTACTGTAAAAAAATAAAATAAAATTGAATGATATGGACAAGACTGAATGTTGATCCTTGTAGCTTTTCGCTCAATCTGTTTATCATGTCTGAATCCTAATCCATGATAGTCTACTTGTAATAAGGACACTCATATTTCATTAGACCTTTCTGATCCCATCCATCACCTCCCAGGCCAAACTTACATTCCCTTTACTATCTACTTATAAAGTGAAGGTCAAGATCCTGGGACAGGAGGACTATGACGTAGAGATCAAGAGTAGCAAAATGCAGTGAGATCAGCAGTGGGAAGTTTAAAGAAAAGGAAGAAGATGGAAGGAGAAAGAGAGAAGTAGGAAGTGGAAAGAAATCCTATACAGAAAAGGCTGGGAGAAAAGGGGACCCTTTGGTCTCTCCATTAGTTGGAACTACCAGTATGGCTGGTTGGATATGGCTGGACATAGGTGTGGATGGATGTGTATAAGTCAGTACATGCCTGTGCAACCAGCACTCACAGGTGTAGCCTCTACATGAACAAAGCAAGACTTGGATGTTTGGCTCTCTTCAGTGAGGGCAATCTTCTCCCAAACCTGAAAGCAAACTGACCAGGTACCATTTCTACCCATGGTTTGGTAACCGATTGCTATGATTTACTTCAAATCACAACTGAGTGATTAGAATGTCCCATCCAGCCTGTGAAATGTCAAAAGTACCTGGCTTAGCATTCAATCTCCCTTGCCAAGCTCGGGCCTCTTTTAGATTGAGAGGCTGTAGTGGGAAGCAGGGGCGAAGGCAGGTGAATGTTCTCCTCTCTTTGCTCGCTGCCTTTTTGGTGTATTAGCTGTCATTTTGCTGCAGCCATTGTGGAGGCTGGGAGAGAAAAGGGGGAAGTCAGGAGGCAGACACTCTCACCTGATAGAATGGCATTGCTTTTTCTAGGTTTGGTTTTCAAATGGTTGAAACTGGAGCCCCAGCTGACATTCCTGGATTGGCATGGGAGACAAATAAAGCTATTTCCTTCCTGCACTTTCAGAGATTCCCATGGCAGGAGAAAGCTCCCCCTGAGCTTTCAGAGATTCCATTTCTTACTATTTTCTTGACTTCTGCCTGATTTGTCTCCATAAAAGCTGATGGCCCACAGCTGCTCCTTAGCTAGATATCTGGCAGAACACTTCCATCCTCTTTCTGCTGAGATCACCTTGCAGTAGTGCTCAGGACCCAAGTTGGCTTCACATCAGCTTTCTCTCCTCCATTAATGCTTTTGACCTACAGATCATACTCAAACATCTCTCATCCCAACACACCCTGACAATCCAGGATCTAAAAGCATAGTTTCTTACTGGGCCACCACAGTAATTAATGATTATTCCTTCTCTCCTAGATGGCCCCAGGCTGGTGGCAAACCCAAACCCAAGACCACTGTAACTTCTGTGGGCAAGAATGAGGTTCTTGTGGCAGCTTCCAACAATAGAGAATGTATTGTAAAGCATTTCGAAGGTCCTTAACTGTGCTTGGAGTTTAAGAATAACACTCCAACCTCTGCCTTAAAAGCAGGAAAAGGGTGAATCCACTTCAGAGCTCTGTATCAATTTCTTCACATATAATCATCTCTGCACACACTCTGGCCTTTTTTTATATTTTCAAAATGGTAGCTGGGGCTCAAGAGTTCTTGAGAGCAGCCATTTAAGAAAGCAGTTTGGTGTTACCTTCTAAAGTTGAGCATTCACACATGTAAGTATATGTAAGAGAAATCCTGGCCTATTCAGTAGGAATCAGGGATGTTCCTAGCAGCTCTGATCCCAGCCTAGACTTGCTAGGATGTACAGTTAAAACCAAATTTCAGACAAAGAATAAATAGGTTTTTAGTTATAAGCATGTCACAAAGATTGCATGAGATGAAAATTTTCATGATTTATCTGAAAGCCAAATTTGCCTGGGTGCCTGTTTTTATTTGCCAAATCAGGCCACCCTTTGCCAAACCAAATGCCCATCAGAGGGTGAGTGAAAGAATAGATGGTGGTATATATTCACCCTGGAATACATAGTAGTATAAATAAATGAAAAAGTTACACAGAAACAATATGGATGAATATTAATAAAATCTGAAAAATAAGGCTTCAAAAGATTACACACAGAATGATATTATTTTAGTTGAAGTTAGAAATATTTAATATAAAATATTTATATCATTTATTTATTTACTTATTTGGTGGTACTGGGGGTGGAACCCAGAGGCTTCCTACCTCTGGGCTATACTCTCAGACCTATTTTATATTTTATTTGGAAACAGGGTCTCACTAAGTTACTGACAGCCTCACTAAGTAGGGGAGGCTGGTTTCGAATCTGTGCAATCCTCCTGTCTCAGCCTCCCAAGCACGGGGATTACAAACGTGCACCACCATGTCCGGCATATTTGTATTTTTTAAAGGGATGTGTCTAGTTCCAATAGAACTTCAGAAAAGAAGCAGGGCTTGATGGCACATGCCTGCAATATGAGTATTTGGGAGGCCAAGACAGGAGGACCATAGGTTTGAGGCCAGCCTTAGTAACTTAGCAAGACACTCAGCTAATTAATGAGACCCTATATCCAAATTTAAAAATTTAAAAAGGGTTGGGATGTAGCTCAGAGGTACAATGCTCCTGGGTCCAGCCTCCAGTATCCCCCAGGAGAATATATATATATATATATATATATATATATATATATATATATATATATATATATATATTATTTCAGATGATAACTTCTGGAATGGAGAGGCAAGGACATAGGGTGATGAAGCGTAGATTGTTATCAAAGTGCTCGTTTTTGTTTTGAGTGCTGGCTTTACTAGTACTTATGGAATGTGCATGGACCAATAAATCTCATTCTGGGAGCATACAGTGTCTGTCCTCATGAAAAGGGAAGAGTATTGGCACAGGACATGTCTCTGGTGGAGCAATAGCTGAAATGGGCCTTGAAGGGAGACTAGAAGTTCACTAGATGGAGGAGGAGGGGAAAGCATTCCAGGAAGAGCATGTAAGGAAGCAAGTTAGCACAACAGAGCCTGGTCCGCAGAAAGAACAGAGGCAAAGTTCACCCAGGGGTTGTTATTGTGGGTCCCTAGTCTCTTGTACCAAAATGAGCAGTCTCTTGACTTCACATATGCAAACTACTTATAAGGCTATACACAGGGTGGAGGGTGAGAGAACTGGCAAGGCAAGTGCTAAAAAACAAAATCTCATGGGTTTAGTGGATACTGAGTAAAGAATAGACAAGGGATGGATTATAATTAGGTTTCAAAATCATAGATACAGGATGACTGACAGCTCTGAGGATAGAGATAGTTATCGATTTGATAGAAAAGGGAAGAAGTAGCAGGAAAGGTTGGCTAATTCTCCAAAGGCAATTCCAAGAAGAAATAAAAGCCATTAATAAAGAAATATTAGTAGACTCCCTTGATGATGCCTCTGGATTTCTATTGTCTCATCTGCCTCAGCCCCTCCTTCCTGGGAAGCCCATAGAATCTGTCCTCTCAATTCATTCTACTCAAGTGAGCAAAGTCTACTATACACCTAAGTCCTTTATGCCAGGGAGTGTGTTAGGTGTTGTAAATGCCAAGATGAGTAACTTATAGCCTGAGTCTTTATTGAGGTTATAGCAGAGCAGAAACACAAACCATTAGCAAATATCTATACAGTTTGGAGAGTGCGAGAATAAATGTGAGTTACTGCAGGAACAGAGAAGAAGGGGCATTTGGAGTGCCAGAGACAAGTGACATTTGAACTGGATGGGAAAGATCAAGCAGAAGTTGGAAAAACTAATAGTAGGATAGGATGAATAGAGAGAATAGAAAGAGCAAAGGCCTAAAGGTGAGGCATCTGAGGGTAAATCGGACCAGGTCAGGAAAGTCCTTCTAGATCTTTCTGAGGAACTTTGTTCTATATGCCATGGCTTTTAATGGGGTAGAGTCAGAAGCATATCTGGGGCTTTGCCTCAAGGGTATTGGCCACATGTAAAAAATGGAATGGAGAAGGCCAAATCCGAGGGCACAGGGACCAGTCAGAAGGCAACTATGGAACTTCCTGTGATTCACTACAAGCTTCCTAAGGAGGCTGTGGGCATGGATGGCCAGTGGGGCTGGGGCAAGAAAAGGCCTCTGGTGTGAGGGAGGTAGCTCCACTCCCTGCCAGCCACATGGGTGGTCTGCAAGTGAGGGCTGTCCATCGGCCTTTGAGGAGGCCAAGAGCGGCAGTGGATCTGGGAAGGGCCACAAGAACAGGAAGGGTGTTTCCATCATATATCTGCCAAAAGAAACCTGTTACTCAGTGGTTAGCATGTCTGATTGGTCAAAAGATTTTATAGTCTCTTGTTATCCTGGCTCCTATCTACTTCCGTAATTCTATGCCACTTCAGAGGTAGGAAGATAGCCAAGGGGTGAGTTCCTGTGCCTTTTTACAAAGGCAATATCTATCTATACCAGCCAGGAGCCTACTGCGGGGGACCACCTCTGTAGGAGGCACATGTCATGGAAGATTGATGAAGAAGAGGAGAAATATCCTTGTTCATGTAAAAATTGATTTATACTAATCCTAGGCAAAGCAACTCAGGTTTAGAGAGTGCCTATGATGTGCCAGGAGCTGAGTTAGACACCCTTCCTCCTTATCTAATTTACTCTCTAGAACAACTACACGGGGTGAACATTCCTAGATCCATTGTACAGGTGGAGAGTCTCCTAAAGGGCTGATCACCAGACAGAGTCTAGAAATATTCTCCCCATTCAAACCCGCAATGGGATTGCTTATAATCCAACCAGAATGTCGTTTTCTTTGTTAATGACCAGAACACTGAGGGCAGTCATGCTAGATCCCACACCGCAAAGTATTTCTCTACAGCACAATCATTTGTGAGAGGAGGGGGAGGGAGAGCCATGTTTAGTTGGAAGGTCTTTTTAAAAAGCAGCCACCATGGGAATTGCGCTAGTGAAAGACTAGGGCTACGATGGCATTCAACAATGCCTTATATTCTGTTTGCTTCAGCTGATACTTAACAGTCCAGCGGTTAGAAAATGGAAAATAATTATTCGGTCTAGCTAGGAGATTGGGTGATAAAAGGAAACTTTAGGCTGCTGATTATATTGTTTATTTAAGCACAAGCTCAGATATGTCTTTGGCATAATGTGCTGTAGGAAGAAGATAGGGATCTGTCCTCACAGAGAGACACCGGCAGGGGCTGCAGAAATCCCCACCTCTGCTCACTCCCAGGGCAGCTTCTCCGCAGCACGCCACCTCTTTGTTTCCTGCTTGGCTCAGGATTCTGAAGACTTTGGAAGGCTGAGATTGAGAAAAATGACAGAATGGTAGAGCAAATTTTTGTCTGGGCTCTGCAGTTTGCAGAAGAGGAAACTGAGGTCAGGGACATGTTGTGATAGTGCTAGCGAGGACAGAGAATGTTCTGGAGTCTGGAGACTTTGATTTCTGGTCTCTTGTTCCCGGCATTGTCTTGTGTTCACCCAAGTGTGCACCGCCTTTGCCAGACATGTTTTGCCTTTTCCCCCTTCTGGTTCTTTTCTGCATTCTTTTCCCTCAGGCTTATGAAACCAAAATCAGCTTGCTTTCATCTTTTTTTCACTGTTTTCCTTTATTTTCTCCTTCTTTTCCTGTGTTAGAACATGTGTAGTTTGTAAATAATACATAATTCAAACCCTTAGTTTGCCTGCATTTTGAGCCTATATAAACCCAGTTTTCCAGGAAAGTACTACTAGATTAGCAGTAGGCAAACTATGGCCCACAGACCATTTCCAGCCTGTACCTGTTTGGGTAAATAAAATTTTACTGGAACATGGTCATACTCTCTTATTTGCATATTAATTATGGCTACTTTCAGGCTACAATGGTAGAGTCAAACACTGTATGGCCCAGAAAGCCTGATATATTTAATACGTGGCCCTTGACAGAAAAAGTTTGCCAACTTCCGCACTAGACAAAGATATTTCAGACTTAATTCTAATTTGGGTCATTCCTGGCCCTCAAGGAGCCCAAGCTTAATTTTTGTGCTTGCAAAATGACAGAAGACCTAAGTTGTTTTTACACCGAACCTCTAAGAGAATGAAAATGCAGTAAGAATTTCATGAGTCACCAAGTTAGAGTTGAGTTTCTAAAATTTAATTTCTGCCCTTTCTTCTCTCTCTATGTTGTGGTACGAGGAGTTGAACTCAGTTGCATTGTACCTCTGAGCTACACCCCCAATTCTATCTTACTTTGAAAGAGGGTCTTGTTAAGGCGCTGAGGGCCTGGTTAAATTGCTGAGGCTGACTTTGTACCTGCGATTCTCCTGTCTCAGCCTCCCAAGTACTGGGATTATAGGCAGGCACCATCATGCTCAGTGAAGTTCTGTTAATTTGAACATTAAGAAAACTCAAATTGAGTTTCTTCCACTTTTAAGTCTTCAAAAGCTCTTCCTCTAAACTCCATGGCACAGACTCTCATGACCATGCCAGAAACTCCAGTCATGCTAACCTACCTGTGCCTCTGGTGGACTCCTGGCCTTTCTTTCTGCATTCAAGACATACATTGCTCCAGCCACATGTCTTTCAGGGCAGAAGTCCAGAGGATGGAATTTCAGGCCACACTCGTGTTTAGTGTTGCATCAACTCCTTCCCACAGTGAATGAAAGCATTCTTTTTTCCCAAGAAAGGATCTGAATGAGGCATTCCTTCTGAGATTTATTCTTTGGGTTTTTTTTTTCTTTTTTGCATCTTGCATACGTGAATATACAATCCTCTAGTTTGTCTTAGATTCCATTGATACTCTCATAAGCTCATGGAATTTTAGAGGAAATCAGTAAGTCCAACCTTCTACCACGAGAAAGATGAGGATCAAGGTCAGGCATTTTTTAAACGTAACTTCTTTTTACTTTTATTCCATTGGTCATAAATGATAGTCTCTCTTTTTCTTTTTTCTTTATGATTTAATTTCTCCCATTTCTTTTCTATGTGCACATCTCATTGTTTTTATTGTATATGGACTTTTCTTCTCTCTCCCCTCCAGGGCACCTAAGAGCATAGTCTGTACGGAGCACATTTTGCAGAAAGTTTTCAACAGATCACAATGCTTACATTCATTTACTCAAAAAAATTTTTCCTTAGGTTATATTAGAGTTTTCTGGATTCACCTGCCAGGTGAACTCCTAGTGACAATTTTTGGGTCCTGATTGTTCATTGAACTGTGGGCAGCCTATATATCTTTCTGCAACCTCCTGGGACTTCTCAGCCTGATTGCTAGAGATAAGCATGGACTATTGCCACCCGCTGCCACCATCCCATCAGGTGATTGGTGCCAGTCCAACAGCATGCTAGATCTAAGGTATACCACCTGGGAAGATACACAATAGCATCTCTTTCCTACTGGTGCATGTAAGGACAGTGTGTGTGTCCTTGGAACATAGAGTTTCTCAGAAGACCAAGGCTGAGACGCTGGAGTCACTCCAGCCAGTAGAGACTCTCAGTGCTGCAAATAGCATCTGAGTGTTGTGACACTTTGGCACACAGCACAGGTTGACCTGGAGCAATGTGTTGTGTTTACTTTTTTGCTTCCTTTGAGGGAGGGAAGAAACTATTCTTGTAAGATGGGCCCTCCCAACAGTTTCCTTCAAGTGAGGAAACTGAGGCCTGAAGTTAAAGTCGCTGTGGTGGCTTTGTGTTGTTGTAGTTAAGTGGGAACTATGTTTTACAGAACTCCTTTCTTTTCCTTCTCTGGTTGGGGTAGCCAGAAGAAAAATTGAGGTGTGATTCAAAGGTGGAATTGCAGGAGTAGCAATTCCTCTGCTCCCGCAGTCCATAGGCAGTCTGACAGGCACTGTTGAGGCTCATGTGTGTTGTCACTGATTTATGGGTTCGTCTTGGTGGTGTGAGGTCACCAGGCTCCTCTTGTACCCACCAAGCCCACAGGCGGTGTGTGTAGTCATGTGGTAGAGGACACTGATTTAGCCTGCCCTGCGGGTCACCTGCATAGGTGAGAAATAGTTACTCCCTGTCCAGGGGAGCAGTCTGTTCTTATTCTTTTTTACTTCATGTCCATATCTCCTTACCATCTTCAGGCTTAATACCAGATGCAGATCAACAGACACATATAGACTGCTTAACCAACCCCCAAACTGTGGCAAGTTCAAACTTATAAAGCCCTTATTCTAGAACCTCACAGAAATTTCTGCTTTTCTTACCAAACACAAATTAATATAGTCATGTGGAAGACTTAGAGTGGAACCCAGGTCTTCAGGCTTCCAGTGTCAACTCTGCTCAAACGTTCTGTCTGCATGGTGTAATTTATCAGTGTTGATAAATGTTAAAAAGCAAACGTGAAGGTTCAGGCCAAAAAACTCTTCAGGGTACTTGGCTGAGAATCCATCATTGGGATGCCTGGGTCACACTCTGAGTCATGTACATTCTCTCCTTCTTCTTCTTCTTCTTCTTCTTCTTCTTCTTCTTCTTCTTCTTCTTCTTCTTCTTCTTCTTCTTCTTCTTCTTCTTCCCCTCTCCTCCCCTCCCCTCCCCTCCCTCCTCCTCCTCCTCCTCCTCCTCCTCCTCCTCCTCCTCCTCCTCCTCCTCCTCTTCTTCTTCTTCTTCTTCTTCTTCTTCTTCTTCTTCTTCTTCTTCTTCTTTCTCTCTCTTTCTCTCTCTCTCTCTCTCTCTCTCTCTCTCTCTCTCTCTCTCTCTCTCTCTTTCTCTCTCTCTTTCTCTCCAGTGTTGGGGACTGAATCTAAGTCCTTAGAGCAAGGGCATGTGTGTGTGTGTGTGTGTGTGTGTGTGTGTGTGTGTGTGTATTACTAGGGTTGGAACCCAGAGGCATCGGAGGCATTCTACCTCCAAGTTATACCCCAACCCTCTTTTAATTTTCTGTTTTTTGAAACAGGGTCTCACTAGGCTGCTGAGGGTCTTGCTAAGTTGCTGAGGCTGGTCTCAAACCTGCAATCCCTCCCTGTCTCAACCTATCTAGTACTAGGATACAGGCTTGTACCACTAGGCATGGCTGAGCTAGGGCATTTGAGTACATACTTATGACAGACACTGAATTGATCCTGGTGCTCAGACAATAGAGTCTGAATAGTCAGATGAATCCAGGAAGCAGCTCATTTTCTCTGGAGGACTCTCTACTTTTTATGTGCAAAAAGGTAGTGGGCAAGGGTCAGATATCATTTTATTCAATCACTCTGCATATGGGGGAGAGTGTTATCCTTGCAGCAAGACTGTGGGAGCTGGTGAAAGATATCTTCTAGTTACCCTCCCTCTTTTTACATCTCTGTCCTTTGAGACGCAGCATTGGAAATCTTGTTAAGATGACAGTGTCAGGGTTGGGAGACTCTGTGGTCTTAGGTCCCAGTACCTCAGAACAGGGAGAATTGAGTGGTTCCAAGTTCTCTTAAGACAGTCATTGATGCTTGAGATCAGAAGCCTGGCTAGTCTTTGGGATTGCCTGTATTGAAATGTGGGTGACCCAGGAAACCAAAGGAGTAGGGCATCACCCCTAGATGAATATCAATTAAAAAGGAGCACATCAGAGACTGATAGTTCATGGAAAACCAGTCCCCTGGGGTCCCCAGAAGTGACTATTGAGATTCCAGCAGGCTGATAGTGCAGTGTGTGTGTATTAGGGGAGGCACCTGCCGTCACATTCTGTGATTCTCTGCTGCACTCAAGACCTGCAGAGAAACCTTCAGGGTCTCCACTCTCACTCTGTTGGCTCTGCCAGACACACTCCTGCCTCAGGCTACTTGCACTCACTGTCTCCTCCACCTCAGTCCCCTGGCAAGGTTTGTTCTCTCCCCTATTCCTGTTTCTGCTCAGAAGTCACTTCAAATCAGTGAGGCCTCTCTGATCACCCTAGTGTAGATGAGAACCTTTCTTCCTGCATCCCTTTCCCGCTAGTATATTCCCACTGCAGCATCATTTCCTTCTAACCTGCTATGTAACTGAATCTTGAGAATGGAGCTTCATCAGAGCACAGATTTATTGTCTGGTGTATATCCAAGTAGTTGCACATAGTGGGCACTTGCTGAGACCTTCATCTTGCCTCACTCCACAGGGCACCATTAGCTCTGTCTTCCCTGTTGTGTGATACCTCCTGGAACACAACTCTGCAGACTTTGATGTTAATTGAGCCCCCTAGAGTTATGCCCAATATTTGTTCAAAGGAGGCCACCAGGTGGTATTCTCTCTCTGCTCCCCTTCTTGATCCACTGGCCTCTCTAAAATCCTGCCTATGACTTCTAATTCTAAACCTTCCCATATTTCTAAACTATCCCTATGTCAAGAAAGGGAAACTGGCACAAGAAGCTGTGATGATTTTGTTTTTTTGCGGTTTATGTTCAAACCCGGACCTCTTATTTGGGAGAGATCTGAGAAAGGCACCAATGAGCTGTCTGCACTGGTTTCTCCTAAGGGGTCTGCCAAAACCTGTGTGGGATTTCAGGGTCTGGTTTGCTTTGCCTTCTTCAGGTAAGCTTGTTTATAAAGAGGAAACATTTGTGCCGCTCAGCAGATTTGAGAGACCCAGTGGGAATGGCTGTTTATTTGTCTTTTGATCACAAAGCCTGGGGTTTGGCTGAGGCTGAAGGTCCCGAGGCCTCTTTATCTCCTCTCCCTGAGACTTTCATCTCTCTTCTGACATTCCTTTGGCTCATGGGGTGCCTGGGGAGCTGGGGGGAGAGGCAGCTTGCAGGTGGACAAAGATTCCCTGGCCTCATCAGAGTATCTGTCCTTAGTGTGACCTCCCACCAGGGACTGTGGTTTCTTTTGAGATCAGCTCCAGAGCCTAACCTCTCCCTCCCCTTTGTCCTACAAACAACCAAAAAGAAGGGGCAAA
The DNA here is from genome assembly GCF_963383645.1 of Muscardinus avellanarius. Classification (NCBI taxonomy): domain Eukaryota; kingdom Metazoa; phylum Chordata; class Mammalia; order Rodentia; family Gliridae; genus Muscardinus; species Muscardinus avellanarius. The sequence goes on from NC_137792.1 coordinate 32,213,062, forward strand.
CAAAGCCACCCACCCTCCAGAAAACCCCAGGAAACATTTATTTTGAGGAATGAATCACTGGTGTTTGAAGCCACATCTTATCACTTGCCTTTTATGGAATCTGAGAGGCGAAGTGAGGTGAGGGGTCATAGCGTGCAATTGGCTCATTTTATAGATGAGGACACGGCAATCCGGCAATCCACAGGAGTTCTAGGGCCTGTTCAAACACACAGCTTCTGTGGAAAGATGGCTGGGCCATTCAGCCCCCTCTCCGGTTGTGTGACCCCCTCAGGTGGTTTGCAGGGCACCCCACAACCATGCACAATGTGAGCTGCCGGTGACTACCTGCAAACCCCAGCCAGCAGAGATAATTTTCTTTGAATCACCATGCACACCACACAGTGTTCCCCACAGGGGGACGTACTGAGAAAATGAAATTCAAATCACCCCTCTGGTACGCTTTGCACTCCCTTTCCCGATAACAGTAAGTGAGAAGCTGATTCCGTAGGTGAGCAGGTGGGCATTTATAGGGCCAGACAGTGAGGCCTGTCTGAAGGCCACCGGGGTCTCTCTTGTCCCCAGCCGCTTCTGACAGCAGAGAATAGCCTGGAGCTAAGATCAAGGCCAGCTTCCATCCAGGACTTTGATCCTTGACTCATTTCTTGTTTCCCCAAGGAGCTAAACAACCTTTTAGGGTGTGCGGCTGCACCCAGTTACACCCCCTCCCTCGGCAAAAGGCAGAAGGAACACCTGGGCATTGGATGAGCTGAGAGACAGCGAACCACTTTTGAACCTTATTCCTTGGGTCATTCGGCTCCACAGTAGATTGCCTGATGTCTCTCTTAAAAAAAAAAATAAAACGTCCCCATCTCACTGTGGTGATTTTACTAATGCAGAAAAATATAAAGGTAAAAGATGAAACTTGAAGAGAGAACCTTTGTGCTCTCTGGGTCTCCTGGAAAAAGAGGGCAGGCAGACCCTGTGCAGGAGAGGCAGAAGCTGCTCGTGCAGAAATGGAAATGCTCCCCTGTCTTTCCTTCCTTCCACACTAAGTTGCTTCATTATATTTTCAGGCGAGCAAGTCATGGGGTCCTGGTGCGCGGTGCTGTCTTTTTCAATTAATGCTTTTCACAGAAGTTCAGGTTTTAAACATCTCCCCCTCTCTTCCCAGGTCTGTTACATTTCCCAGAATGGTTCCCAGCGCTGGAGATAATTCCTTTTCGGAGAACCTACATTTCTCACCTGCTGATTGCAATTAGCCACTGCCAGCTGGGGCCTGGTGTGCAGCTGAAAAGCTAACAAGGAGTGGAGACCACGCGGAACCCAGACAGGGCATAGGAGGTGCATAAATAAGGAATGGTGCCCGTGTTTATGAGATGCTCCTGTGAATTTGAGGCTTCCCAACCCTTTGCAAGGCCCTCCCTCTTGTAGCTCTGTGCCATTCACTCTCCCCTAACTATTTCTTTTTTGTCTCTGGGTTTGTAGCCTACACTTAACATCACACTCACGAATTTACCACTAAATATATTTTGTTAGGCAATAAACAGCCTTGGAAGAAAAATGGAATCTGACCAGTACTTATCTTCCAATACCACATGGGAGTCTTAAAGCTAACCTTTACCATGAGGGCTGTCAGGGCTTAGAGAGAGAGGCCTTGGGAACCCCTAATCTGACTCTCTTCTTTCATAAATGAGGCCATTGAATCCTAAAAATGGGGAGCACAGCTCATTTAAAGTCTTAGAGCAAGTTGTAGAACGGAGTGAAGTCTAGGTCTCCTGACTTCCTACTCAGGGCTCTAACCACTTAACAGCCTTGCTTCTGACCATTATGGGCAGTAGAACTATCAAGTTTTTGAGGAAAGTATCAGAATTAGAAAGTAGTCACTTGGGCAATGTGTTTTTCAATCCAAGGCAATACTTCTTTTCTTCCTCATGGGTCAGGCCTGGTCCTGAACCAACATGATACGTCTGGGTATAGTCATCCAGGGTTGATAACCATGTTTCTGTGGCTCACAGCTGCTGAATCCAGTCCCCTGACTGTCCCCCTTGGGGAAATGCTCTAGTACTTTGGGACTACCTTGGGCTATTATTGCAGGAAACAGTGAGGGCCAACACCCAACCAGGGGAAATGAACAGCTGTTCCTGGTCACTCTGTAGTGTAAATAAAAGGAGATCATTCTGGTGAGGTCTATGGCATCTGGCACAACTATGTCTTTGTGGTGGCATGGGATTGCGCTGAATCCTTTCCAGTCCTCTCCACTCAGGGGGTGGAACATTCCCTGCCCAATTCATCTTCCACCAGGAAAGACTGCTTTATATGACTTAGGTTTATGGAGTTGGATGGGCTTCCAGGCAGCAGGTAGCAATGAAAAGAAGTTGAACTTCAATCACAGCTTTGTTTTGTGGTAGGTATATCTCTTAGCTTCTGTTTGTTTTCTCATCCATAACATGGAGGCTTATGAAGCATTTGACTCCATTTTCTATTGCTATAGCAAAATAGCAATAAGTATTTTATAAAAAGAAAAGGTTTATTTAGCTCATATTTCTGGAGGTTTAAGCACATGGCACTGATTATTGCTCAGCCTTGGTGAGGGTCTTATGGTAGGTGATATCTCCATGGTGGAAAGGTGTATGGAAAAGGGGTCACAGGGCAAGACAGGAGCATAGAGGGGGAAGGCTTGTTCTCTTACAACTCACTCTTGTGGCAACTAACCAGGGTCTCATCACAACTACATAAATCTAGGCCCCACCTCTTAAAGATTCTGCTATCCCAACATCACTGCCCTGGGGACCATACTCCTGGCACATGAAACTTTGGGGGACAAACCACATTCAAACCATAGCATAATACATGGCTCACTGGTTTTATGAGAGGATAAAGGAAAAGACACATAAATAAAAATAAGTTTCCTATAAATGTTCACTTTCCTTTGCTCTAGTACTAATGCTCCATATTATCAATAAGGACAACAGGGGCCAAGGACAATAAAGTTACTCTCCCCAGGCCACAGGCTTTCCATTGCCTCCAGTCACCACCTACTTTATCTTCTGTAGGCACTAAGGAAAGACACCACAATTGACTTAACTAATGCAAAGTCCATTCTGTGAGAGAAGTGACTTTACATGCTGGTAAATGTTTAACAATTTGTTGAAGGATTGGAAGAGGTTAAGTGAAGAGAAAATTTTGATTTTTAGCGTTGTTGATTTTTCTTTTAAGATAATTATAGATCCACATGCAATTGTAAGAAATAATACATGGAGAGCTCATGTACCCTTTATAACCATTTCCCTCCAATGATAGCCTCTTGCAAAACAGTAGTGCAGTATCACAACCAGTATATTGGTATGCTATAATCCACTAATTTTTGTGTTTTCTCAGTTTTATTTGTACTCCTTTGCATGCATGTGTGTGTATATATATATATATATATATATTTCTATGAAATTTTATCACATATAAACTCCTATGACTACCACAGCAAAGATATAGAACACTTCATTACCACAAGGACCACACTGTTGCCACCCCCGCCTCCCTTCTACTCTACATTGCCTTGTCTGTAACCCCTGATAACCTTTAATCTGTCCTCCATTTCTAAAATTTTGTCATTTCTAAATCAGAAAGTATGTATGATTCTTACTGTATATTAGCCTTATGAATCATCACAATATGTAACCTTTTGAAATTGGTTTTTTTCTACTCAGTATAATTATATCAAGTTTTATTCAAGTCATTGTATGTATCAAGAGTTCATATATGGTGTGGATACACCCCAGTTTGTTTATCCACCTGTTGAAGGATATTGGTTTATTTACAGATTGGACTATTGTGTATAACACTATTATGAAAATTCATACACAGGATTTTTTGTGAACATAATTTTTTATTTCTTTGAAAACTTTGCACTCTGCCCAAGAATGCAATCGCTGCATCGTATGATAGCTGTGGATTAGTTTTATTTTAAAAATGTCAAATTATTTTCAAGAGTGGCTGTACCATTTTACATTCTCACCAGCAGTATATGAAAGATCCAGTTTCTCTGCATCTGTACCAGAATCCAGTTTTAAAACTATTCTTTATTTTTAGCCCCTCTAATAGAATCACAACATGTGTAATATCTCATTGTGGTTTTCGTTTACATTTTTCTAACAGTTAATGAAGGTTTTTACTGTTGAGTTTCAGGAATTCTTTACATATTCTAGACACTAGTCCTTTGTGTAAAATATTGCAAATATTTCCTTCTGGTCTGTACATTGCCTCTTTAGCTTCATAATAGGGTGTTTCAAAAATGAAAAATTAGTTTTTATGAGTTCTAATTTATCAGTTTTTTTTTTTTTTTGCTGATTGTGCTTTGGGCGTTATGTCTAAGAATTATTTGCCTATTCTTATAGCACAAAGATTTTTCTCCTGTTTTACTAAATATTTATGTTGTATTTTTGTGTTTTATATTTAAATAACACTTCAATCTATTTTGATTTGCTTTTCTTTCCTTTTTTCCCCTGCAGTGCTGAAGATGGAACCCAGGTTTGTATGCATACTAGACAAGTGCTGTGCCATTGAGCTACTTCCCCAGGCCTTTTATTTCTTTTTTTTCTATTTTCTTTTCTTATGTCTATGGGTGTTCAGTTGTTGTAACAATTTTATTTTTTCTCTATTAAATTATTTTTGTGCCTGGTCAAAACTCAGTTTGGCATATTTTATAGGTTCTATATTCCATCGATCTGTGTCTATTTCTGTACCCATTTGTCTTTCATTTTTTATCATAGAAAATACAATAAAACAAGTCTCATAAGGGAGGCAATTAAAGAGGAAGCAATTAAAAGCTATAGGGAAATCATATTGGAGGAGTGTGTCAGGAAGTTAATATAAATACTGAGTTTTAGAGTTTTTTGTTATGTTTATTGTATTTTCATTCTATTAAATTTAATAATATATTGTTATTTCTTTCTTGCCCTAAGTAAATGTTCATTTTCATAGTCAAAGCTAATTATAATCCTTAATATTGGATAAAGTGTTTCTTCCCACTTTATCCTTCTTTCTTAAGATTGCCTTGGCTACTCTAGGGCTTGTGCTTTCCAGCATAAATTTTAAGATAAGTTTGTCTATGTCTCCAAAAAAAATTTCTAGGATGTTGACTGGAATTGCAGTAAGCTATATATACATTTGAGGAGACTTGACGTCTTTACTATGCCAAAAGTTCTAATAAAATTATTGTAATGTCTCTTCATTTACTAAGTCTTCTTTGATTTCCTCAATAGCATTTTGTGATTTTCAACATATAGATCCTGTAAATGTTTTATTAAGTATATACTTAAGCCTGTTTAAGAGTACACATATCCTATAAATGTTCTGTTAAGTGTATACATAAGATTGTAAGTATTTACAATCACCTTGGAGTTATTGTGAAGGATATTGTATTTAATTTTGGTTTTTATATGTTCACTGTTTGAATGTAAAAGGTGTTGATCTTATATTCTGCAACTTTGCTGAACTTATTTCTTAGTTCTAGGATTTTTTTGTAAATTCGTTGGGGTTTTCTGCATACATAATTGCATCATCTGCAAATAAAGATTTTTTTCTGATATTTATGCTTTTTATTTCTTTTTAAATTTAATTTTTATTTTTTGTAAGTGTAACATATTGAGAGTGGTGTACATTTACATTGTGCTTCATGCCCTTCCCCCCTCCCTTTTCTTTTTCCCCCAATAGAGAGTGTCCAGGTTAATCATGTTGTATTTATGCTATTACACATATTCGTATGTAGCTCCTCCATTGAACAACCTCAGCTTTCTTCCTCTCCTATCCTCCCATTCAAGCTTTGCTGAGATTTTCCCTCCATCATCTGGAATCCCTCTGGTATTACCACTACTCCCTAGCTTGGACATATTAGAGAAAACATATGTCCCTTCTCTTTCTGTGCTTGATTAATCTTACTTAACATAATGTTCTCTAGTACCTTCCATCTTCTTGCAAATGCTATTATTTTATTTTTCTTTATAGCTGATCCATTCATGTATTGATGGAGATCTAGGTTGGTTCCATATTTTGGCTACTACAAACTGTGCTGCTATGAACATGGGTATGCATATGTTAACGTAGTTCTCTGATTTCAACCCCTTTGGAAAGATACTCAGGAGTGGTATAGCCAGATCAAATAGTGGATCTATTCCCAATTTTCTAAGGAATCTCCATACTGATCTCCATAGTGGCTGAACTACTTTGCATTCCCACCAGCAGTGTAAAAGAGTTCCTCTTTCCCCACATCCTCACCAGCAATTGTTGTTTGATTTCTTTATGTTTGCCACTCTGATTGGGGTTAGATGGAATCTCAGCGTAGTTTTGATTTGCATCTCCCTTATGGCTAGTGATGTTGAACATCTTTTCATGTATCTATTGGCCATTTGTATCTCTTCTTTTGTGAAATATCTATTCATTTCAGTTGCCCATTTCTTGATTGGGTTGTTTATTTTGCTAGTGTAGAGTCTTTTGAGCTCTTTGTATATTCTGGATATTAGCCCCCTATCAAAGTGGTGGCTGGTAAAGATCTTCTCCCATTCTGTAGGCTTCCTCTTTAGGTTCTTGATGGTTTCCTTTGATGAGAAGAAACTTTTTAGTTTGAAGAGATCCCACTTATTAATACTTGCTTTAATTTCCCGCGCTTTGGAAGTCTTATTGAGAAAGTTACTCCCTGTACCTATATGTTGGAGTGTTGATCCTATGCCTTTCTCTAATAACTTCACAGTCTCTGGTCTAATTTCTGAGTCTTTGATCCATCTCGAGTTGATTCCTGTGCATGGTGAGAAGTAAGGATTCAGATCCAACTTTCTACCAATGGATTCCTTTTCTTTTTCTTGCCTATTGTGCTAACTAGATCTTTCTAGACTGTAGTAAGAATGAACTTTGTTTCTAATCTTTGGAGAAGAGCAGTTTTTCACCAATAAGTCTGATGCTAGCTCTGGATTTCTTGTAAATATTGTTTATGTAGTTTCCTTCTATTTATAACTTACTGAGAACTTTCTGTCATGAAGAGTGTTTAATTTTCCTGTTTTTTATTTCTACTGATATAATCATATGAATTTCTTTATTTTACTTGTTGATATGATGGGTAACTGATGGAGTTTTGAATGTCATCTTTGTGTACTTAGAATAAATCCCATTTGATTATGGCATATAATTATTTGTGCACGTTATTGGATTGGATCTGGTAATATTTTATTGAAGATTTTGCTTCCAAGTTCATAAATTCATATTAGACTATATTGTTTTGTATTTTTATATTTGTAGTATTATTATAATGTTGGGTTTATGAAATGAATTGGGAAGTATAGCCTCATCTTATATTTTGTGGAAGAAATTGGGTAAAATTGGTATTAATTATTTGAGTGTTTATAAAATTCTCTGTCTATCTGGGCCTGGGAATTTCTTTTGGGGAAATTTTCTATTACAAATTTAACTTCTTTAATAGTTATAGTAGCATTCCAGTTATTTATTTCTTGATTGAAGTTTGCTAGTTCATGCTTTTTGAGAAATCGGTCCATTTCTTTCAAGTTGTCAAACTCATGAGCATAAAGTTATTCACTACATTTTTTATTCTCCTTTTAATGGCTTCAGGATGCATAGTGGCATCTCTTTCATTCCTAATATTGTTGATTTATCTTTTCTCTTTTTATATGTGTTAGTTTTACTATGAGTTTATCAATTTTATTTATTTTTCTAAGCACCAACTTTTTGTTTCCTCGATATTGTGGTGTGCATTCCTGTTTTTTATTCTACTTATTTCTGCCCAGATTTTTTATTATTTTTTAAATCTGTATGTTTTGACATTGTTTTCCTTTTCTTTTTCTTTATTTCTGAGGTGGGAATATAGATTATTGATTTGAGACCTTTCCTCTTGTCTAACATAAGCATTTTGTACTATAATTTTCCCTTTCAGCAATGCTTTACCTGCATTCCACAAACTTTAATATGTTTTGTTTTAATTTTATCTTAGTTTTATGTATCTATAAAATTTCTTTGAGATTTTTTTCTCTTGAGCCTATGGATTGCTTATGAATATGTTGCTTAATTTTCAATTTTTTCTTCATACTAGAAATTAAACCCAGGAGCATTCTACCTCTGAGCTACATCTTCAGCCATTTTTTAAAAATTTGAAATAGAGTTTTTCTAAGTTGCTGAGGCTGGCTTTGAACCTGCAATCCTCCTGTCTCAGGGTCCCAAGCACTGGGATTACAGGCATGAGCCAGAATATCTGGCTTTTTTTTTTTTTTTTTGGTGGTACTGGGGTTCTTGGAAACCCTTCTACCTCCGAACTCCACTCCCAGACTCATTTTATATTTTTATTTGGAAACAGGGTCCCTTAAGCCAGCGAGGCTAGCTTTGAACCAGCTTGATCCTCCTGACTCTGCCTTCAAAGCGCGGGGATTACAAGTGTGCGCCACAACTCCCAGCTTAACTCAGCTTTTTGACTTGAATGTTTAGGTGACAAATTTAGGGATTTTTTAGTCATTCGTTCTTCAAAATTAAGACACCCACGTTCTTTTCAGTCCTACATTCTTTCTTTTCTCTTTTTGGGATTCTGATCATATGAATTTACATTTGTTTGTATTTTTAAACTGTTTTTATCCCAAATGTTTCTGAGGTTCTGTTTTTACTTTGTTCTCTCTATTATCTGCTATTTAGATTGAATACATTTTCTTACTTTAAAAAAATCCATTGATTCTCTCTTCTGCCATTTGGTGAGTTTTTCTCCTTTCGTTTGTATTTTTCAGTTCTATAATTTTCATGTGGCATTTTTGAATAGTTTTTCTTTCTTTGCTGTATTGTTTTTTGTTTTAAAAAATGTCTGATTATTTGATGAAGCAAGTTTATCATGGCTGCTTTATAATTTTCTCAGATATTCTAAATCTGATTCATGTTGTTATTGTCACTGGTTGATTATATTTCTTGTTCATGTTGTGATTTTCCTTGTTCTTAATATAATGAGTAATTTTTTTGTATTTTGGATATTATTTAGGAGACTCTCTGTTTCAGTCTTCTATTTTAGCATTTTCTATGTAGATTCTATTCTACTTTGGGGGAGCTGTAGTTCCAGTGACAATTTCGTTTTCTGAAACTTTGTGAAAATATTCTAGTCTACTCTGTTCAACTGTTTGAGCTTCTGTTCACATGCAAGGGTAGAAAGTACTTCCCTGGGCCTCTCAATGTTGCTTGTTGGGAAATAGGGAGTGCCAGACCCACAAGAAAGAGATTATTTCACCTGGCTTGTTCGCTGTCTCCTGGTGATGTTATTTTATCCCCATTTTATTTCCACACGTGTCTTTGGGGGAGTGAAGAGCCTATCTGGCTGCCTTTTGCCTCTGAGTGGAGGACCAAGAGCCACAGGGTCTGGGTATCTTTCTGACATTAGATCTAGAGTCTGTATCTGGGAATCATGGAACTTGCTGTTTCCACTAATACTTGCACAAAGGCCTTCTTGTTGCTGGCTAGTATGGGGTGTGTGGTAGATGTTGCCATCAAGAACCTACTCTTGGGGATGTCTATTATTAGCTATGAGTCAAGGGATGAATTTACCTCTTGAGAGCTTTCCTGGTACCACTGTTGTGAGTGGATTGGCCTAACACTGCCACTGGCTGTGGATCTTTTTGTTCAGTCCCTGCTGGGTCCCCCTCTTTCTTAACATAATGAAAGATAAAAAAAAGAAAATCTAGAGAAATCACTGCTTACCATATAGTGTTTTTCTTAAAGTATTGAAGTCCTTAGCTAGTTTATTTTCTTCTATCCAGAATTCAGAGTCCTTTTACCATTTTCTGTTGAACTATTCCTAGAGTGGTTCATCATATTTAAAGTGGAAGAGCAGAAAAAAATGAGTATATTCTTGTCCCAGAAATGGAAACCAGTTTTTAAAAATCAAAATTATGGCTCAGGAGAGGATTCGAGTCTGTTTTGGGTGATGGACTTACAAGTATTAATTTTATATTATTCTTTATGTAGGTCTTTGGGATTGAAATACCAGAAATGGCTGAAAGTAAGTTTACACCAAATAATAAGGTAGTCTCTAACTGCAATTACATTCTCTCCTATTTGGGTTTATTCTATTTATTTTGATCAACAAAATATGTGCTTGGTCAAGACTCATTAGCTAGAAATGGCTTCAATCAATGGTAGTTTTGGATGATCATCTGAGAGAATAGATTAAAAATGAGGCAAAGAAATGTAATGCAAATGTAGTCATGCCTGGGGGTATAGGTCTCACAGTTGCAAGAGTTAGATGTTGATATCAACTAGTCTTTTAAGGATCACATTAAAAAGCGGTGCAATAAGTGGCTACTTTTGGAGATAGTAAATATCAACCTAAAGGATGAATTTTTAATTTTTCTTAATATGAGGATGAGTACTTGAAGCCTTAAGTATTTCCAGTGACAGCATCATACACAAACTAAAGTGTGCTGTATCTCAACTTTAAGGGAAATGAAGATATGTGATCTAGAAAACAACATTAGATAGCTCAAACAAGTTTCTATGATTACCAAGAAAGCCACTAACGTTAAAGATTAATGATTAGTTTAAGTACAGTTGTTTCATGTGCAAATGAGTACTCTTCCTAAAGTAATATTTTGTCTTATTCAAACTGGGGTTTTAAATATATATATGCAACATTATTAGAAAATCAAATATTATAAATAGACCTTCCACCATTCTATCTGTTTTTTTGGGAGCTTATATATTAATGCTGACCAAATTCTAAAGAACATGAATAAAAACAAATCCAGACCTAAAAATATTGTCCTGAAACTTCAGAACAATAAGGAAAAATAAAGAATGAAAAGATGAATTATATTCAAAAGTAAAAGTATCAAACTTATAGCAAAATTTTTTCATCTCAGAGAGGTGCTTTTTAGAATTTGGTGTGATTTTTTAAAATTTAAGCTCTCTCTATCCTCTACCATAATTCTGGAAATTCGTCCTGAACTCCAGTTAGATATATGTTGTAAACTTCTCTCAGGCTCACTCTAATGGCTCTTTTGTTCTATCTCTTTATCTCTTTGTTCTATATTTTATAGGTTTTCATATCATGACACCAGTTTTATATTTTACCTATTATTCTGTTGATCTTTTGGAAAAGAGATATAATTTTGACTTTATTTTCTCTTGACTTGATTTCCACATCTATTCAGATTAATTTATATAAAATGTGTTTATAATAACTACCTCCAATTTTTCCTGGTTTTATTAGGAGTATAAAAGAAATTTCAATGGAAAGTCTTGTAACTCCTGAGCTCTCCCTGGAGGTGTTTTACCTTCTGTTCTTTGCCTACCAGATCTATTCTCTACAACATATAAATAGCATATTGTTCATGCCATTTGGCCCCTTGCTATGTTCTTTCACTTATTGGTACATCTTGGAGATTGTTTTATGTCAGTAAATATATAGCTACTAGAATCTTTTATATTGATGTATATAATTCCATTTTATGGATGTGCCATATTTATTTAATCAATTTTCTATTAAAGGATGTTCAGTTCACTTGCAATCATTTGCTTTCAAACAATGCTATGATCTTGAAGTTGTTTTTCCTTTAATAAATGAGTTTATCTCAGCTGCTGTGATAAAAATAAATAAATAAGTAGTGATAGGTAAACAAATTCAGTTACATTCCACCTACAGTTTGTTGTGGTAGGTAAGCATTAAATCTTCCTCACTTTAATCCTATATGTTCACTTTCCAGACCAGATGTTCAAATAATCATCCCAAAGTAGTTTTGGTTGCTCCTTCTCCTTGGTGTACTCCTGGGGTTTGCTGTTGGCTGTGGATTCCCTTATTGTGTTTTTATCCCCAAGAAACAAATAAAACCACTATGTGTTTTGATATTACCATTTTGGCTATATGAAAGGGGAAAAATTATCAGTCTTTCAAAAATGTTTGTTGACTGATTTATTATGTGTTAGGTATTATAATAGGCCTTGTACTTATAGAGATAAATGAGATAGATTCCTGCCTTTGAAGAACCCACATCTAGTTAGAGAAAGACAGGCAAGTTAACAATTTCACATGGTATCTTAGATTTCATAATAGACCAATGGTGTTTTCTAAGTATTGAGGAATTGCTATTTGAAAATCAAAAAGGGAAGCCTTAGGCAAACACTATCCAAACTGAACCTCGTAGGCCAGGTAGATTTCCCAGGTGAATAAAAAGGTGGAATATCTACCTGGCAAAAAAATGACTGTACAACATGGAGTAGAACTACTGTGTCCCTTGATAGTTGAAGAGGATGAGTGAGGAGATCTAAAGGCAGAAGAGAGAAATGAGATAGAGATAGGCGGGAATTCAGTCATAAAGGATTTTGTGCATTCTGTTCTTGTGTATGATTTTTTTCTTGAAAGTAGTAGGGAGTCATTTAGAAATTTTAAGCAGAGAGATGTTATGATTAGATTTGTATTTTAAGAATTACTTCGTATTGACAGGAAGTGATGAGGATATGGATTCTATCAGCAACAAGAAGGGTGAGATAAGGAGGGTCAAATGGGAGATATTCTTAGGAGGCCAACATGACTGGACTTGGTGATGGAGAAGCTAAGGCATCAGATGAAAGGCAGAAGTGAAGGATTACTCCAAAGTCATAGGTTTTGTAACTAGGTAGACAGGATATTTTTACTAGAAATGGAAAAGAACAGCCGGGCATGGTGGCATAAGCTTGTAACCACAGTACTTGGGAGGCTGAGAAAGAAGGATCACAAGTTCGCAGCCAGCCTCAGCTACTTAGTGAGCCCTTCTGCAACTCAGTGAGATTCTGTTTCAAAATAAAAAATAAAACCATAGGGCTGGGAATGTAGCTCAGACGTAGAATGCCTCTGGATTCTATCCCCAGTACTGAAAAAAAGAAGTGAAAAAGAACACATTTGTGGAGAGTATCTGATAATAAATTAGAGTCAAGACATGTTAAATTTGAGGAGCTTTTGTATCTTTCAGAAGGAGATGTGCAATAATAGGTACACATGAAAATCTAATATTTACCAGAAAGCCATTAGAGGCATAATTTGAGAGTAATCATTAGCATTAATGGACAATGGTAAGTATGAATTGGATCTCCAAGGGAGATCATGAAAATTGACAGGACTATCATGAAAAGAGAAAGATTTTTATATTGGTTCTATGAATATAAACAAATTGTTAGAAATAACCTCAATGATAGAGGTGATATGGCTATTTTTCATGTGTTATCCTTTCACAAATGAAGGTCCTAGATCTCCAGTATCAATAATAAAAGAAGGTGATCAGACCTGGAATCAGCATTCCAAGGAAGAGAAAACTTGGGATCCTCTTCCCATCTCTCTTGGAGTGCAGTGGGATTCCACTTTTACTCAATCCCTATTTATTGGTTGATTCAGGCCCCTCCTCTTTCCAAACTACCACATGAAGCAAAATGCTTGACATTCGTCAAGTGAACATGTTACACCTATTTTCCAAGACCTATTCCACTGCATGGGGAAAACAGAGAATGGTGACCAGTGTGTTTAGGTTCACTAAATGATAGCAACAACTAGATAGATAGATAGATAGATAGATAGATAGATATAGATATAGATAGACAGACAGACAGATAGATTTAGTTTAGACACAAAAGAACCTTCCATGAGGATTTTGGCTAAGTGCAGGAATACTTTATTCAAAGTGTCAGGTAATCTCTTTCTTCAAGTGCTTTTAAGAATATAGCAAACATTCATTTTATTGGTGAAATTTAAGGTAGTTCAGTAAAAATATAAATTTTTAAGTAGCCCTTCCACTGGACTTAGGATGAAATACAAGCTTTCAGAAGGCAGTACTTACATAGCCCATTATGATCGCTTCCCTGCTGAGCACTCACCCCCTACTTCTCAGTTCCCAAACCTAATGAATTTTCACTCCTTACAAAGCTTCATGTTCTCTCCCCTGGGTCTTATCTCTATTTGGAAACTTTTCCCTCCTGTATTATACCTCTGTCACCTCTGATTTTACCCTTCAAGTCTCACCTTAGATGCTACTACATTCAGGAAAACTTATGTGATCTTCTAAATCATAGCTTACCCCCCTAAGAGCACATACTAAGTAAATCATTTGAGACATATTTTTACGGGCCTTCTATGTGTCAGGTTGTGTGCTAGATTTTGACAAAATATATCTACTCCAATAGAATCTTTTGGGGGAAAGGAGACAGTCAACTATCTGAATTAATTAGTGCAGAATATGAACTACTATACTAAAATATCCAGCAATAATGTAGCATAGAGAACAAAGGAGTTTATTTCTATTTCATGAAAATGAATGTGAGTGTTCCAGGTCAATATGCAGCTGGGTCTCAAGCCACTGAGCAAGAGACCAGACCAACAGTATAACTCTGCCATCTTTAACACATATCTTCCAAAGTCACTGTAGCCCAATACTGTGAGATAGAATATTCTATGATGACAGAAATTCTCAATCTATATCTTAATTGTCCAATAGAGTAACCATCGGCCATCTGAAGCTATTAAACACCTGATCTGTGGCTAGTACAACTGAAGGCCTGAATTTTATGTTCTAATTAATTAAAATTTAAACTTCAATAGCTGTGTGGGGCTAGCTAGTGGCTGCCATATTGGACAGCATAGCATCGTTGCCAGTGAAATGGGAGAGAAGTGGAATCTCTTTTTAAAAATGCTTTTATTGGTGCATTATAGTCTCACATTATCATTTCATTCATAGTGATAGTGACATCCATGCACACAACACTTGGTGGGATCTCTCCCAGCTTCCTCCCTACTCCTCCCTTCTGCATATGGGATATTGAGATTGACATTATTATTCTCATATATGTATATAATGTCAATGGAAGTGATCCCCTCATTAATTCTCCCTCCTCCCTCTCTTAGACCACCTCTCTCAGTCCACTGGAGTATCTTTTTCATTATCTAAAGTACTCTCTAGCTTCTACATATGAGAGAAAACATTTGACCCTTCATAATTTTGTTCTTCTTTATTGCTGAATAGAATTATATTGTGTGCATATCCCATAATTTTATAATCCATTTATCTGTTAAAGAAGTGAAATTTGGAAGTCTAGGATCTCTTTTTCAGAAAATGAGGCCAAAGATGCTCCTGTGGCTTCTGATAATATTCCATTGGACATACTGTGCTTCATAGCATCTAAGTTGACATCAACTGTAAAATGTGCCATGATTTCATGTGCTACCAAAAAGAAAGAAATAGGACCAGTTCAATTGCTATAATGCCTTTTAAAGTCATGCAAACTTTAAAAAATTTTATACATGTTTAAAAAGATTTTTAGATTACAAGAAAGATGTAAATGAGATAGTCTCCTAAAACTTTTTTTCATGGAGTCTAACTCTTCTGAAATATTTTTCAATTCAGAATTGTCAGTGTCTGTGGTTTTCCACAGAGATTCTTTCTGTATGCTCCACAGTGCATGGGTGATATGGAATTTCTTAAATGAGTGCTCTATTCCTTTGGAAAGATGCCCAGGAGTGATATAGTACCAAGTATTGTGTGCATGTATATTCCTACCACTCTATACCTCAGTATGATGTATAATTACAATGCATCAATAAAACTATAAAAAATGAAGTATATAGAAAAAACAGTGCTCTACTACTCTTGCCAGAATTTTCTTCCTAGATGCTCACATCCATTTGGCAAGTTTAGATTCTGGTGCTTTACCATTTGACCAACTTAGTAGTGGTATTTTTCCTCAATTAAAAGAAATGTTGAAAGAAGTTGAACAGTTTATGGCGAACAGACATTCTATTAACAATGGTCTTGTCTTGAGATGTGAATTGGTCACATCATCTTTTTATGGCTTAGAAATATCCTTTGTCTATTCTGAAGGATTTGGCAATTTCTTTGCTTTCAATTGCATTGTTCAACACGAGGTAAGGCAATCCCTTTGTGCATATGTCAGAAGCAAAACATAACACAGCTTCATCTACTTGTAGGTGTCTTCCTTTCTTAGCTCTCATAAAGTGCTTTGTTGTTGCTTTGGAAGAAAATATGAAATTGCTGCTATGCCTCCAATGATGAATATTTGCTTTGCTAATATCAAATTTATGCCCCATCGCTCTGTTTACATGCCTTTCGGTGTACATGATACCTTTTCATTTCAATGCTAAATCACAGTATAATCTTTCTGAAGACATTTTAAACAACAATTCAATTTAGTATGTGTAGCACCAGCGATGCACAGATCTCAATTGAAGCGATGACAATATGAACTGCTATGACCAACTTTGCATATACAAGGGCGATGACAATCATTTCGTGACTTCCATGTAGCCTACAGCAATGGTAAAAAAAAATCTATTGATTAGGAGGGCAGGAGTCAGTGCCAGGATGAAGCAAACCAAAGCCAAGCTGAGCTAAGAGGATTTAGGACTATGGAAAAAGAGGGGAAGAAAACAACACATGGGCAGAAAGAGGCAACAGTGAGAGCCCACAATAACCCTGAGAAGGAAGAATGAAGGGGAAAGAGACAGAGGGAGGAAGGAAAGGATAGTTGTTTTCTGAAGATTTCTCAGCTTTAGAGCAATGATAAGTACATGCATATTTATCACACACATGCACAAACACATACGTATGTGTTTCTGTGCTTTAATCAGCCAATTCTTCCTTGAGCTAGTTCTACTGGATTTCTGTGCTTGCAAACAAAGACTTCAACGCTAGTCTTTTCAGATCCATTAAAGTTCAAGGGCTGACCTTGAGAAAAAGTCCAAAGAAGCTCATCTGAACCACAAAGGCAGCTGCACTGGTTGGGTCAGTTTGAGGGATTCTGACTAAAGAAGAAACATGAATTTCATGCAGCTTAATACGAAGTGACACTCAAGCACATACCCTCTATAGGATTTCACCCATGACTAACAAGCCTTTTAATCATGGCAAGAAGACACGGAGATTTCGCAAACATGCTTTTGCAGTACCCACATTTGGTGTTCCTGACCCTGTTTTCTTGCCAGATTGTGAGAAGCACCTGCTCCTTTTCAAGCGGTTGTCAGATCAATATTTAATCAATTGCCTTTTGATATTTGGTAGCGCTGAATAAATGGGATGCCAATATTTCTGCTCAGAGCCGTTCCTCTGGCGTGCCTCATTCCGCTTCTGTGAAAGCCTTCAGGAACCTCTGAACACTAAGCGGCACATCCTCCGAGTCCTGTGGCATCCCTCCCCCCTCTGCTGCAGAGGGACTGTGTGGCTGGAGGAAATGCAGGACGCTCGTGCCCGTGCCACTCTTATTAAAGCGACGTCCAAACCAAGTCATGAAAGCAGAAGAGCCGAACTGCTTTTGGGACACTGGGGGGCTTTGCCAGGTGAGGGCTATTTAATAGACCAGCCACATTAAAGAAAGGCAATGATGTAGTGAAAGGAGCCTAATGAGCAGAAGTGAGGCTACCGTATCTAAAGAGAAAAAATAATGAGCTGCGAAATATCCCCCAAGGCGAGATTGCCAGCCTTCTGCAAGAAGGTCTCAGCCTATAGGTAAAAAAGGCTCATGTGGTCCCTTATCCTTGCATGGTAAACAGAAGTTCTGTGGGCAATTAGGGGCTGAGCTGAATGTAAGATTTGAAAAACCGAAAATTATGTCACCGGCTCTTTGGAGATTTCCACACCCACGACCCCAGCTTGAATTCCCAAAGGAAACAGGGAACATACGCAACCTGTGAATAGAAACTGAGAACATCATATCATCAAAAACAATGCTGTCAGTGTCTGTGCAGCAGATGGACATCTGGATGCTAGTACCAGAAATCTCAGGGACTGGCACTACAGAATCTTTATAAAGCTGTCCTTAGGGGCCGTGCCATGGGGCTGCCTTGAGGGCAAAACCACCTTATAATGAGACTCTCTTGGTCTTTCAGTAATGACTCCTCCTGGAAGGATCCAAGCCGGCCATGCCCTACACGTGATCTTTTTCTTTGACCGTTGATGTGGGAATACTAGGCCAGATTTTGGTTCATCTCGGTAAGAAAAAAAAATTATTAAACAGTTATACTACACTACTCTTGTGAAGGAAATAAACACAAGATCTGGCTCTTATCCTAAAGAGAGGTACAAGAACCGCACCACACAGACAGTGAATAATTTACAGAGCAACTTTTCAAGTTTACAGAGTGGAAAAGAGGATGGCACCTGTGTTTCCCAGGTGAGGAAGGAAACAGGACAATGAAATACATATAATGAAACTACAGAACTAATACAGCTTTGTGATATAGACCCTTGTCATTTATAATGTGCTTTCTTTTTCATTTTCTAAATAGGTGCTTACAGCAACTCTATGACATAGATAGGTTTGTTATTAGTTCCCTATCTTACATGAGAGAAACTAAAGCTCAGAGGGATCGAGTTAGAGGTTCCTAGTCTTTTAATCATGTGTGTGGATGGGGGGGACACAATGACCAGTAGAATTCACCTGCTTTATATACTCTCATGGCCACATCCAAATTTAGAAGAAATGCCATTTTTTAGGGTAAACAAATGGTATTAAAAACTTTTGGGGGGGGGACGGGTGGGCAGGAATTGTCACTGTACTCATGAAAATTTTACAAATGTGTGAATGAATAATGAAATCAACCATTTAAAACTATCAAACTACTCTGGGAAAAGAATATCAAGAAAGATGACCAATGAGGGTTTATATGATCCCTACATTATTTAGAATTAATCTAGCATTACAAAGAGTCATTCGTAGGCCAGTGATGAGAGTGCATGTTCCATTAAAATTGCTGTATAACTATTTCCACCAAAACTAAGCTTGATACAACAGCAACTTATTTATTTTTATTAACACATTTATTTTATACATTATGGGGTTTTGTGTGATATTTAGATACATGTGTACAGCATACACTGATAAAATCCAGCCTCCCTTTAGCCTAAACTCTAGTAATTGCTATTTTACATTCAGGTTGACATTTCTTAACTTTCACTTATGAGAGAGAGCATGCAGTATGCGTCGTTCTGTGGCTGGCTTATTTCACTTAACATAATGTCCTCCAATTCCACACAATTTCTTCAAATAATAAGGTTTCATTCTTCTTTATGGCTGAGTAATATCCCACTATGTTTGCTATTTATAACATATTTTCTTTATCATGTATAATTTTTATCCAGTAATCATTGTTGGGCATTTAAAGCCCATATCTTAGCTATTATGAATAAGTCATAATAAACATGGCTATGTTAGGCTGATTTTATTTCCTTTGGCTCTATACCCAGAGGTATGATAGTAGAGTCATTTGGTAGATCTATTTTTTGTTTTTTATGAACCTCCATACTATTTTTCATAACAGTTGTACTTATTTATATTCCCACCAAAAGTGGAAAAAAAAGAGTTCCTTTTTCTCCACATAGTCACCAGCATTTGTTTGTGGTTTTGGGCTAGATTATCTGGAGTCCCTCTTGTCATATAATCCCTGGGCTTCTCCACATGGTCTTACTGTGTGGGTTGGCTTGGGCTTCCTGAATGCATGGCAGTTCAGGGCTCCAGCTTGAGAATTCCAGGAGCAAGGCAGGGGTTGCATCACTGTTACTGACCTAGTCACATTATATTGGTTACAACTGAGTCATAGTCCCACCTAGTTTCAGTGGGAGGGGACAGTGATTCCACCCCTCTACTAGAGGAGTGTCTAGATCATATTGTTGATAAGAATGTGTGAGACAGAGAGATGTTGCAGCCACCTTTGGAAAATAAAGTCCACCAGTGCATACCTTGAACTAAGAATTATAATGAATTTAATTTTGAGCCACTGAGGTCCAATATGCAGGACAGAATATCATCAATCAAATTTTCTTTAATGGAACTTATTTTTGGACAAGCGAGTATTGAGTTTTTCTGAACTTCTATAAGTAAATTTAGTAAAGCAGTAAACATGCAAAGTGAACGAAAAATATAAATAAGTCTTACTTTATTGTTTTCATAACAAAAGGTGGAATTTATAAAGTATTAACATCTTATTATGAACTTGAAGATCATTTTGCAATTTTAACTTGTTTTATCACTTTGTTTGCATTTTTATTTGGAAGCTAACTTGGTATCATAGACAGAAATGCACCTAAAATCATTTTTACTCATGTACAATAGAGAAGTACTGTTTTCTTTGTCTTGTCTTTCTTTGCAGTTTTGTCATTAAAAATTTATTATTTTGTGAATTTTAAAGGAAAGTGGAAGCAATTGTGGAATCACAACTCATGGGCACTGTAAAAATCTATAATCACTATAACTAATACTGATGGAGCAGTAACTAACTGTCTAGTTCAGTTGAGTATGGTTTAAGAATTTTATGAACTCTTCCAACTTGCCTGTATCAGGCAAGAAGAAAAGAACATATGGCACTGAGTCCTGGACATATAGCTCCAAACAACCCCAAGTGTATGGGTGATCTTGAAAATTTACACACCTTTTAATTTCTCTTCCAGAAGGCATCAGATTATTATTTTAATACAAAAATGATATTTTGGATATTATCTCAACATTGAATGCTATATCTATCACATGACTTTAAACTTTCCTGCACATCCCCTCATATTTTTTCTAAAGGATGGGCAGAGAGGGGTGGCTCATACTTGCAATCTAAGTACTTGGGAGGCTGAGATAGGAGGATTGCAGATTTGTAGCCAGCTTCAGCAACTTAGTGGGTTCCTCTGCAACTTAGTAAGACATTTTTTTCAAAATAAAGAATAAAAATAGAACTGGGAGTATAACAGCTCAGAGGTAGAATGCCCCATGGGTTCAATCTCGGTATCAAAAAAAAAAAAAAAAAAAAAGCAATGAATGGTTATAGTCAGTCCGCATGATGCTGGCTATACTTTCCCTAACATGTTTTCTTTTCCTTGAGAAACCACATCATAATACAGGAAAATAAGAATGATATAATTATTAGCCTTTAGTTTAATTCATTCTAATTTATGTATTTTAAATTGCTTTCATATGGTGGATCTATTCCCACCTTTCTTAGGAATCTCCACACAGATCTCCATAGTGGTTGAACTAGTTTGCATTCCCACCAACAGTGTAAAAGAGTTCTTCTTTCCCCACATTCTCGCCAGCACTTGTTGTTGTTTGATTTCTTTATGTTTGCCACTCTGACTGGGGTTAGATGGAATCTCAGTGTAGTTTTGATTTGCATCACTCCTAGGTATCTTTCCAAAGGGGTTGAATTCAGAGAAATACAGCAACATATGCATACCTATGTTCATAGCAGCACAATTTGTAATAGCCAAAATATGGAACCAACCCAGATCTCCATCAACAGATGAATGGAGAGCAAAACTGTGGGAAATACACGCAATGGAATTCTATTCAGCCATAAAGAAGAACAAAATTATATCATTTGCAAGAAGATGGAAAGCCCTGGAGAACATTATGTTAAGTGAGATCAGCCAAGCACAGAAGGAGAAGGTACATATGTTTCCTCTAATATGCTCAAACTAGGAAACACAGAGGATACCAGTGGGACTTCAGATAATGGAGAGGAAATATCAGCAAAGCTTGAATGGAAAGATAGGAGAGGAGGAAGGCTGATCTTGATTAATGAGAGTCTACATCTGAACATGCGTAAAATTATGAACATGACATGCTTAACCAGGTCAACCATTGGTGGGAGGGGGGAAGGGAAAACGGGGGCGGGGGGGGTGAAGGCACAAAATATAGTTTAAATGTATACTATTTATGTTCAATAAAAAATTGTTAAAAAATTGCTTTCAAATGTTAGCACTTGACATCATTGTTAGCTGTTTACAATTGAGGCACACCTCACAGTGATTATGATACCCTAAAACGTTCTGGCATCTCTGCTAAGAATTGCTGGGATTAGTGACTATCCCAAGGTCATGTGGTTAATTAATAATAGTGTTTGTGTTCAGACTGTCTGCATACTCCTTATCTTGTGTTTTCTCTCTATACTTCAGAATCATAAAAACTACAAACAGAAATCCACATCCTTAATAAGGCTGGGGACTTGAGGTATGTATAAAACATTTCACACAGGAAATACATTTAGTAACTTATGCTATGTTATTTACCCATCCAATTACTTATTTAGTCCTGAAAAGATTAGAAGAGAAACACATGATGCTGAAGAGTCTGTTCCTTTTATTACAAGCAGAAGCAGCTTTTGTGATCTTTACTCCCACACAGTTCTGCAGTAATACCACTCTGTTCTGGCCCCTAGACCCTGTGCCCAAGGGCTATGCAGGTGCTGCTGATGAAGGAATTCCACGGAGCCTTACGACAATGAAGTCGGGATGTCGTATCATTGTTTTTTGCAAACTTAGGAGTGTTACAATCAGTTGGAGTGCAGTCCTTTGGCAAGGTAACTTGAGCTGCTGCGTGATGCAGACTTTACTGTTGCTTTCAGTTCTCAGTGAGGCACTTCATGGGAACCTGTCAGGATCCTACCATTATTTGCCATCATATTGTACCTAGAAACCTTTATTTATCTCATAAGCTTATGTCCTGCTGTCAAATGAGCTCCATTTCTTTCCTTATGAGGAATTTATTTTTGGGGACTGTAATGAAATCTAGCTTCTACCAGAGACCTTTTAATTGAATAGTATATAGTATAGTATATATATGTATATGCACACATATATCTGTGGGTATATATATTTATATATGTGTGTACATATATATGTATATATATATGTGTGTATGTGACTCATGTAGAAGGTATGCTGTCCTCTAAGTCTCTAATGAGGGCTTTTGCTAAAGATTGGAACTTGTACCCATTGATTGCATGCCCCCTCATACAAGTACAAGTTATCTGTACAAGGGGTACAAGTTACTGCTAATCATAAGAAGTAACAGATAAAAGCAGAAAGAAATAGCTGGACTCCTGCTATGTTAAAAAATTGTAAAGAAAACAAAACAGTACAACTTGTAATAAGGAGGTAGGAGCTTGTATTACAGAAGCAAGGCATTTATGATATATAAGCTCCCTGGAAACACTTAGCTCTGATTAAAACAGTGGAAACAAATATGTGTGTGTATGGTGGTGGGGAGGGGTAATGTCACCTGAGTACACTCAGCCATTAGCATCTAAATCTCAGCTTTTCATCCTCTAGTAGAGCTTGTCACACAGGGTAGGAAAGTCATGCAGTAAGTTGCTCAGGAGAAGACCTCACCTTGCTCCTAGAACCCAAGTGCCCTGAGGTCACTATTTCAACTCTAGCTCTGTGCTGGAACTTCAGCAGGTAAAGATCAACAGGTAAGAGGGGAGGGAAAAGGGCTCCCTCTGGTCTTAAGTGATCTGATTCAGTGTCTGTAGTGTTTCAGATGCCAGCTCTTTCTTCTTTCCAATGTCACTAAAAAATAAATCCCAGTACCCTAATTAACATTAAACCCATTTAAGTCTTTCAAGTCTGACAAGAAAGCTTATTATAAAGCCGGGTGTGGTGGCCCATGCTTGTAATCCCAGCATTTGGGAGGCTGAGACAGGAGGATCGCGGTTTGCATACAGCCTCAGCTACTTCGTGAGGCCCTTAGCAACTCAGCGAGACCCTGTTTCAAAATAAAGAATGAAAAATAGGGCAGAAGGTGTAGCTCGGAGGTACAATGCCCCCTGAGTTTCATTCCCAGTACCAAAAAAAAAGAAAGCTTATTATATTTCTGAGCCTTTTTTCCATTTTTCTATTTGATCATTTCCCATTTCCCCACCAATACCCAACTTAATGTCACATTCCCCTAGAATTTTCAAATTCTCCAGATAAGAAAGAGGAATCGAATCCTCTTCTGTTCTCATCTCCTAGCACTGAAATCCTATTAAAACTCACTCCTTTGTTATAGGGCAAGTCACATTATATTGTAATTAGTTCTTTTATTTTTTATTAGAAATTTTAAAATTTCAAATGTACAAAAACAAAAAATCTGAGAATTGGGGAAGGGCTAAATAAGTGAGGTGTGCATGTATGCCTCTAGCACCTTGTACCCCATGAAGATGTATTACTACAATACACCAATAAAAAAATTTTTAAAAAGCAAAAACAAACAAAAACCTGGTCTGAACCACAGGAACTTAGTGGATTATGTCACTGAAAATTCCACCTTCAGTTGCAGCTTGTCTTGTTTCAGCTGCTCAGGAATATCTCTAGGATCTATCTAGGTGAGCTCCAGTCTCAGGTTTCCTGTGTTTTCTGGCTTTGTATGTTGTTTCTCGGGAGCTTCAAGTATAAATCATCTCAAAACTCCTGCCAAGAAGAGAAAGAGGCTCTTTTTCCCTGGAGCCAGACACAAGTCTTCTTGATCCTGATTGGTCTAGCTCACATCAGGTACCCATCACTAACCAATCACAGTGGTCTGGAAGACAGAAACCTCTAATGGCTTGAAAGAGCTCATGTGCCCCACTCATGGTATTCAGAAGTGGAGACAAATTGCCTGATCATTGTGGGCTGAGAGAGGCAAAGGGGTGGTTCTTATTACAAATAAAGTGAAGGTTTGGAACCACAAAGAAAGAAGTATCTATTTCGGTCCTGTGAAATCCTCAGAACATAGACTTGTTTTGGCAAATGGTAGGCTCTTAATAAATGACAACTAGATTTGTGAATAAAGAAGAGAATAAATACAGTTTGGCCCTGCCTCTTTCCCTCCTTCCCACTCTTAGCAATTCCTCAGCCATGGCCAGTAGAAACTATCAACTTTTAGGGGTGAGAGTTTAAACAATTGACATCCTTCTAAACTTTTCTCCTTGCTATGATTGTAATTAACATGACTTTGATGGGTCATAATTGAATCACTTTTATTCAGAAGCCGCAGAAATGATTTCTTGCTAATATTCTTGAGTTTTCCATGGTGTGATTAGATTATTACTAATCTAATAAGACACCATATTAGTGGTGATATTAATAAAATTGTGTGATGTTTCCAGCAATCACGTTGCTCATTCAAGGAAAATTTTTGAAAAGTTTCTTTCTGAAAAGTTTTTGATGACTAAGATATATAGTTCTTAGTTGTGTTACTTTGCAGCCACTTTGTAGCACATTCATTATAACACATTCATAGAAACAAGCCAACAAACAGGTAAAAACTTTATATTCCTGTGAGAGTAATGGAAATATGTGTTTACTTTCTCCTTTATAATCATCTGTATTTTCACTTTATTTATAAATAAGCATTCATAAATTCATTCTTTCGGTACCCCCTCTTTTTTTAGAATTGGAGAAGGAGAACCTCACTGGAGATTCTATTATTGGTTACTTATCATTTCAAGACAGGATTCTTCCAGATTTAGGTAGATTGTATGCAGAAACACTTCTGTATGCCCCCAAAGCACTGTCCCCAGGCCTAGGCTGGCCTCTGAAATGTGCAAAATGCAGAACATGAGTACAAATGGAAGCCCTCACACCATATCTCTAAACTCTTTACAAGGTGTAATTAAGCTATTAAACTGTTAGGTAAAACATATCCATTCATCTACCTTGACAATATACCTTCAAAATGGTTGGAAGTTCAGGTTTGATTTTAGAATCCTAGGAATCCGATTTCCTCACTGGAAGATGGTAGCATGGAAAATGAGACACTGTCCCTATACATACTCTCCTTTTCTGTCCACCCCTGGCTCTACCTTACACAGCAAGATGCCCCACATATGTGCATGAGAACATTGGAATCTAAATGTTCAAAACTGGTGGCTGTATTTTGGAAACAGCCCCTCTTTGGCCACTTATTGGAGAGAGAGGTACACATTAGCTGTGCAGTTTACCTTCGGGGGACGAATCAGGGGAAGAAGCCTTTACAGGTCCTAGGAACATTCCATTACCCATATGAACACTCTATGAGGAAAGGTGTAGGGAGAAAAGATTATCTCTTGCCTAGGACCAGTGGAGAAACTGCCCATAACCGAGTTACTGGGTCTGAGGAGTCCCTATCATGATTGTTGCTCCAGAGACATCCCTTTAGATGAATGTGCACGTGTGCACATGCGTATACACACACACACCATGATCTGGGTCCTAGAAATTATCTCTTTGGTAGTATAAATGATCTCTTTGCTAAAAAGAAACCTGTCATCAGATAGAGCCATGATTGAATGTGTAGGCTGCTTGTTAAGAAGTCACATTGACAGGGTGTTCTAGTCTCAGACCCACAGGTTTTCAAAGATCCTACTAAGGACCCAACTGACAGTGACCAGAACAAACATCAACTAAGCCTTCAAAGTTGTTGTAACAGATATTGTTGCTTTCTTACCCATATTCACTTAATACTTAGATGATACAGTCGTTGCCAACATTATTTTGTGAGCACCTCACACTGTCCACCTGAAGAATTATCTATGCTGAATCATGGCCAGGCATAAGTGTCAAGGGGTTGATAATTCAAAAGGCAGCATTCAATCAGTAATAGATGAGGCTGAAGGGTGAATACTCCAGCTTCCCATTCTTGAGACCTGAGTTCTGCACCCTCTCCCAGGACTGAGTGTCAGTTGTCCACAGTGGTAGCCAGATCACTCACATGCCATTCCTGGGTTTCCTTTTCTTCCCTGTCACAGTGCTCCACTTCTCTACCTGCATTTCCTGGGATGGTTGCCTAAATGTTTCCCTAATGAACTCCATGACCCCAAATCCTTTTTACAACAACTGCTTCTAGGGCACGCAATCTTAGACAGTTCTCTGTTTCTAGTCCCATAGACGTTGATTGTTTATCACATTTCAAGCACTGTTTTCTGTACTTTACTATTATCATCTCAATTTTGTAGCTGATGTAAACAAGGCTCAGCAAAATTGAATAACCCTCCTGAGTTTCACAACTAGAAAGCAGAATAAACAGGGTTTGAACCAAGTGGCCAGACTTGCAAACCCAAATGATGAATGATTAAGCTATAATTGTATTACATGTCACCATCATGTCCATACCTAGGTTGGGCTTAGATTCCGACAGAGAAACAATTAAGGGTGTTTGTAATCAGCTAAGACCCCAATCTACCATTTTCTAGCCCTCCATGCTCTTTGTATATTGGTAATAATAATGACAGCTACCTTTCAGAGTTTGGGGGAAGTTAAATGACATGATCTATTCACGGTGTTTCACACCTCGCCAGGCATGTGGTTGTGCCTTGTACACCTGTTTGTTGGTTTCCTGCTGCCCTTCCTTTCTCTTATCAGACCTCTTTCCTGGATTGACAGGACAATGGATAATGGCATAGGAGAATGCATACTCCAATGTCTGTTGTTTTCAGAAAGTATCTGGCTAATTTATTTCAAAAAGGTTTTGCTTCTATGAAGTTTAATAGAGTTGATGAGTATTAAAGGAATCATTTAATCTTCATTTGAATGTGAGCAGTAAATGTGTTTTGGAGATTATATTCATTCCCCTGTGACTCTAAGTACTTTCCTATTCCAAAGCTGATTTTCATCCATCAGAGCAAAAGGTTTTCAGCTCTGTGGAATTGCCTGAATGGAATGCAGTGTCACAAACAAGGTGGCAGAGCTTACCCCTGGGTAAAGGGACACACCCACTGAGGGCCACTGAAGTGTAGACTTTGGATCCTTCCCAATCCATCTAAAGCAGTTCTAGGCTATACCTGAGCATGTGTAAGGCTTTCTGTCTATAAAATAGGCTTCAGAGTCACAGGACCTACCTATGGGATCCTCCTCTCTGCTTGTAGCCTCCTGACTTTTCTCCTTTACTACACCTAATGGAAGGTCAACCCATCCATCGAACATACAGCTGTTAAGACTTGTTGTGAAAGGCATTTAGGCAAATAAATTTCAAAACTTTAGAATCAAGATAGTCTCACTAAGCAAAAAAAGCAGGAAGACTTTCTTGGTATCAAGTTATAATACTGAATGTTTACATCCTGGTGAGCATGTAGGATATTCATGTTTCTTCAAAGGTATGGAGAATTTGTTTTCTTTTACCAGGAGCAATTCTATGTATTGCTAAGCCCAGCATTACCTGAGGAAGGACTTGGAGTTTAGGATTTCTTCCCCATGCTAGTGAAACATTCTCAAATCAGGGCAGAAGACTGATGGGCTCATTGCTTAAGTAGACATCAAGTGCAATGGAGTGGTGAAAGTTGGAAGCCAAGGGTTTCCAAGGGTATTTAGTGGGCCTCATGCCTTCTCACAGTGAGTCTCATCCTTACAGCAACTTTCGGTAGGTGAGGCTTGTTTTTGTAAAATGGGAGCATGTAGTCACAGAGATTTTTTAAAAACTGGCCAAATTCCAATATAAGTTACTCTAGGATCCCAAACCTTTCTATGGTCAAAGCATGTGCTCTTTAAAAAAATGTGGTATTGGGAATTGAACCCAGGGATGTTCTATCTCCAAGCTACACCCCCCCAGTTTTATTTTTATGTTGAAACAGAGCCTCACTAAGTTGCCAAGGGCCTTGGAAAATTCCTGAGGCTGGTCAAAAACTTGCAATTCTCCTGTCTTAATTTCCCAAGTACTTGGATTCCAGGCTTGTGCCAGTGCACCTGATTTCGGTGCTCTTTTTTTCTGACATCGCACCACCTGTTTGCCAGGAAGGAAAAGACCTGAAGTGTAAGTGGGCTCCAGCAATCATGTGGCCTTGACCAAGTCACCTACTCTGTTGGACAATCTGCAAAATGGAGGCAATACTTTTGATATACATATCTTATAGGATTGTCATGAGAGATTATATAATACATGTATAAAGTTCTTTGAAGGCAGTTAAGTCCTATTAAAATATAAAGTTCAAAGTCATCAATAAATTATCATTTGTCAATGCTAACAGCCATGGTGGTGATCACTGTATTCCCAGAGACATCTCATAGAAGAACACTTCAAGTAGGGACACTCGGTCACATGAGAATCTTCAGAGAACAAGCCATGGGATATTGTATTCGGGAAGCTGCTCCTGCTGCTAATCAAGTAGAAAGATGAAGCCAGATACCAGGTAATCAGAGGCAGTGTGGGTTGGGAGGAAAGGCATGCATATTTGAGAATTCTGAACTCAGACCAAGAAGAAAGAAATAGGGCAGTAGCTGAGGGGTCGGCAGAGTCAGAGGCCAGCAAGATAGCAAAGGAGAGGGCAAGGGAGAAGCCGGAAGAGACTGCAACCCTGTGCAGCTGTGAGAACTGAGTATGTTAGCTGTCAGTTTTAGGTCATATTTTTGAGCAGTGAGCTGGCGGCCTTATGCCAAAATGATCTGGGCCTGCTCTGGGACAAGCCTCCAGCTGCATGAGTACATGGAGGTGGAGTCTTGCAATATTTATGGACTTCAGATGCATGTCCTCTGGAGCTCCAGGGGGTGAAAGAGCATTCTAGATGCATAAAGTCTGAGTATCAGTGTGTGATAAGCCACAGGAGGCTCTGGTTAAGGCATCCCTGTTGAGGCTGGATTACTGCAGATGGAGACAAGGAGGGTTCAGGGTGAGCAGCCTCTGAGGTGACTCCTCTTGCTGCCTTTCTTTCAGAAATCTCACAGAGATACTCTGTTTATTTACAGTGGCCACATTAGTGTACTCTTGTTGGAGTATGAATATAGCTGATTTGTGGCTCCTTTTCTCCTTAGAAAAGTTCAATTCCTCAGGGTGAGAGAAATAGGTTACCCTTGTTTCCAAAGGTGCTAGAACTAATTCCAGCACTTCATTGGTTTTTGTTTCGAGGCAGCTCATTCCAAGTAGTTGGATCTTGGTCTCAAGCCTTCAGGCAGAGAATTTACAAAGGATTGAGTGTAAGTATAAAAGGCCATAGTCTGTTGAAGGGGAAGGAAAGGAAGGAGACTTTTGTCTTTTCAGAACCACTTGGGGCTTCTCAGGTGTAACTTTGATCTACCTCTGAAAGGTGTCCCTTATGCAGACATATTATTTCTCCCCTTTTCACACCAGCCCTTCACAGCTGGAAGGAGAGCATGGTCCCTGTTAGAGGCCATCAGGGGAATGTCCACAGGACAGAAATCCAGGCATTTTGCAGTTAAGTCAGCTTCACCTGCTGGTAGTTAAAATGGAGATGAAAGCACAGCTTCTGGGTGGCCAGTTTACAGAGTGTGAGTTTTCTCCTTGGGTCAGAAAGGGGAAACACAGCAGGCAGCCCTTCCCAGTGAGGAAGGAGGACTGGGTGGGTTTCTGAAAGTGCAAAGACAGCTTTTGTCCATAAATTTATTATAGGAGGCAGGATCTCTGTTGGGAGGAGTGGAGGCCCCAAACAAACAAGTGATACTTTGAAACCTCAACAGTCAAAATATTTTTCTATAGCAGTCGAAAATAGTTGCAACAATGGTGATCTCAGTGGACTCTTTTTCTTTTCTTTCCCCCTCCTCCTCCTCTTCCTCCTCCTCCTACTCCTCCTCCT
This sequence comes from Muscardinus avellanarius, assembly GCF_963383645.1. NCBI lineage: Eukaryota > Metazoa > Chordata > Mammalia > Rodentia > Gliridae > Muscardinus > Muscardinus avellanarius. Next base: position 32,243,315 of record NC_137792.1, read on the forward strand.
CCTCCTCCTCCTCCTCCTCCTCCTCCTCCTCCTTTATGGTACATTTTTACCTCTGAGCTACCCCTACCAAATCTTTTTATTTTTATATTGAATCAGGGTCTCACTAGGTTTCTGAGACTCTTCCTACATTGCTGAGGTTAGCCTTGAACTTGCAATCCTCCTTTTTCGGCCTCCAAATGACTAGGATTACAGGCACACACCACTGCTCCTGGCTTCAGTGGACTCTTAGGAGCTATAGAGCTCAGCGTTTATGTCTGACCAACCTGGAGAATGAAGAGCAGAACTCCAGAGTGATTAAATTTCTTTTTTTTTCTTTTAATTTTTTTATTGAACATAAATAGTATACATTGAAACTATATTTGGTGCCCTCTCCCCCCTGTCCCCATTTTCCCTTCCCCCCTCCCACCAATGGTTGTCCAGGTTAGCCATGTCATATTCATAATTTTACACATATTCAGATGTAGACCCTCATTAATCAAGATCAGCCTTCCTCCTCTCCTATCTTTCCATTCAAACTTTGCTGATATTTCCCCTCCATTATCTGGAGTCCCACCGGTATCCTCTGTGTTTCCTAGTTTGAGCATATTAGAGGAAACATATGTACCTTCTCCTTCTGTGCTTGGCTGATCTCACCTAACATAATGTTCTCCAGGGCTTTCCATCTTCTTGCAAATGATATAATTTTGTTCTTCTTTATGGCTGAATAGAATTCCATTGTGTGTATTTTCCAAAGTTTTGCTATCCATTCAACTATCGATGGAGATCTGGGTTGGTTCCATATTTTAGCTATTACAAATTGTACTGCTATGAACATAGGTATGCATATGTTGCTGTATTTCTCTGAATTCAACCCCTTTGGAAAGATACCCAGGAGTGGTATAGCTGGATCATATAGTGGATCTATTTCCACCTTTTTTAGGAATCTCCACACAGATCTCCATAGTGGCTGAACTAGTTTGCATTCCCACCAACAGTGTAAAAGAGTTCCTCATTCCCCACATCCTCGCCAGCATTTGTTGTTGTTTGATTTCTTTATGCTTGCCATTCTGACTGGTGTTAGATGGAATCTCAGTGTAGTTTTGATTTGCATCTCCCTGATGGCCAGTGATGAAGAACATCTTTTCATGTCTCTATTGGCCGTTTGTATCTCTTATTTTGTGAAGTGTCTATTTAGTTCATTTGCCCATTTCTTGATTGGGTTGTTTGTTTTGCTAGTGTAGAGTCTTTTGAGCTCTTTGTATATTCTGGATATTAGCCCCCTATCAGAATGGTGGCTGGTAAAGATCTTTTCGCATTCTGTAGGCTTCCTCTTTAGGTTATTGATAGTTTCCTTTGATGAGAAGAAACTTTTTAGTTTGATGCTATCCCACTTGTTTATTCTTGCTTTAATTTCCTGAGCTTTGGAGGTTTTGTTGAGAAAGTTACTGCCTGTGCCAATATGTTGTAGTGTTGAACCTATGCTCTCCTCTACTAACTTCACAATCTCAGGTCTAATTTCTAAGTCTTTGATCCATCTTGACTTGATTCCTGTGTTTGGTGAGATATAGGGGTTTAGATTCATCTTTTTACAAATGGTTAGCCAGTTTTCCCAGCACCACTTGTTGAAAAAGCTGTCTTTTCTCTGGTGTATGTGGTTGGCCCCTTTGTCAAAGATTAATTGACTAAAGATGTGTGGGTTTGTTTCTGTATCTTCTATTCTAATCCACTGGTCAGTATATCTGTTATTGTGCCAGTACCATGCTGTTTTTACTACTATTGCTCTATAATATAGTTTGAAGTCTGGGGTTGTAATGCCTCCTGCATGTTTCTTATTGTTGAGAATTGCTTTGGCTATTCTAGGTCTTTTCTTTCTCCATATAAAGTTCATGATTGATTTTTCTAGGTCTCTGAAGAATGTCGCTGGTGTTTTAATGGGAAATGCATTGAATCTATAGATCAGTTTTGGCAGAATGGCCATTTTGATGATATTTATTCTGCCTATCCATGAGCACGGGAGATCTTTTCATCTTTCAAGGTCTTCTTCAATTTCTTTCTTTAATGTTTTATAGTTTTTGTTGTAGAGGTCTATCACATCCCTAAGGCTCTGACCAGCAGAGCCTAGGGAAGAAACAAACGAACGCCGACTCTGTTGATGAAGCTACTTCCTCTTTTAATGCTCCTTCTCAATAATAATGCTGCTGCTGCTCCTGCTGCTGCTGCTGCTGCTGCTGCTGCTGCTGCTGCTGCTGCTGCATCTGTTGCCAATGCGCACAGCAGGCAAATATATATCAGTCTCATAACCCCTCCCTCATCACGCCACCAACCCCAAGCTTCCCACAGCTAGGGCATGCGCATTTCTAACCCTCTCATAGGTGGGCTGGTGGTAGCACGAAGCGCTGCATCACTGATCATCCATAGGGCGCCTGATAGGGCTCACTGCGCAGGCTCAGGGCACCGCCAGCCTCGTGAGCCTCGTGACTTGGCTGCAAGCCTAGGTGCCATCTTGAGTCCACGCTGGCAACAAGCCTGGGTGCCATCTCGGTCCAGCCAAGTGGGCCCCGACAGAGGTCTTTTATGTCTTGGGTTAGGTTTATTCCTAGGTATTTTATTGGTTTTGAAGTTATAGTGAATGGAATTGTTTTCTTTGTTTCTTTCATTGTGGATTCGTTGTTGGCATAAAGAAAAGCCACTGATTTCTTTAGGTTGATTTTGTAACCTGCGACTTTGCTGAATTTGTCAATCAGCTCCAGAAGTCTTTTGGTTGAGTTCTTTGGGTCTTCCAGATAAAGGATCATGTCATCTGTGAATAAGGATAATTTTAATTCCTCTCTTCCTATGTGAATTCCTTTGATTTCCTTCTCTTGTCTTATTGCTACAGCAAGAGTCTCAAGAACTATATTGAAAAGGAGTGGTGATAGTGGGCATCCTTGTCTTGTTCCTGACTTTAGCAGAAATTTTTGCAGTTTTTCCCCATTCAATATAATGTTGGCTTTGGGCTTGCAGTATAGCTTTACTGAATTGTGAAGGGCCTTGCTAAGTAGCTGAGGCTGTCTGTGAACCGCGATCCTCTGGTCTTTGCCTGCCAAATGCTGGGATTACAAGCATGTGCCACCACACCAGGCTTTTTTTCTTTCTTTTATGACACAACCTTTTCTAAGATTCCAGTCCAGTTGCCTTGTAGAATGAACCACAGTATGAGGATGACTGGTTGTTATCATGTTATATTCATATTACACATTTTGCGTGAGAATTCTGCATAGATTCCAATGTGTCACATCAGGAGATACATAGTATTTTGTGTCCTATTATTAATGAAGCTAAATTTTATTTCTCTGCTATAAAGATACCTTTTTCTCTTTGCCATTAATTAGTCATGGAGGGATGATACTATGTGACTGTGTAAAATATTTTGTTCTGAACATTTTACCCAGTATCATCTATTAATGATCCTTGCCTGAATCAATTATCCTATTGTTTTGTACAAGATACTTATTTTTATGAATTTGTCATTTCTAGTATATTTATTAGCTGGAATATATCTATAAAGAAGCAATTTCCTTTCTTAGTTCCCACCTCCCCACACACAGTGTTATGATTAATCAATTACTGTCATCATTTTTTATGGTTCTAATTGTCCTAAATTTGACCAATAGGATCCACTTTGGGAAGATTATTGTATTTTTTGTGGTACTGGGGGGTAGAACCCAGGGGCTTTCTACCTCTGGGATACACTCCCAGACCTATTTTATATTTTATTTTGAAACAGGGTCTCACTAAGTTGCTGAGAACCTCACTAAGTAGCTAAGGCTGGTTTCGAACCTATGCGATCCTCCTGTCTCAGCCTCCCAAGCATAGGGATTACAAGTGTGCGCCACCATGCCCAGATTATTGTAATATTTTAGTACATCCATTGTAGCCTTTGAGCACTTCCTTGCTTTTATTACTTTTCCTGAAGGGAAAGTCTTGGAGGAAGGATGATGAGTTTAGTTTTGAACAATATGCATTTGAACTTGGCATACCTCTCCTTTTTCTAATGGCTAGTAGGCAGTTATGTAAACACACACACACACACACACACACACACACACACACTTACATACATCTATATACATCTTTAGCTTCATTTTCAATGTGTTTGAATGATGATCTTTTTCTCAAAAGCTAGGTAGCCCTTCTCACACGTGCTGCAGTTATGGAAGGGGAAAGATAAATTGTTGGAGTACTGGATATCTCTGCCACAGGGAGTAATTGGCTTGCCAATTAGTAGTCTTCAAGAAGGATGTGAGCAAGATGAACCATTGGGAGGGAGAAGAAATGGTTAGAGCATCTACTTAGACTTATTTTTATCTGACTTTCACATTTGTATTACATGCAGGCTTTATAATATACAGAGTGAGTATAGTAATGCCTATACATCACCTGCAAATAAATAGCACAGGAATCCATGAACAATTTTTAAAATGATAACTAACATCAACAAAAGTATTTTCAGAACCCTGGTATAATTGTGCTAAAACCTTTGGGTCAAAAGGAGTCATCTGGGAGGTTTTCATGGACTATGAAAAACTAGAATGTTCTAGAATGGAAGCATAGGAAAGCTAAAATGCTTTAGAATAGCACAGGAATGTGCTAGAATGAAAGCACAGGAAAACCTCAAGTGAGAAAAGGACTGTAGTAGACACCAAAAAGGGAGACTGAGGGAAAACTAGCTGAGAAGCAAGAGAAAAACCTGAGAGAGTGTTATCATGGAAGCATGCAGAATGGTGGACATGCCGGCAATTTTATATTCCAAAGAGAGGTAAAGGGAGAGACACCAGACATGCATCCACTGGCTGCAGTGGCCTGGAGGATGAATGTCAGGAAGTGTGCAGAAAATAGAGACAGCTTAAGAAGGGTGGCTATGAGGGGAAGAAGAGAAATCCAACAGATCTTGGAAGAGTGCATAGAACCAGCTAACATGACAGTCACTTGAGCTGCTGTGACAAATACAACCTAGCTGTGAAGTGGGGGTGATAGTGGAATATGGTGTGGGCTTTTGATAAACCTGTGAAGTAGTCTAAAGCCTAGAGAGAAAGGGGCTGCAGAAGTCTGCCTTGATGTGGTTAAAGGCAGGGAGCAGCCCAACTATATATTTGGGCTGTCAAAACACTATATGTGTGTGTGTGTGTGTGTGTGTGTGTGTGTGTGTGTGTGTGTTTTGACAGGTCCATGCCATGCATAGAACATGTGCTCAATCTGCATTTGTTGAATAGCAATAACCTTCACCTGTTCAACCTGAGATGCTCCAGTGCTACCCCTTACATGGCCCGAACTGTGCTGAGGTATACCTGTGATAGCCTCTGTTCTGCCATTAGCACCACCTGTCTTTCATTTGGAGTCATCTCCTCTCCTATTGGAGTGTCACTTAATTCCGGGTTACACAGACCTGTTCTATGCCCCACCTGGTTCTCTCCATGATTTCTCATTTGAGCAGAGCTACCACTTTGGACTCTTCTTGTACTTGGATTCCAGCAGCTCTTGGGATCTTTGTTCTCTGCTAAGGGGTACTAGGAAAATAGCCTGTGCTAAAAGGCAAGCTTGTAATGTGCTTTTAGGAAATGCACTGTAGCCCCAACCTCAGGGGAGAAATCATGGGAAAAGCATGGGTGTGCTGTCAGGGAGGCTTCTGTGTTCTGCTGGGCTCTTCTGCTTCCTACATGGAAAACATGAGGTAAGGACTCAAGACTGTCAGGCCCAGTTTCCTCACCCTTAAAATGGAGAAGATGATGTTCACCTCTAACTTGACCATCATTATGAAAATTAAACAATGTTATCCTGAAAAAGTTCTCAGTATGTGACAGTAAGTTTTTTATGAATTCATTAATTCATTCACTAAATATGCATTCAGCATGTCTTTTCGAGTCAGACATCAACCAGACACTGGGGATATGGTAGAGGAAAAGGGTAAAAAACAAGTCCTTGCCCCCATGGAGTTTACATTTCAGTGAAGAAGGGGGAAATTAGGCATATAAATGTACAATATAATGTCAGATGCTGCTAAATTCTATGGACCAAAATAAAGAAAGGTAGAGCCTAGGGTATGGATGAGAGGGTGAACTGAGATAGCTTCTAGGAAGATCTCCCTGAGCAGGTCACGTGAGTAGAGACCCAAATAAAGTGAAGGGCCTTATGGTACACGACAGTGGGACCAGAGCATTCAAGGCAGAGGGGACAGCAAACGTGAAGGACTTCATGCAGGAGCATGCTAGGAGATTACTGTGAATATGTGTGTTTGTGAGGGGACAGCAAGTAAAAAACATGAGATTAGAGAAATGTAGGCAGGAGGAAGATAACTTGAATTTTATAGGTCACTGGAAAGATTTTTTGTTTTGATTTTATACTAAAGACGTTAGGTATCATTGGAAACTGAGAAAAGAAAGACAATATGATTTTAAAAAATGACCCCTCTGGTTGCCATGTGAAGAATGGATTGTAGGCTAAGCAGGAATGTAACTGGGAGACCAATTAGGACACTCTCCCAGGAATCCAGGTAGGAGATGCTGGTAGCTTGGACAGAAATGGTACAAATGGCCTAGAAGTGGTCAGATTTGGGAAATGTTTCTATTTAGAAGCTGGTGTATCTGCTGATGAGTTGTCAGAGGAAAGAAAAGAAATGGAAACAAGGCTGATGTCGAGGCTTTAGGCCTGAGTGACAAAACAAATGGTAGTGCTTAGTTTGAATATGTCCCTCAAAGTCTATGTGTTGGAAACAATCCTCAACACAACAGGGTTGAGAGGTGGGGCTTAATGAGAGGTTATTAGGTCATAAGGGCTGTGCCTCATGAATGGATTAAAGCCATTGTCATAGGAGTTAGTCATCATGAGAGTGCATTCCTGGTAAGAGATAGAGTTCAGCACCCGCTCCTCCCCTCTCTCTCTCTCCTGGATACTTTCTCAACCTCTACTTTCCACCATGGGTTGACTTAACAAGAAGGCCTTGTCAGATGTAGGCTCCTTGACTTTGGACTTTCCAGTCTCCAAAACCTTGAGCTAAATAAATTTCTTTTCTTCATAAATTATCTAGTTTGCAGCATTCTGTTATAGCAATATAAAACAGACTAAGAGAGTAGTATCATATTTTTTGGACTGGACATATTATATATTATCACTGGCAGCAACATTTTGACATTCAGCACTGTTTAATGAGTGTCTGGGATAGTCATGAGAGGATAAGTGTTCCAAAACCATGACCAGGCTTAATAGAAAAGCCAGAATTGCCAAGTAAGTTTTCTTTGCCATGGGCACAGGAGCAGGGCTAGGTGGCTTATATTGTAAATCATTATGAAGGTGGCATAGACCAATGGTTCTCAAAATGTGATCCTGGTACTACAGCATCAGCATCATATGGGAACTTGATAGAAATGCAGATTCTTAGGCCCCACTCAAGACCTATTGTATCAAAAACTCTGGAAGTGGACCCAGCACTGTTTTAACAAGCCTTCGAGGTGATTCCAATGCATAGTCAGGTGTAGGAACCATGGGCCTAAGGTAGAAATTTTTATAGTGATGGGCATATGAAGAAGACTTCAATGCTCCAGAGTGGTCCATCATGCTTGTGACTCTCCAAAAGGTCTCTGTGGGAAGATATCTCTGCTTTGGAAGGGAAAAGTAAGGGAAGAAAAGCATTTAGGAATCCAGAAAAGGTGTCCTCTATGATGTTGGAACTCTTTGAAATAGGTCCAAAAGCTGAGTGAAGAATCAGCTCCAGTACAATTAGAATACTTCACTAGGTCATCATGGTTTGCTGAAGTCTTGCTGTGTGTGTGTGTGTGTGTGTGTGTGTGTGTGTGTGTGTGTGTTTTAGTTTCTTTGTTTGCTCTTAGTTTAAGATTTTGCTGTTAGACTTAATAACTTTCACAGCAATTTGCCTGGTTAAAAAACTGACCTTGTAGACAGGTGTGGTGGCACACACTTGTAATCCCAGCATTTGGGAGACTGAGACACTAGGATCTGAGGATCTCAGTTCAAGGACAGCCTCAGCTACTTAGTGAGGCCCTCTGCAACTCAGTGAGACCCGGTTTCAAAATAAAGAAGAAAAAAAGAAGGGCAGGGGGTATAGCTCAGAGGTTGAATGCCCCTGGTTTCCACCCCCAGATCCCCCGAAAAAATGATCTTGTCTATAAATGAGGGTCAAATGATAGCCAGTGATGCCCAAGCTAGGATGTTGAGTCATTTACTGTGGCTGTGGGATCCAGAGGATATAAGAGGAAAGATGGGATTTAAGTTGGGGATCTCTCCTCTACCCCACAAGCTATTCGAAAAAAAATTGCCCTCCAACCTTCTAGGTATTGGGTTAGTTTATTTTGTAAGGAATCCTCTTCTCCCTTTCAACAAAAGCCAATGAAAAGGGCTCACTTTAAAAGAAGGCCTGAAAGGTGGGACTTAAGATGGGCCAGGCCATGTTTCTGATGCAGCCTGCTTCTCCTCAGTTCACTGGCAATTGCCAGGAGCAGTCTTCTCGACTGGGGCACAGCTTAGCTTCTTTCATTGGTCAGCTGCAGACGTTCCAGTTGGTTGATACATTAGTTCCAGTTCTTCAGAGAATTCCTGAATTCTTGCTCACACCTGGGACTCCAGGTGCTAAGAAATGACCGGGGAAACCTGAGATGTGCATTATCTTTCAAATGGGAATGAGGTCAAAGAAAACTGCCTTCCAACCCAAAATTTCTGATGCACATTGCTGCAGGAAGGGTTACCCTGTGTGCTCTGACCAGGGTCTCTGCAACTGACTCCGTGGCCTTGAAATGCCCTTGCCTCTCCAGATGGCTCTCTCCCTCCTCTACTCTTGTGGTGTCCCACATGTCACTGGCACTGCTATCTTCATGGGAATTTTCCACTTCTCAGCTCACCTGACTTCCCCGCAGCCCTTGGCACCAATGGCTACCATCTATCCTGAAATTTCCCCTTGGCATCTGTGACCTCTAATTTACCCTTTCTCTCAATGGCTGCTCCTTCCTCTGTGACCATATAATAAAGGTTCTTTCTTGGGGTTCTGTCATTGGCCCTCTTTCCTCCTCTGTTCCCAGGGTTTTGACCACAATCTTCCTAAGTTCTCATGTGTCTAAGCCTTCATCTTCCAGCCCCAGGATCCATCCCCTGAGTATCAGGCCCTATATTTACCTGGAGCCCCAAAGCCTCCTCAAATGAAGACTGTTAAAAATATGGTCATCCACTGCATCCATAAATCTGTTTCTGCCTTTATCCCTAATAACAATGAGCTACTCCACCATCCCTCCAGTTCCTCAAGTCTCACCCTTGCATTGTCCTCTCTTCCTCTTCCTCCCTCTCCTTCCTAAATCTTTCACTCACCCAATATGTTGTGTCCACCTACAAAATGTCTCCTAGGTCCATGTACATCTCTCTGACTCCACCTTCCCCAGGGCAGAATCATACAGCATCTCCATTTGCTTTTCACATTCTTAGCCAAAGATATTCTGAAGTTCATGTTTGCCTCCAGATCTGAAGCCAATTCATGGAGCTCCTTGTCTGTTTCGCGTAACTCTATTTACTTCCAGCCTCAGCTTAGATGGCAACTTCTCTGGGAAGCCTTTCCTAGTTTCTCCCCTCACAGACCATACTGGAGGTCATGCCCTAATCTGGGCTCTCACTTTCTGTTAGTGCCTCTTTTTTATATACGTTCCATTTTATTCACCATCATAGTCCTTACACTCAGTAGAGTGTCTGACACATAGAGATGTGAAATGAACAAGTCAAAAGTGCTCTTTCCCAGCACTTCTTTAAATTAAGTCAGGGACTAGTCTGGGGCTGAGAGTGAGGCAAGTTCATAGAGACCCTTGGTGCAGGGCCAGCAGCAGTCCCCTCTCTCTGTGGGCTTTCTCTCCATGTTGTCTGCACTCCTCACAGGGGGACCCAGGCACCTGCAAGCTCCCTTTGTCTAGGCAGATGACTCTTGCAAGTTTGTGGACAATAAATTATCCTACTTACCTAGCAGATTGTAAACACACATACAATGGCACCTGTTTTCAAACTTTTTTCTGTGGAAATGAGGACCTCCTTTCTTTTATTTCCTTAGCCAGCAAGGAGGTCACACACCCAAATATGTTATTTGTCATACTAGTTTATAATTGTTTCTTGTAATCACTCTTCAGGTGTCAGGACCAGATTAACCAGATTTTACTCATCTCTTGGGCCGAAGCTGGTGACACAGAGCCTGGCACAGACTACAAGAGCTCACTGCATACATATATCAAGTATACTCTGTATTGCTATTGGATGTAAGCCATGGGTGGCAGTGGTGATGTTCTGCCGCACCCATTTCTGATTCCAGGGGCCCTGGCCTGCATTCTCTTGGTGCTATGCATAGGAGAGATGCCAGGAGCTCCTCTCAGGGGATGCTGGTGTTACTAAGTAGGTAATAGTAGTCCATGATGCAATATTCCTGGGTCAAAGTTTGATGCTAGGGCCTCCCTGTAACATCCAGCAAGGAGGAAGTGATGTGAGAGGAGATGAGAGCGATGCTGCTGGCTCGGGTCCAGAGCTTTAAGAGTTTGTGCTTCGGGGAGTCTATCTGGGTGTTGCTGCCTCTGTGAATTTCACAAACCTGCATGAACTATTGGGAAAGAAACTCAAAGCCTGGGCCTCCTGCCTGCTCTATAGTATTGGGGCAGATGTAAAATTGGGCCCAAGGGATTGCGCTTTTCTTTTGCCAGAAGGTAACTGAATAAGGGATGTGACTGCAGGAAGGAAGGAAACTGCCCTCAAAGATGTCCCCACCCACTGAGCCACAATTCCTTTGCTTATGGATGCAGCCCAAACAAATGAGCTGTCTTAGGTTGGGTTTCCCAGGAAGCACAATTTAAGTCAGAGACTGGCACACAAGAGGTTTATTGGGAGTATCCACAGGAGCTACATGTATTAGGGAGGGCAGTAGTATGGGACTACTACCGGGAAGAAGTGCAACTGCGATGTTGTTGCAGCAAATGCCTTGGCTAATTCCTCAGACGGCTTCAGAGCCAGGATGGCCTTGCAGAATTATCCTGAACAAACAAAGGGAGTTGGGCCATGGCGCTGCCCTCCACCCCAGAAGGGAATGTAACCTTGGGCAGAAAAGCTCCTGTCAGCTGAGAGCAGATCACAGGGAAGGACTCAACTGCTGACAGTCCTGGCAGCTGGCAGAAGAACCCGGAGAGGACAGCTGGACACCAAAGCCTCCACTGTAGGAGGCTACGAGTGTGCATGAATACCTCTGAGAAAAAGTGACACCCATTTCAATGATGTCAAGGTGTCACTGACTATTAGCAAAGCCTTTTTTAAAAAAAAAAATTTTACTGGTGCATTGTAGTCATACATCTTAATGGGATAAAGACTTGTGTAGACATACATGCACACAATCACCCAATTAGTCTTACCTGATCCCCAACCACTTCCCTCCCCATCCCTCCTCCCATGCTTGGCTTAATGATTGACTTTGATATGTTTGTTTAAGTATACCATGTGCTTTAGAGAGTTTCCTTCTTCTCCCCTTCCATTCCCTCAGTTAGGTCACCTTATTTGCTTCTCTATAGGATCTCCTTCATCTGGAGTTCCTCCTGTTACCCATATCTCCCTAGCTTTCGCATATTAGGGAAAGCATCCAATTTCTTCTTTTTCTGTGACTGACTAATCTCACTTAACACAGCAAAGCCAAGCCTTTTTGGGTAAGGTTTGAATAAGGGTTGTGAAAGTGAATTTGGGGTTGAGATGAGCAGGACCAAGCTCAGGGAAGAGGAGAAGGGGATGTGCAGAGGGGCAAGGAAGGGGAATCTGGATTGACTCTGCTGCATGGGGTTTTCCTGTCCTAGAGTTCTGACAGCAGTACCTGAGTTGCGTACCTGAGTGCAGTTTGACCCGCAGAGGCCTCCGGCAGAAGATGATCTCTGTGGAATAGCATTCGAATGTGGCAAAAGAGAACTGGCAATGCTGCCCTCATCTGGGGGCTTCAGTCTTCAGGGAGAAAAGGGCAAAACACTGATAAAAATGAGCTCTTGGTTAATTTGAAATACATATTAAATTTGGGCTTTTTTTTACAGATCTTGGGATGGATCCCAGGGACATTCGACCTCTGAGCTACACCCTCTGCCCTATTCTTAATTCTTTATTTTGAAACAGGGTCTCACTAAGTTGCGGGGGTCCTCACTAAATAGCTGAGGTTGTCCACGAACTGAGATCCTCCAGTCTCAGCCTCCTGAATACTGGGATTACAAACGTGCACCACCACACCTGGCTACATATTAAATTCTTATCAGAATCAGAAAAGCTGGAAGGGGGAAGTTCTTCCAATTCATCTTCCACATGAGGAAACCAACTTAGGTGTACCAGTATTGGGAAGAGGCATCAAAATGTATTAGGGTGCTGGTATTGGAAAATTGCTTTGATAATTTCCAAAGTGTAAAATACAGTCAGAGCTTAGGTGCTGTGCAAGCACTCAGGCAGGGAGGGGGCTACAGCAATTACAATGCAGAGTTCCTCTCTGTTTTTGTCCTTCATTTTAATCATTAACCTTTAGTAAAAGTCTCAGAGTCAACTGAAGCCATTGGCCCTAAAATTACAATAGAGGCAACCAGTGCCTCTGTTTACCTCCTCTCCTCTCCTCTGGGATCCTGCTTGGGCATAGGAAAAGTAAACTTTGAATGTGGCTTCAAAGCACCCTAGTTGATGAGCAACCAATACTGCCCAGTACAATAGAGCTGAGGGCCAGGTAGATTCATGACCCTTGCACTTAGTAAGTGCACTGTCCGGAGACAAAGAGGCACCACCTGGCTAATGAATAAGTAACTAGCCCATTGCCTTGGTAACACTGATGAGAAAGATACCAATACAAAATCTATTTAAGGGTTGGGGTCCCCAAAAGGGGCCGGAGTTCCATTTCCGGGCTCCCCAGCTTGCGGGTCAGCATGCTGCTTTTTCTCTTCTCTATTTCCTACTGATCTATTTCCTACTAATTTTGTAATAAAGATTTGTTAAAGCTGCACTGAGCTGCCAGTTAATTTTTCTATTCAACCAACCTTAGTTGAATAAGAAAAAGAACCCCACCATTTCAAACCGTAACATAGGGGTACCCAAGGTCACCCAGATCCTTAGCATGGAAGTAAAAAATAGGCTCAAAGTCCTTGAGCCCCCTGGTTTGGGGCACATTTATAACACTCAGCTCCTACAAATCTACACGAGGTTGCCCAAACTTAGGCAGATTCCAAATTTTCTAAAGCAGTTTTGGTAAGGTTTCCCTCTTGGTGTGAGATCCTGTTCTTCATGGGGGCCCGTCACCACTGCAGGCTGGCACCAGCGCCAGCAGAAGGTCTGCCAGCCACAGAGACCTTGGAGATATTTGCATTTAGGTGAAAGGGGCTGATGGTCTTGGACTCACAGCTGAAGGTTTTCTGGGGTGGAAATTAAAGTGGCAGCAGGAAGCAGAATGCGACCTAATTAGCAGTTTGGTCTCCGAGGCTGACCTCCTTTCGGGAGAGCTGGCACTCGCAGGAGCATAAAGCAGCTGTCGCTTCTTCCCTGGCTGGCCAGGTGGGCTCAGAGCAGCTCCAGTCCAACCATCACCCCATGCCAGATGCCCTCCTGGAAACATGTCTCGCTTTTCCCCCTGGAGCTTTCCTCTAGAGCTTTGAGCAGGGTTGTAAAAACAAGTAGTATTCTCAGCATGAAATCCCTTAAAAAAAAAGGAGGGAAGAGAGAAGACAAAACCTTTCATATCTAGGGGGAAGGGGGATGCTTAAGAGGAGCAGAGGGTGGCACTGTGGACAGTTGATAGGTTCACCAGGTTCACCGATGTCTGGCACCTGTTGTCGTCTGCTGTGACCACACGTGCAGACGACCCTGGGAGCTCCAGCTAAACAGGCTGAGAAGTGTAATTAATCTATTGTTTAGCATTATTGGAGCTCACTGCTGCGCGGATTCTTCCTGGCATTTCTCCCAGCCCAATAAGGGAGGTGCGTCAGCCTGATGGTGGTGGTGGTGGCAGCAGCTTGGGGAGCAAGGGGGAGGGGTTAGAAGGATTGAAACATCAGGTCCAGGGAAGGGCAGCTGCTTATTAAGGGAGGCTCACTCATAGGGGTGAGGGGAGTATAGTGCCCAGCTCTCCTCCCCACTGGGAAATAATGTCTATCTGTTTGGCTCCTGCTAAGAAAGCCTGTTTTCTGCCTCGCTCCGCCTTGGTCCTCAGAGGCCAGCTGAACTATGAGCAGAGTGTGGTAGATTTGCCCAGAGGCCAGGGTCTGGTCACTGCATTCTATTGGGCTACATCCTGCTGCCTCACTTCCCATCTGGTGTGGGGCTGGTGGCTTTAGTCTCATACCTCATGTAAGTCATCTAGCATCAGCTTAGGTGGGGATCTTAGCGATCTCCCTGGGAATAAGAACCAACAATTACATGGTTCTTGTTAAGTGGCAGGCACTTTTCTCAGCACTGGACATATATTTTCTCATTGAAACTTCACAACCACCTTATAGGATGGGTGTTGTCAGGGGTGTAGGAGGCACAGAGAGGCTAAGCAAATTATTCAAAGCAGCACAACTAACAAGAGGGAAAAGTGGAATTCTAACCCTGAGTCGGGCTCCAAAGACCGTGCGCTCAACTATTCCACAACCTTTTCCATAGACGTCAACTCACACACCCAGCCCTTCTGTAGTAAGAAGAAAGTTCCTTAGTATCGCAATCCTGCATCCACTTGGCAGGGGACATTTCAGTTTCTGCTAGTCAAATTCAGATTATCAGGTGGAGAGATGGTGTGGTTTGGATTTGGTTGGGCTCCTTCAAATTTTATGTTAAATTCTGGCCTCCAATATAACAGTGGAAAGGTGGTAAGAATTTAAGAAGTGTTTGGGTCAAGAGGGCTCCTCCCTCATGAATAGGTAAGTGGTGTTCCTGCTGAACTGGGTTAGTTCTACATAGAATGGGTTGTTATATAAACAAACTTGCCTTTGTTAATTTTCTTTTGCTTTCTCTCTTGCCATGCAACACCTTCTGTTTCTCTACCATGAGTAGAAGCAAGGGTGAGATCCTCAGGAGAGGTCAGCATCATGCTCTTAGACTTTTCAGCTTCTAAACTGTTAAAGGTACAGAAAATGGACTAAGACAGAGGTCCTTTCGAGCTCTTTTTAACAAGCACTTGACATTACCTTGGTAATGTTTGGGATATCTGGGAGATAGGGGGTTGCTTCAGCTCTGTGGTTATTAAACATAAGTATGAGGGCATTTAAAGACACCTTTGAGGATATTTACATTTCTGATTTCTAGAACACTTTGGCTCCCCCGCTTTATTTGTTTGTTTATTTATTTATTCATTTATTTATTTATTTATTTATTTATTTATTTATTTATTTTGGTACTGAGGATAAGAATCAGGGGCATTGTTCCTCCAAACTGTACTCCCAGCATTTTTTATTTTTTATTTTTTATTTCAGAACAGAGTCTTGCTAGGTGCTAAGAGTCTTCCTAAATTGCTAAGGCTGGCCTCAAACTTGTAATCTTCCTGTCTTAGCCTTCCAAGTACTGGGATTACAAGCATGTGCCACCACAACCAGAAACTCCCCCAATTTCTGGTTGGGTTTTATCGCTGCCTCTCTGTAGTATGTGTGATAGAACTCTGCCACGTGCCTGCCTCTTTCCTCTATCTGGTGCCTGTGGCCAAAAGAGCCAGAATGGCCCCTGCAGCGGCAGCCTCGCAGGGTTCACTGATTCTCAGAGCAGAGAACTGCAAGCTGAAGGACTGGCTAAGGATCACGAAGCAGCCTCAGTGATTGTCGTTACTTAATTGGATGGTTACTGGATTCCCAGGGCTGAAGCTTGCTGGCTCCTCACTTAAAAGCACACAGAAGCCCTGCTTGAGACAGTGTGGGAGGCTTTTTGCTTCACTGGACCGATGATGACTTGACAGTACATTCCTTTCTCTCACAATTCCTGGGAACACATTCCTGGAACTTGTATCACCCAGCTGGGTACAATGGCACACCCCTGCAATTCCAGTTTTGGGGAATCTGAGATAGGAGGATGATAGGTTTGAGGCCATCCTCAGCAACACAGATGGCAAAAGCAAGTGTCATTGTTCAGACTCATAAGGTATCTTTGGTTCTCTGACCACACAGAGTTCTGTTTTAATAGCTCCTAAGCAAGTGCCACTCTAAATGAAAAATTGTCCATTTACAACTTGCTTGAACTATAGCTTTAGCTGTTGCAGGCCCAGAAAGACACAGTACATTCCTGAAGGTGGCTTTCCACCTTATCTGAGCTAGGTTAGCCACCAGCAGCCATCAGGAGGAAGGACAGATATTTCAGGTCTCCTGAGGCCTAATTTGTTGATCCTTCTCTCCTAGGCCATTGCAACACCATCAAAGCACCCAGGAGGCAAAATTTAAGGATGCCCGTACTTCTGGGCTCCTGAGACTACAAAATCATCCCTGGAGAGTGAATGCCTCCTTAACTATTGAGCTAGCCTCTGTGTAGTTGCTGTCTCTCAAGCAGCGAGGGAGGAGTTTGCAGATTGTTGGCCTGGCTATCAAACATTCTCTTTGGATGAACTGAGATTACATTCTTTCCAAGTCAGAATATTTTCAGTTGCTCTTGTTTGCACCATTCTAGAATTCTTATGTATTTCCTGGGACCAGGACCTGAGAGTGGGAAGGAATGAATCTCAGAGCATGTCAACTTTTGTTCTGGATCTTCTTAGTTCCAAGGCTTGTTCTTGGCCAGATCACAGTTGAATAGGCAGTTTGTCCTGTCACAGAGATGCACTCTGGGTTCTCTCAGAGTTCCCTGCCATTTTGTTTCTGGAAACAGTTATTTTAAAGTTTCAGGCCACATACAAATTACTCATGCCTGATCTTATCCATGGGATTCTTTGTATCTGATCATTCATAAAAGGGCGTCAGCAGAACAAATGAACAGCTTCCTGATTCCAGTTTCCTCCATGTGGCTCCTCCTACAGTTTTCTAGAAAAGCATTGGAGTCCAATACCAGATGTTCTGCTTTACAAATAAACACAGACCTCTGGAAGCCTCCACAGGCAACTGAGTCATCCATGTTCCTAGCTGAATTGGGCCTCAGCCATACCAGGCACATAAAACTGTTCTATTTTTAATAGCTTCGCCTGAAGGCAGGCTACAACTAAGGTGGTCCCCATTGCAGAATCCTCCCCCAGCCCTAATACACTGAACCAATGCTGTTACATGATAGCATTATTGTCTCTGGAAAAAATGGTCTATTCTGTATAACTTCCATTGTACTTGTTTGTTTATCTCATCTTGTGGCTATTTTCTGTTGTTTCTTCTTGTTCTGTTCCTCAAAGACACCAAGAGGAGCCAGCCACCAACTACTCAGTAATAATCCTTTATGCGCAGTATCTGAGAGACACGTAAGAAAGCGCAGGGTTAATGCAAGAGTCATATTGCAATTTATTCATGCAGGGACCTCAGGAAGTTTTGTTGTTGCTTTTTTTTCCTCCTAAACATCAACTAAGCATAATGAAGTCAGTTCAGGATGGGCTTCCAGCCCAAATTCACTTGCTTTGGGATTCGTCACTCTGGCTCCTATATTAAATTCACCTTGGGGTCTATGGTAAATTTTATGAAATGTTACTTTCCTCTTTACAGCTAGCATAAACATTTATTATACATCCTGTGATATATGTTTCCAGGAAGTAAGGAAATGCTGTTGTGGAAAGATATGATTCCCAACTGATTTGAAATATAGACGAATAGCATGTTTTAGAAAGGGGCCAGGACTTTAATGGAAAAAAAGTAGTTATCAGATTTTTTTTCTTGTCTTTCTCTGCCTTCTCTTCTGGCACCAGTTAAAGGAACATTTCTCATCCCTTCTCCCCATGCACACAAAAGATGATACCTGATATGAAATGCTGTCAAATCCTGCTTCATTAAAGCCCACAAAAGCTAATGCACAGCTCCCCTCACACTGCCCTAAAATGGGAACAAAGAAGCAGAGTAATGTCAAAATAGAACACAAAGGAAAAGAGTTTGTCCTCTGGGCCTGAAAGATGAAAGCTATCAGGAATCATCTGTGAATGCTGGGCTGGGCCAGTGTTTCTGGGGCTCGTTTCATAGATGATGGGGGATTGCCAGACTGGGAACCTTGTGTAAACACAGCAAAAATACAGCGGAAGCCTCCTGCAAAGGTCCAAAACATGCTCCTCTTATCGCTGTGATGTAGTCACAGGCAACCAGAAGGGCTGTTTGCCTGACGTCCTCCACCTTAGCAGTGACAGCTAAGGAATCAGGGAATGTGGACTTCCCACTTACAGTATGGTAGAATGCTCCTTGAAGAAAAGAAAGCATTCAAATGCATGGGGACATGAATTTAGTTGTGGAATCCTGGCTGGAGGACTCAGGAAACAGACAATGGGAAGGAGTACACTTGGTCCTTAAAGGGAGATATTTGTTTAAAAAAAAAAAGTCAGCTGAGTGCAGTGGCACACACCTGTAATCCCAGTACAGAAGGATTGGGAGGCTGAGATGAAAGCTAGCAGGTTGGAGGCCAGCCTTAACAACTTAGCGAGACCCTGTTTCAAACTAAATAAAATAAGGTCAAGGGGGGAGGTGCAGTTCAGAGATAGGATGCCCCTGGGTATAAACTCTAGTACGAAAAATAACAGAAGAGAAATAACAAGTCCCAGAAACAGCTTGATCACTACTGGTAGCATAAGTAACCATGAGGATCAAGTCACTTAGATTTGTGGCTTATTAACAGGGTTCAGTAAATCATAGATAAGGTATATGTATTCCACCAAGTCAGAGTGTGAGCCCTGGAGAGGCAAGAGGCAAGAGTCAGTGAGCTGGGCGATACCACCAGGAAATGGCAGAACTAGGACTTCCAGTCTAGCACTAGAGGCTGTGATGATGCGATGCTCTCACAATCCCATAATGCCTGCTCACTGAGATCTCTGGCCTCTCCTTCACTGCTCTGTCATCCACAACCAAAGATGTTGCTGGAGTGTTAACTCAAGCTCTGGGAGGAGAGAAATAGTGAGGGCTGGATGGCCACAGTGATCACAATCTCTTTGGTTGGCAAATGTTTCTTGGGTTTTCTGAAAGTAGAGACTGAAACAAATATTTGAGGACAGCAAGTTCGTTTGGGAGAAGACTTCACAGGACACAAGTGAGAGAGAGAGAGTGTGTGTGAAGCAGAGATGGAGAGAAAGTCAATATACTGAAGCATCGTCGGTGCCCAGTTCTGCCAGGACCTTTTAAGAAGCACGGAAGGGATGCCAGCTGTCACCAGAAGCTAGAGGAGGCAAACAGTTCTCCTCTGGATCCTCCAGAGGGAGTACAACCCTACTGACACCTTAATTTCAGATTTCTGGCCTCTAGAAATGCAAGAGAAGAAATTGCTGTTAAGACACCGAGTTTGCGGTAATTTGGTCTGGCAGCTCTAGGGAAGTTATATAATAGATGTTTACTAATGCTTCAGATTTGAAAAGAGAATCATTGCCCTAAAGACAGCAGCATAAAATATTACTTATTTAAAATAATTATTATACAACAATTGCTGTAATGGACAATTGCAAAGTGGCATGGGAGTGAAGAAAAGTTTATGTGATGAGTCATATAATAACTGTGAAGCCATATAATGATTAAAAGAACGGCCTGTGTACAATTTCTGGAATGCTTCTTATTCTGCAAATAGTTGTGCAGCCTCGGTTAGGTTGCTTAACCTTCTGATCCTCAGTTTTCTAATCTGTAATGCAGGGATAGCAATAATAATGATATTTCCTGATAAGAATTTTGGTATTTAAATGACATAATATGTATAAATTAAAATAGAACTAATACCTGGTAGGTACTCAGTAGATATTATTCAAAGGGAACTTCCCTGTAATGAGATATTCTATATCAGAACTTCCCTGCCAGTAAGCTGCAGATGGATTATTGTTAAGTCTGGCTCGATGACTGATAAGGTGAGACACAGGGAAACTGAAAATTTTGAGGATTTTTATGGAGAAGAAAAATCTTATAAAATTGACCCCATGAAGCAGTTTATGAATTCCTGGGATTATCAAAGACCTGTGTACACATGGATGTATTCCCAAATGGTATATCAGAGATGTTGAGAAGTGAATGAAGAGAGACAGATATATAAGAGCAGCACTGATTACGGAGTTGTGCACACATAAAATGGGGTGGAACTGTGTGGCGAAGGCATTGAAAACAGAACTGACATTGAAACCACAACCCACAGAGGGCTGGTCACAACTTTACAAACTGAACACAACCAGGCTGATTGTCTGATAAAATAAACAAGTAAAAATAGCAACATGCATCATAGGATATGAACCAGACTTAGTATTCAAAAAATCTAGGATATAATCCAAAATTACTCAGCGTATGAGGAATCAAGATATAATACCGAGATAACACTGATTCTAGCAGACTAAGATTTTAAAACTGATATTATAAAAATGCTCTAAGAAATAAAGGTACTCTTGAAAAATATGAAGAGACTGAAAGTCTCAATAATAATACCAGAATAGGGTATGTTTGTGATTATATATATACATATATGTGTGTGTGGTATATGTGTAATATATAGTGTATATAGTATATACACACTATATATACAGTTTTTTATTTTTATTTTTTTTGCAGGTCTGGGGATGTAACCCAGGGGCATTCGAATTCTGAGCTATACCCCCTGCCCTAGTTTTTATTCTTTATTTTGAAACAAGGTCTCACTAAGTTGCGGAGGGCCTCACTAAGTAGCTGAGGCTGTCTGTGAACTGCGATCCTCCAGTCTCAGCCTCTCGAATGCTGGGATTACAAGTGTGCACCACCACGCCCGGCTTATATGGAAGTTTTTAAACTAAAAATTATATATTATATATATATATATATATATATAAACAGAAATTTTAAAATTAAAAATTGCAATAGCCAATATTAAAAAATAATACAACCTTACTGAGTAGGTTTAATAATAGAATGTTGGTAACAAATAAAAGTACTAATAGAAATTAACCCATCTGGATAACAGAGAGAATAAGATTAAAAAAAGAAACAAGAAACTCACGAGTTTGTGGTACAATATCAAAAAGCCTCAAAATTGTGTCATCAGAGTCCCAGAAAAAGAGAAGAAAAAATTCTGTTAAAAATATTTTAAGAAATATTGCATAATATCCTTTAGTTTGGAAAATATACAAATTATAGATTCAAGAAGTTAAATAAGATAAACCTAAATAAATGGCCAGACATAGCATAATATCCAAACTGATAAAAACTAAAAGTATAGAATAAATCTCAAAACCACCTCCCCCAAATAGAAAAACAATGCATTGCTTATAGGGAGACAATGATGTAAGTAACTGGATTTCCCTTAAAAAAAAATGTGGAGGCCAGGAGGAAGTGACACAATATTTTTCAAGTGCTGAAAAAAGGAACAGTTAACCCAGAATTCTATATTCAGTAAAAGTACTCTTCAGGAAGGAAAATAGAAAAAAGATATTCTCAGATGAAGAAAAATTTCATTGCCAGAAGACCTGTTCTAAAACTTTTCTAAAATAATTGCTAAAGAAATTTCCTCAAACAGAAAGAAAATGTTACCTAAAGGAAGCTTGGAGCACTGGGGATGAAGGCAAAGAAACAGAAATGGATTGTGGTAAATATTGATTTACCACTTCTAAACAATTTATTTACTGAGTGTGCAATTGTGTGGCGATCTCATGTGTGTACAACCCAATGGTCAGTGTTGATCTTATACATTGATTTTTCTTCATTAGTTTTACAGCATCTTTTTTATAGTATTGGGGATTGAAAACAGGGGGAGTTCTATATATGAGCTACATACCAGCCCTATTTTAATTTTTATTTTGAAACAAGGTCTTGCTAGGTTGATGAGAGTCTTACTACTTGCTGACACTATTCTCGAACCTGCAATCCTCTTGTCTCAGTCTCCCAGTTACTGGGTTTGCAGACATGTTCCACCACACCTGACTTCTCAACATCTTTGATATGCCATTTGAGAATGTATCCCTGTGTGCACAGTTAATAAATTGTGCTTTATTTGGCCAGGTATGGTGGAGAACACCTGTAATCTAAGTACTTGGGAGGCTGAGACAGGAGGATTGCAGGTTCAATGCCAGTCTCAGCAACTTAGCAAGGCCCTCTATAACTTAGTGAGATCCTTTTTCAAAACAAAAATAAAATGGGGCTGGAGGGGGTAGCACAGAGAAGAATGCCCCTGGGTTCAATATCCAATACAAAAAAAATTATGTGCTGTTTATTTCCTGTGTCTGGTGGTGCATCAGCTATTTGGAACACTGACTTACGAGGATTGTTTGGGTCCAAGAGTTTGAGAACAGCCTGGACAGCACAGTGAGACCCCATCACACTCCCAAATAATTGGCTGAGTAAATAAAATACATTATTCTTCTACTCTTGAGGTTTGAGAAAGTTGTTAGACAATTAACAGAAAAAATAAACCATTTTGATGGGATCTTCAATGTTATTATATGTAATATATACAATAATTACACCATAGATGTGTGAGACACTGTATAAATAATAGGTTTCTACATTCCAATTAAAATATTCAAATATTGATTCTAAGTAGACTGGGAAAAGTTAAGTGTGTGTATATATATACCTTGAGCATCCAGCCAAAAATCTATACAGAGATATAATCAACATAATAGATGAATTAAAATATAGTTTAAACTACCCAAATAACCAAAAGAAGACAGACCAGAAAAATATGGGAGTAAAAAAGGGGTAATAATTAGAGGATAGTGAAATGATATAGAACAAAACATATCAATAATTACATAAATAAAATAGTCTAAACACGCTTATTTAAAAAAAAGATTGTCAGGTGGATTTTCTAAAGTGGCCAAACTGTATGCAGTTTACAAGAAACCCACCTGAAATATAATGATAGTTAGGTTAAAAATAAAATGATAAACTGGGCGTGGTGGCACACGCTTGTAATCCCAGCATTTAGGAGGCTGAGACCAGAGGATCCAGTTTCACAGCCAGCCTCAGCTACTTAGTGAGGCTCTCCATAACTTAGTGAGACCTGGTTTCAAAATAAAGAATAAAAAATAGGGCTGGAGGTGTAGCTTCGGAGGAAGAATGCCTCTGGATTCCATCCCCAGTACAGCAATAAATAAATAAATAAATAAATAAATAAATAAATAAATAAAATGATAAAAATAAATGCACTAAAGATATATGTGACAATGCACCAATAAAAAAGAAAGAAAAATGTACTAATCAGAAGAAAGATAAAATGGGCATACTAATATTAGATAGACTTCAAGAGCAGAGAAAATTACTATGGATCAAGAGAGAAATTACATAATGACAAAAGAACCAGTTTTTGAGGAGACATAATGCTAAATGTATATGCATCTAATAATAGAACTGTATATGAAGCAAAAACCAACTAACCAAAAGGAAATATAGACAAATTCACAATTATAATCAAAGTCTCCAGCATTCCTCAATAATCGATATACCTCTGACACAGAAAATAAGCAAGAATATAGAACAGAACTACATCATCAACCAACTGGATCAAAATGACATTTTTCAATAATTTCACTTAAAAGAAGCAGAATACACATTATTTACAAGTAAATATGGAGTATACACCAGTTTAGACCATATCTCACATCACAAATTTTAACAGATTTAAAAGATTTGAAATTATACAAAGTATGTTCTCAGAGCAGAATGGAATTAAATTACAAATCATTGTCAGAAAAAATAAAATGGAAATTCTCAAATCACTTGAAAATTTAGTACGTGCTCCAAAACAATCCATCAGAAAAAAAGAAAATCCCAAGTAAAATTAGAAGATATTTTAAACTGAAGATAAAGTGCAATATTCAAAATCTGTGGGATTTAGATAAAGCAATAATTCAAGAGAACATTTTAATATTAAATATTTGTATTCAAAAAGAATAAAGATCTAAATTGGTAATTTAAACTTGTATCTTAAGAATCTAGAAAAAGAACAAAATAAAGGGAATTCAATCAGACATAAGAAAATAATAAAGATAAGACAAAATCAATAAAAATAGCAGTATAAAACAAGAGAGAAAATTAATAAGATCAAATATGTCCTTTGAAAGAATATAAAATTGATAAACTACTACCAATATTGACAAAGAAGTAGGAATAATATTCAAATTACTAATGTTAGGGGTGAATGAAGGGATACCATTACAAATTCTATTGGCATTTAAAATTAATAAAAGTAGCTGGGCGTGGTGGCACTTGGGAGGCTGAGACAGGAGGATAGTGCAGGTTTGAAGCCAGTCTCAGCTACTTAATGAGGCTCTCAGCAACATAGACCTTGTTTACAAATAAAATACTAAAAAATTAATAAGAGAATACTAATTCTTCACCCATACATAACAACTTCATCCACACATATTTGACAACTCAGATGATATAAACCAATTCCTTGCAAAACACAAATCACTAAAATTCACCTAAGATGAAGCAAATAACTTTATAAACTTTAACTATTAAATAAATAAAAGTCATCACTAAAACCCTCCCAAAAAAGAAATCTCTAGATCTAGAGGGTTTCACTGGAGAATTCTACCAGTTAAGTAAGAAGCAACACTTTTTTGTGTGTGGTACTGGGGATTGAATCCAGAGGCATTTTACCTCTAATGTATATTCCCAGCCCCTTTTTAATATTTTGTTTTGAAACAGGGTCTTACTATGTTGCTGGGAGTCTCCCTGAGTGGCTAAGGCTGGTCTCAAACCTGTGATCCACCTGTCTAAGCTTCCCAAGTACTGGGATTACAAGCCACCATACCTGGCTAGTAACACCAATTTTATACAATCACTTCTAAAATGTAGAAGAGTATGGAACACTTCCAAGGTCATTTTGCAAAACCAGAATCACTCTGATACCAAAGCCAAGGAAAAGCAGTACAGTAGCAAAGCACTACTGATATGGTTCAGATATTCTTTGTCCCCAAAACATTAATGTGGGTAAGTGAGATCCTAAAGGTAGCAGTTTTGTGAAATGGTAAAATCTTCAAAAGGTGAGGCCTAGTGCTAAGTAATTAGGTCATGGAGGCACCACATTTGGAAGGATTAATGCCTGTTTCCTAAGAGTAGATTAGATTTTTTCATGCTGGATCAGTTACTGTGATAGCAGGTTGTTACAAAGGAAAGCAACCCCACATATTGAGACTTCTTTATATGCCTCTTGTCCCCCTTACAATGATCTCACTATAGGATAATGCCATCTACTATGATATGCAACAGCACATGGCCTTCACCAGAAATGGCCAGTGGAGCATGGACTATTTAGCTTTCAAACTGTAAGCCCAAGTAAACTTCTTTGCTTTATAAATTTCCCATCAACAGATGTTTTGTTTTGTTTTGGTTTTTGCTACTTGGAGTTGAACCTGGTGCAGTCTACCTCCAAGTCAAATCCCTAGCCATATTTATTTTTTATTTTGAATAGAGTTTTGGTAAGTGCCAAGAGTCTCACTAAATTGCTGAGGTTGGCCTTGAACCTGTGATCCCCTGTCTCAGCCTCCCAAGTAGTGGGATTACAGGCATGTGATGCCAAGCCTGGCTAAATATTTTGTTATAGCAGTAGGAAACTGACTCAATAGACTTGGACTGTTACATGAAAAAAAGACACACACATCTTCAAAGAGTATTCTAAAAACAAATATAGTAATAAAAAAGGAATATACTGAAACCAAGTGGGTTTTAACCTGGGAATGAATGCCCAGTTTTATATTCATATTAGTCAATTTAACCAACCACATTAACAATGTAAAGAAATAAATCATACCAATTGATGTAGAAAGGTATTGAGCAAAATTTAAAAGTCTAGTCATGATTGGAAATAGAAGGAAACTTTCTTAACCTGATAAAGGACATTTATATAAAACCTACAGATAATATATTTACTAGTGCATGACTGAATGCTTTCCTGTAAGATTGAGAAATATGCAAGGAAGTCCACCCTTGCTGTTCCTATATATCAACAAGGTAGGCAGGCAGGTATCTTAGCCAGTTCAATAAAGCATGTCGTATAGATTAGAAAGAAAGAAATAAAATGGCCCCTATCTGCAGGGGATATGATGGTTTATATAGGAAACCTGAAAAAAATCAAAACTCCTAAAGAAATGTGTGACTTTAGGAGGGTTGAAAGGTAAATGGATGAAACAAAAATCCAATCATAGTTCTATGTATTAGCAATAAATACTTGGAAACTTAAATGTAAATAATATCATTTCAAATAGCTTATAACAAAAATGAAACACTTAAATGTACATCATATAAAACCTGTACACTAGCCAGGCATGGTGGCGCACGCTTGTAATCCCCGCGCTTGGGAGGCGGAGACAGGAGGGTCGCGCAGGTTCGAAGCCAGCCATGCTGGCTTAAGAGACCCTGTTTCCAAATGAAAAGCATAAAAATATGTCTGGGAGTGTAGCCCAAAGGTAGAAGGGCGAAGGGCTTCCAGGAACCCCAGTACCACCAAAATAAATAAATAAAAAATAAAAATAAAACCTGTACACTAATGTTTAGAGAAGCCCTACCATAATCTCCAAAGACTGGAAACAACACAAATGTCGTTCAAAGGGTGAATGGATAAATTTTGTCACATCCAAACATGGAATATTATTCAGCAACAAAAAGGAATTTATTATTGTTATATAATTTGTACAATTTCCAAAGGCTTAGTGAAAAAAATCCAGCCTCAAACGAACATACTACATGATCCCATTTTATATGACATTCTCTAAAAAAAACAAAATTACAGTGATAGAGAACAGATCGATGGTTGCCAGGGGACAGAAGTGGCAGTGAGAAGTGGTTTCAAAGGGATTTCATGAAGGAGTTTTTTGGGGTAATAAAAATGTTCTGTATGCAGATCTTGGTGGCAGTTACACTAATGAAAACATGTGTTAAAGTCATAGAAATTCATGTTTGCATAAAAATCAGTTTTACTATATGCTTACTTAAAAATAAATCATAAAATAGAAAAATAAGAAAGAAGATTCTGGGAAGATCTTCAGACCAGAAATCTCTCTCTCTCTCCAACCAGATGACAAATGCACTGGCAGAATCTGTGTGATTTAACTCTTTTGGAACTCTGGACTTTATTGAAGAGCTTCCACTTCCAGAGAAAGGCTTGGACAGTAAATTATGGTTAATTTCAGCTTTTAGCACAGTCTCTACTACCCATCTTCCCTTCAGTCCTGTACTAGACACTGCACATGTTTCTGTTGAACAAACTTCACACAGCTTGCAGGACCCATGGTGGACAAAAAAAAGCTCTTTTTTTTTTTTTTTTTTTTTTTACAAATATTGGGGCTCTGTGCTCAACGCTAATTGCAGTTTCAAATCAGAGAAGTGCAGACAAAGACAGGGCCAGCCATTGTCCCACCTCCCACACAATTGGTAGCCCCACCCCCCCTGGCCGAAATGATTTTCAGGAGATTTTAAATGCTGGCACACTCTTTTTTTTTCCCTTCATTTTTCTTTCTTTCCCCCTTTGAAAGCCAGACATCAAATATTAGGAGATTCAAAAGCAAGTGCATATACAGGAGAGATTAGAAAGTGACTGTGCATGCTCAGGAAAAGGTGCAGGCACAGAAAAGACCTGAGAAGACCTTAAGGTTACACCTGAGGCTGATCCTTGGCATATAAATAGCCTGTAACAATTACAAAAATAAAAAACGAGAAACCATGGGGAAGGGGGATAATCTAATTTCCAGAGTTACCATGTAATATGATTCAAATCTCCAATTTTCAACTAAAGAATTATAATATATACAAAGAAATAGTAAAGTATGATGCTTTTAAAGGAAAATATTTAATCAACAAGCACTCTACTGGAAAAAGACAAAATGGCAGACTATTTGAAAAAACTTTAAAACAAATATTGTAAAGAGGCACCAAGAACTAAAGAA
Source organism: Muscardinus avellanarius (assembly GCF_963383645.1). Taxonomy (NCBI): domain Eukaryota; kingdom Metazoa; phylum Chordata; class Mammalia; order Rodentia; family Gliridae; genus Muscardinus; species Muscardinus avellanarius. Next base: position 32,271,243 of record NC_137792.1, read on the forward strand.
AGATATGGAAAAAGTCAAGAAAATGATGTATGAGTAAAATGTAAATATCAATAAAAATTAGAAAACCTCAAAAGAAACTTTTAAGTTGAAAAGTACAATAACCAAAATTTAATTATTCACCAGAGGGATTTAAAAGTAGATTTCAACAGACAAAAGAATCATTAAACTTGAAGATAGGACAATAGAAATTACAGTGTCTGCATAACTGACAGAAATAAGATTAAAGGGAAGTGACTAGAGACTATGGGATCAGTGAGACACTGTAATGGTTTGGATTTATAATGTTCCCCTATCCCTCACAGAAACAAGGTAACAATGTTGGAAGTAGGGTTTGGTTACTGAGGAGGGGCTCCTGGTGGTGTGGCCTTGAGGATTATATATGGTTCTCTCCTATCCTTGATTTATCCCTTTCTCTGCTTCCCACTGCTATGCCCTGAGTTCCACAGACCCAGTCAGACATAGATTGAACCCTGAAATATCCAAGAACTATTGTGTGATCAGTGGGTTTGGATTACATCAGTAAGAATGTGGACTGAGACAGACACCATCGGGTGGAATAACATATACACCGTGGGATTCCCAGAAGAAGAAAAAGGAAAGATGTAGAGAGACTATTCAAGGAAATAATCACTACAATTTCCCAAATTTGATGAAAGAGATGAACATAAATATGTAAGACCTTAATGAACCTCAAGTAAGATGAACTCAGGCACCCACACCCTGACATATTATAACTAAACTTTTGAAACAAAGAGAGAATATTGAAAGCAACAAGGAAAAGGTGATTAATTACATACAAGTGTTTCCTAATAAGATTATAAACAGATTCCTGATAAACACTTTGGAGAGCAGTAGGCTGAGCCAAGAAGTTCAGGTAAAAAAATCCTGGCAACCAAGAATCCTATATCTAGCAAGTCTGTCCTTCAAAAGTCAAAGAGAAGTTAATGGAGTCCTAAATAAATAAAAGCTGAGGTAGTCCATTACTATTAGACCTGCCCTGAAAGAAATGTTCAAGAGGCTCCTGCAGATTAAAAAACAAACACTAGATAGTAACTTAATGCTCTATGAAGACATAAAGATTACAATTAAAGCAAGTTCAGGGAAGTGAGGCTGTGGGGAGGGAGACTTGAAAAGGAAACACTTCTACTAATGCTATGTACATATATAAAATTATCAATACCAATCTCAATATCATGTACAGGTAAGGGGAGGGAGTAAGGTGGGGTCAGAGGGAGAAACTAACAAAGTGCTATGTGCATGTATGCCCCTATCACTCTGAACTCGATAATGATGTGTGATTGTAATGTGCCACTAAACGTGTATTTTTTTAAAATTAGCACTGTAATAGTTTATAACACCACTTTTTATTTATTGTTATATAAGAAATTAATACCTTTTAAAATATGATTCTCAAAACTTATTTTATTCTAACTTATTTGTAAGTCCATACTTTGTTTTCTGCATAATTTAAGATATCAGTGCTTTTAAAAGAATTATTAGCATACAAATTGACCATATAATTTATAAATACCTAATTCTGTAACAGCAACAACCAAGAGGTGTGGGGACAAGGGGACAAACTATTAAAAGTGCATATATATATATATGCAGATTTTTGTATACTATTAAAGATAAAGTGGTATAAATTCAAATTAAATTGTTAAAACTTTAGAATGTAAAGTTTGGCCCATATGGCAACCACAAAGAAAGAACCATAGAATATACACAGAATGAATGTCAATATTTCACTACAAAAAGTAAACAAAACACAAAAGATGGTAGTAATGCAGGAAACAAGGGACAAATAAATTGTAAAGTACATAAAAAACAAATAGCAAAATGACAGAAGTTTCTCTTTATCAGTCATTACTTTAAATGTAAATAAATTAAACATCCTAATCAAAAGACAGAGATTAGCAGAATTAATGTTAAAAGATCCAACCATATATACTTCCTATGATACATTTACTTTAAACCCAATGACACAAATAGATTGAAAGCAAAACGACAAAGGAAAATATTCCATGCAAATTATAATAAAAAGAGAGCAAGGTGGCTATAATAATATCAGAAAAAATAGACTTTAAATAAAAAGGTTACAAGAGACAAATAAGATTGTTATATATCAATAAAACATTTCAAACAGAATATACAATTATAATCATGCACCTAATAAAAACCAATTAAATATGCAGAAGAAATATCAAAATCAAAGATATAGACATACTATAATAATAGTTGAATATACTACAATAATAGCTGTATACTTCAATATGTCTTTTTCAATAATGGATAGAACAACCACACAGATGGTAAGTAAGAAAACAAAGAACTTAAGCAAAACAATAAATCAAGAAGATTTAACAGATGTATACAGAACATACTTTTCAATAATTTCATACATATTCTTCCTAAGTACACATGGAACATTTTCTAGGATAGTCCATATGTTAGGCTACAAATTAAGCTTTAATAGACTTTTAAAAGGTAGGTATACCACAAAGAAGCTTCTTTAAAATGAGGAACAAATAAACTGTAAGTTATATAGACTATATTGCACCAATAGAATAAAGTTAGAAATCAAAAATAAAAGTGAATTATTCACCAATCTGTGGAAATAAAACAATAAATTCAACAACTAATGGCTCAAAGAATAAATCTCAAATGAAATTAGAAAATACTTAAAACAAAAACACAACATACTCAAACTTAGAGTACTTATCAAAAGTAGTGTCCAGAATGAAAGTTATAGATACAAATTCTTACATTAAAAATTGCATATTGACATTGAAATTTTTAGAAAAAAGCTAGGTGTGTCATCAAATGCCTTTAGTCCCAGAACTTTGGAACTGAAGCAGGAGGATCACTTGAGTACAGGTGGCTGGCCAGGCATGGTGGTGCACATCCATAATACCAGTACTTGGGAAGGTGAGACAGGAAGATCGCAGATTAGTGGCCAGCCTCAGCAACTTAGTGAGACTCTGTTTCAAAATAAAAAATCAAATATGGTTAGGGGTATAGCTCATAGATAGAATGCCCCTGGATTTAATCTATAGTACAAAAAAAAAAGGCCAGCCTGGACAACATAGCAAGTCTCTATCTGGAAGGAAGGAAGGAAGGAAGGAAGGAAGGAAGGAAGGAAGGAAGGACAAATCAGAAAAATCTCAACTCAAAAAACTAATTTCACAACTTAGGTACTATAGAAAGAAGAAAAATTAAACCCAAAAGCTAAGAGAAGTAAGAAAATACTAAAGATTACAGAAAAGAAAAAACTCTATTCTTATTCTCCATAATAGACAAACTATAGAGAAAAATCAGCTGGGTGTGGTGGCACATGCCTATAATTCCAGAACTTGGGAGACTGAGACAGGAGGATTGTGGGTTTGGGCCCAGCAGTAGCAACTTAGCAAGACCCTTTTTTAAAATTAAAAATAAAATAGCCAAGAATGTATTTCAGAGGTAGAATGCCTTTGGGTTTAATCTTCAGAACAAACAAGAAAGAAAGATAGGAAGAAAGAAAGAAAGAAAGAAAGAAAGAAAGAAAGAAAGAAAGAAAGAAAGAAAGAAAAGAAAGAAAGAAAGAATTCAATATAATTAAAAAGTAGTTCCTAGAAAAGTTAAAAAAAACAACAATTTGATGGGTCAAGAAAACAAGTGAGAAGACTCAAGTTACTGAAATAAAAAATGAAAGTGACTACACTACTAACAAGTCTTTAGAAATGAAAAAATGTTTATAAAAGGTTTTTAGAAATTGTGTGGCCAAAACTATTGGATAACCTAGATTAAATTAGAAAATTTCTTTAACACCGACTCACCAAGATGAAATCAAGAAGAAATAGAAAAATCTGAATATAACTATAGTTAGTTAGGATATTAAATCAGTAATCAAAAAATCTCGTAACCAAGAAAACCTTGGAGCTGATGGCTTCACTGATGAATTCTATCAAACATTTAAACAATTATTACTAGATAAGCATGGTAGTGCATGCTTATAATTCCAGTACTTGGGAGGCTTAGACAGGAGGATCTGGGTTCGTGGCCAACCTCAGCTACTTAGTGAGATCTTCCACAACTTATTGAGAACTTGTTTCAAAATAAAAAATAAAAAAATAGGGCGGGGGGTTTAGCTCAGAGGTAGAATGCTCCTGAGTTCAATTCCCAGCACCACAGAAAATAAATACTACTAATATCTCACGAAATTTTCTAAAAAATTGAAGAGGGGGGCACTTTATAACATTCGATGAAGCCAATGTTACCCTGATACCACACTTCAAGAAAAGATAACTACAGACCAATATCAATTATAAGCACTTATGCAAAATAGTAGAAAACCAAATCTAGCATCATATTAAAAGGATTATAAACACAACCAAGTAGGGGTTTTTCCTGGAATTCAAGGATAGTTCAATACATGATGATCTATTCTAATAACATACTACATTAAAAAATGAAGAGAGAAAACCACATGATCATACCAATTGATGCCGAAAGAGCACTTGACAAAATTCAATATCCTCCATGATAAAACCATTCAACATATTAGCAATACAAAAAAATCTCAATATAAGAAATCCATCTATAAAAACTTTGAAAAATATTATGCTTAATGGCAAGAGACTGAAATCTTTTCCTTTAAGATAAGAAAAAAAGCAAGGATGCCCACTTTTACCACTTATGTTCAACATAGTATTTGACATTATAGAAAGGGCAACGAATCAAGAAAAATAAAAGTCATCTAAAATGGAAAGAAACTGGGATACCAGAGGGACTTGTATAATAAAACTGCTAAAAATCGTTGAAAATAAATAAAAGAGGATATTAGTAAATGAAACCACGTCCCACATTCATGGATTGGAAGGCAATATTGCTAAAATGTTCATATTATCCAAAGTTATCTACAGGTTCAATGAAATCCCTATCAAGTTCCAATAATTTTTTTTCAGAAATAGAAAAACATAAATTTATATAAAATTTTCAGAGATTCAAATTTTCTAAAATAATCAAAACTTATTTCAAAACTTACTACATAGTTCAAGGTATAACAATGTGGTACTGCTTTAATTACAGACATAGACAAATGAAGTAGAAAAAAGATCTCAGAAATAAACCCTCATATATATATATATATATATATATATATATATATATATATGGTAAAATGCTTTTTGATAAGGATACCTAGACCAGTCAAGGGAGAAAGGATAGTATTTTCAAGAAAGCATGCTGTAAAAACTAGATATCTATTATATTTAGATATAGAATGCCTCCTGAAGAGCTCTTAAATTGATGTTTGGGGTTGACATAGGTAAGTTATAAGGGTTGTAATCCCATCAGTGGTGGTCAGAGCCAGCAGGGTATGGCTAGAGAAGGTGAGTCCCTGGCATTGTGGCCTTGGGGATTATACATGGTCCCTGATCCTCTTGCTTGCTGTCCTGCTTCCAGGCTTCATGATGTGAGGAGCAGGACCCATGTGCTTTCCCTCTCTCCACTTCCTGCTGATGTGACCTGAGATCCAGACACTGGCCTCATATGAAGTGAACCCAGAAATTCTATGAAAACCATGAGCAAACAAATATACCTTCCTCTAAGTTATATGGTCAGATGTTTTAGATTATAGCTGTAAGAATGCTGACTGGGACAATACCCATATCCAAAAAAAATTACATTAGATCCTTACCTAATACTATGCACAAAAGTAAACTCAAAATGCTTCAAAGACCTAAATTAAAGAGCTAAAACTATAAAATTTTTAGAATAAAATATAGGTCTAAAGCTTTACAACATTAACTCTGGACATGATTTTTTAATAAAACACTAAATGCATAGGCAACAACAACACAAAAATTACACAAATTAGACTTCATAAACAGTTTTAAAATGTACATCAAGCAACAATATAGTCTGTAAGCAGCCTACATATTTGAAGAAAATAGTTTCAGTTTGTGTGTGTGTATGTGTGTATACAACAGAAACAAACTGCTAGATTAAAAAATTGGCAAATTACTTGTATAGACATTTCTTCAAAGAAGATATAGAAATTGCCAATAAGCACATGAAAATATGCTGAACATCACTAGCTATTAGAAAATGCAAATAAAACCACAAAGAGATACTACTTCATATTCTATAGGATGGCTACTGTTATAAATGAACAGAAAATAGCAGGTGTTGGTGAGAATGTAGAGAAATTGAAATTTGTACACTGTTGGTAATAGTATAAAATTGTACAGTCACTATAAAAAACCAGCATGGCAGTTCCTCAGTAAATTAAAAAAGATAATTGCCATATGAACCAGAAATGCCAGAAAGCAAGACCTCAAAAATATCCTTCACTCCCATGTTCAAAGCAATATTTTTCATAATAGCTAAAACATGGAAGCAACCCAAGTGTCTATTGACAAATAAATGGATAGAGCAAATGCGATATATTCATACAATAGAATATTACTCAGCTTTAAAAAGGAAGGAAATGCTTCAATATTTTGAAACAGGTGAACCTTGAGACTGTTATACAAATTGAAACAAGTCAGTCATAAAAATACATATGCTATATGATTTTATTTGCAGGAAATACCTAGAGTAATCACAATCATGGGTATAAAAAATAAAAAAAAATATTATTTTTTATTTTTTATAGAATGGTAGCTTCCAGGGGATAGAAGGAGGGGAAAAATGGGGGTTATTGTTTAAAGAAAATAGAATTTCAGTGTAAAACCATGAAAATAGTTACAAAGGTTTTAATGGTGATGGCTGCATAAAATCATAAATGTATTTGAATACTGATGAAATGTACAGTCTAAAATGGTTAAGATAATAATGTTATGTTCTGTGTATGTTACCACAATAAAAATGTTGGAGATAAAAAGAGAACAACACACTAATTATAACCACAATATGGACACCACTTAGCACTTACATCATGGTAGGCAATTTTCTAAGTTCTCTCGTTGTTATTAATTCACATGTGGAAAATATGATCCAGTGATTTTCCCAGTTCAGTATTTCTTTTTTTTAATTGCCACTTTATGTCTTTATTGGGGAGTTATGTCCATTTATATTCAGTGTGATTATTGATGTATGATTTTTATTTTTTCATATTTTGAGTTTTTTATTTTTTATTGGTGCACTGTATTCATACATCATAGTGGGATACAAACTTTTGTAGACATACATGCACACATCGCCCAGTCAGCCCCCACCCGATCCCCACCCCATTTCCTCCCCATCCCTCCTTCCCATGCTTGGCTTAGTGGTTGACATCTAGTATTATAGCAATTTATCCAAAATTAAAAATGATAATCTCACATAACAGTTTCATTTGTCTGATACCAAGCTTTTGATGACTTAAAGATAACATTTCATTATTTCTTTTTGCTTTCTTTCTTACCAGAGAATATTTTTTTCTATTTTTTTAGGTAAAACTATCATATATTTATATATTTATTTTTTAGAAAAAAAATCTATCCTAATATGGAATATGGATTCTAGATACCCAAAACGATCTTGAAAAAGAACAAAGCTAGAAGATATATATTTTCTGATTTCAAACCATATAAAGCTACAATAATTGAAACAGTGTAGTACTATTCTAAAGGCAGATATATAAACCATTGGAGTTAAATACAAGCCTAGAGATAAATTCTTCCCTATATTATCAAGTTATTTTTGACAAGGTTTCCACGAACATTTGGTGGTAGAAATAATAATCTTTTAACTAAATATTGTTGAAAAATAATAATTACATGGAAAAGAATAAAATTGGACCCTTACCTAATCCCATATACAAATATTAACTCAAAATAGATAAAAGACCTAAATATAAGTCTTAAGACTATAAACTTTTAGAAGAAAATCTGGGTCATAAAACCTCACAACATTGAAATTGGCAGTGATTTCTTGGATATGATTTCAATGGCACAGGCAAGAAAAGCGTAAATAAACTCCTTAAAAAATAAAAAAATATTGTATATCCAAAGACAATGTAAACAGAGTTAAAAGTTACTGATAGAATGGGATAAAATATTTTCAAATGCTATATCTGAAGGCATATTAATATTCCAACTAGAAATCCTAAAAATTAGCAACAATAAAAGCAAAGAATACAATTTAGAGATAGGTAAAAGACTAACATAAATAATGAATCTCCACAGATAACCAATCTTAGTTGTCTGTTGGATGGAAAATCTTGTTTCTCTGGTTCTGGTGTGTGTTACCTATTTCTTCTTTGTAGTTAATCTCTTTGAGTATTTTCTCTAGCGCTGGTTTTGAAGACATAAATTCCTTCAGTTTCTGTTTGTCGTGGAAGCTTCTTATTTTTCCATCTAATTTGATAGAAAGTTTTGCTGGGTAGAAAATTTTTGGCTGAAAGTTGTTTTCTTTCAGAGTTTGGAATATGTTACTCCAAGCGCTTTTGGCTCTCATGACTTGGTTTGGGAAGTCTGGAGTGATTCTAATTGGTTTGCCTCTGAATGTCACTTTGTCCTTTGTTTTCGTTGCCTTTAAGATTCTCTGCTAGGCTTCCACATTGGTCATTTTGACAATTATGTGGCGTGGGGATCCTCTTCTCCAATCCTGTCTAAAGGGAGTTCTATAAGTTTCCTGGATCTGTGTATCAACCTCTTGCTCTATGTTTGGAAATTTTTCTGCTATTACTTTCTTGAAGAGATTGTTGATCCCTTTGGTATCACTTTCTTTTCCCTCCTCTATTCCAATTATTCTTAGGTTAGCTCTCTTAAAATGGGCCCATATTTCTTCAATATCAGATTCCTGCTGTCGGATATTTTTTTCTAGATTAGAAACTATGTGTTCATTTTTGGAATGATCATCTTCTAAGAGCGAGATTCTGTTCTCTATGTGGTCTAGTCGGTTGTTTGTGCTTTGAATTGAGGCCTTTACTTCATTAATTGCATCCTTTATCTCTTTTTGGCTCTCTCTGAGTTCTTTTCGAAGCACCTCTATTATTTCTACAGTTATTTTCCTGATTTGATCTTCTAGAAATCTCTGAATTTCTGTTTTATCGGGTTCTGATGTTGTGGGATTGTGGGCATTCATTGCTCCATTGTTATTCCTCTTTCCCATGATTTCGGAAGTTTGTGCCTTCTCTGGGTTCTTTCCTTGGGTCACTATGACTTCACTTAAGGTGCTCTGGGTGTCGAGTCTGTAGTATCTCAGACCCCACTACTCCTTTACTGGGTTGTATCACAGAGTCTCCAACCCAGGGAGTCGATAGAGGCTGCTTTAAACTATGGGAGGTGCTAGGTTCCACGTTCTCCTATGGTGTGATATCTCTGCCACCGCCCCTCCCCCACTGGGTCAAGTCCCAGGGAGTACAGTATTGGGATTTCTCCTCTGTGGCCCGCAATTTGACTCACTGTTCTTGAGTTCGCAGATGTAGCTGTACTGAACTCGGAGAATTTGCTGCTGCTGCCGCCGGTGGCAATATGGCACCGCTGCTACGCCCTCGGCCGCGAGGCTGGCTTATTTCTTCTGGTTTTGAGTTCCACTCTGAGTCCCTGCAGCGTGTGCTGAGCTCAGCCACTGGGAGCTTTAGATGTTCCCTGCGCTGAAAAATCCCTCCTGGCTGTTCTGCAGCAGCTCACCTCGGCTCGCTGTAGCCGTCCGGTGAACTCGCTGCTGTCGCGTCCTCGGGCGTAAGGCGGGTGTATCTCCTCTGTGGCTCTGAGCTCTGTTCTCAGTCAGCTTTCTCTCTGGAGCCTGGTGATTTTTTTGTTTCTCTGGTGATGGTGTTTTCTGGCTATGAAAGGCGCTGATTTTGTGGTAATGGAGATTGGTTGTTAGCGGGGCTCTTAAGCCCTGCTTTTCTCGGTCGCCATCTTCCCGGAAGTCTATTTTGAGTTTTAACTTCTGTTTGAGATCATGTTTGTTCTTCTTTGCTTAGTTGTTTGTTTTATGAAAATTAGTGTTTCCCTGTTTCTAGCATTTATTATTTATTTCTTCTTTGCTGCTAATCTCTTTGATTATTTTCTCTAGTGCTGGTTTAGAAGACATAGATTCTTTCTGTTTTTTGTGGAATATTTTTTTCTATTATGACTTTAAAAATTTTTTTATTAGTGCACTGTATTCATACATCATAATGGGATAAAAACTTGTGTAGACATACATGCACACTTTGCCCAGTTAGCCCCTACCCAATCCCCACCCCATTCCCTCCCCATCCCTCCTTCCCATGCTTGGCTTAGTGGTTGACATCAAATATTATAGCAGTTTATCCAAAATTAACAATGATAATCTCACATAACAGATTCATCTGTCTGATATCAAACTTTTGATCACTTAGATATAACATTTCAGTATTTATTTTTGCTTTCTTTCTTAACAAAGGATATTTTTCTTTTTTTTAAGGTAAAACTATTGTACATTTTTTTTTTCAGAAAAAGTCGATCCTAACAAGAAATATGAACTCTAATTACCCAAAACACTCTTGTAAAAGAATAAAGCTAGTAGATGTACATATTCTGATTTCAAACCTTATGAAGCTACAATAATTGAAATAGTGTAGTACTGCTATAAAGGCAGATATATAAACCAGTGGAGTAAAATAAAAAGCCTAGAAATAAATTCTTCCATATATGGTCAAGTTATTTTTGACAAAGTTTCTAAGAGCATTTGGTGAAGGAAATAGTAATCTGAACTAAATAGTTAAAAGATAATAATTACATAGAAATAATAAGATTGGACCCTTACCATATACAAATATTAACTCAAACTAGATAAAAGACCTACATGTAAATCTTAAGACCATAAACTTTTAGAAGAAACCCTGGGTCATAACACTTCACAACATTGAAATTGGCAGTGATTTCTTGGATATGATTTCAAAGGCACAGGCAAAAAAAGAATAAACAAACTTCCTAAAAAATAAAAAAAAATTGTACAATGTAAATAGAGTTAGAAGTTACTGACAGAATGGGATAAAATATTTCCAAATGCTATATCTGAAGGTATATTAATATTCCAAATAGAAATCCTAAAAATTAGCAACAATAAAAGCAAACAATACAATTTAAAAATACAATTTAGAAATAGGTAAAATACTGAAATAAATAATGAATCTCCAAAGATTTTAACCTATAGACACATGAATATATTCTTCTTTGCCTAGTTGTCTGCTGAATGGAAAATCTTGTTTCTCTGGTTCTGGTATGTATTACCTATTTTTTCTTTGTAGTTAATCTCCTTGAGTATTTTCTCTAACGCTGATTTTGAAGACATAAATTCCTTGAGTTTCTGTTTGTCATGGAAGCTTCTTATTTCCCCATCTAATTTGATAGATAGTTGTGCTGGGTAGGACATTTTTTGGCTGGAGGTTGTTTTCTTTCAGAGTTTGGAATATGCTACTCCAAGCCCTTCTGGCTTTCATGACTTGGTTTGGGAAGTCTGGAGTGATTCTAATTGGTTTGCCTCTGAATGTCACTTGGTCTTTTGTTTTTGTTGCCCTTAAGATTCTCTGCTTGGCTTCCACATTGGTCATTTTGACATTTATGTGGCATGGGGAACCTCTTCTCTGATCCTGTCTAAAGAGAGTTCTATAAATTTCCTGGACCTGTATATCAATCTCTTGCTCTATGTTTGGAAAATTTTCTGCTATTAATTATTTGAAGATATTATTGATCCCTTTGGTTTCACCTTCTTTTCCCTCCTCTATTCCAATTATTCTTAGGTTAGCTCTCTTAAAATGGGCCCATATTTCTTCAATGATTCCTGATGTCTGTTTTTTTTTCCTAAGTTATAAATTATGCGTTCGTTTTTGGAGTGATCCTCTTCTAGGAACGAGATTCTATTCTCCATGTGGTCTAATCAGTTGTTTATACTTTGAATTGAGGCCATTACTTCAATGATTGCATCCTTTATCTCTTTTTGACTCTCCCTGAATTCTTTTCAAAAGTCCTGTATTATTTCTACAGTTATTTTCCTGATTTGATCTTTTAGAGATCTCTGAATTTCTGTGTTATCAGGTTCTGATGTTGTGGGGTTGTGGGCATTCATTGCTCTATTGTTGTTCCTCTTTCCCATGATTTCAGAATTTTGTGCCTTCCCTGGGTCACTACGACTTCCCTTAGGGTGCTCTGTATCTCAAGTCTGTTGTAATCTCAGCCGCCACTACTCCTTTACTGGGTTGTATCTCAAAGTCTCATACCCAGGAAGTTAATTGAGGCTGCACGAGACTGTGGGGGTACCGGGCTGGGCATTTTCCCACAGGGAGCTGTGGCTAGGGTGTGGTATCTCTGCCACTGCTACTCCTTCACTGGGTTGGACTGCAAAATATCAGTATTTCTTAAACTTCACCTGAGAACCTTGTTAAAATGCACATCCAAATGTAGTAAGTATTGGATAGGTACTGGAATTCTCCATGGGATACAAAGTTACTGGCTTATGTATTATACTTTGAGGAGCCAGTACCTAATGTTCCACATGTAGTAAGTGAAGACCAAGATTCACACTCCAGTCCTGAGAGGAGGAGGCCAGTGTTCTTTCTATTCCACTGTTACTATCACTAGAGATTTTCTCTCCTGCTATACTTTGATAGATGGCAACTCGGCAGTTAATTACAGGCTGCCAGTTTCAGAATGTGGTGCTGCACAGTGGAAAACAGAAAACACTCTCACAGTCAACTCTGTACTCCTCTACTAACCCTGGCTATAAGTAGTTGTCTAACCCCCAAAAGATCTGACCACAGACACACACGATTCAAGATTGAACTTTTAATAAATAATGTGTTGAGACTGATGAGTCAGTTGTAAGCATCAGTGTGATCTCTCAGTGGAGAAAAAGAAAAAGGAAGGAAGAATCATAAAAGCTTAGGAAAGAAAATGAATAGACAGTGGAGGAGGGTGCAGTGTAGAGGGGGAAAAGGACCAAATTCTTTCTGTAGTCCACTTGGGAATGATTGCTATTAACAAGGAAATTACCAGGGTGTTGCTAATGCTCCCTGATTGGCAGCAAACTATAGCTGTTCAGGTGAACTTGTGAGTAGTACCACTGTCAAAGCAGCCTGCTCTGATTATTTATTTGCATCACGAATTCCTCATTTTGCTAGTCTGGCTGTCTTAGCCAACATGCTGACTGGCTGTCTAGATGAGGGTTATCTCTGATGATGATGGATTTCTGAGTTAGCTCCATTGTCTTTCTTTGTGAAATGCTACACATGCCTAAATCAGCATGCTGTAGGACTGAGCATGACCCTCCTGCTCCTGGAATGGCCAAGGGCTAGTGAGAGGCTCATGTCAGCAGGGCAGGGCCTGTTGGAGTTGTGCATAGGGCACCTTTATGCTTGCTCAATTTCAGTTTAAAAGGATATGCTGTATATACTGGCATAGGCTCTTTTTTACTTATTTTTGAAATGATGTATAAGCCAGGTGTGGTGGTATAGGCCCGTAGTCCTAGTACTTGTGAGGCTTAGTCTGGAGGATTGTAAGTTTAAGGCCAGCCTTAGCAAGTTAGCAAGACCTTCAGCAACTTAAGGAGACCCTGTTTTAAAACAAACAAAAAAGGGCCAGAGGTGTAACTCAAAGGCAGAATGTCCCTGGGAACAATCCCCAGTGCCAAAAAAGATATATAACTTGCATGCATACAATAAGATAAATGTGAACTGTGCAGTTTGAATATTTACATGTGTGTGCATATATACAGATGTATATATGTGTGTGTATATCCTGCTATAGGCTTTTGAAACACTCTCAATTCCTATAGACATAATATGTCTAATTCTCAGGGCACAGTTGATACTGCTGAGCATCACCTTTAAGATAATTAACTTAATTTCACTTGTTATTGTCCTATCACTGTTAAAGTACCCCTGTACAAATGACCTTTTCAGAAGATGATCTTTATGTGCTTAATAAAAGCCTGGTTGTATTAGTCAGTTTTTAATTACTATAACAAAACACCTAAGACTTATAAGCTTATAGACTTATAAACTTAAAAAGAGGAAAGGATTATTTTGGCTCACAGTTTTGGAGGTTTCAGTCCACGACAAATTAGCCTGGTAGCTTTGGGCCTGTTGTGGCCTATCATGGTGCAGAGCGCATTCAAGAGCAACCTGTTTACCTCATGGCTGGGCCATGAAAAATAATGAAAATAAGACAAGGGTCCTACAATCTCCTTTGAGGATACAATTCCAGTGACCTAAAACCTCTTACTAAACCCTACCTTCTAAAAGCTTTACCATCTCTCAATAGTGCCAATGTTTGGGGACCAAGCCATTAATACATGAGCCTTTGGGGGAACATTCTACATCCAAACCACAGCACTCTCTCACTGTCTCAGCTACTCAATTTCCACATTATTGGCTGCATAGCAAACTAACTCAAAGGCCTCCATGGCATTCAGCTGTAACATTTATTTTTCATGGAAGTGGAGGGTTATTTAAGCATTGGATGATGTAAACTAAATTCAGGATAGTTCTGTTAGCCTTAGAGGGGATTCTGACACCTCTGACCTGAAGATTCTTGATATCTAAACTAAATTTAGCCAGGGTTACTTGACTCTTCTCCTTGTACCTCTCATCTTTGTGAAACCAATGGCTAGCCCAGTCATGTCTTTCTCATAACAGTGGCAAAAGGATCAGAAAGGGAGCTGGGCATAGCATCACTTTTGCCACATTCAAAGCAATCACATGGTTAAACCCATAATGAAGGAGAAATACACGGTGCCTATTGATTGCAGAGGGTACTAATACAAAGAAAGAAGGAAAATTGTGGTTCTCAATGTCATGTGCCTCTCTTGCTAAGAAATACTAGTCTTCACCAAAATCTTCAGTAAGGTGCCACTGCTACTCCACACCATGGCCTGATCCTTTCCAGGGGCACCTGTCACAGCAAGCTCCAAGCTGTGGGGGAGGGAATCTCCCTAGGAGTTACTCTCTCCCTAGGAACACTTAGAGATGGAATGGCAATGCACCTCAGTGACATCTACTAGGTGTATAAAAAATTACTGCTCTCCTCCAAGCATGTGGTCAAGCTGGGACCTTTTTTTTTTTGTTTGCCGTTCTTCCTAGGGGGACTTCAAGAAATCCCAGTTAAGTTGTACTAAGTTTTCTTACTTCATCAACAAGTGTTCAGCCAAACTCACACTTAAATAATATACATTTACTTCTCATAATCACCATTCAGTTAATGACTTTTTGTTACAGCAACTTTTAAAAGTTATATCACTTTATTTGAGCCAGGCATAGTGGCACCTGCCTATAATCCCTGTACTTGGGAAGCTGAGACAGGAGGATCGCAGATTTGAGGTCAGCCTCGGCAACTTAGCAAGGCCTTGTTTCAAAATAAAAAAGCTGGGGGTGCAGCCCAGAAAAAGAATGCTCCTGTGTTCAACCCCAGTACACCCCTAGAGTTATATCACTTTTAGAAAAAAATTTTAAATTTATATTTTAGTTTGGTCTAATGGTTTTCTCACACCAAAACGAACCACAAAAATATGCTAAAAGAAATGATATTTTCACATTACAGTTACAGGCAAGGAAACCCTTTCTAAAATGAGTTGAAAGATGAGTTTTCAGTCAGGGTATTTCATAAAGCACAATTTGTATTGCATGTGATATTAGTCTGAACCACAAATATTTTGCCTTGAACATGTAGGCTTAGGAAAAGTATAAAGAATTAGTATCTTTGTCTACAACTTTACCCTGTTATTTTTGTGTACTACCTCCATATTTCAAAATCATTCCATTGTTTGGAATTTCTTTTGCCCCAAAGGTATTTTTCTATGTTGTAACTTTGTTTTTAAGGCACTTTGAATGCAATGTAACAATGAACCCCAACACTTTCAAAATGTGGTAAAGAAAATGTTAAATGAATGCAGCCTCCAAATAATGAAACATGGGATCTGAGGAATGAAACTTTTTTTTTTGCATGTGTGGTACTGGGTATTAAATCTAGAAGTGTTCTACCTCTGAGATACATTCCCAGCCCCATTTTCTTGTTTATTTTAAAATGGGGTATCTCTAAATTGCTGAAAATCTCACTAAGTTGCTGAGGCTGGTCTTGAATCTGTGATCCTCTTGGCTCAGCCTCTCAAATACTAGAATTACAGGCATAAGCCACCATGCCCAGCTCAGGAATGAACCTTTACCTTCTATATATTTTGGTATTGGTACCACAGAAGATCATGATCCTAAAGCATCAAACACAGAAAAATTGAATCAAAACAAAACAAGAAAACAATCTAAATATTTTCTCTCTACACAAAGGACTGGAAAAAGTGGGAAATCTCACAGAACAAAACACTCCTGGGAACAAAGGCCCACCTTCATTTTGACAATCTCCTCAAACATGTGTCTTCCTTGACTCTACTGTGCATAAGCAGGCGATGATAGAACTGTATTGAGAGTCGTGACTACTATGTCAGTTTTGCAGTAACTAGGAAGCCCTCCTGCCTCCTGACAGGAGGGGATCAATAGTCTGTATGTGTTAGCATGGCCCTTAATTCTACCTTGCCCCAGCAATTATCAAGTTGTCCCTTATCCTTTTGATCAGAGGACATCTTCAGAAGCCAAGTATATGAGCAGAACCCTATCTAGCATCATGGACTGAAAGTAATGAATAACAAGATGTAAATAAGAACCAGAGATAGATTATGCAAATTGTCCAGAATAAAATTGAAAATCACCCATCACATCAAGAATTATGAAAAGTTTCAATTAGAATGATAAAAGAGGATGAACAGATGCTAACACCAAGATGACACAGATGTTGGAATTATCTGACAGCAATTTTAATATAACCATTACAAATACTATGATGAATAATTACAAATATTTTGAAACAAATGAAAAATAAGACATCTCAGTAGAGAAATGGAGGACATAAAAAAGTGAATATGAATTCTGGACCTGAAAGAATAACAGAAAAAAATTTAAAGCTCACCGAAAGGATTCAATTGCAGAATGTAAATTATAGATGAATGAATTAGTAAACAGAAAGCTAGTGCAACAGAAAATAGTCTAAGGAATAGCAAAATTAGCTTTAAAAAACAGGCTCTTAGGGACCTGTAGCACAATAACAAAAAATCTAATAGTCATAGCATCAGAGCCACAGAAGGACAGAAGAAAAAGTACGATATTGAATATTCAAATAAATTAATGGTTGAAAAGATCCTGGAATTGGCAAAAAGTTATAACTTAAGACAAAGAAATAATCTCAAAAGTAACTAGACAGAAATGACACAGAAATTTTAATATTAGCATTTGTTCATATTATTTTATCACAATATGATATAATATTATCCATTTACTGAAATAATTGTCTGCCCACAATAGTATATCCAGAGAAATGAGACTTCAGGGATGAAGGTAAAATAGTCTTTCTCAGACAGAGAAAAACCAAAGAAATTTGTTGCCAGCAGACATGCCTTATGAGACTAGCCAAAGAAAGTTTTTAAGAAAGAAGTGATAACAGAAGGAAGCTTGGAACATTGTGAATAAATAAGGAATAGGATGGATAAATATATGGGTAAATATATTATCCTTTTCTGCCTGAGCCTTTGACATTTTGTTAAAAGGTTGAAAACAGAATGCTAAGATTGTCTTACATGTCTCAAGATAAGTAGAGAAAATATTTAAGAAAATTTGAATTATAAAGGAGGAGAAATAGAAACAAAATGGATATGGTTCTCTCGTTTAATTTCTCATTTAATTTGCAATGACAAAATATCGATGTAGTAAACTGTTATAAGTTGAATATGTACCTGTAATCTTTTGAGTAACCACTAAAACTTTCTGGAGATATACACTCAACCCCTACAGACAACAACAACAGAAAATGCATTGCTAGGAAATATTAAAGTAATAGAGAAGAAGGCATAGTGAGAGAAACAAAGAAGCAAAAACAAAACAACCCAAAAGTATGTTACAATGTATTAGACTTAAATATTAGTATATCCATAATTTTTAAAAACATGATTGGTATATGTACACCAATTGAATATAAATGCAAGTCATTTTGTATGTTGATTTTTTTTTTTTGCGGGTTTGGGGATGAAACCCAGGGGCATTCGACCTCTGAGCTAAACCCCTTGCCCTATTTTTTATTCTTTATTTTGAGACAGGGTCTCACTAAATTGCAGAGGGCCTCACTAAGTAGCTGAGGTTGTCCGCAAACTGCGATCCTCCTGTCTCAGCTTCCCAAATGCTGGGATTACAAACGTGCACCACCACACCCGGCTGTATGTTAATTTTTTATCTTACAATTTTACTAAATTCATTTATTTGTTCTAAGTTTTTTGGTGGAAACTTCAGGGTTTCCTACATATTAGATCATGTAATCTGTAAATGGAAAGTTTTACTTTTTCTCTTCTGATTTGGATGCCTTTTATTTCTTCATCTTGCCTAATTGCTCTGACCAGAACATCTAGCACTATGTTGAATAGAAGTGTCAAGAATAGGGACCCTTGCATTGTTCCAGATCTTAGAGAAAAAACTTTCATTTTTTATGATTGAGTATTATTCTACCCGTGAGTTTCTCATATATGTCTTACATTATGTTAAGGAACATTTATCCTATATCTAATTTATTGAGAGTTTTCACCACAAAAAGATATTGAATTTGGACAAATGCTTTTTCTGCATCTACCGAGATAATCCTATGATTTCTATATTTCATTTTGTTAATGTAGTGTATCACATTTATAGATTTGCATAAATTGAATCATCCTTACATCCCAGGAGTAAATCCCATGTTTGTGGTGTATAATACTTTTAATGTGCTTTTGAATTCAGTTTGCTAGTATTTTTGTTGTGGGTTTTTGAATGAATGTTCTTCCGGGATGTTGGCCTATTATTTTCTTTTCTTGTAGACTGGCTTTGGTATCACTTCACACCTTTTGATTGGACAATTTAGTCCATTTAGCCTTGAAGTAACTATTGATAAGAAAGCACTTAACTATCACCATGCTGCTAATTGTTTACCCTAACCCTTATAGCTATTTTGGCCCTTTTTTCCTCTGTTTTCGCCTTTTTTCATATTTTGTGGATTTTAGAAGTGACATGATTTGATTCCTTTATCGTTTTCTTTTGTGCATTTTCTATTGGTACTTTTGTGGTTACCATGGGGACTACATAAAACATCATGTAGTTATACTAATCTATTTTTAACTGATAACAATTTAACTTCAATCACACATAAAAACTCTACTCCTTTATATCCCCCTCCCTTACTTTGTGTTATCAATGTTACAAATTATATCTTTTTATATTTTGTAGGCATTAACATAGTTCATATTATAGTTATTTTCTTATGCTTTTATATTTTAAATTATATACCTGAATTAAGTGATCTATGCACAAAAATTACAGCATTACAGAATTCTGTATTTGTCTAAATATTTACCTTTTACTAGAAAGGTTTATATTTTCATATGCTTTTGTGTTGCTCTCTAGTGTCCTCTTGTTCCAACTCAAATGACTCCCTTTAACAAATTTGTAAGGCAGGTCTAGTGATGATAAACTCTCTCAACTTGCATCTGGGAAGATCTTTATTTTTCCCTTATTTTTGAAGGAAAGCTTTGACTATAGTATTCTTGGTTGGCAAATTTTTTTCATCATGTTGAATATATAATCCCACTCCCTCCTTTCCTGTGTTTTTTTCCCAAAAAACATATTGCTAGGCTTATAAGTGCTCCCTTGTCCATGAGGTGTTACTTTTATTTTGCTTCTTTAAAGATTCTTTCTTTGATTCTCAAAAGTTTGATTATTATGTGTCTTGGTGTGAGTCTTTTGTAATGCATTATATCAGAGTCCTTTGAACTTGTTGAATTTTCATATTTATTTTCTTCCTGAGATTTGAGAAGGTTTTGTCTTTGACATCTCTGGTTCAGTTCTCCATATCTCTCTTTCTCTTTCTGGGGCTCTCATAATGCATATATTGGTTTGCTTGATGAAGTTTTGTAAATCTTTAGGCTTTCTTACTTTTTAAAATTCTCTTTTCTTTCTGTATCTCTGACTTGACAGTTTTTAATGACCTGTCTTAGAGTTTGTTCTTCTTTTGATCAAGTCTGCTCTTACCTACACTTTAATTTTAAATTAATAATTGCATGCTTTAGTTTCAGAAGTTCTGTTTTTATATAGTTTCTATCTCTTTTTATATTATAAGTTTGTTTTACATTGTTTTCTGATTCCATTTAGGTGTCTATATTTTCTTATAGTGGATAGAGCTTCTTTATACAGATTCTTTTGAAATCTTCGCAAGCAATTCATTTTGGGGTGTGTTTCTTCCTTCAATTGGGCCATATTTCACTATTAATTCATGTGCCTTGTTATTTTTTGTTGTGATTTGTGCATTTGAAGAAAATAGTTAGCTTTCCTGATTTTTGTGGACTGGCTTTATACAGGGTGAAACCTTCACCAATCAACCATGTTAGAGATTCTGTTGGCCTCTCAAACCTTTTATGGGGATGCATATTCTCTGGGCCTAGGCATGTAATTTCCCAATTAAAGAGATTTGTCAGGGGCATATGATGTTTTTCTCTCTCTCCTTCTTTGTCTTTCTCTCTCCTCTGTGGTGCTTCAGGTTCTCTGGAGTTAAACCAAGTTGCTGTGCTTTCAGCTGTCTTTTGTCCTCCATGATCCCAAACATCAAGGGTACACTAGTTTTTCATCAGCACTATGCATCAGGCTAGTCCCTTGGCAATCCCCTAAGAACACGGAATGTTAGCTATATACTACGCTCTTCTTTTTGTCCAGGAGAAGCCATTAACTTGTTGCTTTCTTCTGATCACATAATGCCATATTATATTTGTCTACAACATTACAAATTTTCTAGAGCTACAATAAGCCATTGAGTTCTCCTTTTTTCTCAGCAACCTCCAGGAATCCAAAGTATGTCAATACACTTTGAGTCATGTTAGATAGACCATTCCCTTGGGAAGTCCCTACCCCCAAAACACCAGAACATTTGATATATGTGCCATTCTACTCTCTCCCTCCCCAAAGTGAAGCCAAGAGTTGTACTTTTTCTCCCAGTGGTGCTAAGCTATGCTAGCTTGGAGGAAGGCTTGGTGCTATCACATGAAGCAGAATTTCTTACCATTTCAATGCAGTTGTTCTTGGATTTTAGCTTTTCAGGGATACTGTGACTTACTAACTTGTTTCTAGATTTTTATAAAGAATTTTTGGATTATATACTGTTGTTAAATAAGTGTGTCTCTGGGGTAAAGAAGTCTGGGACTTCCTATTCTCTGATTTTACTGACATCGCTCTTGAAAGTAAAATCTATGCTTCCTTTTTTAATATTGACTGTGTTATATAAGAAAATCTAATCACAAGGAATGATAGCTCTCCTTATAATCCACAGGACTGAATCTATACCAGAATTGTGCCTGTCACATCCCCCTAAAACTTAGTGTCTTAAGAAAAACAATCATTTTACTTGCTCATTATTCTGCGGGTAGGCTGGACAGATTTTTATCTGAGCTTGATTAGTTGGAAGTGATGGTCAAGGATGGCCTCATTGACATGTATGAGGACTAATCTGAAATGTCTAGAATGGCTGGCCAACAAAGGCACATTATCTTTCATTCTCTAACAAGAAAGCTCATGTTAACTGGGTAAGGGCTAAATGAGTGATGTATGTACTCCATTAGGATGTATGAAGCCAGGTGTGGTGGCACACACTTGTAATCCCAGCACTTGGGAGGCGGAGATAGGAAGATTGCACAGGTTCGAAGCCAGCCTCGCTGGCTTAAGAGACCCTGTTTCCAAATAAAAAATATACAGTGGGTCTGGGAGTGTAGCCCAGAAGTAGAAAGGTTTCCAGTAACCCCAGTACCACCAAAAAAAGATGTATTACTATAATGTACCAATAAAAAATTAAAAATAAAAGAAAGCTCAGGTTATTTTGTATACTGGCAAAAGAGTTCACAGCAGCAAGATAATGAAGCCCAAGAAAATAGCACTTTTTAAAGATTCTAATAAAATTATGTTTACTAAAAAAAAGAATTATATTTACTAATGTCCCATTGGCCAAAGCAAATCATATGAACATGTGCAAATTCAAGGGATGGAGAAATAGACTTCATTGTATATTTTGTGTGTGTGTGGTACTGAGGATGGAACCCAGGGGCATTCTATATTAGAACTACATCCCCAGCCCCTATTTTTTATTCTTTATTTTGAAATAGGGTCTCACTGAGTTGCAAAGTGCCTCACTAAGTAGCTGAGGCTGGCCGCAAACTGTGATCCTCCTGTCTCTGCCTCCCAAATGCTGGGATTACAAGCCTGTACCACCACGCCTGGCTTAGACTTCGTCTTTTGATAGGAGGAGATGTAAAAAATTTTATGATCATTTTTTGCAATCTACTGCAAAACTCTAAATGACATATGTATTATCAATATTTTATTCTGTGAAGTCTTGATACTTACTCCAAATTGTTGGGTAGTCTCTTGAACTTTGTTTAAACAGAATTTGATTGCTATTAATCACTCACACATAAATTATACAACAGTAAAGTTTCTGACTTGAAATACCAGCTAATCACCTTGCTTTTCAGCTTATTTTTGGTTTAGGAGGAGTTGGCCTCACAATTCGTTGGTAATTGTGAATAGTATTTACATGTGTCCAGGCTTGTCATTTTATTTTATCACACTGGTATTTTTTCCTTCTTGTTGACATTAAAATGAACACTTGAAACCACAACAACCAAAAGAAGACAACAATAAGAAGCTCTCTGTGTTTAGAAGAGATAAAATAGTTGCAGTCCATTGCATTGGTGGTGAAAAGCAACCTAAAAGAAGTAACTATTAAGAAAAAGATGATGTAGCACCAGCCATGATAAGGAATTTATAAACAGTATTGAAAACTCTTAGAATAAAATGTTGCTGCATTCTCAGATAGTAAGAATGGGCTTATGGGAAGGTCTTTGATGCCAAAAACTATCATAAAGGTAGTAAGAACCTATAAATAATACCACTGACCCATTTAGATCCTGAATCATGATTGACAATGTGAATAACTTTGGCTCTTCTGTTCAGGATTCAACTGTTTAGTAAACAAAATATCATGAGGGCAAGATGGCAACTGTGGGATGCAGCACATCTCAGTTGCTGTAACAAATGAAATTCAGCTACCATGAAGGCAACTCCTTGACAAGAGAAACACAACAGCAAAGAGACAAACTAAACTATGAAAAATTGAACTGGGACAGAATAAAATCCAGAATACAGAACAGGGGATACCAAAGAGCCTGTGTGAGCACCTGACCTGGTGAATACCCCACTGCTAGCAAGTTATGCCATCTTGGCTCTTTTGCTCTAGCTGGGATTGCTGCCACAGTGACCCCAAGAGATCCCCAGCAAAGAAGCCAACAACTTGATGTGAAGTAAGTGGATGCAGATCTTCAGCATTTTAAGCGATCAAAACCTTTCTTCAGGTACAACAGAGATCCGATAGTCCACAGGCTTTGCCAGAACCTACACCTGCAGTAGCGCACTTTGTCCTCCAGACACCCAGAGCAGCGCTCAACAGTAAGTTAACTGGCTTCTCAGCAGGAGACCACCCAGAGTGGCTGGCAAGAACCCCTGCAGCAGGTGATAGACTTGCAAGGTCTAAGACGTAGCAGGGCACCCCTGAGAAGATCTGGTCAAAAGCTGCTACAGAACACAGCAGAGGTGCGGGAGAGGCCCATAGTACCCAGAGTGCAGTAACTGCACAGAATCTTTGGAGATCGCCCCTAGATTACACTGAACATCTGCCACCAGTGTGGGGAGAGAGAGAGAGAGAGGCACAAGCAGGCTCAGGGTCTGTGGAAAGCCCAGAGCACATCACTTGCTTGGGGTCCACTTCCAGTGACATTTGCTGCTTGCATAGACAGAAACAGAAACAGCCCTGTGGAAAGCTTGAAGGTGCAAACTTGGAGACCTAAGCACGCAGCATTGAGAGGGGGAAAAGTGCAAGAATTCCCTCTAAAATGAGAAGCAAGACAAGGATGCTTACTATCACCACTCCTTCTCAATATAGTCCTTGAGTCTCTTGCCAAAGCAGTAAGGCAAGAGAAGAATATCAAAGAAATTCAAATAGTAAAAGAAGAATTAAAATTATCTTTGTTTGCAAATGATAAGATCATATATCTAGAAGACCAAAAAAAAAAACTAAACCAAAAGACTATGGAGCTTATTAACCAATTCAGCAAGTAGCAGAATACAAAATTAACCTAAAGAAATCAGTAGCTTTTCTATTTGTCAACAATGAATCCACAAAGAAAGAAATGTAAAAAACAATTTCATTCACAATAACCTCAAAACCAATAAAATACCTAGGAATAATTTAACCAAAGAGGTAAAAGACTTTTGCAATTAAAATTATGAAACACCAAAGAAAGAAATTAAAGAAGATCTTGAAAGATGTAAATATCTCTCTTGCTTTTGGTTAGGCAGAATAAGTATCATCAAAATGGCCATTCTACCAAAAGTGATCTACAGAATCAATCAATCTCTATCAAAATATCAATATCATTCTTCATAGGCCTAGAAAAATCAGTCATAATCTTTATATGGAGGAACAAAAGACCCAGAATAGGGAAAGTAATTCTCAGCAATAAGAACCATGCAGAAAGCATCACAATTCCTGACTTCAAATTATATTACAGAATTACGGTAATTAAAACAACATATTATTGGCACAAAAACAGGCACACAGACCAATGGAACAGAATAGAAGATACAGAAACAGATCCACACACTTATAGTCAATTGATCTTTGACAAAGGGGCTAAATACATATGCTGGAGAAAAAAAACAGCCTTTTCAACAAATGATGCTGGGAAAACTGGCTATCCATTTGTAGAAAAATGGAACTAAATTCTTACTTCTCACCCTGCACAGGAATCAGCTTTAGATTTATTAGGACCTGGAAGTTAGGTAAGAAACTGTGAAGCTACTAGAGGAGGGCATAGGTTCCACATTCCAACATATAGACACAGGTAATAACTTCTTCAATAAGATGTTCAAAGCTCAGGAAATTAAAACAAGATTTAACAAGTGGGTTGTATCGAACTAAAGTTTCTGCTCATCAAAGAAAATCATCAAAGTCTAAAAAGAAAAGCATATAGGAAAATATCTTTACCAGCCATTCCTCTAATAGAGGGCTAATATCCAGAATATACAAACAACTTAAGAGACTTTACACTAGAAAAACAAATAACCCCATCAAGAAATAGGCAACTGAATTGAATAGGCACTTCACAGAAAAAGAGATACAAATGACCAATAGATAAATGAAAAAAATGTTCAACATCATTAGCAATTAGGGAGATGCAAATCAAAAATACCCTGAGATTCCATCTAACCTCAAACAGAATGGCAATCATCAAGAAGTCAAATAACAATAAATGTTGGTGAGGATGTGGGTAAATAGAAATTTTTCTATGCTCTTGGTGGGAGTGCAAACTAGTTCAGCCACTATAGGGAGCAGTGTGGAGATTCCTCAGAAGAATGGGAATGTATCCACAATATGATCCAGTTATACCACTACTGGGTATCTTTCCAAAGGTGTTGAAATCAGAGAACTACAGTAATATATGCATATCCATGTTCATAGCAACACAGTTCACAATAGCCAAATTATGGAACCAACCAAGGTATCCATCAACAGATGAATGGATTACAAAATTATGTGAAATACACACAATGGCATTCTACTCAACAATAAAAAAGAACAAAATTATGTCATTTGCAAGAAGATGGAAGGACTTGGAGAATTTTATGTTATGTGAGATTAGCCAAGCACAAAACGTTAAAGGTCTTATGTTTATTCGAATATGTATGAGCTAGGGAGTATTTGGGATACCAGAAGGAGTCCAGATAATGGAGGAGAACCTAAGTGGAGCCAGAGGTTCATTAATGGAAATACTATCATCCACTATGTTTATACATGTGAATATACTATTGTCAATCTGAGTACTTGGTATTGGGAGAGAGGGCAATGGGAGAGGACACCAAGTACTGTGTGCATATATCATTGTCAACATGATTTACATTATTATGTGAGACTATAATGCACCAATAAAATAATAAAAATATCATGAGACTATATATATATATTAGGATATATATTTTTGTAAAAATATGTGGTAGTAATAATAGTTAATATTTGTTCAGTAATTACTATTTTCTAGGCACTGATCCAAGATCTTTACCAAAATGAGCTAATTTAATCTTTATAATACCCCTATGAGGTAAAATACTGCTATAAGACAAGGAAATTGAGGTACGGGAAAGATAATTTGTCTAAATTTTACACAGGTAAAAAATAGAGCAAGCATTTGAACCTAAGTAGACTGGCTGTGAGCCTTTTGATACAACCAATATGCTATTAGAAGTGTGTGTGTAAATGTATGTGTGTGTTATTATAAATATGGAGAGGCACACACACAAATAAGGAGTCATTTCTAGATGGCAAGATTACATGTGATTGTTTTTGTTTCCTCATTTGGCTACATTTTCTCTTTCTTTCTTTCTTTATTTATTTCTCACTTTCCTTTTTTTGGGAGGGGTACTGAGGATTGAACCAAGGGGTGTTCTACCTCTGAACTATACTTCCAGCCATATTTCATTAAAAAAAATTCTTTTTGCAGTACTGGGGATGGGACCCAGGGGTATTGTACCTTCAAGCTGCACCCCCACCTGCAATATTTAGTCTTTTAATTTTGAAACAGGGTCTCACTGAGTTTTCAAAGGGCCTTGCTAAGTAGCTGAAGCTGTCCGGTATCTGCCTTCTGAATGCTAAGATTACAAGCATGCACCACCAAGCCTGGCTCATTTTTTAAATTTTGAAACAGGGTTTCAGGGTTTTGCTAAATTGCTGAGGCTCTCAGTGAGTTTCTGAGGCTGACCGCAAACCTGTGAGCCTTCTGTCTCATCCTCTCAAGTACTGGGATTATAGGCATGCACCAACAAGCTTGGCTTGGCTACATTTTTTAATAATTCCATAATATTTAGTTCTCCTCATATAATCCTATTGAAGAACTGTAATAGTCAAACAACTGCCACACTCTGCCTCACCCTGAAGAAAAAGTTCTTCAAGATCTGATGCAGTGGAGTGATGTGAGAAATGACCTGTATGTTTTGTCCCTTCTGCTCTGCCAAGCTCTGTGTGTTGGTATTCTGCCATTGTGTTTGTAGATTCCAAGCTGAAAGATGCTTGTCACAGCTCCAAGCATCACAACCTCATTCAAGGACAGGATGTGGTGTTGGTGACCATACACATAAATAAAAAGGCTTTCACATTCAGTGACTCTCCTTTTATCAGAGCAGACCTTTAAATGACTTCTTTTTCAATTTCTTAGTTCTAACTGGGTCACATGTCCATTACTTCTATAAATGAGGCTGGAAATTTGAGTATGTGGTTTCTAGTTCCCATAGTGAAAAGGAGAAGGACCTGGGAATGACTGTTAGATCAGCCAACATCGGGGTCTGCCACATCCCATGACGAGTGGGAAATAGATTCCACTTCCTGGAAAGACTCAACAGACAGCTCATAGAGAGGTGAGAGCCAATACCTTGGTCCTTGGTTCAGGAGATACAGGTTCTAGTTCTATTTCTGACATTAATTTGCATTGACTGCAGAAATCGCACACTTTCTCTCTGTGGCTCTCAGTTTATTTGCCTATAAAATGAAGGAATTGTACTAGTTGATCACTAAGGTACCTCACATCATGACAACTGGTAATACTAGAAATCAATGGACCCTGCGAATATTTATATTATACAGCAAGGCTGCAATAAATCACACTCACTGAAGAGGCTCCCATCACATGCATGGAAGGGAAAGGAAACTAAGCATATACATGTTCAGGAAAGAACTAGGTCCATGAACAGAAAACCTGCTTGGAAGTAACAGAGATAGACAGGGTATTTGAGTTACAAGTGAACTTTGAGTTCCATAAAAAATAATAACAGTGCCAAGTTCCCGAATTACTGAAGATGATAAACTTTCTCAGGAACAAGAGACCTTTTATAAAATGACAATTAGTCTTTCATTTTGGAAGCCACCATTCCCTTTGGAAACACCATTTGCATCATAATGTTTCTCACTCCCCTCACCCACCCCTGTGAGTGTTTGGGGATGAAGTTACATGCCTTTTCTGGTGAATACTGGGCTTGGGTGGTTCACCTTTTATGCCACCCTCTCTCTCAGCTGCCTATCTATAATGTACAGGCTATAAGGCTAAAACCACAGTTTCCTAGATACCTTGAAAACTTGAATTCTGAATGCAAATTATACTTACTACTGATTAGATGTACTTATGTGAGTTCTGGCATGCAGGAGTGAAGCAGAGCAGAGGTCATAGTCTTCCTTTGGGGCTATTTTTTCTGCAGGAATAGACATTTGTAAAAAAAAATGTCAGATTCCCATGTCCATGGTCTGTTCTTATGGGTGTTGAGGTACTAGCAACAATGGGCTCAGAGATAATAGTCCTTTTCTTGAATCTGGTATCCTGTTCCATAGATCACCACTACAATGCTTTGATTTTGTGGTAATAGGGATTAAATCCAGGAGCATTCTACCTCTGAGCTACATATCCAGCATTATTTTTTATTCCTTTGGTTTTTTTGGAAACAGAGTCTCACTAAGTTGCGGAGAGCCTCACGAAGTTGCTGAGGCTGGTCGGGAACCTGGGATTCTCCTATCTCAGCATCCCAAGTACTAGGTTGACAAGCTTGTGCCACAATGCTTTGATTTTGAAATCAATATTCTGTTTAGTATTAGGGTTAGTTCAAAGGTAGTGCTACTCTGGTAGGTAATTGTCATAAAGTTCCCTGAGTTCTTCATGGGAGTACAGCTCGGAAAACATTTTTTCAGGCCTTCCAATAATACTGTAAGCCCTCAATCCCCTATGTTAAATTTCTTCCTGTCCATAATATTTACTGCAAGGAATCTTGTTACTTCTTCTAAAATATCCATCAATAAAATATGCAGTCTTAAACCAAAATAAACAAGGCTGTCTTTGAATGTCAACACCAACCACGCATCTCTCTGCTCTATGACATCATAGCTGTGTTCCTACCTGCCTTCGCCCTGTCATTCTTATTGCATCTTGGGCAGAACACACCTGGAGGCACACTGGAAGGACCACACAAAAAGTGAATAAGAACCTCCCATGGAAATAACTTACATTAAGCTTCCAGGGGGAAAATGCCTTAAAAGGAAAGTTTTGCTTAGGAAGGATTTTATGGGATAAATTTTGTTGCCACATTAGGGAAATCAGCACCCTCATGTCCTTGCACTGATAATTTCTTTTGTATATTGGCTTCACTGACTGCTGGTTAGGCAGAGTCCCTGTGGAGCTCAATTCAAGAGACAGC
This sequence comes from Muscardinus avellanarius, assembly GCF_963383645.1. Taxonomy (NCBI): domain Eukaryota; kingdom Metazoa; phylum Chordata; class Mammalia; order Rodentia; family Gliridae; genus Muscardinus; species Muscardinus avellanarius. The sequence continues at coordinate 32,300,560 of NC_137792.1, forward strand.
TCAATTCATGGCCCAAGGCTTGGTTTGAAGACACCGTGCGACTCCTGAATTCTGGTGTGAAAAGCCAGGAATTTACGTTCTATTTCTATTTGTGGATTTATTTTCTGTCAGTCTCCAGATCTCAGTAAACAAAATTCATCATATGCATCTAAGAAGGGGAACCCATCCAGCCATCTAGGTGAATAGCATATTTCCTTATGACACAGAAACAGGTGTACCTACAAGATGACAGGAGGTATAAGCAGGCCAGGGAGCTTTGCAATGAGTGATAGAAATCCTTGCTATGGGGGTAGATGGGGGTCAGATACTTAAGGAAGAAGTACTTTTTTTGTTAATGGTGGTGGTACTGGAGATTGAACTCAAAGACATTTTACCTTTGAGCTATACCCCCAGTCTGATTTTACTTTTTATTTGGAAATAGGATCTCGCTAGATTGATTCCAGTCTCACTACTTAGTGAGGCTGTCCTTGAACCTGTGATCCTCTTGTCTCAGCCTCCTAAGTACTGGGATTACAGGCATGCACCACGCCTGGCTTCAGAATTTTTTTTTTTTGATATTTGAAGTCAGAATGCCTTTTGGTAAGTTTTGCCATCAGTTTTCTTCTTTCAAATACATTTCACTTTGTGATAAGTAGTTTCTAGAGGGGATTTTGTGAATTAATGAAAGAACTAAAATATCTTGTTAGCTTGGAACTGTAAAAAAAGTTGCTCTTGTATTTTTTTCAAAATCTGTAAAGAAGAAAAATTATATGGACTGTTAGAGGGTTCTAGAAATAGTTTTCAAAGATTTTATTTTACAGAAAAGCTTGATAGTGTAAGAAAATGGATGTACTTATATGCTGTTGGTGAAAGTATAAATTGGCACAAGATTTCTGGGGGGCAATCTGTCAATGTGTCTCAAAATTTTAAATGGACACTTTTTGATCCAGAAATTTTACTTGTAGATGTTTATCCTAAGGAAAGAATTAGGTAACTGCAAGAAGACATACGTCCAAGGATGTTCACTGAAGGAGTCTTTATAAAATATAAAAGATGGAAAGAGCCAAAAGGTCTTCTGGTGGAAGATTAGTTTAATAAAATATGTTGGAGCTTTCCAATTTGATATTATGCTGGGTCAGGGCAATTTATAGATTTTAACATGGAAAAATACTGACAATAAACTGAGTATTAATAAAACCTATTTATAAAGTGCTTTTGTATATTCTGTATATTTTGAAAGATTGTATTTTGTGCTACCAATTTTACTTGACTCATGACAGATGCTTAATTATTTTTATTGAATTCATTTATGTAAAATTATTTTTGTATATTTACATATGCATTATACATTATGAAAAAATCTATGACTATCTGTTAACTGGTTATTTTTTTATCATTCAGTAGGGATGACGCCTGAGGCCATAGCAGAGATTACTAAAAACAACTTTTATTTTATAATTGTTCTTCTGTACTATTTAAATTTTAAGAGAAATGTGTTGTTTTATAATTGATAAATATATTTTGATTTTAAAACAATAAAGTGTTCCCAAATTTTATAACAGATGAAAGCACCCAGAGCCTACCAGAATTCTTACAAATCATATAGAAAAGGAAAACAACACAACAGAAGAATGGGCAAATGGGCAAAACAGGCTGTTTACAAAATAGAAAAGCTGAATGGCTGAGAAACATAGGTGAAAATGTGAAAGTAAAATTATTGGGTACCATCCCTTAGCTACCAGTTTGGCAAAACTTTAAGTCTGACAATATCATAGGTTTTCTAAATTGTGGGAAAACAGGATGCTTGGTCACTATGAATTAGTACAAGCACTTTGAAGAACACATGGTAAAATGGACACTATGCCAACAATTACACTTAGTTACCACCTTATCTGAATTATACCTCAACCAATTTATTAAAAAATTTGAGTCATTTTCTCTCCTTAATTTATTTTTTATCAAGGATTAAAGCCAGAAAAATTCTATCTCTGAGCTGCATCCCAAGCCTTATTTTATATTTTAAAACAGGGTCTCACTATGTTATAGAGGGCCTCACTAAATTGCAGAGGCTGGCTACAAGCCTGTATCCTCCTGTCTCAGCTTCCCAAGTACTGGGATTACAAGTATGCACCACCAAACCTGGCACTCATTTTCTCTTTTTAAGAAAAATAAAGTTGGAGTGTTGAGAGTTGAACACAGATCCTCACACGTGCTAAACAAATGCTCTACTATTGAGCTACATCCCAAGCCATTTAGTTTCTCTAAGGAGACCTTATCAAGTAGTAGAGGTAGGACCCAGGGGAACATGTAACTTCTGAGAAAAACCATCTGTTTTTGTCTTGTTATACCCTGTGACTTTCATCAGAAATAAATTCAAAATAGTTGTTAATACACTGTTAATACAACTGGCATGCCACATAAGTTACAGATATGCTAAGACATTACTGATCCTTACAGCTTTTAGGGTGGCTGCCTGGGACCTGGGGTGAAGAAAATCCTTTCTCAATTGCCTCTGGCCAAGAGCCTCTTCCTCCATTTGTCCTAGTGTGTCAAACGAATATTTTAAATTTACTTTGGATCTCATGACATGAAAAGGCCTGAAAGCATTGCTTTAGAGAAATGCCATATCTGCTGTTTGGGTATTTCTTAATGAGAACCCAAGTCTTGCCTAGGTAAGAATGACACAAGGATGCCTGCTTTGGGCAGATCTGGGGTTTGATTAAACCAAAGTAAGCAGTGATGAGCAGCTAGGAGAGGGTACCTTGGGGAAATATGAGGGCGGCCAGAACCAACTGTGGGAATTGACTTGGATGCTTCCTTTACCCCTGCAGAGAATTATGTTTATTCACCTGGAAAGCAGAAACTGTTGCTAACTGGAGCAGAAAAGTAATTTCCATTTGGATGTGGCAAGAGAAGACCAGAGCATTGAGAAGAGGAACCCTCATATAAAAGAGACAGGGTCACCTTTGCCTCCATTTTCAAAGATAGAAGCTACAGTTCAGGAGTAACTCCAAGGATTCTGGAAGCCACCTGGGAGGTATGGCAGATGTAGTGAAAATTCAAGGTATTTTAGGCCCACCTTTGGTCAGATTTTAAAGTCTACCTACTAGGCTTCTCTGAGCCAGTCTTGCTTCTATGACTTATCTGTCTTTGGTGAAGTTATGAAGATTGCTTTTCTCTTAGACTCTAGAGATTTTTATGGATAGAGGCTGTTTCTCAGGAGTTACTATAATTTGTCCCTGGGAATACTTTCTGGTGTCTTAATTTGGGTTCTCTAGACTATGACCCTGAGGCAGTAAGTTAAAAGTAAGTAATTTATTTGAGTGGTGGAGGGAACCCACCATGAATGAATACAAAGAGGAGAGGCTGGTAAGGGAGGGAAGGATGCTAATAAAGGGTGTGTTATCAAGAAAATCACCTCCATGCCTATAATCCCTGTACTTGGGAGGCTGAGATAGTATGACAGCAGGTTGGAGGCCAGCCTCAGAAAGTTAGCAAGACTCTCAGCAACCTAGTGAAACTCTATTTCAAAAACAAGAAATAAAATAGGGCTGGGGTATAGCTCAGAGGTAGAATGCTCATAGGTTCAATCTCCAGTACGAGAGAGAGAGAGAGAGAGAGAGAGAGAGAGAGAGAGAGAGAGAGAGAGAGAATGAGAGTGAGAAAGAGAGAATGAGGAATGAGGGAGGGAGAGAGAGAGCGAGTGAGCACTTTAGGTAGCAGAAGCTAATGCCACTGGGCATTCCTAAGGGACAGTGCAGAGCACACATCTCAAAACTACACTTACTGAGAGTCCAGGAGACCTCTGCTAAATCCGCATTAGTTGAGAGCCTCTCCAAGAGAGCTTTAATTCCCCAGCATTCTGGATCCATTTATACAATTGGGCAAAGCAAGGTATAGGGGGCAGAGAAAGTGCCCAGGGATAGTTCTCGTTGCAAGTTGGGCCTGTATACACAAGTATAGTATGAGGAAAGGTATTGGTGGGCACCAACAGCCTCTGTTATACGTGGCTAAAGTCTTATTGTGCTTTGAGCACATGCTGCCTTCTCTCTAAGGAGTCACATGAGTTTTCACCAAGCACTTGCTCTTGGAGCAGAGGCTCATGCACCACTTGACCAGCACAATATGCCCAACACAGTGTGGAACTTGCAGCCACCCAAAAGTTCTTAAGTGTGCTATTGGCTGTTCTGAGCACATCATTTGTGATTTACTCAGAGAAAAGCTAAGGATGGAGAATCACTGAGCTGGTCTGTTTATTGAGGACTTAGTCATCCATATCTGTATGCTGTCTGAATTCACCTGGGTCTCTGACAACAAAAGCTGGAGCCTCCAGCCACAGTCATCAGGTCTGATTTTTAGACCACTCTGTCTGTAATATGGAGATTTCGTAGCCAAAGAACATAGGTTTACTCTGAGCTCTTGGCTTATTAGGCACCCTCCTGAAGGCATATTAGTAGTATGCTTGAATATGGCTTCCGATATTCTTGGAGAATTGGTGCCAGAAACCCTGGAGATACTAACAGTCATGAACGCTCAAGTCACTGATATGAAATAGTATAGTATTTGCATGTTGCCTATGCACATCCCCTCACACACTTTAAATCATTTCTAGATTGCTTATAATACCTAAGTCAATATAAAGGCTGTGTTGTTATACTATATTTTGGGGGAACTACAAGAAAAGTGTCTGTACATGTTTAATCTTGTTTAATCTGGGTGCATTTTTTTCTGAATATTTTCTCTCCACAATTGAATCCTTGGATGGAGGAGCCATATACGTTAGTGTCCAGCTGTATTTCTTTTATTTATATAATATATAGTATCATTTTATGCATATATGTTTTTCATTTACATAAATGGTATTATGCTGTAAATGACATTCTTTTTCTTATATTGTTCACTCAGGATTCTTTATAAAGTTCATGCAAGTTGATATAGGTGCATTTAGCTTTTCCTTCTAACTGCATGTAGTGCTCTGTGTTATGTGCACACTTCATTTTTTCATCAGCTCTTCTAATAATAGACATTTAGGTTGCTTCTAACTTTCTCCTCTCATAAAGAACATACTCATTTATGTCCCTTTACAGACCGGTGCATGATTTTTTTCTGCTATAATCTCAGGGGAAGGATTTCTAGGCCATGGGGCATTCACATACTTAATTCTACAAGATATTGCCAAAATGCTTTCAAAATACATGTATTCAGCAAAGATTTATTAAATACCAACCACATTCCAAGCACTAGTCTAGTCATAGGAGATTTTGCAGTGAACAAAGTCCTTGCTCTCAATGAACTTACAGTTGAGTGTAGGAGATCACGGTGACTGATAAATGCATAACAGAACATCATGTAGTAAAAAGTGCCATGAAAAAAATAAAGCAGAATAGAGGTCAGAAAGTGACAAAAAGTGTTATTTTCGGGAAAAATCATAAGAGAAACCATCTCTGAGAGGTGATATTTGATGAGCACCTGCATGAAGTGAGAGGGTGAGCCATATATTGCATTGGGAGGGGGAGAACACTGCAGAGAGAGGGAACAGCAGGATGCAGAGGTGAGTAGGTTGGGTGTATGTGAGTTAACAGCAAGAAGACAGTACTTGGAGTTTTCAAGCCATGAATTTCAATTACACGCTAATGCCAGTAAAATGCTTAGCACAATGCCAAGCACCATGTACGTGCTCAATTTTGGCAAACTATTACTATTATTGGAATACAGTGATTAAGATGAAGGTTTGGAAAGGTATTTTTCATTGCAGAAGAAAGAAGGATGAAGGAACTAGAGGCCATTGAGAGGAGCCAGGGCTTGGACTGGGGAAGTAGGGTTTTAGTTTAATGGTATTTAGACAGCCCTAGAAATGTGTGTGTGTATAAGAGTATGTATGTGTGTGTATGTGTGTATGTGTTTTCTAAACAACCCTTACAACCCAGTTTTGGAGCCAGTAATTGAGCTGATTGTTCTTATCTCTCTTAATCACCAGAGGCAGCACACACAAAGTATGGCCCTTATGGAAGAGAATTTTTCTTCGAGGACTGAGGAGGTACTCAGAAAATATGCTGGCCCAAAGTACATCCTTTGCTCATTGGGAGTTTAGAGCGAACAGCATCTTGGCAGGATGTTCCAGCTAAATGCCCAAATGATCAGCTAATTACTTGGGTCTGAACACAGCTGAACAAATCCACCTTCCCAAGTCACTGCCAGAGGTTTGAGCAACTTCATTCTGGCTGGATTTCAGCACCACACACCAAGGATTAGATGACTGGGCCAGGAGGGACATTTTTCACTTTCCTGCTTCCTTCTAATACTCCAGTAAAATCAGTTTTCTTGCCTACAGATTTGATGAGGGTTATAGAAAATATGAAGAGATATTCAGCCTCCCTAGAAATCAGTATGAGGCAATTATAAACAGAAATGAGAGGCCATTTTTCATTCACCCGGTTGGCAAACATCAAAGGGATTGATAACATCCAGTGTTGGGGAGAGTGGGAGGGAAATTGGGCACTGTTGTATGCCTTGGTGGGAGTTTTAATTGGAAAAGACATTTTGGAGGGCAATTTGGCAGCTTCTAGCAACATTTAAAGTGGTCAGAGTTTTTGGCCTTCTTTCAAGCCAGCCTCTAGAAACCCTATTCCATCGATATACTTATGTAGAAACCCAAAGATGTTTGTTTATGTTTGTATACATGCAACTAATATAAACGTTCATCAGTAGAGGGATTTAATAAATTGCCACATATCTCTACAATAGAGTCGTTGATATGCACTGTAAAAGAAAGATATAATACCATGATTGTAATAAGTTGGATAATATAAAGGATAGAAATTCATATATTGAAATATATATGACATTTTATATGTTCATTTATGTATAATACTTTTCTAGAAGGTCTGAAAGAACACATTTCAACTGTTGACACCAGCTATTCCCTGGAAAGGAAAGTACAAAAGGGTGAGAATGATCTCGAAGGTTTCTCTCTCTACTTCTAATTTAGCACTCATGTATTACATGAGCATTTAAAGGCAATTTTATAAGATAAACAGAAAGTATATTACTTAATGCACTTCATCGTCCTCTTCCTCACCACCATCATCACCCTTGAGCCTTTTCTCCTTCTTGACATGTGACAAACCCTGAATTCTAAGCATGCTCTTACCATGGATGATAGCTTTGTTGGTTGTTAATTATTCATGCTAATGGAAGGGACTGGAGGCACACATAATGCAGTCAAGAAGAGTAAATTTTTCAGAGTCTGTTCTACTCCCTTCTTAGATCCCCTGGGAACCCCTTGCGTACTGTAAGTATTTATTCAGCAATAAAAATTTATTGATATAGATTGATATTTGTTGCTCCAATTTTAAGTCACCCACATCCTCAGACTTACAGATTCACATCCTGGGGCAGTTTTTTTCCTCAGATCTTTACTGGCCTGGCCTGGCCTTGCTAGTAGGAGGGGCTGACCTCTGTTGAGGATTCCATGAGGATTACCAAGCTCTAGTAATTATCAACCAATAGGCTATTCCCTTTGTGGATAAAACAAAGATGATGGGAATCCTTGTTTTTACTTGTTAGTTTTCAAATAAATTGAACTAGGGGCTTTGCTTCTCTAGTGGGTTTTTAGCCAGATTATGCTCATAAGAAACAAACAAATTAAAACTAGAATTTTATATCCATTGGAATGGCAAGAATTAAAGAGTGACAATTGCAAATACTGATGAGGATATGGAACAATCAGAACTCATACATTGCTAGTTGGAGTGAAAAGTGGAAAAGGCACTTTGAAAAACTAGCAATCTCTTATTATCATACAATTAATCCTATGATTCAACAGTTCTATTTCCAGAAATTCCATTTATCCAAAGAGAAATGAAAATATAATTTCACAATGAGACTTATATATGAAAACTAATAGCTTTATTTGCTATAGCCACAAACAAGAAACAACTCAAACGTCCATGAATAAGCAAATGAATTAACAAAGCACAGGAATATCTGCCCACTATATACAAAAATAAAAAATAAACTGAGAATTCATGCAATGACGTGGATGAATCTTAAAAATATTTTGTTGAGCAAACAATGTCAGACACAAAGAATTATGTACTATATAGTTCCACTTTTATGAAGTTCTGGAACTATAAAAACTACTCTGTGGTGTTAGAAGTGAGAAAAGGGTTGCTTATGAAACTGGTGCCATTGAATATAAATATTGTGTCATAGTTATTGGAGCTAGAAGTCCAAGATCAAGGTGCCAACCAGGTTGATTTTGGCTGAGGGGTCTCTCCTAGGGCTGAAGACAGCCACCTTCTCACTTTGTCTTTATATGGTCATCCCTTTCTGTGTCCAAATCTCTTCTTATGCATGCACCTGTCATATAGCATTGGACACAATATGATGCCCTCATTTTAGCTTCATTCCATCTTGAAAAGCCATATTTTCAAGAATAGTCACATTCAAAATACTGGAGGTATCAACACGTGAATTTGTGAATTTGTACAAGAGAAAATTCTGCTCATAACAACTGTGCATTTTATTATATATAAATTGTTTCTCAATAAAATAGATAAGAAACCAGCATAGTGGCTCATGCCTATAATTCTAGTACTTGCAAGGCTCAGACAAAACTATTACAGATTCAAGGACAGCCTCAGCAACTTGGTGAGGCTTTCAGCACCTTAGCTAGAACCTGTTTCAAAATAAAAAATAAAATAGAGCTGTGGGTGTAAGCATAGGTAGAACAGCCCTAGGTTCAATCCCCAGTGCTTTTCCAGATATCATTCCAATGATCAAGGGTAACTATATCCTTACTTTTAGCAGCATGGATTGTTTGTGCCCTCTGTATTAGTTCCTCAGGGCAGCTATGACAAATTGGGTGGCTTAAAATAATAGCAATTTATTGTCTTACGGTTTTGGTGTCTAGAAGTCCAAAGCCAAGATCCCTTCAAAACCTATAGGGGAGAATATTTCATTGTCTGTTTCTATCTAGCTTCTAGTGGTTTGCCAGCAATTCTTGGTGTTTCTTGACTTGCAAGGCCAGCTCTTTAGTCTCTTTGTCATTACATGCCATTCTACCCTGCATATTTGTTCCTCTGGGGTTCTTTTACTTCTTCTTAGAACACCAATCATGTTGCATTAAGGGTCCAATCTACTCCAGTATGAATTCACTGTATGTGATTACATCTGTAACTATACTACTTCCAATTGTGGCCACATTTTTTTGAAAGACTATTCAATCCATAACATCATCCAATTTCCATTTTTTTTTTTGTGGAACTGGTATGGAACCCAGGGGCTTTCTACCTCTGGGCTACATTCCCAGACCTATTTTATATTTTATTTGGAAACAGGGTCTCACTAAGTTGTTGAAAGCCTCACTTAGTAGCTGAGATTGGCTCTGCACCTGCACAATCCTCCTGTCTCCACCTCCCAAGTACTGGGATTACAAGTGTGTGCCACCATGCCTGGCCAATTTCCATTTATTTAAAAAAATGAAATCTTATACTATGAAGCTTTTGTGGCTGACTTCTTTCACAATGCAAGATCATAATGCAGTGCTTTTGAGATTCCTTCATTAATGTATTATGCATTTATGTTACTTTATTTTGATATACTCTTATTGGTACATTGTCATTTTACATCATAATGAGGTTCAAAATGATATAAATATACATGCACAGAGCACTTGTTGTGTTCCCCAACACCCCAGATCCTACCCTGCCTCTTCCCCTTCCCTATATGTTATTGAGATTGGCATTGATAATTTAGTATATGTATGTAGCATTATTTGAACTGTTGAAAACTTCATTTTTGTGTAGTATTTCATTTTGTGAAGATACCATCATTTATTTATCCATTTTGTTGTTGAAGAACACTTGAGTATTTCTCTGATGTGGATAGAAGTAAAACCGTTACGGATATTCATATATATGTTTGTGTGTGTGTGTGTGTGTGTGTGTGTGTGTGTGTGGTGATTCATATGTACATTCATGTTGATATATATGTGGAAGCGGAATTTCTGGGTAACAAGCTAGACATAAGGTCAGCTTTAATAGACACAGACAAATAGCATTCCAAAAAAGTTTTATGGATGTACCCCCCCACCAGCAGACTGTATAGAAGACTGTATAGTTTTGGTTGTTCTCCATCCAATACTTGAAATTCTCTTCCCTTTTAGATATTCTGGAGTGAGTGTTTTGACATCACATCATGCTGTGCTTTTAATTTGCTTCTTTTTGTTTTTCATTCCAGCTTCCCTTCTTTCTTTGCTAATCTTACACACTTACTGGTCTCTTCATCACCCATTACCAAAATTAACATCTCCAAATCCCTTCCTTACAGTCAGATGCTTTGATCTATACAGGAAACCGATGTCTGTCTCCATTTATCATACTCTTACAGAAGAATTTCACTTGTAGCCACTTTGAACTGCTTCTGAACTCACTCATGCTACACAAGGATCCATGCTTGTTTGTTGATTATTTTGTTTTTCATGCCTTAAGAGCAAAACTGGAACAAACATGAAGTTGGAGAGTCAGATGCATGCCATGACAAATCTATAGGGTCTGTAGTGCATGCAAATCTACTTGCAACAAACACCCCCTCCACTTTGCTCAATGGGTGTTTTTCTTATTATATGATTGTTAAATGCATTTCACAGCGAAGCTATGTTGAGTGTCAAACCCCAAATAGAGATAAAGCAACTCCTGAACATAGTAGATGTGAGCAAAGAGGCAACCATTCTTTGTTCAGATCACAACAGCAGCCCTACAACTTAGAGGAAGAGACGAGTCTCCCAGGCTGAAAACCAGAACTGGCCTTCTGTTCTTCCTCTCACCTTTGTCCTTTGTCCAGGAGGTAGCAAGCTAGAGTTTATTCTAATTTTCAAAGGGGCAAAATGATATCCTGGAGAAACATAAGATTATGGGGGGATCAGTCACCTTAACAATTATCTCAGGCCACTCACTAGCTCTGTGAAAGAGAGCATGGAACTAGGCAGAAGGCACGTTGGAGGAAGCAGGTAGCTGGGTGACAGATCAGAAATCTGCCCTGTGTGAGCCATAGCAGGCTGTCTCTTGGTGCATCCTGTCTAGGCTGGTCCTTTTTAACCCCCTCAACCATTCTATAGTCTTTTTGAAGAGTCCAGTCTATCTAGTATAATATATAGAACTGGTTGGAGATTTCAGGGAAAGCCACCCCTCTGTGACCATCAACATGCTACATGCCCAAAGCACTGGTCTCTCAGCATGGTTCTTTCTCCATTTTCAAATGTCTCCTTTCAGGACTAATAAAGAAAGAAGGGCAGTCATCTGCCAGCCTTCAGTTTCAAATCTGTGTTTATTCCAAAATTGGCCTTGAAAAAAAGCAGACTCTTGATATTTGCCATTGAGTGGAAGTCCTAATGCTTTAGGATGATATAAATAATAAATATATCATAGCTGGGTCCTATTAGCACTTTTGATTGAACATTTACTAAGTACCTTACCTCTGGAAAATGAATCTGGAAAACCATCACCATCACAGTGCAGACAAATGAAAACTGACAAACTTTAGGTAGTGGAATAAAGATTTTATTCAACAGGCCAATCAAACCAAAGCTGGGCCATAGCTATAACATAGAGCCATATTATTCTTTCCATTTTTCTTAGCGTTGGCTTTACTACCTGGAAACAGCTGGTTTCTGTGACACATAGCTGTGACATGTAGTTGGAGTTTCCTCTAAGCATTGGTTCTTGTGCTTATCTTCTAAAGAACAGAATGATTTTATCTTGTGGAGAGGTTTTGGGTGATGCTGGATAGTAGTGGACACTTCCAGGTAGAGAGCATTCAAAGAGCTTTTGGATTTCATTTGAGGTATGAGGCCAAGAGACAATTGTGGAGGAGTAGACTGAGGGAAGGAGAAACCACTAGTGAAAATTCCATACACCATTATAGAAGAGTTAGGCTTATCTGAAGGTTGTCCCAAATATATGAAATTTGGTGGCTATCCAGGGGTGAGGAATGATCAAGAGCTTCTTGACTGCTGTGGAATCTTTGTGGCCAATATAACAAGATGTAGAATTAAGAAATGGCTTAACTTCCAGCCTACAGACTGAGCACCACCTGCCTCAGCTGCAAGACAGACCCACCACCTAATGTCAGGAGGAAAAAATAGAAACCTACCTCTCAGTTGATAATTCTCAACTCATAAAGACATCAAAGTTGCCAGAAATCAGTGCCAGATTCCTCGCTGACATTTTTCTATAATTTACTCAATGATCAGAAGGTAAACTGAGTTACAGAAATACACATTTTCAGGAGAAGAGGGTGGGGGAACCTTTAAAAAGAAAAAAAAAAGGATATGCATTTTCCCACATGGGAATAGATAGAGCTATTTCCATTCAAACAAATGCTATCAAAAGTATTTCTTCTTTCTTAAAACCTGAATTGATAAGAGTTGATTCATCACTATTCTACTCATCTTCCATGGAGAAAGGCAGCCTCTCTGTTTCTCCGGCAGGATTCCAGAGCAACCCAGAGCAATCCAGAGCAATCATTTCCATTTTCTGAGATTGTCACTGTTCTGAGAGCTTGTGGTGTATAGCACTGTTGTTCCCAATTCTTCACCTCCTCCTTATAGCTACATCTTTTGCCATGTAACTTTCTAGTGCCTTCTCTCTCGATTGATATTGAACTTGGCCGTGTGACTTGCTATGGCTAATAGGAAAGACATGAAATGTGCTTATGCTGCTAGGCTTGCCCTCTCATGCCTATGGCATTTCCATGGAAAAAGATTTTCCTTATCGCATGCCATCACTGTGCTGCTGCCCTTTGTCCTGACCCCAGAATAAAATCATATGGAGCAGATATAAATGTCATCCCATAGCTTGAAACCTGGTCCTGCTAGGCCTGCAGCTTGAGGTTGAGCTGCCCAAGAAGCCAAATCCAGCTGATCCTCAGATACATGTGGGCCAACAAATATGAAATTTTAGTTATTTTATTTGTCATTGAATTTGTAATAATTGCTGGCTATTTTAGAACTCTTAAAACACTTTTTATTTAACTCAGTAATGTTCAAAATTTTAAATAATTCCCATTTTAAGGAAGTACAAATTGATTCATAGAGAAGTTAATTAATTTGCTTTGGATTAAGCAAATTAATTTCAGAGAGCTAAGAAATGACAGAATGGTAATCAAATACATTTGTGAGTGAGTCTAAAGCTTGCACTGTTAGAAACTATATTTTCTTCATAGAGTATAAACTTATATAATACAGGGCAAGAGGGGTTAGGCTCGTGCCGGGGCCAGCAAGGCCGGGATCAGAGCGTGCCATGAGGCAAGGCCGGTGCTGGGGCCTTCGAGGCAGGGACTGGACCCTGCCGAGGGGTTAGGCCGGTGCCGGGGCCAATGGTCGACATCGGAGCCTGCCGTGAGGCAAAGCCATTACTGGAGCCTCCGAGGCCGAGATCGGAGCCTGCCGAGGGGTTAGGCCGATGCTGGGGCCAGTGAGGCCGGGATCGGAGCTCACCATGAGGCAAGGCCAGTTCTGGGGCCTTCAAGGCCAGGATCGGAGCTTGCTGAGGGGTTAGGCCGGTGCCAGGGCCAGCAAGGCCGGGATCGGAGCTCACCATGAGGCAAGGGCAGTGCTGGGGCCTCCGAGGCCAGGATAAGAGCCTGCTAAGGGGTCTGGCCGGTGCTGGGGCCAATGGCCAGCATCGGAGCCTGCCATGAGGCAAGGCCAGTGCTGGGGCCTCCGAGGCCGGGATTGGAGCCTGCCGAGGGGTTAGGCCGGTGCCAAGGCCAGCGTGGCCAGGATCAGAGCCTGCTGTGAGGCAAGGCTGGTGCTGGGGCCTCCGAGGCCGGGATCAGAGCCTGCCGAGGGGTTAGGCCGGTGCCGGGGCCAGTGGCCGGCATCCGAGCCTTCCGTGAGGCAAAGCTGCTACTGAGGCCTCCGAGGCTGGGATTGGAGCCTGCCGTGAGGCAAGGCCGCTACTGGGGCCTCTGTGGCTGGGATCGGAGCCTTCCAAGGGGTTAGGCCGATGCCGGGGCCAGCGGCCAACATTGGAGCCTGCCGTGAGGCAAGGCCGGTGCTGAGGCCTCCGAGGCCAGGATAAGAGCCTGCTGAGGGGTTAGGCTAGTGCTGGGGCCAATGGCCAGCATCGGAGCCTACCATGAGGCAAGGCCGGTGCTGGGGCCTCCGAGGCCGGGATTGAAGCCTGCCAAGGGGTTAGGCCGGTGCCAGGGCCAGCAGCCGGCATTGTAACCTTCCGTGAGGCAAGGCCGCTACTGAGGCCTCTGAGGCCAGGATAAGAGCCTGCCGAGGGGTTAGGCCAGTGCCGGGGCCAATGGCTGGCATTGGAGCCTGCTGTGAGGCAAGGCCAGTGCCAGGGCCTCTGAAGCCAGGATCACAGCCTGCCGAGGGGTTAGGCCAGTGCTGAGGCCAACGGCCAACATCAGAGCCTTCCGTGAGGCAAGGTCGCTACTGAGGCCGCCGAGGCCAGTATCGGAGCCTGCCTTGAGGCTAGGCCGGTGCTGGGGTCACCAAGGCTGGGATCAGAGCCAGCTGAGGGGTTAGGCCGGTGTCGGGGCCAGTGAGACCAGAATCGGGGCCTCCCATGAGGCAAGGCCGCTGCTTGAGCCAGCGAGGTCTGGATCAGTCTACCGGGTAGCCAGGCCACTACTGGGGCCGTCAAGAGTGGGATCGGTACTTGCAACGCGGCATGCACAGAGAAATATCGCAGAAAATAAAAATCAGATGCTTCTCTTAATCAGCAATAACTAGGAGGAAAGGGGCAACAGGAAGAGGTCGAGCTATAGAATGGGCCCTTTAGTGAAGCAACTAAGGTGACCAATCAGAGGGTATGGAATAGGGGAGAATGGAGCCTCTTTAAAACGCAGGAGGTACATAAACAAACGTATCAAAGTTAATCACCAAACAAGCATGGGATAGAGGGAGGGGGAGGGAATGAGATGGGGGCTGGATGAGGGCTAATTGGATGATGTGTGCTTGTATATCCTCTCAAGTCTTGTATTCCAATGTGATATATGATTACAATGCACCAATAAAAAAATAGAAAAAAATAGAAAAAAAAGAATACAGGGCAAGTAGAGACCAGCTACTGTTTTCAATTCCCTCACCACTAAAATGCCAGTCAGTTGACTTCCTGGTTCTTTGCATCACTGGACAATTTGATACCTTGAGAATTTGAAATTCTCATTTCTACCCTACCCAGCAGATAGGCTTTTTCCTAAGAAAACTGCAACTTAAAGTGCCATTTACTTTTCAGTTTGGATAAATTCCTGGTGGTATATTTGCTTATAGAACATTAGCCATTTTATTACCAAGAGATTCAGGAGCTGAGAAGTTTATAACTCCTGGGCAATTGAGGCTCAATCAGGAGGGAGGACAAAGAACCTTTGAAGTCTTCATCTAAATCAGTGGAATAGCCGGGCGTGGTGGTGCACTCTAGTAATCCCCGCACTTGGAAGGCAGAGGCAGGAGGATCGCGCAGGTTCGAAGCCAGCCACGCTGGCTTAAGAGACCCTGTTTCCAAATAAAAATAAAGAAAAAAATAGGCCTGGAAGTGTAGCCCAGAGGTAGAAGGGCTTCCAGAAACCCCAGTACCACCAAAAAATAAATAAATAAAAAATAAATCAGCGGAATACCAGAATTTTACAATGTTCACTCTGATTTTCCAGGAATATCAGTCAATATGAAGCCACTTGGCTTTACTTATAAAGATTTAATGTAGGTTTTATAAACAGATGACTGAGTACAATAACTAAGTGACCTTGAGTGAGTTAAACTTTCTGTGCTTTCATCCAAAAATGGAGACTATACTACCTCATCTAGGACTGTATGGGGATAAAATGAGATAATGTATATAAAGTACTTAACAAAATGTCTGGCATTTACATGCTTTAGGTGAAAATTGACAAAGATCTGGAGCCAAATAGCTTAAACATCTAGGAAGTGTGTTATCTCTCAGTAAGGGACAAAAGCTCTAGGTGTGACTCAGTCAGCTCTCTGGCCAGAATCTATCAGTGACCATTCTCATGAATCAGCCTTCCTATGGCTGGTCCTCTTGGAAGCAAAATGGCTGCTGGCAGCAACTGGAACAGTGAGATTGCTTGTTCATAGCTGGTGGAAGACAGAGAGTAAATCACTCTAGCATGTGGAAAGAAATTCCTTTTCTTCAATCTCTTTGGGCCAACCTGTATTATTGCCCTCCCCTCGCATCAAGAACTATTGCCAGAGAAGTACTTCATGGCAATTGGCTTTGAACCATTCAGGGGAAAAAATGGTTTACGGCAATTGTCTCACATGATTCAGGATTCCTCTTTGTTGCTGGGGTGGGGTTGCCTTCTCCTAAGTTACCTGGTATAGGTGAGGAAGGAGTAATTACTTGTACGACATTGAGATCTTGTTGAAACGAGGAATAGATTTGGGAAAAGACCTCCAGTAGTGATGACCATAGCTGGCTGAAAGTAAATGCTTAAAACTTATCAGCTGATTTTGTGTTTCTGTTTTTGCAACCATGGTGTTTTTTTTTTTTTTTTTTAACAGTCAGTTGTGGTGTTTTATGATAAGACACCTAATACCTGGCCTTTAGTTACCCTTTAAAAGACAAATTTGGGGACTCAGGGATGACAAATCACTTGCATTGAAAGCATCTCCTTTCCACTTCTATTTAAAAAATTAATCTACCTGGAAAACAAATTCCACAGACCTATAAAGATTTGTAATGTCTAAGTTCAATTCTTCATGTCATTGTCACCTTGAAAAGATAAAGTTGATAATGCACAGCAACCTTACCCCTTCTCAGGACAAGCAGTATTTTCCCCTTAAAAAATATTGTACTTCAGTCTGGTATAGTGGCACAGGCCTGTAATCTCAGTACTCGGGAGGCTGAGACAGGAAGATCACAGGTTTGTGGCCGGCCTAAGCAACTTAGCAAGGCCTTCGGCGACTTAATGAGGCCCTGTTTAAAAAAAAATAAAATAGGACTGGGGGTATTATTTAGAAATAGAATGTCCTGGGTCCAATTCCCAGTACTTCTACATATATGTTATATTTCAACAATTTCTATGCACTCAGTGATGGCTATCTCTTGTTTTCCCTACATATATACCCATTTGCTTTTCTCTCTTCTCTACCTAACAGAGCCTCTATTTTCAGTGGCAACCCTGTTTTGTGTGGTTTGTATAAGGTTGACCTCATCTATGTGTATATATGTACATCCACCCAAGTCAGGTTGACCAACCAGAATACATCATTTCTTCCTCTGGAAAAACTGATTAGTTCTAGAATGGGCTATGAATAAGCCTGGAAGTCATACTCTCTTATTTGAACCTTGAGTTAAATGAACATATGTCAAAGGAGCCAGAGCTGAAGATTTTGTATAGCCAGTGCCTGGCAAATATACCTTATACATTCCTGTTATTTCTATCCAGAGCTGACATAGTTTATATCGATCCCAAGTTCTGATTGTCTTGATTATTCAGCATCCCAGGATTTCTCTCATAAATACCAGAAGGCCTTATATGTCAAATCCTAATCCTTGATATGACTATATTTAGAGATAAGCCTTTTATTAGGGAGTAATCAATGTTAAGCAAGGGTGAGATCCTAATCTAATAGGTTAGTGGCTTTATAGGAAAAGAGAGAGAGAGAAAGAAAGAGAGAGAGTGAGAGAGAGAGAACTTTCTATCCACATTCAGTAACTAAGGAAAGCAAGTGAAAATACAACAAGAAGGCAACATTCACCAGAACCTAACCATACTAGCATCCTGATCTCATATTTTCGGCCTTTGAAACTCTTAGAAAATTAACCCTATTGTTTAATTCACCCAGTCTATTGTATTTGTTATTACAGCCTAAAAAGACTAGAGCAATATAATTTTCCTTTTTAAGATAGCAAGCATGGTGCCGGGCGTGGTGGCGCACGCTTGTAATCCCTGCACTTGGGAGGCAGAGACAGGAGGATCACACGGGTTCGAAGCCAGCCCTTGCTGGCTTAAGGGACCCTGTTTCCAAATAAAAATATAAAAATAGGTCTGGGAGTGTAGCCCGGAGGTAGAAGGGTTTACAGGAACCCCAGTACCACCACAAAAAATAAATAAATAAATAAGATAGCAAGCATGGAGATACACACACACACACACACACACACACACACAATATATTGGTTCGCAGCCAAATAAGTCCTCACTTTGAGGTAACAAAGCAGCTGGTTAAATTTAAAAATGTTTACCCCTGTGTCTCTGGATTCAGGCAATCTGCTTACCATCACTAGAAATACTGGCCTTAGTGAGAAAATATAAGGATGCTGGGGTGTGGGAGCTACTTTTTGTAGCTTTTCCTAATGTCCTTCAAGAAATCCTGTTTCATCTGGAAGCAAAAAGAAGTAGTATATACCTTTGCTAAAAGAGACTTCTTAGGCATCAGCCTCAAATGCCTGAGAAATATAATCAAGGGCCTTAGTGGGACTGAAAAAGCCTTATGTTATGCCCCAAACTAACGTTAGAGCTCACTAAGGCAGAGAAGCACAGTAGGGGATAAAATTGGTCCCAGGAAGAGATCCACAGAAAATTAGAAATCCTTGGCTCCTTCCAAATATCTCCAGATGAGTACTCTTTGCCTGAGAAAGGTAATAATTATCCTCATTGTATTAAGCCATTCACTCAAATTGAATGGGAGCTTTGAACTTGGAAGCAAGGGGCAGATTAACCAGGCTTCACAACTAGCCTGTTGTTTTTTATTGCCCAAATGCACGGGCCAAAATGGAAGCTGTTAGACTAAGAATGAAGGGTTACCTGATGCACACTGAGACCAATTATGAACAAAAAGGAAGCCACAAGGCTGGAATCCAGGTTCAAGCACTATAACTCAACAAGACCCGCAGGTTTGATTAAAGTCACCCCTAGGTCATGCAGGGACGCTGTGCAAGCATTTTATTTTGGAGGAGGGCAGGGGCTATCTATATAAACAATTTAATTTTTAAGCATGCTACAAAATTTGTGGACTCATGCGAAGTATAGTGATTTATCAATGAAGATTCAGAATGATGGGCATCAAAAAGGTACTTATGTATTTGTTTACTATCCAATCAGCACCTGTGACTATTCTTCATAGTATCCTGGCACTATCTCTTCTTGTGTGTGTCCAGAAACCATCTCTTTGTGTTCTTTATTGCCAAATGTGTCATTCTTACATAATTTCTTATCCCTCATTGCAAGAAAAATGTAGCAATGCTATTATTACTCACAATGCCATGGCTCTTCAGAATCTATTTATATTCAAACTGTACAGACTTTTTTGCCTTTTCAGGTCCCTTGTAATACTTATTTCATTTATTCAAAGCTGGGTACTTTACCCATGATTCTGTATCATCCAGAGTGCCACCCACAAATACTGGCTTCCAAGGACTGTCTCAGAAGTCATTATTTTGCTTTGTTAATGATGCTCACAAATGTATTATTGTATACATGAGAAAGTGAAAATAATACTTTATTTTGTTGTCATGTCACATCTATTGTTTAGAATGTTATAGTTTAAATGTAGATCAACACATCTTCTACTCATGTCTCCCATTGATCTGTGCAGGCTGTCATTACTGCAATTCTAAAGTACGATCACTTTTAATGCCAACTTCACCCTGCTTCCCACACATAGCCACTGGTATGGAGTAAGAGAGCGTCCCATGTGTAGCTAGAGAAGAGCAGTCTCGTTTTGGCAAGGAATGTCCATCATTTGTCCTGTCTGGCTTGAGACCAGATGTATTAGGCAGCTTTGCATCATTGTGACCAAAATACTCAGCAAGAACAACTTATAGGAGGAATGGTTTATTTGGTTCAGGGTTTCAGAATTTCAGTCCATGATCAGCTGACTCCAAGGCAGAAACATCATGATAGCAGTGTAGGATCAAACAAAGCTGCTTAATTCATGACAACTGAAAAACAGAGGGAAAAATGTAGGAACCATAGTCAAAAATAGTCTCCAAAGCGATGTCCATAGTGATCTATTTCTAATCACCTGCCTACAGTTACCACCCAGTATATCCATTCAAATTATTAATTTATCAGTAGATTAATCCACTGGAGCCTTCAGGATTCAATTATTTCATCTCTTAACTATTGCTGCATTGAAATTTGGGGGGACATACCAATTCTAAACTATAACACCAGCCCAGAATAACATAATGTTACATGGATTGAAAGCAAGAGGGGACATTGATCAGAGAAGTCTATTGTCATTGTGGAGCAACAGTCGAGGGAGCTCTCAGAGGCAACAGAAATACCCAGCCCTGGAGAACAAGTGAGATGGAGCCTACAGAAGAGGTAGGGTGGCCGCTATGGGTGCCAGCTATGGGAGAAACATGGCACAAAAGTTGTACTGCAGTTGGGACAGGATAGGCCAGACCACCTCCCTGGAACCAGGCCTGTGATGAACCTATAGGCAAGAACTCCAGAATTCTTTGGAGGACCTGAACAACCCCTCTAAGGATATTTAGGGGATGTGAGTGGTTGCAATATGACCAAAACAGGAAAAACAGGGACCAGTGAACATGCAGGTTCCAGCCTATACTTAGGGATCCTCATCCATGGGAATGATGCTGGTATCTCTGGAAGGTCTATGTCACTGAATAGGTGCATAGAAAATGTTGAGGTAAGTGCATACAGTGCACAGGACCCACATGGGACCAGGCTATAGGGAAGGAAGGCCATGCCCAGATGCTACTGCAGGCCAGTTCAGGAACCAAAAAGGTATTCAGAAAATTTCTAGGAAGAAAATCTAAAGCATGTGCCCCCTTGGAACAAGAAAATCAGAAAAGAGTCCTGTTTACTGAGAGTAAGTCCCAGACTGGATTTGATTACTGACTAATTCTCTTGTTGAGAAATCCAATGATTGACAGTTGAGGCTGTTGATGACTCAACAGTGCTCAAGTGTCCCCAACATTTGGAAGGCAGAGGTCTGTGATTTCTCAGTTTCTAGGCAATTCACAAATCCTGGTAACTGGAAGTCAGTGGAAGACAATGGGAAATAAATGCATCCTCTAGGACCGAATACATTATAAAACAATTCATTATATAGAATATAGGTATAGAATATCATGAATTTTTATAATATTTTGCTATATACATCTTGAGTATATTTTTTCTTTGTTAATAAACATTATTTTGAGAAGGATTCCATATGTATCATTAGACTACTAGAGAGTCCATGATATAGAAACCCTGATGTAGATGTAAATGGTGTGTAGGGAGTTAAATTCTGACCTGGCTCAGGGATCAGGAATCCAAGACTTGGAATTGAACATAGATTCTGAAAAAGACTTTGTTTTTTTTATTCATATCCTTTCCTCCCTCTCCTTCCTTCCTTCCTTCCTTCCTTCCTTCCTTCCTTCCTTCCTTCCTTCCTTTTTTCTTTCCTTCCTCCTTCCCTCCCTCCCTCCTTCCAGCTGTGTAATTATTTATTTTTATTACGTTTTATCAGTCATCTGTGTTTGCAGTGAGAGTACTGTCTTCTTATTGGCTTAGTCCACCCAGTTATTGAAACACTACATATCTCTCCCATCCCAACCTTTCAACCCCTAATCTTGCTTATTTCTGCAGATCACCTTCAATCTGACTTTAAGGAAACCCGAATAGTGAGGGTTTTAGATCTGATATCAAAAACAAGTTTAGAGAAGGGAGATTCCATGGCCTAGGACTACCTGAAAGTGCCTGGCACAGATTCTGGTCCTTAGATATTTGCCTGGTGCTATCCCTATCCTGAGAAGCATTATATGTATTAGCCAAATCCTTTCTGTTATGAGATGCCCTAATTAATGCATGTGCTGATTTGTTCTTCCCTGCTGAGAACTTCAGATTAATGATTACTGGGTGCCACATATGTTATCTTTTATGTATCTTTAATAAATATAACAATGGCTGCAATTTACAGTAGCCTTACTGTGTTTGGGAGTCCCGTGCTAAGCCCTTTATATTCATTATTTCATTTCACCCTCCCACCACCCCTGAGGTAACTCTTGAGCATTATTTGCCTCACTGTGCAAAGAAAAGGACTGAGGTTCAAAGAATTTTATCAAGTTTTTTAAGGTCACACCACTTAAACAAGGTAAGGTGGGTTTCACACCGAGACCTGTTTGATTTCATAGCACTTAAACACCCACCATCGTGCTGTTATGTTTTAATGGTGAGGGGAAGTGAGAAATTTAATAATAGAACTTGGGCAAGGTGGCAATAAAAATGAGGTAGCACTGTTGCATCACTCTTATGACTACCCGTCTTTCAGTAGCCTTTCCGGATGCTCTGCCTCCTGAGGTTCTTGGAATACTGATGGGGCCAGATGAACAGGAGGGAGGGAGTTATGGTCCAGAAAGCAGCAGGTTCCTGACTACGAGGTTAGCCCAGACAAGTGGGAAGTGCCATTGCTGCCTCAGTATTCAGCGACTTTTTACCAGAGAGCTCCAGGGTGCACTGTGGAGGGGAGGAGAAGTGGCGATGGAGTGATAAAGACCTAGAATCCTAGCTGGTTTAGAAGGCTAAACATCAACCTGCTCTGTGACCTTGGGGACATTCCTAATGTCTCTGGACTTGCTTTTACCACAGGGAGGTTAGGTTACATCTGCTAATAGTCCAGGAAGTCTATGAGAAGCAAAGAGATAATGCTGTTCTGAAAAGCAAAGTCTCTGGAAGGATCTGAGCCTGCCAGCCCCCATGGGTAATTATACCTTCAGTATTATGTTAGCTCCCTTCCAGTCTCTGATGCTGCCTTGTGTCACCATAGGATTCCTCTTCACTCTTAGTCACTGGTTGCCTCTAAAGTTTAGCTCCAACATGGAAGCCAGGAGTTCTCTCTCAGGGGCCAGGCCTCTTGGGTGCACATTCTCACTCAGTCACCTATTCTCTGTGCCCTAGTTTCCTCATCTGTAACAAGGGAGCAATACTGGTGGTTTCCTCGTGGGGACATCTGGGAAACTATAGGATACAGTCATGTAACATGCTCTGTCACTTCCCAAGCTAGGCACATGGGCCTACTCATTTGATGTTTGCAATTATTAACAGCAATTGAACTTCAGTCATTGAACATCTGAGAGTTCCTCCTCAGAGCAGGCCCTGCAGGTAAGTGCCACGGGGCCATGGAAAGGCACAGTCATGGCACCTCCACCCAGGGCTGCATGTTGTGCTTCGCAGATAGAGATGCTAAAGCAGAGCATGGAATATGAGGTGTTTATTGGGATTCAGTGTGTGTGAAAAGGAGAGGGAAAGAAAGAGAGACAGAGACAGAGAGAGACAGAGACACAGAGATAGGGACTTTACAGAGGAGGACCAGAAATCTGTGTGATACAAACCAAATAAAGCCTTGGCCAATATGGTAGGAAGCTATGAAATAAGCACTATTCTCAATGTCCCACACACAACTTTAATGGCCATGCCTCCAGGTCTCTTCTTGTTCATCTACAGGACATTGGCCACCCTGAAAAGAACATGACATCAGCTAGAGCAGAGCCTGAAGGAGCTGATACCTAAAGGCCATCTGCAGTGCTGGAGAGCAAGTCCTTACTTGAAGGGGAATCTGGGCATTACAGTAGAGTGTCTGCCACTGAAGGAGTTTATAAATGACTCAGGGTGACAGAGAAGACTAAGACAGAGGGAATATTGTCCCTGGTGAAGTTTCCAGAGCCTTGCTGAGCTGAGAGGTGATTTACCCAGGGCCACCAATGAGAAGCTTACTACTGTGAGAAATTGAGTCCCTGTGAAGAAAGCATGAGATCTCTGTCCTATGGCCACACTGGAGGGGACAGAGTGAAATTAAACCCATGGTCAAACAGGAGATGGGGATAGGGATGCTGGGACAAGAGAAAGTCAGGGCAAGCATTTTACATGGAATTCTATTAACCTAGGTTAATCATAACACTTGTGGTGGCTGGTGTAAAAATTTTACGACAGGAGCACATATTCTGACTAATGTGAAGGCCATGTCAAAACATGGTTTTCTGGGGAGCCTGATATCTTAAAGACTGGATAGAGCCTCAATCAAAGATGTACTTAAACAGGTGTTACAAGTGAGAATCCCAAAACAAAACCCTTGTAAGATATTTATAAGCAAAATTGAGGCCAAATTCTGAACTCAGAGAGAAAGACCATAGGAATGGTCCCAGGCCCTCTCTGATTTCCTAGTCAATGTGGCTCACTGTTCAGCTGTCCCCCACTCTTTCCTCTCTCATGGTCTTGAACACCATGATGATCTCTACATATTGAAATAATCTAATCTGGGGGTATGTGCTGAGTAGGGGCAATGGGAGTGGCTTCCCACCTTGGCCCTCTTATACATTTGGAGACACAACCTGGAGATGTGCTGTGGGAAGCCTGGAATGCCCAGATAATGAGGGCATATTTACTTTGACAATACTTTGGGAATTACAGAAAACTCTATTGTCTGGGGAGGGATGGAAGCATTAGACCAGGGCCTTAGCAAGATGTATTTGCCATCAATATCCCAGATGTTCTGGAACAGTGAGAGGTGGGAGCAGGACACCTAATATTGAAGTTATACTGTCTTAGTCTGGGAGCTGAAGGAAGGGGGCCCGAGTTGGGGAGGCAGAAAGGAGGAAGGGCCAGGTAGGAAAGGTAATATAAAGCACTCAAGTTTCAGAGTTTTGCAATGAGGAACGTGGCAGATCCCTCTAACAGCAATACGGGGGATTAGTGGGGAAGTTGGTTTGGGGGAAAAGGTAGCCAGAAAGAACTATTATTTGGGGTTAGGCGATATTAATGGGAGGAAAACAAGATTTTGTTTTGTAAGAAAATCCTGATCAAGCTGCCAGTAGCAGACCCTGAAATGAGACTCTGTGCACAAGTGGTTTGTGAAGAAGTCCTCCCACAGAATACCAACAAGCTAGTAGGGGAGAGGGTAGGAAAGAGAACAAAAAGAGCCAGGTGAGGGTGCAAGCAGATGAGAGTTCCTGCTTCAGCATCATCTTCACAGGGTCTAGAAGGTAACCTGTGCCTCTCCTGGCAGGGAAGTGGGAGTTTGAGCTCCCTACCCCCATTACCCAATGACTATGGCCACTGTGGAAGTAGGTGATCTCCCAGGTCCTTCCAGTTTCCTGCATGTGGTGCCAGGTGGCTCTCTTCTCTTAATCTAACCACTGTCCTCAGCAAAGCACAAATGCTGGGATATTGAAGGTCCTCATCCTCTTTCAGCCATCCAATGCTTCCAGAAATAGGGTTTGCAAACCTGGGTGAGTGTCTCTTGCATCTTTTACCTTGGATTCCCTCTTTACCATGGAAAAGGAGGGTCTATAAAGCATTTGTCCATGCCGAGCCCTAGTAGGCTGAGATATGCCTTTGCTGTTGGCACATCACTGATGTTCTGGATTGGAGTGGAGTGGGATACGCACAGGCCTGAAGAGGGCTCATGATTCCAGCTCATTATCAACTTCAATGCCGTGGCTTCCAAGGTGAGGCAGCTATCAGCGCTTTGGCTCCCTGGCTCACCAGCTAATGCTCCCAGGCCCATTAGTCTTGCTGGAAGACTAGGGAAGCAGAGGACATGGACTGTTCTAGTCATCACATGTGAATTTCTCTGGTCTAGAGGACACTGGGCCTGAACACTCACTAGGGAGGGCTGGGGAGGATGCCTCTCCCTTCCTTGCCAATACACAAATAAATAAAGGCTAAAACAATAGAAGGCACTAGAGAGCTTTGTCGTTACAGGTACTGACTCTCCTTCCCATACTATTCAGACCTAGGCCTGTGCCATGAGTGTTGGGTAAAATTTTGGGAAAGGTTAACTTCTGGCACAAAGGGAATATTCAGAATCCTGCTCTAGCTTCGTCTGTCTGCTGTTCTGATGGGCCACCAGGTGTGCCATGATGGTTTTTAAGTCCATTGCATTTCACCCCTGCTATTACCTGTTTCTTACTGCAATCTCCCATTGAGGAGGTAGAAAAGAAATAGGCAGATAGGGAAAAGGCCTTGGTAGAAAAAAGTTAATTTCCTGAGTTTCCTGAGGGGCGACAAATGCCTGAAACTCCAAAGGCTCAGAGATAAGAAGGCCAGAGCTTCACAAAGCCATCCTGAGTTTCCTAATCAACAAACCCACCGAGCAAGTCTGGCATTCCTGAAAGGAGACCCTTCAAAGGACTTGCAAATACCCTATGCAAATTCTCCTTGGAATCCCAAAAGTCACCCTAACCAGAAAACGGACTTGCAAGTGGTCAGGCTTTGGCCAGTCGGATGGCAAAGGGGGACTTTCCCACTCGGGACCCCCTTCCCTTTTGGGGAGCTGTTCTCTCTCTCGCAGGTCGTGTTGGCCCTGAGAGAAGGCAGAGTGCATCTGAGGGCACGTGGCACGTGGCACGTGGCTCGGGCGACTCTCAAGTAGTGACCTGAAGGCCTCTGCTGGACATCATGGCTGACCAGGCCCCTAGGGGTGACCTATACCTCTTTTCTGGCAGATCGTGTGGACTCTGGGAGAAAGTAGTTTGCAACTGATGGGCACTTGGCTCGGGCGACACTCGGGTAGTGACCCTGAAGGCAGCTACTGGGGTGTTCAGCAACCCTTTCCCCATTCCCTGCTGCTTCCAATAAACCTTTTACTCCCCTTCCTGAGGTCTGCGGGTGTCATTCTTCGCTCACCATAGACAAGAACTTGCCAGGTTTTCTCTCAAGAAACCCCCATTTCACCATCACCCCCTCCTATCAACTCAGCAGGTTTCTGCCCTCTTGACTCCCAGGAAAGGAGGGAAGTGGGCCCTGACTTATCAAGCAGCAAACAAACCAACATCCAGGAGATAGCTGGAGTTGGTTCAGAAGCCTGGATACCATCTTCCTATTTCTCTTCCTGCCAGAGAGGAGTGTGCTTTGTGCTCCAGAGCTGTCATCTACAGGCTACCTCATGCCTGCTGGGCATAGTCTGGAGCAAGCTTGTGGAGGTGGCGCCTTCTTCCAGCACAGATCGTACCCACATCCCTCCACCGGCCCCCCTACACATTCCCGCTCTCCAGTTTTTCTCAGGTTTGGCATCTTTCCAATCCCACAGGAATTCAGCTGATAAATGAATTCATACTCAAAGGTTATTGACTTAATTTGTCACCTCCATCCAGGAGCTATTTGCACTGAAAAGAGATCCACCGGGGAGAGGGCAATGTTTAACTGAAAAGAATGCCTTTCTAATGGTGGGGTTTCAGGCAGAGTGGCCTTTGGGCAGTCAGCCTCCTTCCAATCACCACAGAGGTGACCTTTCTCTAAGAAAGTCCCTTTTGCAAGGATTTCCCAATGTCGCCTGCACTGGAACGCCCTAAGGTGTTTGTGAAAGACTGCAGATTCCCCAACCCTACAGATCTAATTTAGCATGTGTGAATGGGATGAAGGGATCTGCATTTTCAACCACTTAACACTTTTTGATAAAGTGTTTTATGGGCCATACTTCGGACAAATACTCTGCCATTGTATTAGTTTGCTAGCGCTGCCATAACAAAATATCAGACTGGTGGCTTAAAAAAATAGAAATGTATTTTCCCACAGTCCTGAAGGTTGAAGTCCAAGATCAAGGTGCAGGCAGGGCTGGTTCCTCCTGAGGCCATTCTCCTAGGTTTGGAGATGGCCACCTTCTCCCTGAGTCCTCACTCACATAATCTTTCCTCTGTGCATGCAACCCTGGAATCTCTCTAGGAATCCAAAATTTCTCCTCCTATAATAGGATTAAACCCACCCTAATGCTCTCATATTAACTTAATGGTACCAACAAACACTGTCAGGTTCGGAGGTTCAGAACCTTCGGCATATGAAGTTGCAGGGTGTGGGCATGCTTCTACCTCAAAAAGGCAGGTTAGAAACAAACAAAATAATAGACATTTATGAAGGGGTGGTAGCAACCACCAAGTTTTCCCCTCTTTTCAAGAACTGCAAGAGAGAAAACATAACCAGGTTGAGAGAGATGTGGGGAAATCATTGGGGTTGGTCCATAAATGGGAGGCACAGCACCCCCTGTTGGTGCCACCGGCCCCAGGTTAAGCAACCACTTTGGCTCACCCTTTAAATTGCCTTTCCTGTTGTTATTCCTCCTTAGGTTTAGAAATGGTCTTTCTTCTTTCAGCTTCCTGGGCGAGAACAGTCTGGTGCCAGCTCCAGCGTGCCCACCCAGGCAGCCCTTACCTCCGCCTTCGAGGAGGTTCCTTTCCCCAGAAAAAAGCGAGACCCTTTGCCCTCCCCATTCATCATCACCATGGGCAATCTAATTACAGCCTTGTCTTAAAAGAGGAACTCATTTACAATTGAGACTTCTTCCTTATGAAAATGTAACATCTTGAACTATGTTTTTATGGCCTCCTTTTACAAAAATAAAAAAGGAAATTAATTAATTTCCTTGTACACAGGAAAGACTCATGAGGTCTTCCCGGTTGTGTGCCGAAAGGAAGCTGGAACTCTCTCTCTCTCTCTCTCTCTCTCTCTCTCTCTCTCTCTCTCTCTCTCTCTCTCTCTGCCTCCCGCTGTGTGACAGTGAAATGCTAAAATGATTTTGGCAGGAGAATATTCTCAAAGGCTGTTTTTATTTCAGCAGCAGAAGAGTATCTCAGAACGCAGGCAGCACCTCTGCCCTGTGGGGCTGTTTCTAATTGTAGGAGGTGAGCTGCAGAAATCCTTCCCCCAGCCGGGTGGGAAGAAAGCACGCGGAACCTAAGAAAGATAATCGTGTCTACCACACTCGGTGCTCACCACTTAAAGAAATTAACTTGTTGGAATAAAATATTTCTATGGGTGCAGAAAACTATGCATTAGAATAATGAGGCTGACCCCTTCCTTCTGCATCGCAATCACGGGGTTTGTTTCTCCCCTCTCTAATCACAACATGTTATCTTCCCCCTTGCTCACACCTCTGTAGGCAAGACTGGCTGCGAATACTTTAGATTATCACCTTCTCATTTTCAGTGTGAAATAATTGCCCAAGGATGGAAACTGACAAACAGGAATATGGATTTTGGAAAGCCGGCCTCTTGTGTTTCGGGATAGCCAAAGGAAAATGAAGACAAGTGGATTACTTCTTCCATCCTCCCGCTTACCCCTTTACAAAAAGACATGTGTTTTCCAGACCTGAGGCAATTGGAAATTTTAAAGACAGTTGGGATACTAGTATGTTTAATTAAAAACCTAAACCTATACTCTACAGCAGCAGAAAGATATGAGGTCCTGGGGACAAGCTTCATGGATTTCACTGTTGGTGTCGCCACTTATGAGCTGTGTGACCTGGGGGAAATTGCTGAACCTCTCTGTGCCTTGATATTTTTCTCGATTAAGAATGGAGCAGTAGTAGCCGGGCGTGGTGGCGCACGCTTGTAATCCCCGCGCTTGGGAGGCAGAGACAGGAGGATCACGCAGGTTCGAAGCCAGCCTCGCGCGCTGGCTAAGGAGACCCTGTTTCCAAATAAAAATGTAAAAATAGGTCTTGGAGTGTAGCCCGGAGGTAGCAGGGCTTCCAGGAACCCCAGTACCACCAAAAAAAAAAAAAAAAAAGAATGGAGCAGTAGTAATAAGCTTTATGGGATGGTCAGATATGAATGAGTTAGTACTTGTGAAGTGCTTAGAACAATGATCAACATTCATAGTAAACACTAAATTTTGGTAAGGGAAAAGGGGCTGCCTTCCTTTTCTCTTTCAGTACTATTTCTTAAGCATCGTTTTGGGCAGAAGGAGAAGTAATAAAGGCCCCTACCCTCAGGGAGCTTCAGTTTAGTGCATGCGCATGATATATAAATGGTTTATTATAAGACATATTGGAATAAATGCTCAGCAAGGAATAGTAACATGGTTGGAAACTACCAGGAGAAATGCCTAATTGAAGAAGATTGAAGATGGAGACATGAAGGAGGCAGCGTATCAGTTGGACCGTGATCAGATCAAAGGTATCTGTGAGAAAGGAATAATAAGAAAGGGGTTCCTGACTATGGAAGAAGCAGAGGTGCCGCGAGGGCAGAGAGGGTGCAGGACACTTTAAATGCTGATACAAATGACTGGCAGTTGGGGGCCTCCTCACCTGGTTCCCTGATTTGTATTTTCAATCAAAAGAACTGCAAATGATATTGTGGCTTTTAAGTGTTCTCTCCACCATTGTCTCCTGAAAGACATGAAAACAATTTTTAGCGACAAAGCAAAATCCTATAGTGACCAACTACAACTTAGCAGAAAGAATCCCCCAGTCTCCGCCCTGCCAATTCTGTCCTACAGGTCATTGATTACACCCGGAGAACTCTTTGTAGTCACCACAAACGTGCAGCTACCTCTGGGGTACGATGCGGCCGCTATTTAACTGTCACGTAACATGACAATCGAGTGTCCTATTAGAGCTAAAATTTAATTGTGAAGACGGGTACCATATTTAACTGCAATCCTGGGGGGAATTTAGGTTGACAGGCTGTAATTACCCAAACTGGAACCTGGCCAGGACACACCTACTCTTTGCCAAAAGAGCTATGGGGGTTTTAACCGCGACAGGCACTGGAAGCTGGCGGTTCTTTTGGGTGGGAAAGTGGCGCTTGCGGCCCCACAGCGCCCCCTAACCAGGCTCCGGGCAAGCGCAGGTTGTCCTGGGAGCAGGCAATTTCTGACCCTCTGAACTTGGCAGTTTCCAGCAATGCCCCTGTCGGCCTGCACCTGGCTCCAATCCATCACGGGTTATCAGTAACTTGCCATTTAAGGTGGTGTGGCTGTGGTCCCTGCAGTCAAGTTCTCGCTGGCTCTTATCTGTGTCTGTCTGTCCTGTGTGTCTCGCCCCAGGTCCTGCTGCTTCTCTCTTATCAGGACAGAAGTGCCTGTCCTGCTAAAATAATTACCCAGCAGAGCACAGTGGTTCTCATCACCAGCTGCTGTTTCTACATGGAGATCAGTTAGAGACATATTTTACTGGGGAAAACTGGCTGGTCGGGCCAGTTTACTAAAAATTTCGTTAGGATTCTTTCTGCGAAATGCACTGTGCTTGGTTCTTCCAAGGCAGCTGTTCACAGGAAAAATAAAAACTGGGTCAAGAAGAAGTGGAAATGTGGCTTGCTGGCATAGCTGAAGGGTTAAAAGGGAGAACGTTCTGGGTTGCACGCAGCCGTGTGAATAAATGTGGTCTTAATTTAAGGTTATGGATTTTTAAAAAGCCTAGCTTTTTTGTCTTCAGAAGTCTTTGCATTCATATCAGTTAAAAATAATTTAGACAGAAAATAAATGTTGGAGCAAACTCAAATTATTATGTACATTTTAAATAAACCTGTGTTTTCTGCTCCAGACATAGCATATGAATAATAACATTAATAATGATCACGATAATTTGTCAACTGATGATATTTTCTGTCAGACCTTCCAGGCTATTGGTTCCTGGCTCTGCTATTTAACTTAGACGACCTGTCCTTCATGAGGGGAGCTGATGATAACAGCCCTTACTCCCTCTGTAGGGTGAAAAGTTAGAAAGGCCCAGGGTTTTAGTCCCAGCTCTACACTAATTAGCTGTGTGACCTTGGTCAGATTACTTAACGTCTCTGGCCTGCTGTCAAAGAATGAAATGGTCTCAAGGGACATCAACAGAGCTGTAATGAGCAAAATCAAAAGCCATACAGTAATGTCATCTGGGACATTTGTTTTTCTTTTATATAGAACAAATTTACACTGAAATGTTGAGTCAATTAAGTTTTTAATTCTATAGAATTATTTTGTAGCACAAAATATTTGGGGTCTTTGTATTATTTGTAGAACAATTATATGTAGTAAATGTTAAAATGAGAAGTATGATTCTATATGATATTTAGCTTTCTTGCAATATAAAAACAAATGTATATTTCTTGTTAATGATGCCTGGAGGTTATTTCTGTCTAAATAAACAAAGAAGATATTCATATATCATGCAGACCATATACTACTTTAAATATATCTGGGCTTGAGCTTAGGTATGTAGAAATAAAACTGATTTCCAATTTTTTTAAAAAAAAAGAATGAAAGTTCTCATAAAAGTAGACTCAAAAAAGTGACTGTAAGCCGGGCATGGTGGCACACACTTGTCATCCCCATACTAGGGAGGTTGAGACAGGAGGATCATAGATTTGCAGCCAGCCTCAGCTACATAGTGAGGCCCTCCACAACTTAGTGAGACCCTGTTTCAAAAAATAAAGAATAGGCCGGGCGTGGTGGCGCACGCTTGTAATCCCCGCGCTTGGGAGGCAGAGACAGGAGGATAGCGCAGGTTCAAAGCCAGCCGTGCGCGCTGGCTTAGGAGACCCTGTTTCCAAATAAAAATGTAAAAATAGGTCTGGGAGTGTAGCCCGTAGGTAGAAGGGCTTCCAGGAACCCCAGTACCACCAAAATAAATAAATAAAGAAAAAATAAAGAATAAAGCCAGGCGTGGTAGCGCACACCTTGTAATCCCAGTACTTGGGAGGCTGAGCAGGAGGATGGCAAAGGTTTGAAGCCAGCCTCAGCTACTTAGTGAGGCTCTCAGCAACTTAGTGAGACCCTGTTTCCAAATAAAATATAAAATAGATCTGGGAGTATAGCCCGGAGGTAGAAAGCCTCTGGGGTTCCACCCCCAGTACCACCAAAAAATAAAAAGAATAAAAATTATACTAGAGGTATAGCTCGGAGGTAGAATGCCCCTGGGTTCAATCCCTAGCACCACACACACACACACACACACACACACACACACACACACACACACACACACAAAAGCAACTTTAACCAAGCAACTATTAGTTAGGACACAGAAGGAGGTTAAGTTCAGACTAATTTTTAAAAACATGTGAGATAGTTTTCTAACTCATTTTCTAAGGACATTCACATAGTACACATACAGCTATAATTTGGTGAGAGAGAAGCCTATTTAAGATGCTCACTTTTCTGCTTCCCTGAAAAGGAATAGATGCTCACTGCTTTACAAAGGCGTTGGTAACATTATCAGAATATTAGTGTCTATTTTATTCTTCCAATACTATAATACTAGTGAAAAGTAGTCTCAGTACTTGGTAGGCTGAGACAGGAGGATCACAGGTTTGAGGCCAGCCTCAGCAACTTAAGCCCCTCAAGAACTTGGTAAGACCCTGTTCCAAAATAAAAAAATGTGAAATAGTACTGGGGATGTTGCTCAAAGGTAAAATGCCCAGGATTCAATTCCCACCACCACAATAAATATGCTAATGGTATAATATTGTTCTGATACTACCAGTAGAGCAAAAATATATAAGGTTGAACAGTATAAAATTGACATTTTGATAGACCATATAGTATTGAATGTCAGAAAATTTCACACAGTTTTAACTAATATTTAATATATTATAGATTGGATCTGGAATGTCCTTTGAAGATCTATGTTTTAAAGGCTCTGTCAGCAGCTTATGGTGCTATTGGAAGGTGGTGAGATTGGGGGGAGATAGAGTCTAGTGAAAGGAAGTTAGAACTGAGGATATGTCCCTAAAGGGGATTGTGGGATCTCAGCCCCTTCCTGTCTCTCTTTCCTTCCTGGCCACTATGAAGTGAGAAGATCTGCCCTATGACATGCTCCCACCATGACATTCTGCTTTGCCACAGACCCTCCAAGCAATGGAGCTAATGAACCCTAAAGGGAAACCTTGGACCAAAGTAAACCTTTCCTCCTCATAAGTTGTTTATCTCAGGCATTTGTTACAGTGACAGAAAACTGACTAACATACAATAGATGTAGTGTGTGTGTGTGTGTGTGTGTGTGTGTATGTGCATAATTATTTTGTGGTGCTAGGGATTGAACCCAGGGTATTCTACCTCTGAGCTACACCTCCAGCCTTATTTTATTTTTTTTATTTGGAAACAGAATCTTCCTAACTCACTGAGACTTTCATTATATTGCTGAGATTTGCTTCAAACCCATGATCCTCCTTTCTCAGTCTCCCAAGTACTCGGATAACCGCCATGCACCACGACATCCAGCTCACATATACTTTTTTTTTTATAATAGCAATGATCCAATTTAGACAACTATAATTCTTGTACATTCTCATTTCTCTAGCAAAGCTCAGGGAAACATTGGTAAACCTCTCATATTACTGCCCTAACACTTAGAACAAGATGATACAAAACTTAATATAAAACACAATGGCATTCTAGATCATATTCTTAA
Source organism: Muscardinus avellanarius (assembly GCF_963383645.1). Classification (NCBI taxonomy): domain Eukaryota; kingdom Metazoa; phylum Chordata; class Mammalia; order Rodentia; family Gliridae; genus Muscardinus; species Muscardinus avellanarius. The sequence continues at coordinate 32,334,641 of NC_137792.1, forward strand.
ACATGGGGACAGTCCCTGTTTTGGTTCTATAAAAATACAAGCAGTAGTCGGCATGTAGGAAGATGACTTCGAGGCGCTGGTGGGGCTGTTGGATCCAAAGCAATGAGAATGTTGCCCCGTGCACTCGTCAAGAGTAATTGCAGTGAAGATGAGTTCTCTGAGACCTTTCTACACAGTTTCACTGAGATATTTGAGATTATAATGTATGTCCCTAGGGAGAAATTCTTGTTTTTCACTAAAAATTTATGAGTTAATTGGCAATTATTTTTATTAGCAATTTAGAAAAATAAAAATACATGTATTATACTCAATAATGATTCCAGGGGCAGCTAATGTGAAAGAATGTTCCAGGATCTTTGCAAAAGAAAAAGACAGGACTCCTAGGAGTAAGAAAGCTTCCAGGAATTGAGTAGATTCCACAATGAGTAATGAAATAATAATTCCAAATAGAAACAATCCAGTTTACTGGTGAGTAGATTCTTCACTACCTACATTTTATTTTTATATTTTCATTGCTTCTTCCACCTATGTAAAACAGCCAAAATAACCAGACCAGATACTCTCTAAAACATACTTTTCAATGATGATAACTAGACATTTTCATTGCAAAAAAATCCCAGATAAATATAAAAGGAAAAATAAAATTACCTGTAATATCCTCATTCAAAATGTATTTCAGAGCATTTTACCTAGATGTTTACACACACACACACACACACACACACACACACACACACACACACATACACAGAGTGCTCAAGAATCAGTCATACTCCTTCTTTCCAGCCTACTTTTTTTTCACTGAGTGGCAATGCCTTATCAATGACACTTTTCCATATCAATAAATATAAAGCCACTCATATTTTTAAAGTGACTACTTGGTATTTTAAAGTGACTACATAGTATTTCACTGCATGCTGAACCAATCAACCACCAATGTACATTTAGATTGCTTTCCATTTTGCTACTGTAAACCTTACTGAATCATATATATGACATAATATTATCATATATGATATATGATATATATCATATATATATATACTTGCTTGATTATTCTTTAGGATTCTTTTCTACAGGTGAAATCCATAAATCAAATGACAAGGCTTTTGTTATGCATGGCCAAATTAAGTGCTCCCTAGAAAGGCTATGCCCATTTAAGGTCTCCTCAATGACAAATGAAAAGGCCCATTTTCCCTCACTTTACATGGGTACTATCAATGTGTTTAATGTTTGTCAATCTGAATAGTGAAAGAGAGTCTATGGGTGCTGTTTAATTTGGTGTCCCTTTGATTATCAGTGAAATGGAAACTCTTCAGTCTTCATAGGTGCTTGATTTGTATTTCTTCTTTTGTGTATTGCCTACTCATGCTTTTTGCCTATTTTCTACTTGGAAGTTCCTCGCTTTCTTATTGATTGCATGAGCACTTTATATATTAAGGATACTCTTCTTTCAATTCTTGCTTCTGTAAAAAATATTTCCCACACTTTTTCATTTGTCTTTTGTTTCTTGATGCTTTGTTTCAACGTCAAAGTTTCAAATTTTTGCCTATTAAAGCAGATAACCTTTTTCTTAGCATTTCAGCCTTCAGGGGCACTGCAGAATGATAGCATATTCATCTATATTTTATTTTTCCAGTCATATTGAGGCATGCTACAACTACAGCTTCCTTTCCCTCCAAATCATGTTTTCTATTACTTTCCAGAGGTTCTAGAGTAAAGGCAAGAGGAACCTTGGAAACCTAAGCAGAGGAAACATGACTATTAATAGTAACACTTGACATTTCTATTTCCAGTGAGCTATACATTCACTAATTAGTGCCCCTCCTTAGCTTAGCCCCAGAAATCACCTGTCTGCCATCCATTCACTCTATAGAACACTGAGGCACAAGAGTGAGAAGACTATGACTGTCCAAAACTTAAACCCAGCCTCCTGTCATCATCTATGTTTAAAACACTGTGAGACAATTGCTGCAAGTAGGCTGGCAGATTCCGAGAATGCAATGTGACCATTAGGATGAGTTCTCATTGGATGAAAAGTCAGTGATATCCCCTTCCCTTCCATAGAAAAGAAAAATCGCATGCAATATGGAGAAATTGCAATCTGGGGCCTTCTGACTTTGACTTGAGCCACCAAAGGGATTGCGCTGCTTCTTAACTCACTGTTAATTTTTGACAATCGGGATGTCTACTTCAAGAGTTAGTGAAGACAAGAGAAAAGGAGGAAATGAATGAATGGAATAAAGATGACTTTGAACTTGGTGGATGGGCAGCCTGTGGTCACTTCACATGAAACTCAGTCACATCACAAGGTTTTGAAAATGGTGGAATGGGAAAGAAACCCAAAGAACCGGAGTCAGAAAAAGTAAGAGACTTTAGCAGTGATTCTCAAACTATCTAAGGAGAAGGAAATTCTCCCAATGTGTCACAGATCAACACTTAAAATGAAGTAATAAAATGAAGTAGAAATGAAGTTTTAAACATGTAAAAAGTCATTTAGAACACCAGCTCTCTTTTTATTATTAGATTCAGAAGACAAAAATTACTCTAATTGCTACAAAAGTTCCAATCATTCTGTTTCTGTAATTATTTCTTTGCAGTCCGACAACAGCTTGCCTACTGGTACCAGTCCAGGAACCATGCCTTCTGAGTCCCTGAACTAGAGAATTGTGGGGAGGAGATGGGGCCAGCCGTGTCAAATGCTACCAAGGTGTTAGTAGATAAGGTCTGGTAAGTGTCTTTGGGATGTAGCAACAAATAGGTATTCACAAAGAGCAACTTAAATGAAGTGGTTGGGACAGAAGCCAGACCAAGCCAGTTGAGGTTTCCTCAGCTTTCACAGCAGCTAAAAAATGTAGAAGCAGAGATAAACTAAATAATGAAGCACCTGATGCTTTATACTGCTAAATACCATTCTCATCTGCATAAAACCGTTTTCCAAAATTCCATGTTGCAATACAGAGCAAGAGCAGAGTGCAACAGGTTAAAGTGTACCATGTAACAGACAATGTGTCAGTCTAAGTCCAGAGACCCAGAGGGTCAGGTGGAGTCAGACATTCATAAGCCCGGTGACTGCACAAGTCATTTACCTCCTCTGATCCTCGGCTTCTTCCTCTGCCAAAAGAAGGGGTTGTGTAAGACCTCTTCTCTATGCTTGTTTTCAATTTTCATATCCTATGATTTGAATTTTAAATCCTCACTGTATATATTGGTGCTCCTGAAAATGACCCAACTTATTTAGTCATCGAGTTCTATTGAACTTGGCTGTACACTTTCAGGAATCCACCCTCTGCCCTCAGACACCTGCCATCAAAACCTCAGTTGGTCACCACTAGTAATATAAACTTGCTTCATCCACCAACACACTTAGGAACCAGAAACCTGATGTTAAAACTATAGATTAAAGCAGGGCATGGTGGTGCATGCTTGTAATCCCCGCGCTTGGAAGGCTGAGACAGGAGGATCATGCAGGTTTGAAGCCAGCCTCAGTTGGCTTAAGAGACCCTGTTTCCAAATAAAATATAAAATAGGTCTGGGAGTGTAGCCCGGAGGTAGAAGGCCCCTGGGTTCCATCCCCAGTACCACCAAAAAAAAAAAAACCCTATAGATTAAACCTGAAACTTTGGGATGAAAGCCCAACTGGATTTTAGCACCTGAGAATTCAGTTTCCGAACCACACAAGGTGGCCTGTGCACTGCCCAGATTCCCAACACTTCACTTCGGTTTTTTCTGCTGCTCTGGAGGAAAAAGCATAGAAACCACAGATCCCATGCCATTCTGTGGGAAGCCAGGTGACCTAAAGGAAGCTGCAAGAGGCCTCTGGAGAAGGCCAAGTGGGAAGTCAAATCTCACCTTAAAACCTTGTCAATACAGGTTCTTTGTGATAAGACCTTAATGTTCATGGTCATGGTGTAGAGCCCACAATGTGGCCCAGCTGGGAAGGAGAGGAAAGATTTGGAAGGCACCCTTGAGTTGTTCTGGGCTTTGAGAAAAAGAAAAAGCAGGAGAGAATGTGGGCTGGGCAGTCAATCTGCAGCGGGGTGATTTTTCCTTTTCTACCCAAATCTCTCTGAAGTGTCGGGATGCTGTCTGGATTCTCTGTCCTCATCCTTGTCCTTTCTATAGCTAAGAAATTGACCCATTGACCTGTCTTTATAGTCCCTCATGTCACAGTGTCCAAATGCACCAAATCATGAAAGGTTGCTGCTGGCCTTTCTCATATCCATTATGTATTATCTTTGAACATTACTCTTCGCTTTATAAGCCTTACTGTGACTGTCCCCTGTATTTCCTTTTGGCCAGAGATATCAGAGCCACCATTTGTGAGCTCTCTCTCTCTCTCTCTCTCTCTCTCTCTCTCTCTCTCACACACACACACACACACACACACACACACATACACATGCACACACATGCACACACACGTGTGCATGAACACACATACTTGCTTTGTTCTGTCAGAGTAGAAGGCCACAGGTAAACAACGAATGGCTGCATACTCCCTGCAGATAGCTCCCTCATGATCAGCGGGGTTGAAAGCATGAGCTGTTTTCTGTGGGTCCTCTTATCCCTTCACATTGCCCTCTGCCTATTAGCAAAACTGGAACAAGCCATTTGGGTAGCTGTGACCAGCTCTGGCTGAAGAAGTGCCCAGCTGTTGCTCTTTCCTCTCTCCCAGTTTTCAGTCTCCACGATGTGGACTCATTACTGCTGTGATCGTTGCTGATGACATTAATGCACTGTGCTGCTTCTCCATCGCACGTGCCATCTGCTCCCATCAGCCCTGTGGGGTAAGTGGTAGGTAATTGTTTCCCATCGGTAGTCCATTTTCTCAGATAAAGGATGCGAGATTCAAAAATAAACATCCACTCTGAGCTGCTATGACAAGGCTAGTGTAGATCTGGGGGCAGCCACCCCATCTCCTGTTAGTAGTGGGTGAGGCTGTTTCCCCGTAATTCAAGTCGAAGGGCAATTTGATTCATTAGTAGTGACTCTGGGGGAGGAGGAGGTTCAGGGAGAGAGCAGAGACAGAAAAATCCTGAGAGTTCTTATAAACCAGCGGGGTCAATGCAAAAGAGAAGGGGAGAGATGGAGAGAGAAATTGGTGATTCATCAGCACAGGCTTGCGAATGGATAGGAATGAACGATAAGAGCCTTGCAGGTTCAGCTGCGAGGAACCAGCCTGTGCTCCACGCCACGCTTCCTTGCTTCCTCGTTAGCTGGGGCCACGGCTGACTCACTGAGGACTATAGGTGCCAGACCAGAATTGAAAATTCAGCATGAGGGGAAAAGTAGCCGGGCTCAGAAAGTGGGCAGGCAGGATGAGTGCTACTGAAGAGAAACTGAAATCCCAGCTCATCGGATCTATCGTGGAGAAGGATTATGCTTCACTTACATCTTCCCGGACTCCTAGGATGACTGATAGGGCTAGCTTTGTTTTTATATGTTAAGGAAATTGCACCGTGTAGTTCACTTTGAACCTGTTTTCCCTTAAGCACTGCCATGCTGTCCTCAGTTTGACCTTTACCTCCGCTCAAAGCTCATCTCCGCACACATCAGTCATTTATTAAATAAATATTTATTGCAGTCCTGCTTGATGCCAGGCACCATGCTCACTGGGAGGCTGCTATGGGCCTCCAGAGCTGGACAGGCCCAGATCTGCCATTTGCTCGCCTTATCCTGGGCAAATCTGTTCCTTTATCTCTACAATGGGATAATTGTGCCAGTTTTCTAAAGAGTGGCCAAAGAATCAAATAAGAGAATGTGTGCTGAGCTCAGGCCAGGGGTATTAAGGCACTCCATAAATACAGGGGTGGGATGTGAGCTTCCCCCCGTGACACGCATTGGGAACTTCTCCGAACATCTTTCATCCTTGGGGGTCCTCTCGTGCCTCCTTGACTAGCCCTAAACTGCTATCTACATCTGCTAACTCAGGCCCCAATTTTATACTTACTGTGCCCAGCTGCTGGTCCCCACTTTCACAACAGCCCCATGCCCCCTCCAGCAGCGTGGGGCGGGGTTTTCCTCCAAGGGCCCTCCGCAGCAGCTGAGCCTCTCTGCTCTGCAGGGATAATACTCCGGCTGCTTTCCCACCCGTGCAACGCTGTTTCAGTCCAGGAAGGAGACTCCCGAACATGCGGAGTTTCCTCCAATCTCAGCCAGGCCCACTAATTGATTCACATTATTTTATTTTCCGTACTGGTGGTTAGGGCCTCGAGCAATTTTATGCAAATTTATGAACCTTATGCAAATGAGGGCATCCCTAGACTAATTGCACACAAAATAGAAGCTCTGTGGGTACCTCCTCTGTTCAACTGCTCCCTCACTCCTTCTCTTTGATCCCTTAAATGACTCTCAAACTTCCTAATCTCCCACATGTTCACCAGATCAGCAGCCTCTTCTCCTCCCTGCCTCCTTATCCATAGGCTTCTCACAGGACATTCTAGAACGTTTGAGGGATAGCGCCAGCCCCGTTTGAAAGGGCTGACAGCTGCCTGATGTCCCAGGAAAATGTAAGTAGCTTTGGGGAACAGCTTGCCAAGCTTATTTTTATTTTGAGTCATTTGAATTCCACCCAGCTTTCTCTTCCAATTCTCCTAGGAGTTGGAAGACCAGCCCATGGCATATTAGGACCTGCCCTCAGCTCTCAGATTGGGCCTGCCAAGATTCCTTTTGGTACAGGGAAAACTCTATATGACCCTCCCATCTCTGGGGAACCTAGTTCCCAACCTTAGGCCCATTTTCAGTACCAGTTTACTGGCAACTAATCCTCAGGAAGACTATGTACTAGTTGGGGTCCCCTAGAAAAAGAACATAGGGTGGAAATTGAGCCCCCTCAAGCTCTGTAGTGTGTGGGTAACACAGAGCAGAGTGTGAGGACACATGCTTTGAAGCAAGGGGATAAGTTTTTGTATCTACCCTTTTATAAGCATTAGTGGCCAGTAGCCTTGGGGCCAGGTGCTAATCTCCTAAACATTTGGGGGGCAAGGGGCTTCCATCCTGGGAAGGCATCCACTAACACTCAGGCACTTGGCACGGGGCGGGGGTAGGGGGTGTTGGCCCACGTGGGAGTGGGGGAATCGTTTCATTTCCTAAAGGGGTATTTCTTTGTTTAATTTAACTTTAACATGCCTGTAAAGCAAGCATTTACGTTATTCCTGTTTTATAATTGCAGCACCTAGTACTTAGGGCAGACTGTCACCTGCTTTCACTGTGGACCCAGGAACCTCCAAGACAGAGCAGCCAGCACCTGGCTTTGAACCTGGACTTGCTCTTCTGCTGGCCTGTCTCCTGCTGGCCTGTCCACACTGGTAGTGGGCCAGGACTTTGTCTCCATTGTCTCCCACAGCCAAGGACAGAGGTTGTCACTTTGGAAGTCTTTCACACACCTGGCTTTCCTCCACAGCTCTCTTTCCCTTCTTCTTTTTTGTGTGGCTTCATTTTACAAACTCTCTCAGTGTGTGTGTGTGTGTATGTGTGTGTGTGTGTGTGTGTGTGTGTGTGTGTGTGTGTGTGTGGGATGGTACTGTGGCAATGGAGTCACAGGTGAAGAGAAGCGGAGCTCTAGCAGCCTCTCTGCCCTCTCCCTTTCAGTCCCCTTATTCTCACCTCTGGCCCCATTGCCTCTTCCTTCCTTTCTTGGCTCCTCCCCATACTTCCTTTCCCTTCTTCTATCTCCCTCTCCTCCTCCTCCTCCTCCTCCTCCTCCTCCTCCTCCTCCTCCTCTTACCCTCCCCCCCTCCTCCTGCTCCCCAGGCCCTCCTTCCTACTCCCTTCTCCAGGTGCCACTGCCGTACCTCCCCTCTTTTCAGGCCTCTCTTTCCTCCTCTCCTCTCCTTCCCACCTTCCTCTTGGACCTTTCTTATCATTTCCTCTTTTTCTTCCTCCATCCTCCTCTCAGTTTTCAGCCACATCCTGTCCCCCCACACCACCACCGCCTTGTCTCCTTCATCTCCTTATTTCCTTCCTTCTCATCCTACCCTTCATCTCATCCATCCTCTACCTCTGTCTCCTAGAGGCTGCCATTTCTTTCCAGTTTCCTGTCACCAGATGAGCCGAGGTCAGTCCCCAGCAACCCTGGACAGATCCGCAAGAGGGGAGTCCGGTGCACTCTGCACGCCTGGGAGAAGGTGGCCTGGCATCTCTGGGCGCAGAGGATTCAGGAACAACGAGCCCTACCCTTCCCAGCCAGCAGAAAGTCTGGGGAGCGGTGCACTCCGGTTGCTGAGGCTTCCAGGGGTCAAGGCGGAGCTGGGAGCGGGAGGCGGTACCAGTATCCGCCTCCGGGCGGCAGCCGCGCTTGGGGCTGTGTGAAGAGGGGAGCTGGGTAGGAGGAAAGAAACGCTTAGGGTGGCAGATCTTTCAGTGTTGATTCATGGGAAAAGTCTGCTGCTGGGCAACCAAAGTCACGGAATGGTTAAAAGAGGAAGGCTCCGGGGACCCGCGCGTCTGCCAGAATAGAAAACCAGAGGCGCTCGCGCAAGGGCCCCAGGCTCGCCCTTTATGCACACAGCAAGGCTTGGGGCCTAGACTCCCCGCAGGCCAGCTCCCCCAGCACTTCGCCTCCATCAGGCTGGCTGCAGTCCAAAGGCAACCCTGAGCCCAGTGCCATTCCAAGCTTCCCTTCCACCTTCTGCCTGGATCTTCTTTGTTTCTGGGCCCCAACTTTCTTTCCGGATTCCCCGAGAGCCCTCTCTTGAATTTTGTTCCCTAGTTCCCTGGCCAGAGCTTGTGTACTCAGAGTCCACTATTATCTCTAATAAGAGCTTAGGCTGAAGGTGGAGCTCAGTGGTAAGAAATCTTGCCTAGCATGCACAAAGTCCTGGGTTCAATCTCCAGCACCACAAAGAAGAAAAAAAAAGACATGGGGACTTATATCCCTGGAGCTTTCAAAGTTTAAGAAACAATTTCATATGAATTTGCTCATGTTATTTGTACAGACACTCACTCTAGGATAAGCAGTCATTTGTCTCATTTTACAGATGAGCAAATTGAGGCTCTGAGGGGGTCAGGGCTCTGGGTACTCCCTCTGGCATTTGACAGCTCAGGATGTCCAGGTGAGGATGTTCAGGTTATGACTGCAAGAGAGCTCTGGGTTTAAAAGTGAAACTATTCAAATGGGAGCTATATGCTCACATAGAAGAGTGCTCAAGTACGTATCAAGATGTTAGGCTTCCACAGCTAGAAAGCAGCCAAGGAAAAGCCCGTTCTCTCCCTACAGAAACCCACCAGACTTTCATATACTCATGCAAACATGCATATATCACAAACAGAGCCTCAGAAAGCACATGCACATTTCTGCCTGCCTTCTTACAGAATCAGGCAACTAAGATGACCTGCTGAAAAATGAGGCCAGTGGATTAAAGTTGAGTGGGCTCAGTTATTCCAGTTGAAGCTGTCAGACATTTGAGGGCTCAGCACAAATCACCAGAGCCCCCTAGCTGATGTAAAGATGACCACAGGCGTAGAATCAAGCCTATCCAAGTCCAGCTTACATTGGTAGAATCATACAGGCTGCTATACTTTGGAGTGTTTGTTACTCAGTCTATCTGACTGTTGCAGGAAAGGAGACGCTTCTGCCAGAAGAGTGGGAGCGTTTGATGTCTCATTTTGAACAATTTAAAACAAAAGCATGGAACAAAAAGAGAAAGAAGATTCACAGTAAATTGCTTCCTTGATGCTTTCCAGCTTGCAAGCATTCCTGTTGTTCATAAAACATCCCTGGGGGAGTTGGGTAGGCAGCTCTTTTATCGCCATTTGTTAGATGAGAAAACTGAGTCTTGGACAAGTTTTCTGACTTGCATGAGGGACCATTAGCTAGTAAGGATGGAGCTAGGACTTAGCCAGGCTGTTTGCTGCTGTCCCCTGCTTTTGATACTGCTCTACACTGAAAATGCAGTTTGTAGGAACAAGAGCTCAAAGGCAAGCTGCTGCTTGGGGCCAGGAAGGTAGAGCAAAGGGGCAGGTAACAAAATACTTAACTGATTCCAAGTGGAGGGGAGAGGAGAAAGGGAAGGGAGCCTGATGTAAGGGCTGGATCTCCTGGAAAAGCAAGAAGGGAAGGGCCTGATTCTATTGGGAAGAGAGAGCTAGACCTGAAGACTCCCTGGGACCTATTTGTAGTCTGGACCATACCTCCTGTGAAGCTTTAATTGACTGTTAGGCCACGGTTGACTCAGGCTCCGCCTGAGTATTTTCCCCCACGCAGGACAGCTGGCCAAGGACTATAACATAATCATTGTGATAATGCAATGATATTGCAGTAGCACTTGCCACATATCTGGCATTGTGTTGAGTTTCTGCACTTTACAAATGAGGAAACTGAGGCAATCTGAAAAGAAGTCACACAGCTACAAACTTATAGAGCCGTGATTCAAATGCTGGAAGACTGGCTTCTGAATGTTGACTTTAACCCTCACACTCTGTGTGCTCAGTGTTTCAGGATGCTCTAAGAGGCTCAACGAATGAGTGAGAAGAGAGTCTCGGGCCACTTTCCCTAGTCTGTAAGCATGGAGGCAGTCCTGTTCCCTGGGGGTAGGTGGCAACAGTTCTGGCAGTTTCTTTACCATTGCCCTGCATGGATGGGATGTTTGCCTATAAGTTCCTGTGTCTCTAGTCCTGCCTGGTGATCCAGGCCACACCTCAATCTACAGGAAATCTATTTTCACAGAAGCAGAAAAAAGAATGTTCATTTTCCTTTGCTTGGCATTTATCCTGAGAGCCACTCCCCCACCACAGTATTGACCTCATATGCTGTCTTTCCCAGCCCTACTGTCCCTGTGGGTGACATCATAACACATCATGCACCATCACCTTTATGACTGGACAACTGGAAAGAGAAGAGGTGAGAGGTACGGCTTTGCTGTAAAGAAAGGTCATGCCCTTCATAGTCTGCTGTGATAGGGCCAGGAACTGGCGCCTTCCAAATCTTGTCTCACTTAGATACCAGTGACAACAGCAGCCCTTTGTGGAGACCATTCCCCATTCTAGGCTTTTGGTGAACATTTCCACTTACCTTCCCAGCACTTTTATTTTTTTTTTGGTACTAGAGATTGAACCTAGAGGCATTCTCCCTCCAAGCTACACTCCCAGCCCCAATGTTTGATTCTTTATTTTGAAACAGGGTCTCACTAAGTTGCAGAAAGCCTCACTGAGTAGCTGAGCCTGGCTACAAACCAGTGATCCTCCTGCCTCAGCCTCCCAAGTACTGGGGATTCCAAGTGTGTACCACCATGCCCAGCTTCCTTCCCAGCACTTCTTCATTTTTTGTGTGTGGGTCTGGGGATGGAACCCAGAGGCATTTGACCTCCGAGATACACCCCCTGCCCTATTTTTTATTTTTTATTTTGAAACAGGGTCTCACTGAGTTGTGGAGGGCCTCACTAAGTAGCTGAGGCTGTCTGCAAACTACGATCCTCCGGTCTAAGCCTCCCAAATGCTGGGATTACAAGCGTGCGCCACCACGCCCGGCCCTTTCCAGCACTTCTAATGAACAAATATAATCCTCACTTTAGAGATGGGAAAAATAAGACTTCAGGACCTTAAGTAACCTCTTGTCCAAGGTCCTTAAGCCTCTACTTTGCCCACGTCCTGGCCTCATACCGGGGGAGTGTCCCAAGGGAAATATGATGCTTGCCTTCAGACCACCTCCCAGCCCACTGCCCTAAATGTGGACAGAGGCACTGTGTCCCCCAGAGCTCCCCTCACTACTACCCCTCACCGTCTCCTGTTCCCTCTACTTTTTTGTTTTTTCAAAACCTCAACTCCATCTGGCCTGCCACAGACCCAGCTGAAGCCTGACCAGATGGTGATGGACCAAGCATGTTACTCTGCTCTTGCCCTTCCTCCCAGTTACGGCTCAATTAGCATTGCCACACCACCCAGCAGAGGACAGAAGGCATGGTCAGAAGATGTGTGAGAGCTTGTGAGTATGAGCAAACATGCATGTGTGCACGTGCCTATGTGAGTGAGAATGTGGATTCTAGAGAGTGTATGTGCATGTGTGAGTGAATGAGAGTTGAGTGGGCACACTTGTGTATTTAGCAGGGGCCAGAAGAGGTTGTAGAGCTAGAGAGCTGGGTGGCCTCTGGGCCCTTGCTTCTCTTACCACTGTAGCTGCAGCCAGAGTTGAGTAGGAGGCTCTGGGCTGCCTTCACAGTTGAGGTATGTTTTATCTGCCTGGAGCATCAAGGGAACAGACTGAAAAGGAAGGCACGGGAGACCTACTGGAGACAGAACCTGCTAACAATTCAGGAAATAGCAGACTTCCCCATCTTTATCCCAGGGTGATCCTGGTTACCTTTTATTTCTGGGATGGGGATTGGACCCAGGAATGTTATATCTCTGAACTACACCCCCAGCCCGTTTTATGTTATAATTTTGAAACAGGGCCTCACTAAGTTGCTGAGGCTGTTCTTGAAGTTGTGGTCCTCATGTCTCAGCCTCCCGAGTACTGGGATTACAGGCATGAACTACCTCACCCAGCAGCTAGTTTGGGCTACTAATAAAGCCCTTGGTTGTGACTTTCTGCCAACTGGCTCAGCCTAAAACAGAGAAGGTAAGGTGAAAAGGACCAATAATCATGACCTAGGATGACCCAAAGGATACAAGTATGGGTTCCCAAAGGCCTAGAGGAAGCTGTGTAGTCCACTCCTCCGCTGCCACCCCTTGTCCCTGATGATCAGGTTCCAAGTACTGGACCCCTCACAGGCTTGGTCCCAGGCTGTGCTCTCTTCATGAGAACTGCCATCTGCCATGCAGGAATGAGACTCCTTTTCTTGGTGAGTGCTGAGAGATTAGGTCCAGACACATCAATTGCTTTCATAGCACAGCTCTTTGCTAAGAACAGGCAGCTTCTAATGTGACCTGCCAGCAAGAGGCAAAATCACTGTCTGTGAGGCAAAGGCTTAGGTTCAGCAGACATATGCTTTTGGAAGACATAGGCTGAGACGACTCTCTCTCTCTCTCTCTCTCTCTCTCTCTCTCTCTCTCTCGTTCTCTCTAGCTCCATCTCTATCTCTTTAAGTGCTAGTGATAGAACCCAGGGCCTTGCACATGCTAGGCAAGTGCTCTACCACAGAGCTAACCTCCCCAGCCCTTTTTATTTTACTTTAAGACAGAGTCTTGCTATGTTCCCAAGGTTGGTCTCAAACTTGCAATCCTCCTTGCTTTAGCTTCCTGAGTTGCTGGTATTACAGATATGAATCACTGAGCCAGACTTCCAGCTCTTCATCTTTGCTTAGCCTTGGCACGAGCACTGTAGTTATCAGGGGAAGTACAATAAGAGGACTGCGTAGCCTCCACAAGTCCTGCTATCAGGAATAGGAAAGCCAGGGGACACCTGCGTTTGGGGATTTCTGCTCACTCCCTACGTGTTAAGATGCTGAGTTTCTATAGTCAGGAGTGCTGTCTGGGACTTGCCCTTCCCTTCAGGCCCCTTCTTACTGGAGCTTTTGAGAAAATTTGAAATGAGATTGAGGTCATCTAGGGTCAATGTGTCTATTCCTTGTCCTTTCTGCAGGGAGGTGGCTTCCAAACCCCATTGGAACACCTGTGTGCTCAAGTGATCTTCAAGAAGCTTCTGGAATGGGATTTTCTCTTGTTTACACATGAGTGTCCCAGGCCCTAAGGCCCAGTTCAGTCATGGTATTAGAAATGTTCAGCAACCCGGGAAGGGAGAAATGTTTCCTCCTCCTTGGCTCTCCCCCTGAGAATATTGTTTTAAATATTGAATCCCCAGACCACATTGGCTGTGATTATAAGCCGCAAGCCCTCCGGCCTGTGGTGGACCCAACTTCTTGCATGCCAGGCCAGGCCAGGCCCGGCAGCCAGCTGCGCAATGACCTGCTTGCAGAACTCTGGCGCCCGTCTGCAGGATTCCAGCGAGGCGCCATTTCCATATTCTCTGGCAACAACTAATTAGTGATTATAAAGCTCTTTGAAATATGAAGTGCTGCATGATAATATCTGTAATGAGCCTGATTCTTTCCCTCTGCATGAGGGAGGGGAAGTAGGTTTTACACCCATTAAGGGGAGTTGACCTGCATGGGAGTCCTGGTCTGATCAAGTGGCCCTGGGGAAGGGGCTTGCGCCCTCCCATCTAACCTGGGAAAGCCATCTGTCCACCAGGAAAGCAGCATTTTGCCACCTTCCCTCCAATCCTCTACCTCCCTCCCCCATCAGCTGTCGATTTACTCTCCCCTACGTGGAGAGAGCCGTGAGGATGATGGATGGAAAGGGGAGAAGAGAGAGGTGGAGTTAGGGCGAGGAGAATGCGCTGGGCTCGTGGTATCCTTAATGTGATTTAGAATTTCATATTAATATATCACCTCGGAAAAAAATTAATGAGAAACGTGAAGAAAATAGGATAATGAATATGATAATATATGGGGAGTGCTTTGGGCTTCTTGGAACAAAGGTGCAAGAAATTATTGCTGTGATTTTCTCACAGTGCATATATATTTTTATTAAACTCTAAAAAAAATGCCAGTAGATTCGCTTCTTTGCAAGGTATTAACGCCCCGCAGAGGAGTCATTCTTCAATTAGTTATCTGAGCCACAGCCCACCTCTTGGCTGTTTTCTCGTGGCTCTTCTGGAGACTTCCAGCTTAAGAGACACAGAGTAGATGAGAAGAGTCAGAGGTTCTTTTCCCAGAGTATCTGTCACTCAGGGACTTTAGGATATGGCTTCCTGAACATTGGGGCTCAGAGGTGTGTCAAAGGTAGGAGGGAAAATTGAATGCACAACAAAAAGAAAAGTTAGACCCTGGATGGAGAAACCTTACGGTACCCTAAAGAAAAGCAACTTACCCATGTTCAGTCTACTGGCATCTTTCCCCTACCCAAGAGTCTACTCCAGCCAGACATCTTTTTGATGATTTTAATATAACTAAATGCAAATTTTCAAGTAGAAGGGAAATCTGTGGGGCATCTTGCCAAGGGACCATGGAGACTAGAACTGAGAAGACAATATAGTCTTAGTCTATTTGCCACTTCTCCACACAGATGCTCCTCATCTTCTGATAGGGTTACATCCCAAAAAACCCAGTCACAAGTTGAAAATGCCATAATATGCATTGGTACCAAACCTACCAAATATCTTAGCTCAACAGTGTAGCGCTGTAGAGAGTTCGCTGTGTCCTCTGTGACCTTGGGGCTGACTGGAAACTGCTCTCACTGCCACTGCCCAGTATCATCAGAGAGATCATTCCACATAACGCCAGGCAAGAAGGATCACAAATTTGAGGCGGCCAGAGTCCACAACTTAGCTAGACCCTCAGTAACTTAGCAAGACACTGTTTCAATTTTAAAAAATCAAAGAGGCTGGAAATGTAGCTGGGATGTAGAATGCCCCTGAGTTCAATCTCTAATAGCAAACAATAATTATTATTATAATAATACGTAGAGGTCTATACTGGTGATCCTTGAAAAGCAGAAGCATCAATGGGCACATGCTAGAGATGTATACCCAAATTCCCTAATCCCACTGAACCAGAAGCTCTGAGTGCATAGTTAGGCAGCCTATGTTTTAGCAAGTTCTCCGACATGCTTAAGCTTCGTGTCTCTGTGCTGGGATGAGTACTCCATAGAAAAACAGATTGTCTTGCTCCAGAGAAAAATAAAAGGGTTCGATGTGCTTGGTAAAAATGCTTACTAGGAAGGGGGAGGTAGCTCAGTGGCAGAGTGCTTGCCTAGCATGCATGAGGCCCTGGGTTCCATTGCTTCAAAAAAGAAAAAAAATGAAAGGAAGGAAGGAAGGAATAGAAAGGAAAGAAAGAGAAAAAGAAAGAAAGAAAGAAAGAAAGAGAAAAAGAAAGAAAGAAAGAAAGAAAGAAAGAAAGAAAGAAAGAAAGAAAAAAAGAAAGAAAGAAAGAAAGAAAGAAAGAAAGAAAGAAAGAAAGAGAAAGAAAGAAAAAGAAAGGCATGGATTATGTGCAAAAAAGTCTGGTGGACTTGGTGTCACAGGTTGAGTTTCACAGAAGGCAGACTTTGAGACAGAGTTCAGCATGTAGGATGCTTATTAAGGAGCATCCTTCAGATCAGTGTCCATGGAAGGAAGAGGAAGGAAAACGAGAAGCTGGGCTGTAATGGAGGTCTAAGAATTGCCTCTGCTGACCCTATGAGGAACTCTAGAACTCAGATGGCCCATCAAAATCACAATGAGTTGAGGCAGGATGGCCAGACCTTTACACCTTTCCTCCATCAGTCACTGGGCATGGGATAACACTAAAGGGCTATTCACCTAAAGATGACCCTTACAACAGCTTAAACCTACCCTTAAGGAGCTGAGTGCTGAGGGCTGTCAGGAGACAACACTCCACACAGCTAAGCATAGAGTTTTTATTTGAAAGAGGAGGCAGATGGTGCATCAGAGTGCCCACTACCCTGGACTATATACTCTTAGTTGCTTCAGATACACAGGAACTCAGAGGGAATCCCTATCCTCACTCCTACCCTCCATGGGGACCCAGATCTCTCACTTCTGTCTGCATACTTCTGCCACCTTAATTGCAAAGAATAATGCCTTGGAACCAACCAGTATCTAAGAGAGAGACTTTTGAGGACCAGAAGGGCTTTGGCTGCAGAAGGCCTTGGGCCTCTCTCTGGGCCTTGCCACCAGCTGGATGACCTTGGTCAAATTTCTTTGCCTCTCTCAGTTTGTTTCTCAGTAGAAATTGCTATGAATATTATTAGACATGGTTTCTTATATATAACCTAGGAAATTATCAGTGCTTTAATTCATTCAGTAAATATTTATTGAGGCCCAATAATGTGTCAGACTAGATATGC
Source organism: Muscardinus avellanarius (assembly GCF_963383645.1). Lineage (NCBI taxonomy): Eukaryota > Metazoa > Chordata > Mammalia > Rodentia > Gliridae > Muscardinus > Muscardinus avellanarius. The sequence goes on from NC_137792.1 coordinate 32,351,429, forward strand.
TCTCCCTGCTCTCCAGGAGTTGCAAGTCTAATGGGAGAATCAGGAGTTCAGTAAACAAATATTTAACTATACATTGTGGTAAGTGTCCCAAAGGAACAGAAAGGGATGTCAAAGGCACAAAGGGACCTAATTTAGAGGAAGGAGTGCTGCCTGGGGCTTGAGGAAAAGTTGGTCTCAAGATTTGAAGTGGGAAGCCACTGGAAAATTATAAAGAGAATGACAGCGGTGGCTCTGGCTGTGTGTCGAAAGCAAATGCAGGGTCACGAGTGAGTGCAGTGAGGGACCATGGCTACAGACTGTCCATGTTTGGCTGGAAGCAAACAATGTCATGGAGGTAAAGCAGTATGGAAATGTGCCAGTTAGACTGGGGAGGGAGGGAGAACAGATGGACTTAGCAGTTGTTTGGAATTGAGGGGTAAAGGAAGGGAAGACACTTGACTTCAGTTCCTTGGTTTCTGGCTTGAGCAGCTGAGTAAAGGGAGGTGTCATTCCAGAAAGTGCCAGAGGATGCCAAGAAAAGGAACAGAAAGTTCTCCCATTTTTTTGGCTAAATGCCCTGTGAACTGGATCAAGAATGTTCTGAGACATCTTAGGGGCCACAAAATTGAGGTAGCTTAGAATTGGACAGGAAGGACCCCACTAATGCAGAAAGAAAGGGAAGAGAAGAAGGAAGGAAAACAGAAACAGACAATGTGGCAAACTGACAACAGCTAATATTCATAAAGTATTTATGGTGGACAGTATGCTCTTCTAATCACTTTATATACATTATCTTTTATTCCCAATTGCCACTCTACGAAGCATTTCAAAATATTATAATCAGTTTACATGTAAAGAAATGAAGGACCAGAGAGGTTATGTGGCTTATACAAAGTCACTTAGCCAGGAAATAATAGAGCCAGGCCTTTTACCAGTCATTGTGATCCTGGAGCCTGAGCTTAAATACACTGTCTCTTGTTGCTCCTCAATAGACAAGCTGATGCTAAACAGGCAACATCTATATAGACCCTGTGTGAAGTTTGGACATCATTTCTACCCTTCTTAAAGCTCTTATTCTTTCACTGGGGGACCACAGGATGCAGAGGTTCAAAAGAGCACCTAAGATATCTACTAGAAAAGGGTTGAACCAGCATTCAAACCCAAATCCATCCGATTCCAAAGACCCTGCTGTCACTCGCAGAGTGTACCTTTGCCCAGAGGCATTCAAACTGTTTTCAAAAGTGAGGATATAAAGCCCGTTTCTTATATTTTATTCCAACAGCCAACTTTTCCTGCTTGTGATAATAACAGGGACATGTCAGATATCAGTTCTTCCCCTGCCTTTGGATTCATTAATCCCCTCTCAAAGTCTCCCTGGGATTTGAGTCTCCACCCCTCATCCAGCTATCCACCTCTCAGTTCATGCTTTCAGCTAGCCAGCAGACTGTACCTTTGCCCAGAGACATTCAAACTGTTTTCAAAAGTGAGGATATAAAGCCCGTTTCTTATATTTTATTCCAACAGCCAACTTTTCCTGCTTGTGATAATAACAGGGACATGTCAGATATCAGTTCTTCCCCTGCCTTTGGATTCGTTAATCCCCTCTCAAAGTCTCCTTGGGATTTGAGTCTCCACCCCTCATCCAGCTATCCACCTCTCAGTTCATGCTTTCAGCTAGCCAGCATTTCTTGAGACTTGGCTGTGTACTTATCCCCACTCTGGGTTCTATGGTACATCTCTCATGAATATAATACAGTGCCATGACATTGAAATTTCTAATTAGAGAATAACAATTCTAGTTAGAGAAAAATAAGTAACATTTGTATTCCTCTTTTTAGTATCCCTGACACCTTCATGTGTTTTTACCACTGATCCTTACCATGCTTTCTTTCACAGAAGAGGAAACAAGAAGGTGCCAAGATCCATAAGAGCTTGGAAGAGGATCCTGAGCCCCAGAAGGAAACACAGTCTGGCTGACACTGTAGATGCAGCCTTGTGAGACTCTGAGTAGAGGGCACACTTAAGCCATGCTTGTACTCTTTATCCTTGGAGACAGTGAAAATATATCCATTGTGGTAAGCCACAAAGTTTGTGAGAGTTCCTAACAGAGCATAGGGAACTAATTCTGATAGCCACAGCAATCTCTCCCACTCCACATTCTCCCCTACCATATGATAATGACATTCTAATAGTTCAGGTGGACTTGGCACTCCTTGACAAAAGAGGATGACAGAAGGGACACTGATTTCTAAGACTAGATCATAAAAGATGATGTGGCTTCCATCTCATCACTGGACCATGTGTGCTTGGACCCCTTAGGCTTCATGTAGGAAGTCTGCCTATTGTGAGGCTGCCAAGTTATGAGGAAGCCCAGGCTCAACAGAGAGGCACACTGACCAGTTGTCCTACTTTTCAGGTTAGCCCAAGCATTGGACATCTGAGAGAACAAATTTTCAGAAGATCTCAGCTCTAGCCACTGGGTCTTGTTCAGCCTTCTATTCTTTCCAGTTGAAGTTCTAAACATTCTGAAACAGAGATAAGCCATCTCTACTGTTTTCTGCCCCATTTCTGACCCACAAGAGACCATGAGCATTAAAAAAAGTTGTTCAAGATTGCTAAGTTTGCCAGGCATGGTGGTGCACGTTTGTAGTCCCACACTTGGGAGGTGGAGACAGAAGGATCACACAGGCTTAAGGGACCCTGTTTCCAAATAAAAATATAAAAAAATAGGTCTGGGAGTGTAGCTCAGAGGTAGAAGGGCTTCCAGGAACCACAGTACCACAAGATTGCTAAGTTTTGGTGCACTTGGTTAAACAATATTAATAATTAGAGAACATGGCCAAATCCTGAAGCCATGAGGTGGCAAAATAAACACTACCCAGTCTAAGGCAAGGAACTTAAAATTCATAAACATGTAATTTAAATACAGGACCAGCCAGGCAAGGTGGCACATGCTTATAATTCCAGTACTTGGGAAACTGAGACAGGGCAATCACAGGTTCGCAGCCAGCCTCAGCTACTTAGTGAGATCTTCTACAACTTAGTGAGACCCTGTTTCAAAATAAAGAATGAAAAATAGAGTTGGGGATGTAGCTTGGAGGTAGCCTGGGTTCAATCCCTGGTAATACACACACACACACACACACACACACACACACACACACACACACACACAAATGTAGGACCAGCCTGAAGTGTTGAAAGCAATACCATACGCTACTATGCAGACTTTTAGCGATTGATGTAGAGAATTTCACTGAGGACCAGAGAAGTTTCCTGATTTGCCCTGGATCACACGATACCTCAGCACTGAAGCTTCGAAATCAACCCTGGTGGGCATCTAGAACTGTCTGCATCTGTGGAATTGCCGGACACTAAGCTGGAACCAGTTGAATGAACTTGACCTGAGAATGACCTTCTTAGTGAAAGAGGAGCCCAGTGAATGGTAGACCATGAACAATTTCTTTAGCTTTTCAAAGCCCCGGGCTGGGGCCTCTGTAAATGGTTGTACAGTATGGTATTTATTGAACTTTGGTATCCAATGAGTCTATTTTGCGGCTGCACACCCATGATGGGTCACCATTTTTTTTAAGATTATAAATGTAACATGCAAAAATGATATTTGTTACATTTATACATATTTATATCATACATTTGCAGTGTATAGAAGCACTCAGAATATATATTATTTATAAGTGTTGCTGCGGCTTAGGTTTGTTAGAAAGGCTCAGAGTGAGAGTGTGTTTGTAAAGTGCTCCAGGGTCCTTTGGGATGAGGGCAGCTATGTAAGTGTAAGTCATTATCATTAAACTAAACTGCCTTCCTCCGATTACTGACAGCACCGAAGAGGTTCTCCCGCCTCCCTGGCCCTGCACACAGCCTGGTAATGCTGGGATAATATAAAGATAATATTACTGCAATAAGTGCTTTGCAGCATTTATGCCTTTATTAGCAGCAGCCATATTGTAAGAAGAGGAGAGGCTCCCAGAAATGCTGAGGGGTTGGTGCTTAGGAGAGAATGCTCAGAGAGATGAACAGAATTGTAGGTCCCAGCTTGGTGTGGGATAGTGCAGCATGCCATGAAATTCTCCTGCCTTATCCTTTCCTGCAGAAGCGATTTTCAATTGCAGTTAAACCCAGAATATGTTGAGTCCAGCTGGGTCTGAGGTTGAATAGGATGCAACTGATACAAGGAAGGCTTCTGGAATTTACCTTCAGGGACACCTCACTGCGTTTTAAATGACTTTCAAACCTATAGGAGGCCCCAAACTGACCACAGAAGGACCCCTCATTTTGTGTGTGTGTTTTATGTGTGTGTTGTTCTGGGAATTGAACCCTGGGCATTCTACCTCTTGTTGTATTGTATAGCCTATGTATATCTTTCTGCCTTACACTTGCAGTGAGAAGGCCCTCAAAAGAAATGTATCAGTGACAGATCTTATGTCTCAGGGCATTGAGAAATCCAGGAAAATTTGCATTCACCATTTTGTTGGACTCTTCTAATGTAATCTCTGTACAGATACTCTTATTCTATCATCCCCATTTTGTCAATGTAGAAACAGAGGCTCAGAAGGTTGGAGTGAGTGTGTTAGGTGATTTGGAACCAGAATCCAAGCCTTTTGACCCAAAATAAAGGGTCAATGGAGGATTTGTACAGCAGAAAAGGATCGAACTTCCATAATTTTGTTTTATAGGAGAAAAAATTAAAAAAAACAAAAACAGAAGACTATTAAACTGGTCATCTGATTGTACAACAAACATAATGAAGGGACATAGTAGTGATCATGTTGTCCTTAGCTCTTATGGTTCTGGGGTGACAAGGGTCAGAAAAGCAGCTCTTATTTGAGGGTCAGTCCTGCAATTGCATTTAGATGGCTGGAGAGGGGGACATCACTAAGGCTTTCTTTTTCACATTTCTTGCTAGTGTTTGGGCTAGGAAGACTCAAACAGCTGGAGCTGACACAGCTGGGCTGCTGGACTCTCTGTGTGGTCTCTCTATACAGTTTCTCCAGCAGGGCAGCTTCAGGGACAGCTGGCTTTTTTAGATGGCAGCTCCAGGCTTGCAAGGTGAGGGTCCCCTGAGAGCCAACCAGGTGGAAGCATATTGCCTTTTATGATCCAGCCTGGGAAATCACATGGTGTCACTTTTTGTTACTTTTGTAACTGTTTATTAGAAATGAGTCATGAAAGCAAGCTCATGTTAATGGGAGAGGAATTAGGCTCAGTTTTTTCATTGCAAGGGGTGGGAGGGGGGAGCTGTCAAAAGAACTGGAGACTTGTTTAAAAACCATCACAATGCTGTTCAGACTATCCCTTATTGAGGCTCCTTTAAGGACCCTGACCAGAGATTAACCGTCTCATGGCCTTACCTTTCACCTGCTTGTGACTCAGACTCTGGCTGATGACATCCTACTCATGTGCTGTGATGCCTAAAGGCCACAGCCAGGCAGTTGTGACCCACAGTGACCCATGTACTGGTTAACTTGCCACAGCAACCCTTAACCAAAAGTTCCAGTAAGAGGGGTTCAGTGGGAGCTGCTCTCCAGAGTGGCAATACCCGAGACAGTTCCCAGGTCTGAGCTGCTGAGGTGTTTGCCTTTTGGCTGAGATGCTTTAAAATCCCGGCTTCTCAGTTTCATTTTGAACCTGACAGATAAAAGGCCGACTTTGACTGAGAATATTAACTTTCTGGCTCCCGCCCAAGAAAGCTGAACAGATGAGGAAATAATATAAAATAAAAGGCGTCTGCAAACACTGATTGTCGGCTGCTTTCCATAAAATACGCCCACTGTTATGTGTAACACTCTCGGAGTCTTTCATTTCTCAGCCCCCTCCCTCTTTTTTGCTCCTGGTGCTGAAGGAACTGCCTTCTCTTATTTAGGAAAAAAGATAGACAGAAAGGAAAGAAAGGGTGCATATGCTAAAAACAGCCCCCAGCTTCTCTCCAGGAGACACCAAGCAGGTGCACCCACAGGCGAAAGCTTATTCTGGCTCCTTGAGGAGAGCAGAGGCAGCTCCGGGTGCCAGCCCCAGGAGAACCCCTCCCCTGGCACTGCTGGCAGCTGCCTTCAGGCACCAGGGGAGCAATGGCTGTAGGAAGATGCTTATGGCTGTGAGATCTCCTGCAGGCATTGCAGTCACTCACAGGCTGCCCCTGGCTAGCTCTTGTATTAGCCAGCTTGGGCTGCTGTAACCAGTTGATACGGTTTAGATCTAGAAAACACCCCTTATCCCAACCTCGTGCGTTGAAACTCTAGTACCCAGTGCGGCAAGATTCAGAGGTGGGGCATGGTTGGAGGAGGCAGGTCATTGCTGGAGAGGCCTTATGGCCTATATCTATTCCTGCCCACTTTCTGTCATTTTCTCTCCGCTTCTCACTGCCATGAGCTGAGCAGCTTTCTTCCATCACTTCATGCCATGATGTTGACTCCATGCTTTGGAGTTGGCCGACCTTGTATTGAACTCCTGAAAAACCGAGCCAAAATAAACTTTTCCTCCTCTAAGTTATTCTTATCAGATATTTTGGTCACAGTGATGAAAAAAGTAAAACACAGGTCCCATGGACTGGGTGGTTGAAACAACTGAGATTGATTTCTCGCAGTTCTTGAGGCTTGAAGCCCAAAATCGGAGTGTCAGCAGGGTTGGTTCCTTCTAAAGGTCATAAGAGAAGGATCTATTGCAAGCCTTGGTGTGTAGATGGCTTTCTTGCACCTGGGTCTTCACATTGTGCTTCCTCTGTGAGTCTCTGTGCTTGAACTTCCTCTCGTAAGTGACATGTGCCCTCAGTGTAACTTGATCACCTCTGTGAAAATGCTGTCTCCAAATGCAGTCATATTCTGAGGTACAAGAAGTAAGAATTTCAACATATGGATTTTTGGGAGGACAGTGGAGCCCATAACAATGCTATAGTCTCCAATTAGAAATTACAACAGGTTCATGCCCTCTGCTATGTTCAGCCTAGACTGAGCACACCTACCTGATGGATATCTCACATAGGCACCCTGCTGTGGTCTGTCATTGTGCCTCCTTTCCTCTGCTGTTTGTTCTCCTTCATTGCTTTAGTCAGTGGAAGCCCAGAGCTTGCAGGCAGGCAGGCAGGCATGCAGGCAAGGGCTGCCTTAAGGTACTGGAGAATAATGGAGGGTATCAACTCCCTACACTACCTCCCAGCCACTGCTCAGTTGACTCTGTTTGTAAAGGAAAGCCTCCGGCTTCTCTAGAAAGATGGTATTACTAAAGAAAGCAAGAAATAGAAAGTAGCCATCTGTCCCAGGCATATCCTATACACAGTCAGGGGCATGAACAAAAAATAGAACTCTGCCACCAACAAAATCCAAGCTATGGGGTACATAGCCATAGTTCTCCACATCAAATTTTCTTATCTATAAAATGAAGAAAATGGCATCTATCCATTTATGGTTTGACACCCAATCTACCAAAGTCTGACCCTCTCTGTTGGCTAAGCTCACAAGGCTGGAGGGAGTTACTTCTTCCAAAGACCTCAAGGACAAAGATCAGAGGTTCATATGAAGCCAAAGAGTACCAAATGGGGCCTGTACCCATACCTCACAACTTTCTCAAAATTAATTACCCTAACTGATTTGGTGGCTCACACCTTTAATCTCTGTACTTGGGAGGCTGAAACAGTAGGATCACAGGATCAAGGCAAACCTCAGAAACATAGAAAGACCTGGTTTCAAAATAAAAAAAAATGCTGGTAGTGTAGCTCAGAGGTAAAACACCCCTATTGTGATCCCCAGTACCACACACAGAAACATTTAGTTGCCCATACTGCTAGGTTTCTTTCTAGATGTTTAATTCTCTTCCATTGCTCTAATTATGTACTCCTTTGCCAATACCATACTGTCTCAATTACTATAGCTAGAGAGTAAATCTTAAAATCGAGTAGTGTGATTTGATTATTATTTTTCAAATTCATTTTATTAACTCTTCTAGTTCCTTTGCCTTTCCATATAAATTTTAGAATCAGTTTTTTCATATGTACAAAAATCCTGCTGGGGTCTTGATTGTACTGCATTAAATCCATAAGTCATTTTTGCAATTTACTATGTTAAAACATAACAATCAATAACCATGGTATATCGCTTTTCCATGATATACCATTTTTCTTCCACTTTTTAAAGTCTTTGATTTCTTTCATCTTTGTTTTGTAGTATTCATCACACAGACCCTATACATATTTTGCTGCACTTATGCTGAAATAGTTCATTCCATTGAAGCTCTGATAAACTGTGTTGATCTTCTAAATTTTGTTTTAGTTTTGCATATTGAACATATACCTACAAACTTGCTAAACTCGCTTATTAGTTATAGTAGGTTTTGTCTTCATTTTTGTTTTGTATATTCCTTGGGATTTACTATGTAGAAAATCATGTGGCCTGCAAAGGGGAAATTTTATTTCTTCCTTTCTAATATATATACTTATGTTTTTTTTCTTGACTTATTGCACTGCCTAATTCACTAGTGCTGAATTAGATGGGTGATTGTTCTCACCTTTTCCATGTTTCTGATCATAGGGAAAGAGCATTCCACTTTTTCCATTAAATATGATATAAACTGTGGCTTTTTGCCCACCTTTTTCAGTTAAAAAAGAACTTTGTTTCTAGTTTGTGGAGAGATTTTTTAAATCATGAATGGATATTGAATTTTATCAAGTACTTTTTCTGCATCAATTGATATGATCTTGTGGCTTTTGACTCCTCTATATTGCCAACATTATGAATTACATCTATTCACTATTAAGTATTGCATTTCTGGAAAGACTCCATTTGGTTGAGTTAGTTTTAGATATTGATGTATTCACTTTTCTAATATTTCATTGAGGATTTTTATGTATGCTCATAAGAAATATTAGTGCGCCCTTTTTCTGTTCTTGCAATCTCTTTGGCTTTGGTATCAGCGTAATGTTGACCTCATAAAAATGAGTTGAGTAGTGTTTCATCCTCTTCCTCTACTGTTTTCTAGAAGAGATTTTATAGAACTGATATTTTCTTTAAATGTTTAATAGAATTTACCACCTGGGCTTAGAGATTTCCCTTTGGAATATTTTAAACTATGAATTCAAAATTTTAATAGTTAATTAACTTTTTTTAAAATTTTTTATTGGTGCACTGTATTCATACATCATAGTGGGATACAAAAAAACTTTTGTAGACATACATGCACACATCGCCAGTCAACCCCCACCCGATCCCCACCCCATTTCCTCCCCATCCCTCCTTTCCATGTTTGGCTTAGTGGTTGACATCTAGTATTATAGCAATTTATCCAAAATTAAAAATGATAATCTCACATAACAGTTTCATTTGTATGATACCAAGCTTTTGATAACATAAAGATAACATTTCAATATTTCTTTTTGCTTTCTTTCTTACCAGAGAATATTTTTTTCTTTTTTTTAGGTGAAACTATCATATATTTATATATTTATTTTTCAGAAAAAAAATCTATCCTAATATGGAATATGGACTTAGTTTATCTATTTTATCTTGGGCAAGATTTGTTTCTAATTTATGGCACACAAAAATTTGGTCCATTTAATCCAACTTAGCAAATTCACATGCATGAAGTCATTGATATTTCCCCTATATGCTTTTAATGTTTGCAAGATCTGTAGTGATATTCCAATCTTTCCTAAGATTGACAATTTCTCTTTCTCTCTCTCTCTCTCTCTCTCTCTCTCTCTCTCTCTCTCTCTCTCTGTCTCACTTTCTCTCTCTCTCTCCTTTTTCAATCTAGATGTTTATCATTTCTATAGATCTTTACAAAGCACAGTTTTTGGTTTGAATGATTCTTAGCAATCATTTATTTTCTACTCCACTGATTTCTACTTTTTGTTTCCTTTCCTTTTGCTTGATTTGGGTTTGTTTTGTACTTGGTTTTTTAAAAATTTTTAAATGGAAACTTTTATTATTTGAGACCATTTTTCTACTATAGGCATTTAATGCTATGAGAAAGGGAGAAATGAGGAGACAAGGGGTACCAAGTGCTTTGCTCATGTATGTTAATGCAGACATTATTTACATTATGATGTGAGACTATAATTTCCCAATAAAAGCAAATTAAAAATTAAAAATTTCAATTTCTTTTAAGAACTGCTATATATAAATTGAACAAAATTGGACATGTTATATTTTTATTTTTGTCTGTTCAAAATATTTTTAAATTTTTTCTCTATATCGCCACTCCTCTTTGATCCATGGATTATTTAAAAGTGTGTAGTTAACCTTTTCAATGTTTAGAACTTTTCCTGTTGTTTTTCTGTTACTTGTTTCTAGTTTGATTCCATATAGTCTGAGATCAAGAATTGTATAATTTCGATGTTTTAAGTTTGTAAGGATTTGTTATATATTGTCTTTTGTGGTGAATGTTTCATGTTCACTTGAAGAAATGTGTATTCTGCAGTTGTTGGGTGGAATGTTCTATAAATGTCAATCAGATTCAGTTGGTTGATGTCATTGTCCAGCTCTTTCATATGCTTGTTGATTTTCTTGCCTACCAGTTCCACCTATTATTAAGAAAGGAACATTAAAACGTTTCTAACTATAATTGTAGATATGTCTATTTCTCTTTTCAATTCTGTCAATTTTGATTCATGTCATATAAACCCTTTTGTTAGGTGTACGCATATTTGAAACTGTTATGTCTTCTTGATGAATTGATCCTTTTATAGTTATATAATGTCCTGCTTGATCCCTGGTGATTTTCTTTGCTCTGAAATCTCCTTTGTTATCAGTAGAACCACTTCAGCTTTCTTTTTATTAGTGTTTGCATGATATATCATTTTTATCCTTTTACTTTTAACCTACCTACACCATTATATTTGAAATGAGCTTCTTGTAGACAGTTTATAGTTGGGTCATGTCTTCTTTTATGAGTCAATTTTAACCATTGTCATTTTAATTGGTGCATTTAGACAATTTTCAATAATGTAATTATTTATATGTTTGGATTAAGCCTACTATTTTATTACTTGGTTTCTGTTTATTCCCTCTAATATTTTTTCTGTTCTTATATTTTTACCTAATTTGGGGTTATTTAAACATTTACTAAACCTTTTATTTTGGAAAAAATTTCGATTTATAAAAAAAGTTTGCATTTGTAATATAGAGAGAATTTGCATACCCTTCACTCAGTTTCCCTTAGTGTTAGCATCTTATATTATTATCAATCAACTGTCAATTTTTAAAAACCATAACTGGTACATTATTAATTAAGCTCTAGGTTTTAATTTAATTTTGCCAATTTTCTTATCCATCTTATTTTTCTATTATGAAATTCATTCCAGGACACTATATTGTTCAATTACAGTGTTATTTGAACATTTTCAGTATTTACTGTCTATTTGTGATTCTGACTCTATCTCATATTATTATTTTAATGATTTCTCTAGGGATTGTAAAACACATACTTAACTTTTCACCATCAGTTTAGAATCAATATTTTGCCACTTTGAATGTAGAAAATTTACCATCTGTTAGGGTCTTGTCCCTCCCCCTTTTGTACTGTATTTGCTTTATATATTATATTTACCTACATTAACACCCCCAGAAGGTACTGCTACAAATTTTGCTTTCAATGGTCAAGCACATTTTAAATCTCTCAAAATAAAAGCATAACTTATTATATGTACTCAGACTATTTTCATTGCTCTTCCTTCATTTCTGATATTCCAACTTTCCTTCTGTTAGCATTTCCTTTTTTAAAGATACACTTTATTGGGGCATTGTAGTCTCACGTCATGATGTGCTTCAGAGTGGTAGGGATATGCATGCACACAGCACTTGGTGAGCCCCATCCTGCTCTCTCCCACCCCCTCCTTTCTCTTCCTCACACAGGGTATGGAGATTTGCACTGCTAATTTCACATATGTACATAGTCAATGGAAGTGTTTCCTTCATGAATTGTCCTTATCCTTCCTTAAATCCTGTTTCCTTTTGTTTGAAGAACTTCCTCCAGCAATTATTTTAGGGCAGATCTACCAATTACTGATTCTTTTAGTTTTTTTTATCATCTAAGAATATATTTTCACCTTCATTCCTAAAATATATTATCATTCATTTAAGGATTTGTACTGATAGTTTTTTTTCTTTCATAACTTTAAAAATATTGTGCCATTTTTTACTGGCCTCCATTGTGTCTGATGAGCTACCTACACACAGTCATTGAAATTGTTGTCTCTCTGCATATAATGTGTTGTTTTTCTTGGGAAGCCTTTAAGAGGTTTTCTTCCTCTTTATTTTTCACCAGTTTATAATGTGCACAGGCATAGATTTCTTTGGATTTATTCTATTTGAGATTTACTTGGCTTCTTGAATATTTAGGTTTATGTCCTTTGCCAAACTTGAGGAGTATAATGATTTGGATCTGTAATTTCCCTCAAGCATCCATGCATTAAAGGCTTGGTCCTCAGGTTGGTGCTACTGAGAGATGGTAGAAACTTTAAGAGGTGGGGCCTATGGAAGGAAGTTAGGATATTGAAGGTGTGCTATTGAAGGGGATATTGGGACTCTGGACCTTTATTTTTTCTCTTTCTCTCTCTCTTTCTCTCTCTCTCTCTCTCTCTCTCTCTCTCTCTCTCTCTCTCTCTGCTTTCTGGCCCCATGAGGCAAACAGTTTCCTCTCTCTCTGCCACAATATACTACTACTTTTCCAGAGGCCCAAAGGCAATAAGGGTTAGTGGCCATGGACTAAAATCTCTAAAAGCATAAGCCAAAATAAGCCTTTCCTCCTCTTAAGTTTATTATTTCAGGTATTTTTTCACAGTGATGAAAGACTGACTAATACAAGTTTTTAGGCATTGTTTGAAATGGCTTTTCAACATCATACTTTCTCCTCTCCTATGGGTCTCTGATGTTGTTATTTTAGTCATTGCTTTAGGGATTACTAAACATGGCATGACTGTTAAGCCTTGCATTATCTATGATGTTCTATTCTTTTTTTTTAGTCTGTTTTCTGTCAGTTATTAAGACTGGGTAGTTTCTACAGACATGCTCCTATATTTACAAACTATTTTCTCTGTATGGAGTTAATTCCTTGAATTTTAAATTTTTATTTATTTTCTATTTTAATACTGTCAGTAAGAGTATAGCCAGTATGGTGATCAAATGGCAGTTCCTCAAAAACTAAAATGGAACTATCATATGACCAGCTAAACTTTCCCTTGGTTTCTAATAAAAAACATTGAAGTCAGCATACTTTAGTGATACATGCGTACACATGTTTGTCACAACACAATTCACAGTTGCCAAGTTATGGAATCAGCCTAGGTGTTCATTAGCAGGGGAATGGATAAAGAAAATATCGAACAATATACGCAATGGACTTATATTCAAACAAGATTATTTCATCTGCAGAAAAAATGGATAGCTCTAAAGAGTATCATTATAAATGAAATAAAGACCAGAAGAAAAATTTTCAAATGTTTTCTCTCCTGTGTGGAAACTAAAGGAAAAAAAGAAAAAAACATGAAAGCAGAAGTAAGGCTACTAATGTAGAGAAAAAAGATCAGGGGAAGAGAAGAGAAAAAGGTAAGGGGAAGTATTGGGGAGTAAAATTGATCACATTAAGTTATGTGTGTGTACAAATATGACAAAAAAACACTATTCTGTATAGTTATGATGCACCAATTTTAAAAACTTCCATTAATACTTCTTTATATCTTTTATTTTTGTTTTGTGGCGCTAAAAATTGAACACAGGGGCATTCTACTTCTGAGCTACTTATTTTATTTTTTTATTTGAAAACAGGGTCTCACTAAGTTTCTGAGGCTGGCTTTGAACCTGAGATCCTCCTGTCTCAGCCTCCCAAGTACTGGGATTATAGGCAAGTGCCACCATTACCCGACTTATCTTTTGTTTCTTGAATGAAGCTTTCTGTCTTAAAATTTACTCCAAGTGTGTTCACAACTACTTCTTTGTAAAATTGTTGTAAACAGGTACTTTCAAATATTTGTCAGATAGTTTAACAAGTGTATAAACTCATCATTAGCACTTGTTGATTTGTCTTTTCCCATGTGAGTGGTAATTTTCATGATTCTTTGTATGATTAATAATTTGAAGTTGTATTTTGGACATTTTATGCATTATACTATGAAACTCTGGGTCTTGTTGGAATTTCATGGGAAATACCAATATTTGTTTTAGCTAGCACTTCATCTAGTTAGCTTCAGATTGCAAGTTACCACCCCTATTCTTTGGACTATGGTTCCTATATCAGTTTAGTTTTCAAAGCCTTTGCAGTGTGCTTCAGATCTCTCCTGGGTATGAGACATGTCTGAGACCTAGGCATTGGGCCATTTCTTAGTTCAGTTTTCAAAGTCTTTGGTATGATCATTAGGAACAGAACCATAAATATGTGGCTTGAAGGTAACTGAAGATAAAGTTTTAAGAATATTTTTGGTGCTCAGATTCACAGGGATGTAAGAGACAGGTATTCTAGATGAAACAGAGCTACCTACTGTAGGGTGTTAGGAATCTCAGAAATGGGGGCTATTTTATTCCCATCAGATTTCCTACCCACCCAACCCCTTGATCAGTGATACCAGCAGAGGTCTTTGGAAGGTAAGTGGAAAAAGAAAAGAATTAATTTTCATATAAACACAATAAACCCATAAATTTTTCCATCTGTAAATACCAGGTTGGAATTCTTAAAGTTCAGGATGCTATTCTGTGATTTCTTTATTTTCTGCAGGCTAGGAAAACTTGAAAATAAAAATAAATTTGACCCCACTGTCAGTTATCATCATGATTACTGTCATCTGCAAATAATTTAGCGTGTTTCAATCTGGGTGGTTTTGTTTGCAAGAAAGAAAAATAAATGCACACCGGAGGGATTTTCTTAAGAAATTCTTAACCATTTAACTCTGGAGAGACCCGGGTCTGAGTTCTTAGTCCTCTAATTCTTCATCTTCATTCACAACCTTGGTGATTCAATCTACTCTCATAACCTTAAATAATATATATGCCAAGAACTCCCAAATTTTTAGACTCTGGCCCAGACCTCCCCTCTCAATTCCTACACATTCAAATTCCTACTCAGGATTTCACTTGGATATATACTAGGTATATGTAAATTAAAATGTTTCAAATTAGTCACTCTGCATCTGCCTGTGTAGCACAGACTGATTTTAGAACAATGGCAAGAGTGATCCTTCTAAAAATCTAACTTGAAGAAAGTTCTTCCTCTGCTCAAAGCCTCTATCTCACTCAGAGTCAAAGCCCAAGTGTTAAAGCTGCCAACAGGGACTACCATAGTCTAGCCCTGGCTAGTTTTGTGTCATAGTGGTAGTCACCCTTGCTTGGTTGAAACTTATGTATTGATCTCTTTGCTGTTCTACTAATGTCCCAGCAAGTTCCTGTTCTATGACTTCTTCCCTCCTTGGTCTTGCTCCATGGGTCTGTCTTCCCAGCTATTACAAAGTCTACTCCATTACCTCCTGAGTAAAAACAGTGAGCCTCTACTCACTGTCTTCTTCTCAGTGATCCCTTGTGTGACCATCTTACCTAAAATTGCAGCTCATTTTGCCTTTATCAGCATTACTTTTCTCCAACTGTATTATCTGACATATCACATTATTTTATTTATTATTTATTTATTTTTTTGTGGTGTTGGGGATTAAACCCAGGTCCTCACACGTGCTAGGCAAGTGTTCATTTCTGTCTTGTTTACTGCTGTATGCCCAGGACCTAAAGCAGACCTGGCACTTGATGAATATATGTTGAAAGTACAAGTAAAAACATCCTTTGGATCTGTTCTAATCACAGCCAATAAAAGACAAAAATTTGTGTTTTGCAATGAGCGTTTCTGAATGTGGATACTAAAAATTTTCTAAGTATTTGCAAGAGCAGACTCAAAGTCGTTGGTGGCATCGGATCTCCTCAAAGCAATCAATGGCTTAGACACCTGCTGTTACTGCATCCTCCTAGAACAGAGTATCAGAAATCCCAAGAGTGTGAGGTTCTGCACAGATTGACTCTTTGCAAGGTGTTGGAAACAGGTACGGAATTAGAAACTGAGAGCTTTGTGCTTGGATTGATTCACAGGTTTCAGCATTTCAACTTACCAAGTGCTGCTGCCACTGCTAGTTTCTGAAATATCTCACAAAGCACTGCCCCAGCTCTCGCTGGTGTGTGCACGTGCACACACAGGCATGCTCACGTGCCTTCACCAGGTGCTGCTCAACACAACCCATTACCCATCCCAGCTTACATCTGTAGAGCTGAGATGATTTTTCAAGGAGACTTTTGCTAAGACAGAATTTTCCAAGCTCCCTGGTTCCCAAGGGAATGAGGTGTGTCTGATGGTGTCCACAGTTCTCTCCCACATCTGTCAGCAC
This sequence comes from Muscardinus avellanarius, assembly GCF_963383645.1. Lineage (NCBI taxonomy): Eukaryota > Metazoa > Chordata > Mammalia > Rodentia > Gliridae > Muscardinus > Muscardinus avellanarius. The sequence continues at coordinate 32,367,765 of NC_137792.1, forward strand.
AGTAATATGTAGCAGATAATAGGATTTCACTGTATTGTGGTGGTTTAAACAGGTGTGACAAGATCACAACTTCAAATCTGACTAAGTCTTAGACACTTGAGCAATAGTGGCTTCACCATCTTCCTAGCAGACCAGGTTAAATAGCTTGGTGGTTCTTCACTCTTAGAGCTGACCCTTGGCCCATCTCATTCACCATGTAAGAATGGTCAGTACTCCCTTTCAGGATTTCCCTCTCTCTTCACAATAACTCAATGTCCCCAGGAATCCAACCCTCAAAGTCATCATAGTTCTGGGAAAGAAGCTATTTTCAAGATTTGTACCACAGAACAATGATCTGAGATGGTTTGTTTCTTGTGTTGTCTTACTTAAGCAAATTGGGGGGACTCTTGTAAAAGCAGAATCTAGGAAAGTGAGAGCCCTTTTCCTATAAGATACACATAAGTCCAAATAGTGCTGATAGCTTTGTGGATACCAGATATTCCTGAATCCCCAGTTAAGAACATTACATTGAATGTTTCAATGGCCTATTTTTAAATCAGTTTTGTACATGTACAAATAATGCACAACAAAATGCAGACACTTAAAATGCACAGTTTGGTAATTTTGGGGGAGAGTTACTAGATATTGAGCCCAGAGGCATGCTACCTCCAAGCTATACTTCCAGCCATTTTTATTTTTAATTTTGAAGCAGGCTCTCACTGAATTTCTGAGACTAGACTCAAACCTGTGATTCTCCTGACTTAGCTTCCCAGTTTCCCAAGTACTGGTATTAAAGATTTGTGCCATTGTGTCTGGCTAGAGTTTGATGATTTTTCTTTTTTTGGTGGTACCGGGGTTCCTGGAAGCCCTTCTACCTCCGGGCTACACTCCCAGACCTATTTTTACATTTTTATTGGGAAACAGGGTCTCCTAAGCCAGCGCGCGTGGCTGGCTTCGAACCTGCGTGATCCTCCTGTCTCTGCCTCCCAAGCGCGGGGATTACAAGCGTGCGCCACCACGCCCGGCGAGTTTGATGATTTTTGACAAATGTATATACCCATGTGACCACTACCTCATCAAGATATAAACAAATTTTATCCTTCTAGAAAATTCTCTGTGCTCCTTTCCAGTCAAAACCTCCCTGCTAAAATAATCCTATTCTGAGTTCTATCACCATATACTAGCTGTGCCTGTTCTAGAACTTCATATAACCATATACTAGCTGTGCCTCTTCTAGAACTTCATATAAGTGGAATCATACATTATGTACCCTTTGAGGTTTGACTTCTTTTGTTCAACATGTTTTTGAGATTCAACCATATTGATATATTTATTTACTTGTTCTTTTTTATTCCTGAAAATATAGATAGAGCATAATTGATTTATCCATTTTCTTATGAACTCTTAAATTATGTCCAGACTCAAAGTATGGTAAGCCAAGCTCCTGAGCATATTGGCATGTACATCTTTGGGCATACAATTTCTTTTCTATTAGTTAAATATCTAGGAGTAGAATGATAGGCCTGTGTTTAACTTTTTAAGAACCTGCCCAACTTTTAAGTGTTTTTTTTTCTTACCAATTTACATTACCATCAGCAGCACAGAAGAGTTGCTTTTTGCATGTCAAAATAAGGTCTGGAAGAAATTCAATGATTAACTCTCTGAGCTGATTATAGTGGTGGAATTTTAGGTTTTAGTGGTTGAAAGGGGGCATTTTAAATTTGGAAAGCTTTCCAAAGCTCTACAAATTCTATCACATGAATCATCTTCCAATTGGTGTCCCTACATCTTCTGGGAATTAACTTCCTAATATGCATGTGTACGGAAAGAAGGGAACCAAGGAAAGGATGCATCTTTAAGGAGAGCAAGTGGGAGCCGAGTGTGGTGACGCACGCTTGTAATCCCAGCGCTTGGGATGTCCTGTCTCAGACAGGAGGATCGCACAGGTTCAAAGCCAGCCTCAGCTACTTAGTGAGGCTCTCAGCAAAGTAATAAAACCCTGTTTCCAAATAAAATATAAAAATAAATCTGGGAGTATAGCCTGGAGGTAGAAAGCCCCTGAGTTCCACCCTCAGTACTAAAAAAAAATCAAGTAGGGCATAGCAGGAAAAGCCTTGGACTTAAAAGTTCTGCCATGTGATCGTGACCCTTAGTCTTAGTCTGGATTCTAGTGTTCTCATCTGTGCACTATGGATATAAGGTCCGTTCTACTAATCCACAGGGTAACGATGAGTGATAACCCTAAGAGAGAGGCCATGTATGCGAAAGCCTTACTGAGAGCAGGGGCTTTGATAATGTTGATGGGGCTGGTACTGCTCCCCAGATTTTCACTATTTCTAGAGCCTTGGAGTTCAGACAGAGAGGCAGAGAGATGTGTGGATGGCCACATTTCCTGGGCAGAGGTAAAGTCATATACAGAAAATCATTTTTCTGCTCTAAAGCTAAAACTTTGGAGGGTGGGGGACATTGACATGGGTAATTTCAGGACATCAAAAATCAATGACTTGGATACAAATCTATTCTGTATTAACAGCAAGCAGAGTAAGTCTTTTCAACCTTTCTTTTTAAAAAAAATTTATTGGTGCATTATATTCATACATCATATTGGGGTAAAAAACTTGTGTGTACATACATGTACACATCACTGATTTAACCCATGCCCAATTCCCACCCCATTCCCTCCCCATCCGTCCTTCCCTTGCTTGGCTTAGTGGTTGACTTCAATATGTTTAAGTACATTGTATGTTTTAGAGATTTTCCTCTCCCCCCCTTTCTCCTCCTTTAGGTTGCCTTGTTTGCTCCTCTATAGTATATCCTTTTTCAAGAGTTCCTCCTATGACCCATTTCTCCCTAACCCTCACATATTAGGGAAAGCATCTGCTTTCTTATTTTTTGTGACTGACTAATCTCACTTGGCATAATGTCCTCCAGTTCCATCCATTTCCCTGAAAATGATGTAATTGAGTTTTTTTTGATGGCTGAGTAAAATTCCATTGTGTACATATCCCACAGTTTTGTAATCCATTCATCTGTTGATGGACATCTTGGCTGGTTCTATAGTTTGGCTATGGTGAACTGGGCAGCTATGAATATAGATACACATGCATTAGTTTGGTAGTTTGGCTTCCTATCTTTTGGGTAGATACCCAGAAGTGGTATTGCTGGATCAAATGGTAGATCTGTTCCCATTCTTCTGAGAATTCTCCATACTGTTTTCCAAAGTGGTTGCACTAATTTGCAATTGCACCAACAATGTCTTAGAGTTCCTACTTCTCCACATCCTCGCCAGCATCTGTTGTTGTTTGTGTTTTGAATGATTGCCATTCTAGTTGGAGTTAGGTGAAATCTCAGGGTAGTTTTGATTTGCATATCTCTGATTACTAATAATATTGAACATTTTTTCACACAGTCATTGGCCATTTGAATTTCTTCTTTTGTGAAGTGTCTATTTACTTCGTTTGCCCATTTTGTTATTGGATGCTTTGTTTTCTTAGTGTTCAGTTTCTTGAGTTTTCTGTATATTCTACATATTAGTCCTTTATTGGTGGTGTAGGTGGCAAAAATCTTCTCCCATTCTGTTGGCTCTCGATTGAGGTTCTTGATAGTTTCCTTTGCTGAACAGAAGCTCTTCAGTTTCATGCAATCCCATGTATTGATTTGCCTTTTAATTTATTGTGCTTTTGGGATCTTGTTGAGAAAGTGTTTATCTGTGCCTATGTGTTGCAGTGTTGGACTTATGCCCTCTTCAAGGAGCTTCAAGGTCTCTGGTTTGATTTCCAAGTCTTTGATCCATCTTGAATTGACTTTTGTACAGGGTGAGAAAGTGGGAATAATTTCCAGTTTTCTGCATATGGTTAACCAGTTTTGCCAACACCATTTGTTGAAGAGGCTATCTTTTTTCCAGTGTATGTTCTTGGCTCCTTTGTAAAATATCAATTGGCTGAAAGTGTGTGGACTTGTTTCTGGGTCTTCTATTCTGCTCCATTGGTCTATGTATCTGTTTTTTTTGTGCCAGTACCATGCTGTTTTTATTACAATGGCTTTGTAGTATAGTTTAAAGTCAGGTATTGTGATTCCTCCTGCGTGGTTTTTGTTGCTGAGAACTACCTTGGCTATTCTGAGCTTTTTGTTATTCCAGATAAATTTAAGGACTGATTTTTCTATGTCTGTGAGTAATGGTCTTGGTAGTTTAATGGGCAATGAATTAAATCTGTAGATCACTTTTGGAAGAATGGCCATTTTAATGATATTTATTCTGCCAATCCATGAACATGGAAGATCCAACTTCTAAGATCTTCTTTGATTTATTTTTTCAGTGTTTTATAATTTTCTTTGTAGAGATCTTTTACCTCCTTGGTCAAGTTTATTCCTAAGTATTTTATTTTTTTGTGGGAGATCCTGAGTGGAAGTGTTTTCTGAATTTCTTTTTTCAGTGGATATATGGTTGGTGTACAGGAAAGCTTCTGATTTTTTAAGATCGATTTAGTATCCAGATACTTTGCTGAATTTGTTGATCAGTTCTATAAGCCTTTTGGTTAAGTTTGTTGGGTTTTCTAAATAGAGTATCATGTCATCTGCAAATAGTGAAAGCTTGAGTTCTTCTTTTCCTATTTTACTCCTCTGATTTCCTTTTCTTGCCTTATTCCTCTGGCTAGAGTCTCTAGCACCATATTGAAGAGAAGTGGTGATAATGGACATCCTTGTCTCATTCCTGTTTTTAGGGGGAATTCTTGACGTTTTTCCCCATTTAATATGATGTTGGCGGTGGGCTTATTGCAGATTGCCTTAATAATGTTGAGATATGTTCCTTCTATTCCAATTCTCTGCAGTGTTTTTTATCATAAATGGATGTTGAATTTTATCAAATGCTTTTCCAGCATCTATTGAAATGATCATGTGATTTTTGTCCTTGATTCTGTTTATATGGTGAATTACATGGATTGATTTTCATATGTTGAACCAGCCTTGCATCCATGGGATGAACCCTACCTGGTCATGGTGTATGATTTTCTTGATGTGGTTTTGAATGCTTGTTGCTAGTATTTTGTTTAATAGTTTTGCATCCAAGTTCATCAGAGATATAGGCCTGTAGTTTTCCTTCTTTGAACTGTCTTTATTCAGTTTGGGTATTAGTGTGATGTTGGCTTCAGAGAGTGTATTTGGGAGAGTGTATTTGGGAGAGTATTGGGGTTAGCTCTTCTACAAAGGTTTTATAGAAAACCTTTATACTTGGGAAACCATCTGGTCCTGGGCTTTTCTTTGATGGTAAGCTCTTTATTGCTGTTTCAATCTCTTTGATTGTTATTGGATGGTTTAAGTGTTCTATATCTTCTTGACTCAGTTTAGGGGGGTTTTATTTATCTAGGAAGTTGTCAATTTCCTCCAGATTTTCCATTTTGTTGGAGTATAGTTTTTCAAAGTAGTTTCTGATAATCCTCTGGATTTCTATGCTGTCAGTAGTAATGTCTCTTTTTTTATCCCTTATCTTCATAATTTGGGTTGATTCTCTCTTTTTTTTTAGTTAGGTTGGCTAGTGGTTTATCTATCTTGTTAATTTTTCAAGAAACCAGCTTTTGGTTTTGTTTATTTTCTGTATTGTTTTTTATTCTCTATTTTGTTAATTTCTGCTCTAATTTTAATAATTTCCTGTCTTCTACTGGCTTTGGGGTTCAATTGTTCCTGCTTTTCAAGGGCTTTGAGGTGTGTCCTTAGGTTATTTATTTGAAGATTTTCTGTTTTTCTTATGTGAGCACTCAGTGCTCTAAATTTTCCTCTTAATACTGCCTTCAAAGTGTCCCAGAGGTTTTAATATGTTGTATCTTTATTTTCATTTGTTTCTAGAAATTTCTTGATTTCACCTCTTAAATCTTCTATGACCCATTCTTCATTCAGAAGTGTGGTGTTCAGTCTCCACATGTTTATGTTATTTCTCTGGGTCTTCTTATAGTTGATTTCTAGTTTCATTCCATTATTGTCTGAAATGACACAGGGAAGTATATAACATTTTTTAAATTTGCTAGTGCTCATTTTGTGTCCCAGGATGTGATCTATTTTGGAGCAGGTTCCATGAGCAGCTGAGAAAAATATAAACTCTGCTGTAGTTGGGTGAAATATTCTATATGTGTCCAAGAGGTCCATTTGGTTAATGGTGTTCTTTAGTTCTGAGGCATCTTTACTGACCCTTTGTCTGGAAGATTGGTCTAGTGTTGTGAGAGGTGTGTTGAAGTCTCCCAATATTTTTGTGTTGAGATTTATGTGTGACTTCATGTCACAAAGAGTTTGATTTATGAAAGTAGCTGCATCTATGTTTGGGGCATAGATGTTGATTATTGTTATGTCCTATTGCTGGAGTATTGCTTTTACCAGTAAAATATGATCTTCTCTGTCTCTTCTAATAAGTTTGGGTTTGAAGTCTAACTTGTCTGATATCATAGTTGCTATTCCTGCTTGTCTTAGAGTTCCATTAGCATGGATTACCTTGCTCCAGCCCTTTACCTTGAGTTTGTTCCTATCTTTACTTGTAAGGTGTGTTTCTTGTAAGCAGCAGATGGATGAATTCTGGTTTTTAATCCGTTTTGCCACTTTATGTTTTTTTATTGGAGAGTTGAGGCCGTTTACATTCAGTGTGATTATAAAGAGATAATTTTTAATTCCTAACATGTTAAGATTTTATTTCTGTTTGAGATACTGTTTATTCTTCTTTGCTCAGTTGTCTGCTGGATGGGAAATCTTGTTTCTTTGGTTCTGGCGTGTATTACCTATTTCTTCTTTGTAGTTAATCTCCTTGAGTATTTTCTTCCATGCTGGTTTTGAAGACATAAATTCCTTCAGTTTCTGTTTGTCATGGAAGCTTCTTATTTTCCCATCTCATTTGGTAGATAGTTTTGCTGGGTAGGAAATTTTTGGCTGGAAGTTGTTTTCTTTCAGAGTTTGAAATATGTTACTCCATGTCCTTCTGGCTTTCATGACTTGGTTTGGGAAGTCTGGAGTGATTCTAATTCGTTTGCCTCTGAATGTCACTTGTCCTTTTGTTTTTGTTGCCTTTAAGATTCTCTGCTTGGCTTCTACATTAGTCATTTTGACAATTATGTGGCGTGGGTATCCTCTTCTCTGATCCTATCTAAAGGGAGTTCTATAAGTTTCCTGGACCTGTGTATTGACCTCTTGCTCTATGTTTGGAAATTTTTCTGCTATCATTTCCTTGAAGAGATTATTGATCCCTTTGGATTCACCTTCTTTTCCCTCCTCTATTCCAATTATTCTTAGCTTAGCTCTCTTAAAATGGGCCTATATTTCTTCAATGTCAAATTCCTGCTGCTGGATTTTTTTCTACTTCTCCATGTGGTCTAATCTGTTGTTTATACTTTGAATTGAGGCCTTTACTTCAATGATTGCATCATTTATCTCTTTTTGACTCTATCTGAATTCTTTTCAAAAATCCTCTATTATTTCTACAGTTATTTTCCTGATTTGATCTTCTAGAGATCTCTGAATTTCTGTGTTATCAGGTTCTGATGTTGTGGGGTTGTGGGCATTCATTGCTCCATTGTTATTCCTCTTTCCCATGATTTCAGAAGTTTGTGCCTTCTCTGGGTTCTTCCCTGGGTCGCTACTATTTCACTTAAGGTGCTCTGGATCTCGAGTCTGTGGTATCTCAGTCACCACTACTCCTTTACTGGGTTATATCACAAAGTCTCAGACCCAGGGAGTCAATCAAGACTGCTTTAGACCATGGGGTGCCAGGCTGGGCATTCTCCCACGGGGAGCTGCAACTATGGTATGATATCTCTGCTGCCACCACTCCCCCACTGAGTTGGACTGAAAAAATCTCCGACCTAGGGAGACTATCTGCGTACGTCCCTGGGAGTGCAGTACTGGGATTTCTCATCTAGTGGTCACAATTTATTTATTTATTTATTTATTTTTATTTATTTATTTTTATTTATTTTATTTATTTATTTTTAATTGGTCCATTGTAGTCATATATCAATCACATTGGAGTACAAGACTTGAGAGGATATACAAGCACACATCATCCAATTAACCCTCATCCAGCCCCCATCTCATTCCCTCCCCCTCCCTTGATCCCATGCTTTTTTGTTAATTTACTTTGATACATTTGTTTATGTACCTCCTGCGTTTTAAAGAGGCTCTGTCCTCCACTATTCCATACCCTCTGATTGGTCACATTAGTTGCTTCACTATAGGGCCCTTTCTATAACTTAACCTCTTCCTGTTGATTAGGGGAAGCATCTGATTTATATTTTCTGTGATATTTCTCTGTGCATGCCACGTTGCAAGTACTGATCCCACTCTTGACGGCCCCAGTAGTGGCCTGGCTACCCGGTGGACTGATCCAGACCTCGCTGGCTCAAGCAGCGGCCTTGCCTCATGGGAGGCCCCAATTCTTGTCTCACTGGTCCCGACACCAGCCTAACCCCTCAGGTGGCTCTGATCCCGGCCTCGGAGGCTGCAGTAGTGGCCTTGCCTCATTGCAGGCTCCGATGCCAGCCATTGGTCCCGGCACCGGCCTTAACCCCTCGGCAGGCTCCGATCCCAGCTTCGAAGGCCCCAGTAGTGGCCTTGCCTCCTGTCAGGCTCCAAAGCCGGCCGTTGGCCCCAGCATCGGCCTAACCCCTCGACAAGCTCCGATCCCGGCCTCGGAGGCCCCAACACCGGCCTTGCCTCATGGTGAACTCCGATCCCGGCCTTGCTGGCCCCAGCACCAGCCTAACCCCTCGGCAGTCTCCGATCCCAGCCTCGGAGGCCCCAGCACCGACCTTGCCTCACAGCAGGCTCCGATGCCGGCCTTGCTGGCCCTGGCATTGGCCTAACCCCTCAGCAGTCTCCGATCCCAGCCTCAGAGGCCCCAGCCCCGGCCTTGCCTCACAGCAGGCTCCGATGACTGCCTCGCTGTCCCCAGCCCCTGGTCTAACTCCTCGGCAGGCTCCGATCCAGCCTCGAAGGCCTCAGCACCGGCCTTGCCTCACGGCAGGCTCCAATGCTGGCCATTGGCACCGGCACCAGCCTAACCCCTCAGCAGGCTCTTATCCCAGCCTCGGAGTCCCCAGCACCAGCCTTGCCTCATGGCAGGCTCCAATGCTGGCCGCTGGTAGGGGCCACAATTTGACTCACGGTTGTTGAGTGCCCTGATGGAGCTGTAGTGGACTCGGTGAACTCGCTGCTGCCGCCACTGGCAATATGGCGTCGCTGCCACACCCTCGGCCATGTGGCTGGCGTATTTCTTCTCTGCATTTGAGCTCCGCTCTGAGTCCCTGCAGGGTGTGGTGAGCCCGGCCCCTGGGAGCTTTAGACGCTCCTTGCGCTGAAAAAACTGCTGAATTTCACCTGGCTGTTCCGCAGCTGCTCACCTCCGCTCGCTGTCCACCCCTCCTCTCTGGAGCCTGGTGTCTTGTTGAGTGCTCTGGTCTGGAGCCGTCCGGTGAACTCACCGCTGCCACCGGCAGTATGGTGCTGCTGCCTCATCCTCAGCCGTGAGGCTGGCATATCTCCTCTCTGGTTTTGAGCTCCGTTCTGAGTCTCCCTCCTCTCTGGAGCCTGGTGCTGCAAGGGAAGATGGCGCTGACCTCTTTTCAACCTTTCTGAGCTTAAATTTCCCCCCTGCTAAATGGGGATAATAATACTTTACTTTCCATTCCTTCTGGGAATTGAAAGAAGTTGGTGAGATAGAAACTCTGGCAAACCTGTATACTAACCACATGCATGGTTTGGACTGGAGGGATGGTTGGGCCTAGAGCTGAAGCTGCTAAGCAAACTAAGGCTTTGGAGTCTGAGAGACTCAGACTCTAATCCTTCTGGAGCTCCCAAGATTCTGAACTTATCAAGTTTCAGACCTCCTCTATTTAAAAGAAAGGAAATGATACTTCCAGAGCTGAAAGACTAAATGAGTGGAAGAATGTAGATAAACTGTCAGACCCAGGATGGGCAGAGAGAAGCTGTACTGTAAATGTTAGTGCATTAGAGTAAGAAGGTTAAAACTACCTCCAATACCCACTAGCCACGAACCTTGACAAGCTTCGGAGTACTTATTCTCCTTGGGTGGGATCCCAGAGAAACACTTTTGAAGATAGAAATGATGGAGATGGAGCTGGGGATGGAGCTTGGGATGAAAATTGAGTGCAGAAGATAGATTGAGGAATGCCCTTGGGATCAACAGCAGCAAGTCAAGAAAGAAGGCTAGGGTAGGTCGAGGGAAGAGTTGGGTGAAGGAGACTTCAACTAAATCCCTAGGACCTCTGGAACTGAGGTGACCCCAGTCATATGTCCTGAATTGAGGTGACGGAGTGGAACTTTATACCTCTATGTGACTCTGTTGTTGAATGTGGAGGCAAGACCTCGAGGGCAGTTCTTAGCGGGGCATCAGACATGAACTGTTCCCTCACCAATGCTCCAGTAGCTGAAAGGGTTTGCACCTTACTGGGACATCTGGACAACATATCACAACATCAGCTATGCCTCTCTGTCCTTCAATTTCCTCTTTTATAAAATAGGAATAATAATAATGCCTACTTAATTGGTTTAAATTAGGATTAAAAGAGTTAATAAAAGTCCTGGAAAATGATGGCAATACATGTTATTCATAGGACTCATAGATTAGAGACTATTCAATAGATCCTCTTTAAATGAATGAATAGATGAATGACCTCTTTTAACCCCATCCAGAATGAAAGACAAACATCGTGTTTGCCCATTTGGGAGGACAAAGCCCACTAGCCAGGTGACAAAGCATTTGGCTGGGAAACAGAGAATTTGCTATATTTTAAACCATGGGATGCTCACGCACAGAGAAAATTTTGATATCCTTTTCAAAACCTTTGCTGCACCTGAGGGTCCAGTATTCCCCATGTGCTCCTTGCCACAGTCCTTTACCCTCAGTGTGTGGAGCTGCAGTATGGGGATTTGACAGCTGAAGACAGCTCGGCAGGGTGCGGGAAAGCAGACATTTAATGTGCTTTGACAATACAAAGGGTTATATAAACGACCCAGTTTCTGTAATTTTGCTGTAACTGTCATGGGAATTGCTATAGACAGATATGGAGAAGGCCCTGTTTATGCACTTAAACTTTAAAAGGTTTAACCACTAAACACACAGTCTCTTTCTCTTCCCCTCCCTTCCTCACAATCCTGAATTTAAATTACGTTGAGGTGGGGGTACAGGGTGAGGAGATGGCAGTTGGAATTACGAGTTGCCTTTATCTGCCAGGCTCCTGGACCAGAGCCCCACTTTCTGACTCCCAGCCGGCTGTGCTCCTACCCCTGGCCAGCCTCCTCTGGAAGATTCCCCAACCTGCTCATCCTCAAGATGCCAAGAGGGGGAGGGAAAGCAGGAAGTGAAATTCACTGGCTCTGCGCTCATGCTCACGGCTTTTGACCAATTTAAATCTGGTTCCCGTCCCAGTGTTCAAAGCACATCGCTGTTTGATTCTTGCCATCTCATCTTAGAAGACTTTTCCCAAGGTGGGGGTGGGGATAGTTCTAAAGCCAGACAGGCAGGAGGCGGAGGGTTTATACGGGTAGATACCACAGGCTTCCAAGCTAAGTGCCTTAGCGGAGAGAGCTCCCGGCTGCTGCTGACATTTCTCAGACAGGAGATCAATAAGTGGGCAGAGCTTGAAAAGCAAATCATGCTTCGACCTGCCCTGGGGAACCCTCAGCAACTGTCACGGCAGAAGAGGCGTCCCAGAGGAGGCTGGGAAAGACAGGGGGATGCACATAGCCTTGATACAGCTGAGATGGGGGCAGGGAAATGGAGATTGCCCTCAGAGATGAAAGGAGAGCTCTCTGTCCTCTCCCCCACCCCCATCCCTCTTTCACAGTTCTTGCTGAGTGTGTTGAGACCCCTGACTTCTACCTCCCAAGTATAAAACCAGATACTTGGAGGTGGATTTGCAGCTCAAGTGGCATTTCTGGTCCAAATGAGGATGGCCTGAGCAGGTAGAGCCTGTATCCACGACTGGGCCTCCTAGAGAGAGGCCTTATTCCCTGCCCAACTAACACCTCTGAAGTGTCAAGATTTCTCTGTGCTCCACTGAAATGTGCAAAGGAATTTTCTGAGCAGTTATGTACAAACACACACACCAAAGTCAGCACTAATCTTGGCTCCCATCTAGTATAAGTCTGGTCCAGTCCAACAATTTAAACTTTCTCTTTTGAAAATATGGTCTATTTTGCTTTCAATAGTTACTCTTTCTGTTCTGCTCTCCTCTTGATCTTTTCCATGATGTCCCCTGGGTATGGGTGGGAGGGAGCATACTACATCTCATTATCATGCTGGAAGATGGTCTAGGTGGTGTTACTATTCCTTTTTCTGGGTCCTTTATGTCACCACTGCAATAGACATTTACAATGTTGGCAACTATTAAGTCTCTGAACTCAAAGTTAGTAAACTCACAGTGTCCCCTCCCTGGCCCTGGGGTCCTCCTGCTGTCTCATCTCCTACTCAGCCCTAGCTGCTATGGAAGACCTCCTGAGGCATGGCCATGATTCATTGTTAGTCTTTCATCCAGGTGGCCTGGTCAGTTCACTGGCTTTAGGGTTCTTTCTGTTCCATGGTGGTAAATCCCTCTGGTAAGCTTTCCAACCAGTGTTTTGCCAATGTCTAGGTGATCCTGGAGGCCTTTGAACATTTCTGGGATTTTTTGCATGATAAATGGAGCCCAGATGAGCACAAGAGTACTAACTCTGGTTTGTTCTCTGCCTTAGAGGTTAAAGCAGGTCTGTTATGCTGGCTGGCTCCCCTGGAGCCCCATGCAGCATAGATCACCTCACTTCTTCCCTTGATTTTTCCCTTCAGTACAATCTCATATAACTTCTCACTCTGAAACTTTGGTCCAGAGAGCACCAGAAGGAGCAGGCTTTTCCAGTCCGGTTGGAATTTTGCTCATGTCATATACACTGTCTTTCTGACCAAAATTTCTGTGTGGTATATTCTTAATGATAGAGACTAGACAGAATAAGAAATAATTTCTGGTCTTATTTTGGGTCCTCCTGAAAGCAGAGCAAAACACAAGAACTCGAGTAAAGGTAGTTTACTAGAGAGGTGACCCCAGTGAAGGAGTGAAGTGAAGGAATGAAGGAAGATGGAGCGAGTGAAATAGAGTAGGGAAAATCCTATATAATTGAGAGCAACAAGAACTGATTTCTTAAGAAAGTGTAGAGAATGCCTCATAGAATGGTTCACCAGAAAGACAGGAAGCTGCGATATTTATCCACTAGCTGCCACTAATTCTGATCAAGGATTGTCTCTGGGAATATCATTTCTCTCTCACTTCTGAGATGCACAAACACACATACCTTAAAAACTCCCATTTGGGTGAAGAAGGCTTAGGGAGAGAATGATGAGAGACATGCTCAGCATAAGGACAGTGCCCACTGCAACTGTAGATAAAATTAAAAGCAGGTCAAGGGAATGAAGAGTGTCACCAGAAGGCATGGTTGTGCTTGCTTGTAATCCCAATACTTGGGAGGCTGAGACAGGAGGATTGTGGGTTATCAGCCATACTCAGCTACTTACTGAGGCCCTCTGCAACTTAATGAGGCCCTGTTTCAAAATAAAGAATATAAAACAGGGCTGGGGGTGTAGCCTGGAGGTAGAATGTCCCTGGGTTCAATCTCCAGTACTGCAAAAAAAAAAAAGGAAGAAGGAGGAGGAGGAGGAGGAGGAGGAGGAGGAGGAGGAGGAAAAAGAAGAAGGAGGAGGAGGACGACGACGAGAAGGAGGACAAGGATGAGGATGAGGACGAGGAGGACAAGGAGGACGAGGAGGAGGAGGAAGAGGAGGAGGAGGAGAAGGAAGAAGATGACGAAGAAGAAGAAGAAGAAGAAGAAGAAGAAGAAGAAGAAGAAGAAGAAGAAGAAGATTAATCTGAGATACTAACTACCCCAAAAGAAATTTAAATGAAGATAAATCCCTTAGAATATATTACTTATTATAGTAGACTTTAAATTCTGGTCAAAGCTTTACATTTGTCAAAAGGGTAAACTGAGCCCAAGGAATTCCATTTAGCTATGGTCAAAATGATTGAGTATTGAGTTTCCACTAGAACTTAGTGTTATAAGTTGAAGCTCTTTCTATTATTTCATTACAGATTAATTCAACCAATAGCTATATCTTTATTCACTTTGGTATAGTGTTCATTCAAAAGCATAAAGATAATTCTTACTTTCAAGAAATTTGCAGTCAGGCATGGTGACACACACCTGTAATACCAGTACTTGAGGGACTAAGATGGGAAGAACACAGGTTCATGGCCAGCCTCAACAACTTAGTGAGGCCCTCTGAAATTTAGTGAGACCCTGTTTCAAAATAAAATATAAAGTAGGGCTGGAGATTAGCTCAGAGGTAGAATACTTCTGGATTCAAGCCCCAGTCACACACACACAAAGTTTGCAATCTAGAAGGTAAAAGAAGTTTGGTCACTAGCCATCATCATAAGCACTTTCTAGAAAGTGTTCCAGACACACAAAAAAGAGACAAAAAAATCTCAGGAAATACATAATGCCTGTTGTGAATATGCATTCATCAAAATTTAAACATTAAGAGCCGGGTGTGGTGGCTTGTAATCCCAGTTTGTAATCCCAGCCTTTGGGAAATGGAGACCGGAGGACCACGGTTCGTGGACAGCCTCAGCTACTTATCGAGGCCATTGGCAACTCAGTGAGACCCTGTTTCAAAAATAAAAAGGACTAAAATAGGGCTTGGCATATAGCTTGGAGGACAGTGCCCCTGGGTTTCATCCCCAGTACCTCAAAAAAAAAAAAAAAGGAACATTAATCTGGCCTATAGAAGCACCTTTTTATTATCCTTGCCTCCTGGTGTTCATACCATTGTTAAGAAGTACTCCCCCGAGGACTTCCGGGAAGATGGCGACCGAGAAAAGCGGGGCTTAAGAGCCCTGCTAACAACCAATCTCCATTACCACAAAATCAGCGGCTTTCATAGCCAGAAAACACCATCAGCAGAGAAACAAAAAAATCACCAGGCTCCAGAGAGAAAGCGGACTGAGAACAGAGCTCAGAGCCACAGAGGAGATACAGCGGCCTCACGCCCGAGGAAGCGGCAGGAGCGCCATACTGCCGGCGGCAGCGGCGAGTTCATCGGACGGCTACAGCAAGCCGAAGTGAGCTGCTGCGGAACAGCCAGGCGGGATCTTTCGGCGCAGGGAGCATCTAAAGCTCCCAGTGGCTGAGCTTAGCACACGCTGCAGGGACTTAGAGTGGAAATCAAAACCAGAGAAGAAAAAATACGCCAGCCTCATGGCCAAGGGCGTGGCAGCGGCACCATATTGCTACCTGCGGCAGCAGCAGCGAATTCACCGAGTCCACTATAGCTCCATCTGCGTACTCAACAACAGTGAGTCAAATTGCGGGCCCCAGAGGAGAAATCCCAGTACTGTACTCCCTGGGACTTGACCCAATGGGGGAGTGACGGTGGCAGAGATATCATACCATAGGAGAACGCCCAACCTGGCACCCCCCATAGTCTAAAGCAGCCTCTATCGACTCACTGGGTCGGAGACTCTGTGATACAACCCAGTAAAGGAGTAGTGGGGTCTGAGATACTACTGACTCGAGATCCAGAGCACCTTAAGTGAAGTCATAGTGACCCAAGGGAAGAACCCAGAGAAGGCACAAACTTCCGAAATCATGGGAAAGAGGAATAACAATGGAGCAATGAATGCCCACAACCCCACATTAGAACCCGATAAAACAGAAAATCAGAGATTTCTAGAAGATCAAATCAGGAAAATAACTGTAGAAATAATAGAGGTGCTTCGAAAAGAACTCAGAGAGAGACAAAAAGAGATAAAGGATGCAATTAATGAAGTAAAGGCCTCAATTCAAAGCACAAACAACCGATTAGATCACATGGAGAACAGAATCTCACTCTTAGAAGATGATCATTCCAAAAATGAACGCATAGTTTCTAATCTAGGAAAAAATATCTGACAGCAGGAATCTGATATTGAAGAAATATGGGCCCATTTTAAGAGAGCTAACCTAAGAATAATTGGAATAGAGAAGGGAAAAGAAAGTGAAACCAAAGGGATCAACAATCTCTTCAAGGAAGTAATAGCAGAAAATTTTCCAAACATAGAGCAAGAGGTTGATACACAGGTCCAGGAAACTTATAGAACTCCCTTTAGACAAGATTGGAGAAGAGGATCCCCACGCCACATAATTGTCAAAATGACCAATGTGGAAGCCAAGCAGAGAATCTTAAAGGCAACAAAAACAAAAGGCCAAGTGACATTCAGAGGCAAACCAATTAGAATCACTCCAGACTTCCCAAACCAACTCATGAGAGCCAGAAGGGCTTGGAGTAACATATTCCAAACTCTGAAAGAAAATAATTTCCAGCCAAAAATTTTCTACCCAGCAAAACTTTCTATCAAATTAGATGGAAAAATAAGAAGCTTCCACGACAAACAGAAACTGAAGGAATTTATGTCTTCAAAACCAGCGCTAGAGAAAATACTCAAAGAGATTAACTACAAAGAAGAAATAGGTAACACACACCAGAACCAGAGAAACAAGATTTTCCATCCAACAGACAACTAAGATTGGTTATCTAGGCTTGTATTTAACTCCAATGGTTTATATATCTGCCTTTAGAACAGTACTACACTGTTTCAATTATTGTAGCTTTATATGGTTTGAAATCAGAAAATATATATATTCTAGCTTTGTTCTTTTTCAAGATCGTTTGGGTATCTAGAATCCATATTCCATATTAGGATAGATTTTTTTTCTGAAAAATAAATATATAAATATATGATAGTTTCACCTAAAAATAGAAAAAAAAATTCTCTGGTAAGAAAGAAAGCAAAAAGAAATATTGAAATGTTATCTTTAAGTCATCAAAAGCTTGGTATCAAACAAATGAAACTGTTATGTGAGATTATCATTGTTAATTTTGGATAAATTGCTATAATACTAGATGTCAACCACTAAGCCAAGCATGGGAAGGAGGGATGGGGAGAGAATGGGGTGGGGATCGGGTGGGGGCTGACTGGGTGATGTGTGCATGTATGTCTACAAAAGTTTGTATCCCACTATGATGTATGAATACAGTGCACCAATAAAAAATAAAAAATTTAAAAAAAGTACTCCCCCTTGACTATAGGCTAGACTTAGTGATTCACATCTAATGGACAGGAGTGATGGGATGTCTCTTTTTAAAATAATATAAAAATCATAGTTTCTGTCCTGGATGCTTCCTCTTATACTCTTTTATGCTGCTTGCTCTAGGAATAGTCAGCTATCATGTCATGAGATCACCCTGTAAAAAGGTCCATGTGTGAGCTTGGAAGTAGACTTCTGAGGATCCCCCCTTTTCAATCCCCAGAAACACACACACACACACACACACACACACACACACACACACACACCCCAAAGAAAGGACTTTGTGAATATGCATTCACAGGGGCACTGTCCCTCAAGTTATACCCCAAGCCCTATTTTAGTCCTTTTTATTTTTGAAACTGGGTCTCACTTAGTTGCCAAGGGCCTCGATAAGTAGCTGAGGCTGTCTGTGAACCGCGGTCCTCCGGTCTCCATCTTCCAAAGGCTGGGATTACAAACTGGGATTACAAGCCACCACACCCAGCTCTTAATGTTTAAATTTTGATGAATGTATATTCACAGGAAATGCAAACAAAGTAACCAACAAGTTGCTTAAACTACCCTCAAGAAACTTGCAATTATTTTATTGGGCTGAAAAGAAAGGACTTTGGACATCTTATTGGTACATTCTTAACTGGAGGACTAGGCATATACTAGAGAGAATCATGCACCCATGTCAAGCTGAGTGGCTTATTGAGAACCACTACTCTGTTTTTTATTTCAGTTTCCTATAAGATAAGCAAATTAACTCCAAGGAATCTCTACTACTAGCCTTCTACAGCTCAAAATTTCTATAACTCTATAGGAGTGAAAAGGCAGAGGCAGCATCCCCACTTATCTTTATGGAATTGTGATGCTTGGCATGGATGGCTCAGGGATGTAAGGCAACTGGCCAACACTGACATCAGCCTCAAGCACAATCAAACCATGATGCCCCAGCTCTTAGGAAAAAAGAATGTGTCTGAAAAGACGCAGATATTCATAACTTTAGACACTCTCAGTGGCCTTGAGCCTTGTATAATTGAAGGCTACCTAGAGAATTCACAAAGCAGAATATTATTTAAAACGGAAAAACAGTTTCACCCTCAAAGCCATGCTCTCTTCTTGAACAAGGTTGTTGGGATGACTGGAGTTGCTTTTCAAGTGATGGGTTAGGGCACACCCCCATGAAGTGCTGATCTCATGCACCCATCCTCCAACTTCCCCTTCCTTCACGTATGTACTTGTGTGCACAAACACATGATCTCCTGAGTCTTAATCTCAATAATTCCTCTCTAAGCTTGATCTCAGCCGCCTCAGAGTTCAGGCTGCTACTCACATCACCTGAAGAGCAACACCAATCAGCCTGCTCCCTGCCTTGTGTCATTCTTATGTCACCAGCTTATTCCATTGTTGGTGGAGATTTTGGCTTATGTTTTATTAATCTCAGTGCTGAGATACCCTCCTACACTTCGCATTTTCATTAGCTGGAAAGAGAAATGGGTGGAAATAATTACCTCTTTTCAGTTCAAGCCTGAAATAGAAGAAGGTGTGACTCGGGTCCAGAATCTGATAAGAAGCACCTTTTTAGGACATAGGACTTATACAAGGAATACCAATTTAATGTGGTAGACTGGTTTTTTGCTTTGCTTAACTCTCCTTTTCATTTTGACCCTCTTTCACAAAGAAAGCAATGTGTGTGCTAAGAGGCTGGGAACCCAGCTACATCTTTGTGATCATGGGAAAATACCTCCCTCACCAGGGAGGATGGTTTAGTTAATGCCTGTTAAATGCTTTGAAAAGAAATGTCTTCTGTACCCAAATACTCAATCTGATTATAGCCCTAGGTCTGATATCACAGGAGAGAAATGTAGTTCCTGGCTGACATCACAGCTGCTGAAGTGGGCCAGTCTTTGTGAGAGCTGTGATTGCTTCTTCCTTCCTGATCAAAGCGCAACACCTGAGAGGAGGAAATGATGCCAGGGCCTTGCCCAGTGGCAAAGGATGGGAAGAGAAGAGGGCACAAAGACAGAAGGAGGCATGGGGCAAGACTCGTGAGAGGAGGGAGGCAGGGAATTGGTTGGAGAGAAGAGAGAGAATTCCAATTATCAAGATCAGAGAGTTGTAGCCTACCCTTTTATTCCTGTGAAACCTGCTGAAAGTAAATGTAGTCTTGAAAATGATAAGGTTTACCCTGACCTCAACCCCCCCCCACAAGCTGCTTTTCAAAGTTAAAGTATCAGGAAATTTTTTGTGTGGCTTTACTTTATTTGTTTGCTTATTCATTTAGTGGGCTGCTTAGTTTGCTGCTTTGTAATTTAAAATCCAGTCAAGATGACTCTTGTATTTGCCAAGATGGGTGTTTCTTTTGCCTTAAAATTTGGCCTGATCACATGCTTCAGTTGTGGGAAGACACAGACAGGTCTTTCTCCTGTTAAATAACAGGTGCAGCCTGCTTGGACCCTCTTGGATTCTGTTCCTGTCTTTGTCCACCTTGGACAGACTCAGGTAGTCGTTGCAGCTGCCCTTTGGAATGCAGACAGCTAAGCCTTGCTCTTGCCCGATGGTCATGCTGTGCCTGCTAAGTTGGCTTTCCTTCTTTATCTGTGGGGAAGAGGACACAAGGCAACTCAGAGATAGAAAAGATAATGAGCAATGACAAGAGAGGGCTCCTGTCAGGGAAAATCTGACAAAGAGAAGGTGTGAGTACTGCTGAGTCTGTGAGTTATCTACCCTGGAGGCTGTCAATGCCCATGTCGGCAAATGCTCACCCAGAATGAGCTGCAGGATCACTCATTCATTTTTTCATTCATCATTTTTGTATTTCTTTCTTTTTTCTCTTGCTCCCTTCCTTCCATCTTCCTTTCTTTCCTTGCTATTTCATTTAGTATATTTTCATCCATTCATTTTGCATTTATTAGTTGTAATATTTATTAATTATTGATTTATTATATAAGTATACATATACACATGTATGCATATACATCCTTTCAAAAAACATGCATTGAGTATATTTTATATACCAGGTGCTATTCTTGGTCCTGGACTTATGATAAGTAAAACAAATGGTTGATTTAAAGGAATTAAACACACCCAAATAACAATTTTATAGATTAATCCTAATACTTATTTTAATGGAGTACAAAGATCTCTGGGTGCTCAGAGGAGAAGGATTATATCTAGCTTGAGGGCACTCAGGAATGTTTATAGAGGAGGTAGCATTTGAGTTGATCCTGAAAAGATGGAAGGGACTTTCCTCCAAGTCACAGGGGACTTGCAAAACATGCAACTGGCAGTAGGCTAAGCTTACAGAAGGTCATAGAAGCCAGACATTGGATAAATGCCAGAAACAGCAAGCCACTCAAGATGACTTGGGTACAGAGTCGGGCAAATTTGGTTAGAAGATGAGACTAAAAGCTAAAGAGCTCTAGGATGCACCACTCTCTTCTCCAATATGGCTGCCAAATGCATTGTTCAGGGCCTCTTTCTGGCATTGCAGAAGGGTCTCACAAGACCCTAGCTAATACTTAGTCATTTGAGAGAAGAAAGACTGCCTGGATAGTGGGTGGAACTCCTGGAATCTTTTCTCATCAACAGCTCAACCTAGATGAGTCAATCACATTTTCTAATTTTAAGTGTCTTGTATCCTAGTTTGAGGTTATACAAGATAATTATTAAGAGCAGTGTGTTTGGATTTGAGGTTTCATGGACAAATTCAGTTTTTAAAACTTAAGAGGAGGGCTGTAATGGTCAACTATTAGTTTGGGCAAGAAAGAACACACTTGAACTTTGCCAATTCAATATCATCATCTGTGACAAAGAATGCCGGTTGCCTACCAAATATCTATTCTCCTTTTCTTTTGGACAACAGAATGCTATTTTATTTGTGGTAGCAATATGGCCACATAAAAACTACATTTTCCAGCCTCTATGGGGCACTGGGTGGTGCACCTGAGACCACTCAAGAGAACTTTTCATGGTCTGGATGGCATGGCTCTTCCCCCTTCTCTTATTCCTTTTCTCTGAGTTCAAATTACCATCCATGTGGGACCATGGTGCTGCATTATCATCACTAATATGGGATTCACTCTGAGGAACTTGTAACTTTCCCTAGGAAGCTAGAGGCAACATATCTGCTCTGTGCTCAGAGTTTTCCAAAATTCTCTTAGTGTTTCTAGTTCCCTTCATTGCTGGTGTTCCGTACTTGAGGTATGTGGGTACAAGAGGGGAGTGGGCACCTTCACCTGATATCTGATCTCCACCCTTCTCTTTTTCTGAGGCTCTTTCTATCACTGCAAGATTTTTCCTCTCCTGCTGCTCTCTGGTAATAACTACTTTTATATAATAACCTTCTCATTTCATAGATGGCCCTATTCCTTTTGTATCGGTTCATGTTTAGCCAAGACAGCATAGAGTACTTGTAGAATTTATTACAAAGATGTTGGAGGGGCAGGGTGAAAGGATTGTAATTGGTACCGTGATACTCCTTCCAGAACCCCTTTCAAGGAAATACCTGTTATCCCAGCTGCTCAGAGACAAACAGCCTCCAGCTGTCAGCTATCATCTGGGTATACCTCAGCTGCAAACAACACCTTGCCCATAGCCATTCTCACTTGGGGCACTATTTTGGCCCACAGCCAGCTAACCGACAGGTCCTATATACTCCAGATTTCCCCGTGGGGTTCACTGAGGATTTTTCAGATTCATATCACAGTTCCACTCTCCCTCTGCTAAATTCTGCTTCCTCTTGCTCCCTATTACATATGTTAATCCTTGATAAATACCACTTGCCGAACTCCAGCTCAGTGTCAACTTCCAGAGAACACAACCTGTGTTGTGGGGCAACCCAGAGATTAGTAACTAATTGCGAGAAGTCACAGGCACCCCTAGGCTGGAGCAACAGAAGACAGGAGGAAGGTCAGCAGAGCCCAGAGTCTGCTCACCACTGACATGCCTTGGAACATTTGACATGATTATAACAGAGCCACTGCTGGAACTCCAGAGGCCATTTCAAATCATCCCAACACACAAGAGCCTTGGAGCTGCCCACTGCTGATTAGGGTGCAACCAGAAGTAGAAGAAACAAAAGATGCCCCGTCTTTCTCTCACCTTCCCAATATCCACCATTTCTTCCATTAAAATAAATTGCCTAGAAGCCAGCTGGCAAAGGAGTCGGGGAGATTGATTTTATAGGATTTCAACCCTGAGTGACAAGAAGCAGAAGAGCAAGCATGAAGCCAAGAGGAAAGAGGCAGATGACCAGCAATAAGTCCTAGCCTCTGGTGGTCACCTCTGGTAGAAGGAATGGAGAGAAAGAGGCAGATATGAGCATTCGAAGGCCTACCTCACAATTTGATTGCATTCTCATAGAAAAATCTAAAGCAGAGGACACAGCTTAAGGGGCACGCAGGTTCCTGACCCCCAGACACTGTAAGATAATAAATGTTATATTGCTTGAACTTGCTACTTTTTTTGTATTTTTTACACAGCAATAGATGACTAATATAGTCAGTGATTAATAATATGGGATGAGAGAAGCCCAAGAAAGCATCTTAGAGAAAGTTTGGATTAAATAATAATGTATTGTTAGGGAGCAAATAGAGCAAGAACATTGCAAGTAGAGAGAACAGTAACTACAAGTTCCTGGTGGTGGGGTATGAAGATGTATATTGTGTTCCTAGATTTATAGGTTAGTATTGCTAAAATGCAAAATGTGGGGGGTGCATGGTAAGACATGAAGCTACAACATCAAAAAGGGAAGACCAGGGAGCTCTCAGACATGGCTGTGTATTAAAATCAACCAAGGAACCTTAAAAATATTGATGCGTGGTTCCTATCTCTGGATATTCTGTTGAAATTAGTGTGGAATGCTATGTTGACAGGGATTTTTTAAGAAACTCTTCAGGTGGCAGTGGAGAGACTAGAGCTGGGTATTTAGCTTGAGTACAAATTTTAAGGGGATCTTCATAAAGCTCAGCATTCAAGATAAATAATATTGGAATACAATTTTTTGTGGTGCTGGGGTGGAACCCAGGGGCTTTCTACCTCCGGGCTATACTCCTAGACCTGTTTTTTCTATTTTATTTGGAAACAGGGTCTCACTAAGTTGCTGAGAGCCTCACTAAGTAGCTGAGGCTGGCTTCGAACCTGTGAGATCCTCCTGTTCCAGCCTCTCAAGCGCTAGGATTACAAGCGTGTGCCACCACACCCAGCTCAATAATATTGGAATGCAATTTTTAAAAAAATCAAAATTAGTGCCCAAACTCCATGATGAAAAAAAGTTTAAATAAAAGCAGAACCCTCCAGTGTTCTAAGATGCAACCATCATTGAGAGCCACTGCTCTAGATCTTGAAGGTACTAGGCACCTTCCTGTACATCTTGAGATTAGTACTGGGCAAAGGAACCACGTTTAGGCATCAAGAAGCAAGGAGATATGGTCAGAGGTATGCTTTTGGAAGTTACTTTGTTTGATGAGTAGTAAATTGGGGAACAGGAGGCAGGTATGGCAGGATTCCAAGAACAAAGAGATACAGGCTGGAAAGATACTGCATAAATCCTTTTGGAAAGTGATTCAGTATGAGCTAAAATCAATCCTAGCAAGGAGTTCGAAAAGTGGAGGGCCGATTCAGTGGTATGCTGGAGATGGCTGAACTGGCTTATGAGGGTCGGTTGTGTGCATCTCGTTCCCAACTCCATGTTCAATGGCATCATATTGCTGACTAGAAACCAGCTGTGGTGAAGATATTTGTACCACATAAATTTTCAAACACTATAACAGCAAAGTGAAACTTTTTTGGTAGAGTTTGTTGTTTAATATTTCCTAGTACACCGATGGGTGGGTAGCATATTTATGAAGATTAAGGGTGATTTGATACTGAGTTAGACATAGAGGGAGGGGAGAACTGAAATGACCCATAAGATGACTGTCAGTTATCAATAACTCAATTGATAGTTGCAAAGGGCAGTGTGCAGAGAGGTATCTGATGTCACCCTTAATCATGTTAACTCGGCAGCTGGAAGGAATATTCTAAGGGTTCAAAGCAGATCAGAAGAGTCACAGGCCCTAAAAGATATCTTTAGAGTATGCCTACAGGACATTGGCAGACAAAACAATCAGGAAGGAATTGAAGTCTCCACCCTCTCATCCCTTGGCCTGTGTTCTGTAGGAGTCGATGTCTGGGAAGTAACTATAAAAGCATCACTAGTAAGAAGACAATATTCACTCAGATGCCACAGAAGCCATTGCAGATTAATATTATCTGGTCATCTGGGAACTAATCTTAGAGGTTGATTCTAGGGTCTGATATGCCAATAATTAATTCATTGGCTATCCCAGAACAATTTGTTATGACTGTTAGTGCCCCATTTTCCTTATCTATAAGATAGTCTTACTTTACTTTCCATCTTAAGGTGTGATTATGAAGATAAAATGAGATAATAGCTGTTAACTTTTCCCTAAAAATTTAAAGGAACTCTTCAAATGCAGTATAAGATCACACAATTATGAAAACCATTATAAGGATAGCATTATACCAATCATGTAATAATTTTAAAAGACCTGTTTTTTGGACCACTGTAAAGTCATTATAGCCAAGGAATTTGCCTCTAGACATATTTAGAAAACTCCTTAAAGTCTATGAATGGCAATGAACAATAATTTTGGATTATTTTCAACTTTATTCTTTTGGGATTTAAGAAATTACTGCTGTCTCTGAAAGTGAGGAAATTTATTTGGCTTCATGATAAGAAATTTCAGCTTAGCTTGCCTACCTATGCTTGAGTTCAAAGTTTCTCTAGATATATTATCATTTAAACTAGAGGGAAACAATCTTCCTTAACTAGAGTACAGGGCCACGACCTTGCCTACATGATGGGCAGCTAATTCACTTAGAACCAGTGACTTGCTTTGTATAATTTATAAGACCCCATGAAAAGACAGGCCTCCATAGATTAATATTTCAGCTGTCTTCCTTTCCATTTCATCCTCTAGATGTGGCAGCAACAATCACATGAATCATTCCTGAACTGAGTCGATATCAAACATCCGGAACTTCATCTGCATTTGATGAAGGTCCAACTCATTCAAGGGGAGTTCCTATAGGATTTCACATACACGGGTGATTTGGTTGACACCTCTTACCCCAACCTGGCTATGCTGGCTTTAAAATAAAATAGCTTTAAATTCTTTGACAAGCTTTAAATTCTTATTTAGAGGTGGAGATCTGGTTCCCTTACTCTTGAATCTGGGCAGGATTGTGACTTCTTTGGCCAAGAATAAGGCAGAAATGTTATGTATGTGAATTCTGAGGCTAGGTTATAAAATGTCATGCAGACCCTATATCGTGTGAAATGCATAGTCTTTGGATCCTCCATCTCATAAGACTTCCTTTCAGAAGCTAGTTGTTATGCTGAGAGAAGCCCAAGTCACCAGAAGAAACCATATGTAGATGTTCTGGTCAACCACCCTGGGAGCAACAGGTACCTTTGAACCATTTTAGCAAGGCAACAGGCATGTTAGTGAATAATCCCACAGATGATTCTGGTCCCCAACCATGGATAAATTCAGTCACTTAGATCTCCATATATGAGGTACATTGTAAAACAGGGACATTGTAGAGCACAGACAAGCCATTCTCACAGTCCCTGTCTGAATTTCTAACCTGCAGGATTCATGAGCATAATAAAATGGTTGCTGTTTATGCCATTGAGTTTGCAGTGGATTGTTATGTGATGATAAATAATTAGAACACTGCGTGACTAGGTTAAAGATTCTTTTTCTTTCCCAAGTGTGGGAGAAATTACTGGCTTGGTCCAAGAGGACAACTTTCTTCAAAATAAGCAGACTATTCTGGACCTCAGGCCAAGATACTAAACATGACTCTTAGTGAGAGCTCTAGATTTTTCTTCCCTGTTTGTTGAGTTCTTAGTAGAAAAATAATGTCTTGGTGCTGAATTTCCATTCTTTCTCCTGTCTTTACAGATTTCTGATGATTCATCCAGTAATTCATGTATTTGTTAAATAAGTATTTATTAAGATCCTAGTATGCAGTGGGTTTGCTTCCAGATGTTCATCTTATCCAAATTAATACATATCTCAGGTTAAAAACCCCTGATCTGGCGGGCATGGTGGTGCACACTTGTAATCCCCGTGCTTGGGAGGCAGAGACAGGAGAATTGCGCAGGTTCGAAGCCAGCCTCGCTGGTTTAAGAGACCCTGTTTCCAAATAAAAATATAAAAATAGGTCTGGGAGTGTAGCCCGGAGGTAGAAGGGTTTCCAGGAACCCCAGTACCACAAAAAAAACCCTCTGATCTGAGGGTTTAGGCAGATACCAATCAAATAACGATGCTAATGTATAATAAATATCAATGCCTGACGTATGAATGTGTTAGTTTATTGAGACTGCTGAAACTAATTTTTCTGAACCTGGTGGCTTAAATAACAAAAATGTATTCTGTTTTGGTTCTGAAGTTTATAAGTCCCATCAATATTATTGGGCTGTTCTTCCATTGGCTGCTCCAAGGAAAGATCCTTTCCTCGCCTCTTCTAGCCTTCCTTGGCTTGTGGCCACAACATTACCATCTTCAAGGCTTCTTCCTCTGGAAGCTTATAAGGCCACACACCATTGCATATAGTGGCCATCTGGGTAATCCAGGATAATCTTCTCATCTCCAGATCCTTAATTTAACTTCAGCTGCAAATTCTTGCCATATAAATTATCTACAGGCTTCAGGGATTAGTATATTTATTGAGGAGCCATTTCTCACCATACCAGAGTGGCACATAGTCCTGATCCATCCTGAGGGTGTTGATGTGCCTGAGATGGTCTTCCTGAGGAAGGGACTTTGAGCTGCTGACTTAAGGAACAGAAAAAATTGCTAGATGAAAGGAATGGAGAAGCCAAGCAAGATAACTTCAGATAAGGGTCTGGTTCATGCTAACTTACCCCCAGAAGCTAGGAAGTTTATGTCACATGCTGGCCATAAGACTGCTATAGCTTAAATGGATTCTCTAAACTCATGTTGGAATTTAATTGTCACTAATATCATTGTGATGATATTAGGAGGTAGGGACTTTAAGAGGTGATTAGGTTATGAAGGTCCTGCCCTTATGAATGAATTAATGCCATCATCTTGGGGGTGAGTTAGGTGCCCAGGGACCAGCTTTGTTAGAAAAGTGAGCTTTCAGCCAGGCATGGTGGTATACGCTTGTAATCCCAGTACTTGGGAGGCTGAGATAGGAGGATTGTGCAGGTTCAAAGTCAGTCTCAGCTACTTAGTGAGGCTTTCAGTAACTGAGACCCTGTTTCCAAATAAAATAATATAAAATAGGTCTGGGAGTATAGCCCAGAGGTAGAAAGCCCCTGGGTTTCACCCCTAGTGCCACATACACATACACAAAGAAAAATGAGCTTTCTCTCAAACATGCTCTGTCACTGTATGATGCCTAGCAGCCTGTTATGACATAGCAAGAAGGCTCTTACCAGATGCTGGCATCTTGGTGTTGGCCTGGGAAGGCCATAAAACTGTGAGAAATAAACTTCTATTCTTTATAAATTATCTGGTCTCTCTGATTGGGGTTAAATGGAATCTCAACATAGTTTTGATTTGCATCTACCTGCTGGCTAATTATCTTTAACATCTTTTCATATTAGCCATTTGTATCTCTATGCTGGCAAGGATATAGGGAAAGAGGAACTCTTTTATACTGTTGGTGGAAGTGCATCCATTATGAAGATCAGTGTGGAGATTCCTTAGAAAACTGGGAATGGATCCATCATATGATTTGGCTATGTCACTCCTGAGTATCTTTCCAAAGGGGTTGAAATCAGAGAACTATAGCAACATATGCATACCCATGTTCATAGCAGCACCATTTGTAATAGCCAAAATATGGAACCAACCTAGGTCTCCATCAACAGTTGAATGGATTACAAAATTATGGGAAATTCACACAATGGAATTCTACTCAGTTATAGAGAAGAACAAAATTATGTCATTCGCAAGAAAATGGAAAGACCTGAAGAACATTATGTTAAGTGAGATCATCCAAGCACAGAAAGAGAAGGGTCATATTTTTTCTCTAATATGCCCAAACTAGGGAGTATTGGGAATACCAGAGGGGCCCCAGATAATGGAGGGGAAATCTCGGCAAAGCTAGAATGGAAGGGTAGGAGAGGAAGAAGGCTGAGGTTGATTAATGGAGGAGCTACATTCGAATATGTGTAGAAGTATGAATGTAGCATGGTCAAACTGGACACTCATTGTTGGGAGAGGAAAGGAGAAATGGGGGGAGAGAGCACCAAGCACAGTCTGAATGTATGCCATTTTCAATATAACCCACATCAAACTAAAAAATTAAAAAATAGAATAGAAAAGCAAATTACATGCTTCTGATATACAAAGGCAAAAAGTAAAATAAACTATCCAGTCTTTAGCATTCTGCTGGAGTGGCAGAAAACAGACTAAGACCCAAGACAGACAGCATGTCTGGGGTCCAGAGGGGACTCAGGTGGAGTATAGAGATGCTCACAGAGGTCCATGGGGTCCACTTCCTAACGTATCTTATATGATTTAGTTCTGTCCCCTATAGCAATGAAAACACATTGGAGGTTGTCATATACTCAGAACCAAGTTTCTGAAAGATCATTCTGGTTTAAGTAAAAGCAAGTTAGGGGTGAAAATTGTAAGCATGAGTGGTGAGGGGTGCCAATTAGAAGATGTGGTAGGGTCCCAGCCAGAGATGTCAGACACTTAGTGTAGGGTGGAGGTGAGTGAGATTGGGGGAGATTTGAGAGTAGGTTAAATCAATGGAAATTTCAGAAAATCTAGTAACTCAGGACACAGAATGGGTTTGATTAACTATAGAAAATCACGGACAAAGTGATTTTGAGTAAACATGAGCTTTAATTTATAAATCTAGCTGCAAGAATTGAGTTGTAACTTTATTATATTTAACTTAATCATCTATGAGCTGGTAGCTGGTAGAAAATACAATGTCAGTTACTACTGGGAATTCTTCATACCCCCTTGCCAAGGCTGTATAAAAGATTTGAGCACTGTATGCAGTCCAGATATTTGAAGAAGGAGCCTGAGGGTGTGTTCAATAATGACTATATATATATATATATATATATATATATATATGTGTGTGTGTGTGTGTGTGTGTGTGTGTGTGTTATTCCTTGTGAAGCACGGTTTTAAGGGACAAGCTGACCCATTGTCTTTTGCCCAGGTTTGAAAGTCATGGATTTTGGTGTTCAGTAACCCACTTTCCTGCAACCTCAAAGTAATCTATGCCAATATGAAAGTTCTGAAGTTCTTTCAATAGATGATTACAGCCACCAGAAACTCTGAGGTGGGTAAGCACTAGCTTCTCTTCCTGGAACCTGAAACAGAGTGCAAGTCTTAGAACAAATTTTATAGCTTGCATAAACATTTGTTAATTTTTAAAGGAAAGCACAGAAACATTCCATATAATTTACAGGCTTGGGAAGCTCGGAGTCTTTCTCCTTTCATCTTCTCCCTTGTGCAAGCACAGATAAAGATTAGTTAGAGCTTTAGTCTAGAGCTGACTATGGATGTGGGCTAGAGGTCTTGCTAGCTTCATATGGCCTATTCATGTCTACAGTTTGTATTATTTCATAAGCCAAGGTTTAAATGCAGATTACTCAATTAGGGGGTGCCAGTAGGAGGGTAAATAAGTGAACCCCATGAAGAAAGTTCAGCCAGTTAAAGGAGTGTAATCAAGACAGTTACCACTGTAGGCAACCAAAGCTCAAATTTACAGGAAAAGTTCTGGGAGCCAGTGTTGTAGAACACATACCTCCAAGGGGTGAGGGAACTGGGGGGTTTATCCACCAACCCTGGTTAATTATTTACCGAGGGTTACACAAAAGGAGCCAGTTTCTTGGTGCTTTGAGCTGGCCATACAGGCAGCAAAGTAGGCTCCAGTGAAAAGAGAATGCTCACAAAGCTAGGCAATGCATTTGCTGGTACTATGTGCCCAATACCTGCTACAGATAGAAAGGCAGCCTATTGCTGGCCTTCCTTCTGCTGACAAGTCACTAATTCCACCAACAAAATCCCACTCTGGTATTTACCGTAGAAGAATCAGAATGAAATCCTCAGGTTTTTGGTAGTTTTGCAAAATCATCAATGGCATTCTTGAAGCAGCCACCTCTGGAAGGTAGCTTTCTGATCTAATGTCAGCTGATCACTTCTGGAGTGGAAAGTCACCAATAGGCAACTGATGGTTCCTAGGACTGAAGCTTAAGCTGTAACATACGTAAAATCACATGGTATTTACTGAAATCATTTAGAGTAAATAATACATCAGGTATACCTGCTATCCCAGATCTCCCTCTACCCTGTTTTATGGGAGGACTGTACACAGTCACCAGGCATGAGAATAGGGTTGGTCTCCCATGACTGCAGAATCCATAGCAAGCTAGACCCCTTCCTCAAAGAATCTCAGTCTCTGCCTCTCTTTCACTTCTTAAAATCTTAGAACTCTAAATATTTGCCTCCATTTCTTCATGCCCATTTCAAAACACGCATGTGCATGTGCACACACCCACTTTGTTACAATAATTCCTTTCCGTGGCTTTGTCTGTAAAACCACACAGTGGAGTTGTATTTCCCATCCCCTACCCTCGTGGCTGTGATTGTAGTCTTCCACACAAAGCCCCTGAGTTACAGAAGCACCCAGCTTGTAAAAAGATGAGTAGAAGGAAAAATACCTACAGCTGCAAGATGGAACTGCAAATTAATATTCCAATACATTATCCTGCCACATTTATGTAAAACTGGTGTTCTATGTATTTGTTTAAAAAAAACAAGGTAATTTTAAAAGGCATAACATAGATTGATGTTAGCACAGCATAGTAACCATCTATTAGACATCTCCCATGTTTCAGGGTCGATGACAAGATCAGGATATATATTATGTTATCAAATTCTCAAGTATCTCGTGTGAAACATGATTATTCCCTTTTTATAGATAAGGAAACTGATTTTCATAGGGATTCTTTAAAAGATATTTTATAATTACAAAAATAGTTCTTTGGCAAGAAAAAACCCAAAGGGATAAAATAGAAATCCTTATAATCCCTCTATCCATACATTACAATTTATATTTTGATTATATCATTCCCATATTTTTGGATTTCTATTTGCACATGTATTTTGAAAAAACACAAAATTGGGTTCCTTTAGTAGCAATCTATTTTATTCATCCTCTGAGAATGCTGAAGGACAATTTTCTGACATGGATTTTCTTCAGCTGGAAACTAAATCTTCACCAGGGCAATCCCAAAGCATGCAGGCTTCGAATCATTCATGGTGTGAAGAGATGTGTGCTGGAAAGGCGGGGGACCCTCTTAATTGTTCGATTTTTGTGGGTTCTTTGTCAAACTCTTGGCCTGCAGCTTACAAACCCTTTGCCTGGTTTGCTAAATAGCCCTTCTCACTCAGTCTGGTATCTTCCATCTCACTGAGCATCCCCAATTTGGATTGTGTTACTTTAAAATTTGAGGACATTCTCATTGGGTTGTCTGGGATTGTAACTAAAATTCACACATTTTATTCTTTCTCTTTTCTACTTTCTCAAACATGGACTAGTTTGAGAACTCTAATTAAATAGAAAACATTTTAGAGTGACTCTCAAAGGCTACCAGGAAAGAAAACAGAAACCCTTCTCTAGTCTTCTAGCCAAGCTCCCCATAAGCCCATGATTGTCTCAGCTTTGAGTACCAGCTGAGTGAACACATTCCCTGCCTGGGGCAGAAAGGGGGCGTGGCATCATCCCAGCCCTCCTCATTGTGGTGGAAGGCTGAATCCAGCCACAGTGGGAGTGAAAGGGGTGGGGAAAGCCCCTTGCAATGGGGAGTGAATGACCTTGTCCCTGGCAACCAGGCTCTCTTCTGCTGTGGCTCCTTTCAGGAGTACTCACAGTTGTCTTCTTCTGCTTCCTTTCTTGCTGCAGACTGGAACTCAGACTGTGAAGCCTTTTAGGGTATAGACTATATCTGACCTGTTTACAAGGTCCCAGTGCCTAGCAGTGTTCAAAGTATACCAAATGAATGAAAAAATGAATGAATGATTATCTAATTTCTGTAAGACCAAAACATTTCCAAGAAGCCACAGGTCCTTTGTCCTTTGATGAGCCAAATGCACAGGACAAATTTTATGGTACCCACACCAATGATAAATTTAAACTCCTGTTAAGCCAGATCTAACTATCCAGTGCTAGAAACCCTTGTGATACTGGGCTTCTCTCTTTTCATTTCCCATGTCCAGTCTGCCACAGTAACTTAAGAAGGGCTGAGATCTGGCCTTTGCTTGCTTATCAACCTCACTTGTTAACTTTAGCCAAGACCCTCATCTCAGTTCCATGATCACTCTATTATCTAATCAATCTTAGAACAAAACATTTCTATCAAATAAAATATTACCCAAGAGCTCTAGGTGTAAAACTGATCATTGCTCCAGATAAAGGTGAAGATACCCCTCACATCCCCCACTTTAAACCTACTGTCACATGGAATATTGAGCTCTAGGAACATACTTTTAAATTAACATTCAAATTATTTATCTTCAGTGCATTTATCCACTGATGGAATTAGAGCCCTGATTCAATTACTTTACCTCTGAATATTGTTATATTGGGGACATGCTTTCAACACATGAGCCTTTTGTTGACATTCCAAACCCAGACCATAACATATCCCAAGGCTTTTCACAAGCCTTTCATATGACATTGCCTCACTGAGGATTTTCTTCACTTTCATTTTTGTGGTTCAAATTTGATATAGATTCTTCGGAGTCATTCTCAATTGCTATGTTTCCCATGCATCTCTCTCTTAAGACTTTTTAAAAAAATTCTTTCTTATTAGATTGTGGATTTCTTGAGGGCATAGACTACGTCATTCAACTCTGTTTCCTAAAGTGCCTATCACAGTACTTTGTACAAGAACAAATAATCCATAAATATTGGTTGAATAAATGAATAGATCAACAACAAATAAAAGAATAGATCATTGTTAGATATCAACAAATATGAATTCCCAGAGAAAGTGAGGCTTCAGTCCATTTCCTTGCCTTTTCTGGCTTCTTGTCTTTACTTCCTGCTGTTGCTAGTCTCTGTGCACATCAACATTTTTGATGGTTCTTATGACCATTCCCAAGGCTATGTGAATTTTCCTCTTAGTAAACTCTCTTAAACTATCTCATCTAGACTGTTTTCCTGCTAGGATTGTATGTAACACACATACAATGTGTTTTGACAGACTTCTATCTTTAAAAAACATAGAAAAATGATTTTTCAAGCCCTAAACAGAATTCTATCTGGGCTGAAGGGACCACACCGTGGTCAGACCATCTTCTCAGTGGAGTTGAACTTTCCCAGAGGCAAAAGGCCTGCCAGCCTCTATCAAGAAGTATGACAGA
The DNA here is from genome assembly GCF_963383645.1 of Muscardinus avellanarius. Lineage (NCBI taxonomy): Eukaryota > Metazoa > Chordata > Mammalia > Rodentia > Gliridae > Muscardinus > Muscardinus avellanarius. The sequence continues at coordinate 32,401,319 of NC_137792.1, forward strand.
ACTTGAATACAGCAAAACTTGGAGATAAAGCCCATTCTTCTTTGAGAATAGGGACTGTGAACCTTGGTGGTTCCTGATTTGCCTCAGGGATGAGCTCTCTGAAATGCCTCAAACTGTGAATTTTGTGTTCAATTCTGTGCATTTGTGCACTCTCAAGGGAGCCCTGCTCAGCTGTCTGTTTCCCTCACTGCTGCAAAGGTAGCTGGTCAGGCATAGCATGTTCTTTCTGAGCTCTGTGTTTCATTGCCTTGGCCCACTCCTGATCTTAGCAAAACTGTGGAGCCCAGGTCCTGTGCAGGAAGAATGGTCTCTCCCTCTCCTTTTCTGTGTTTCTCCACATTTCTACCTCAAACTTTTCTCTGAAGCTGTGGAAACCTTTCTTCACTTCATGTAGAAATAGTCCAGAAGTGCAGGGATAACCTGCCTTTGTCCCTGGGGTAACCTTCACCCTGGCAGCTCAAAAGTTAATGAATAGATGTTCCAGTCACCAAGATCCCCACTGGACTCTTCTTGGGAGCATTCTGTAGGCCTCATAGAAGTGCCTACAAAGACAGACTCCTGACCAGGATGGCACCTTGATACTATGCTCTTGTATCCGCTTGGCTTGAACTCCTTCCCTGTCTCACCCTCCTTTCTCCTTCACTCCTACTTCTTGAATTCACCTAAAGTAAACTACCTGCACCCAACTCTCTGTCCTGTGCTCTGCTTTCTGGAAAGACAGACCAAAGACACCAGGATAGTTTAACAGAGACTCCAACCCGGCCATCATATTTGTGCACTGTGATACACACTCTATGATACACGACTCGTAGGCCTGTTAATGCTTAATAAAACGTTCCTTGTTCCACCTCAGATTCCACAAAGTCCACAGCTTACAGTCATTCTTTTTGAAAGAGTAAAACACTTTTTTTTCTTCACCTCCTGGGACCCAGAACAGGCAGCCCCTTCTCTCATTTGTGATATTTGTCTCTCAGTACTCACCCCTCCCCAACAGCCAAACCTACGCATACAAGCAGAATCTGAAGGAATGGAAAAGTCCACCTTCGTCCTACAGGAAAGAAATTCCGCTGGGGCCTTATTAGGCTTTCACTGCCTGCTGGTCATGCTTTCATCCAAACATTCCAGCATCTGCTGTTATTATTACCGGAACACCTCAACCAGATCGAGCACATTTCATGGGTGGGAATAACGTGACAGGGAAAAGATAGGAAAGGCTGAATCCATTTTCTTATCTGGCTGAGGGAATTCAGGATCACCACCATATTATCCGTCTATTGTTGAATAACAAATCAGCACAAACTTAAAGATTTAAAACTATTACTTATTGATTTAGAGTCTCCATGGGTCAAGGATCTGGGTGTTCTGCTCAGGGTCTCCCAAGATTCCAATGGGGGTGTTGGCTGTGGCTGGGAGTCTCATCTGAGACTCAGTAGTCTTCTAAGAGCATGACCGTACACTCATAGTGGCTTGCTCTTTCCAAAGACAGCAGCAGTATGTCTCTGACTTCTTCTATGTCTGACTTCTGAAGCTTCTTTAAAGCACTTAGCTGATCAGGCCCACCTATGCTCAAGATGGAGGCTATATGAGGCTATGAGTCACTGTGGTTGCCTTAAAATTCTGTCCATGTCATCAGCTTTCTATTTCTGTGACAAAACACCTGAGAAAAACAACTTAAAGGAGAAAAGATTTATTTTGACTCGTGGTTTCAGAGTTGCAGTCCAAGGTCAGCCGGCTCCATTGCTTTGGTGGAGAGTGTGATAGAGCAAAGTTTCTTATTTCATGGCAGCTGGGAAAGAGGAGGAGGAGAAGGAAGAGAGAGAAAGAAAGACAAAGACAGAGACAGAAACAGAGAGACTCTGAGACCAGAAACATTCTTCCAGGTCATGGCCCCAGTGACCTAGTTTCTCTGATTGTGCCCTGCTTCCTACAGTTTCTACCACCTTGCTACAATACTATCAGCTATGAGCTCCTCAACAGATCAATGCATTGAGGAAGCCAGAGCTCTCACAGTCCAATCACTTCTCAAAAGCCCCACCTCTGAACATTGCCACATTGGGGACCAAGCCTTCAGTATGTGAGCTCTTGGAGGGCAGTCCATATCCAAACCATAGCACCACCTTTCAGCCAACTTGACTACCCTTCTCTGAGAAATGCAAGCTAGAGATGGGTGTTGCCAGGAAAGGAAGAATGACCTTAGTTGTCTTCTCTATTTGTCATTATTTATGATTAATACTTTCTCTAGTGAGAAAATATTTTTCATTTAAGAAATTATCTATCAAACAAGAGAGGAAAGCCCCAAGATTTTTGAAACTCCAATTAATTTATTTGGTGAAATTAGACAGATAAAAGCCACTTGGCCTTCCACATCTTTGCTATTATCAGCTCCTTAAGTCAGAAACTGGGGGTCACTTTGGACCCTTCATATTCTTCTGCTATATAAATTATTGAGATTTGTCTACCTTCCCTTGTAAATGTCTCATGAATCCACGACTGCCCAGAATCCCATGACTAGGCCTTAGCTTCCACTTTTGCGTTCTACATTCCATTCTGCCTGCAGAAGTCTGAGCTAGGTCACACACTTGATTTGGCGCAGGAGATGACCTGTGACCATCTTCCCAGCCTGCTCAGTCCAGATCCCTAAGGACAGCTTACTAGATCACTCCATCAACATAGTAGTTCCATAACAAAGTACTACAAACTGGGTAGCTAAAAACAACAGAAATTTATTTACTCATAATTCTGGAGGCCAGAAGTCTGAGATCAATGTGTTGGCAGGATCATATTACCTCTAAAGTCTTTAGAAAAGATACGTTGCCTCTTCCAGCTTCTGGTACCCCACGCATTCCTAGGTTTAGTGCAGCATCATTTCAATCTGTCTCTGTCTTCACGTAACTGTCTTTCCTCTGTTTCCATGTCTTTACACCACATCCTTCCTACATGTCTGTGTCCAATTTTCTCCTTTTTATAAGGACACCAGTCACATCGAATCACAGTGTACCCCAATAGCCTCATCTTAATAATCTGCAAACACCCTGTTTCCAAATAAGATCACATTCACAGGTACTGGGGGTTAAATACTTTAACATATATTTTAAGGTGGACTGAAAAGAACACTATGCAACCCCAAACAATCACTCCAATCACTTCAATCTCCTTGTGTCCAAAAAGAGATATTTTTATTATGAGCTTTCTCCAAAATTTCACTCCTGTGGAAGCCAAGAGTCCCCCCTCACAATAGCCTCAAAGTAAGTATAATTTAAATATATGCTTCAATAAGAGGGCAATACAAAGTTACAAACCTTTGGGGTTGCTTGTAAGAAACAAGAGCTCCTTCTGTAAGACTGAAGATAGCCAGGATCCACTATATGTAAAGCTGGACAGGAAAACATGGTCTTCTAGTCAACGACAGTAGTAGCGTCTAGGAGCTTGTTAGGGAAGCAGAGTCTTAAGTCCTCTCCTCCCTATTTAATCGGAACAGAGGACCCATACTAAATAAGAGCCCCAGGTGACCTGTAAGAAGAGTAACATATGAGAACCATTGGCATATAGTACAGGTAGCCTATCCATAATGCTTGGGACACTTATAGGAGATACTCAGAAAGAAAAATAGATTAAGGCAATAGCTGCAAGACTTCTGACCTAGCCTCAGATGTCAAAGTGTCATTCCCAATAAATTCTTTTGGTTATAAGTGAGTCACTAAGATCAGCCCAGATTTTAAAACGTGTGAATTAGACTCCACCGCTCAATGGGGAAAGTACCAAAAGGCATGCAACCACTTTAATCTCTCACACACCTCTTTTTTCCATGAATCAGAAATTGGAATCTGCCAAGCTACTCACAGGCACATGGTGGAGGAGCCTGGGGTTGGGAGGGAAAGAATATCAACAGAATTCCCCCTTCTCACTTTTGGTGGTATTTTAAGCACATACTTTGGTCTGTCTGAGTCTGTGTCCTCAACTTTGAGATAGAAAAATACTGTTTTCAGGAGCTGATGTGAATATTTTATTTTATTTTTTGCAATGCTGGGAATTGGACCCAGAGCCTTATACAGGCTAGGCAAGTGTTTTACCACTGTGCTACTGGCTCATTTTTAAATTTAAAAAATTGCACTGCTAAGAATAGAGCCCAGGCCATTCATTGCCTATGCCGGGGAGTGCTCCACCACTGTGCAACACCCCCAGCTCATTGCTGAAAGTATTTCATATAGGAAAGATCCAGGTTAACTGTAAGTAGTATATAAAAGTTGGTTACTGCTCTTATTAATAGCAATAATTACAACAACATTGAGCCAGGCTGTTATGTATTTGCTTGCTACCAGAGGGTTTTTAAAGATGCTATCTTAACCCTGATGAGTATATGATGGCAGTCTCAGGAGACATGGATATTGAGGAGAAAATGGTTGTGAGGATAGATGTTTTAGTGGCCTTGGCCTTGACCAACACCTGGATTTGGGGTTGCTTTTGATATGTTCTGCATTATGCATTTCCTGAGAGTAAGAATAGCATCACAGTCAGCCATAAAAAGCAGAGCGTTTCTGGCTCCACTCCCACTCACTCTGCAGGGATGAGGATTCCTCCCAAATGGTTCTGAGCCTTCCCGCTGTGTGCAGCAGGCTCCTGCTCTTGGAGGCCTATGGCGTCACTACCCTCTCCCCTGCAGCTGCTGTGGCAGAGTCTCTCATCCCTGCCTAAGCCAAAGTGGCCTTTTTACCCCCGATGCTTGCCCAAAGGCATTGATGTTGCTGCCCAACTCCATCAGCAACATCCTAATTACCATAGACCATCGCCAATGTCTGATTAGGTGCTGAAACCCTGCACTAGACAGCTGGTGTCCAGCAGGAAGGCACCTCCCATGGGCCACCAGGAAGCTGGTGTCAGTGTTGCCAAATGTTTTCAGTGCCCCACCAAGAGAAACAACAACAACAATAACAAAAACTCCTTGGCCCTTTTATTACATGTCCTGCTTCCCCTTGTCCCAGTTTAGAAGCAAAGGTTATCTTAGGGTATGTTGGTGGTGCTGGCTAGCTCTGTTCATTGTTCTAGAATCAAGGTAGTATGATGATAGGTTATGAGTACAGAATTAATTTGCTGGGGCCAAGATGCTTGGTACCACCTTTACTGGCTATGTGACTTTGGTCAGTAATTTAACTTCTCTCTACCTTGATTATCTCACCTGTTAAATGAAAATGTTGTTACCACTTATTTCATAGGTTTGGAGTGAGGCTTAAATGAGATAACCTATATAATTCTCCAGGGAGAGTGCTTGGACATAATAAATACTTAGTGAGTACATATTCTTAGTTTATTAGCACATTTCATTCTTAGGGCGAGTTCTTTCCCAGAGGTTTCTTCTATCTCAAATGCTAATAGATTGTGTTCTCTGCTCTCCTAAGTCCTTACAAATGTAATTGGATGAGTTTGAATCTTATTATGACCATAAAGCTAACACTTATTGAGTGTTTGCTGTATGTCAGGTACTAGGCAGGTAAGAATATTTTAGCTTATTTTACTCTCATGACAACCCTGTGAAGTAAGTGTTTATCCCCATTGGATAGATGTTATAATGGTCTATAAAGCTATCATTATAAAATACTATAGATAAGGTGGCTTAAACAAGAGAAATTTAGCCAAATGTGGCATCACACGCTTGCATTTGGGAGGCTGAGACAGGAGGATCACAGTTCATGGACAGCCTCAGCTACTTAGTGTGGCCCTTTTCAACTCGATGAGACCCTGTTTCAAAATAAAGAATAAAAAATAGGGCTGGGCGTGTAGCTCAGATGTAGAATACCCCTGGGTTCCATCCCCGGTACCGCAAGAGAGAGAGAGAGAGAGAGAGAGAGAGAGAGAGAGAGAGAGAGAGAGAGAGAGATCTCCTATGTCTCTTTTTCAAAGGGCACTAATCCCATCATGAGGGTTCCAACATCATGATCTATTCTAAACCTGATCATTTCACAAAGACCCCATATGCGTTTCAACATAGGAATTTTTAGGGGAACACATTCACTCTGTAACAGTGTATTTTCCTTTTCATTACTATAAAAATATCTAAGACAGGCTACTTCCTAAAGAAAAGAGATTTACTTTGGCTTACGATTCTGAAGGTGCAAATCTTTGGACCACATCTAGTGACAGAGCCTTCTTGTTGGCAGAGTCCAAAGATGGCACATAGTTTCATATGATAAGAAAGAAAGCATTGGTGTGTGTGTGTGTGTGTGTGTGTGTGTGTGTGTGTGTGGTCTCTTTTCCTCTTATAAAGCCACCAAGATTCTACCATGGTGTGTTGGGGGAGTCCACCCTCATAACCTTATCTAAACCTATTCACCTCCCAAAGGCCTTGCCTCTAATTACCATAGTCAGATTAACTTTCCACCCTATTAAAACCATTTACCTATGATTTTTGGGTATTAAACTTCAACCCATGAAGACCTGAGGGACATTCAAGCCACATCCAAATCATAGCATATGGGTAAACTGAAACACATGGGCATCAAAGACATTTTCCAAGATTACACTACTACTAACTGGATGAACGAGAACTCAAGCTCAACTCTCTGGCACCAAAGCCCTGTCTTCCCATATAAAACTTTTATTTCCTTATTAGTGGGTAAATAAAGTTTGGATGCTAAACTACATCAAGTATCTTTTATGTGTATCAATCACTCCAGTGCTGAATGCCCTCAAATGCTGACTCCTGATTTGATTGGCTCCAGGTTCTTCTGTTCATCTTTCCTAGACTTCTTCATGTGGAAGAAGTTGAGTCAGGAAGTTGAGCTCAAGAAGCATGGGTTGGACAGCTGAGCATCCTTTTCATTGTGGTGGCCTCAGAGCATGATGATTTCAGGTCTATGAGAGAAGGGAAGAAGCCTTGAGATTTCTTGAGGCCTGTACTCAGATGTCATACAACATCACTTCCACTACATTTTATTGACCAATCAAGTCACAAGGTCAACTCAAATTTGAAAGAGAGGGAATGTAGGTTCTATCTCTTAAAGGGAGTTGTAAAATCACACTGTGACAGAATGTTCACAGTGCAGTAGGAGGAATCTGTAGCCATTAAACTACACCCCACAAACAGATAAAACTTGGGCAGTAGATAACAACTAGTACATCTCTGTTAGTGAGGACTCTTGTTTTCACATGAAAGAACTCCAACTCCAATACTCTTATCAAGAAAAAAGAAGAGAAAATTTATTGAATCCCTTTCCTTTTTAATCCAAGAGTTAGTCTGTCTCAGTTACCAGTACTGGGTCTCTTAATCTTTCCTTGTCTCAATCAAGACCACCTCCAGATAGTGCTAAGTCAAACACCAGCAAGCTTTATCCTTAAAATCCCACTAAAGAGAAAATTATCTTCCAAATTTTTGCAGAGGATATCACAAGATTATATCTCATTGGTCTGTCTCTGGACACATATCTGTTTTTTAACGAATCACTAAGGCCAAAAAATTAGAATATGCTGATTAGTCATTCTTAAGTCATAGTCTATCAGGTGGGTGTTATTCAAGTGTGTGCTGGTAAATATTTAACAACTAGTTCTAGAGTAGTGAAAAGGATATGTTCATTGTCAAAGTTAGTAGTGTATATTCTCCTACCGTGGCTGATTTCAAGCTGGTGGTATGATGTCATTAAACACAAAGTTGGGAAAAGCTGGCACAGTCAGAGGTAGAAGAAGTGGTCTCTAACACATCAGCCCATCCAAACCAGAGGAATAGAAGTGGGGGGAAGGGTGGTACACCAGAGAGAAATCAGGAAATAGAAACTGGACAAAAAGATTTCCAATTTAATTCCTTAATTTTCCCCCATAATGGGCAATATCTGAGGGACAAATACTTTGTCTATTCTTTTTTTTAAAAAAATCAAAGTCAAAGGAGGTTTGGAGATAGTAGATATTCAACATGATAAAATGTTGAAATAAGCCATTTGATTAGCATATTTTCATGCAAAATTAGTTATTTCTCAGTATGATATGGTACCAGCCTGTCTGACCTTGTTTCTTCCCCAAACTGAGTGAAGATTGATAGTTGGTTTAAAAAATCACAGTTTAAATAACTATTAACATTTTTGAGTGCTTACTCTGTTCCAAATACTCTCTAGCTTATCAAATCAACCTTATAAGGTAGTTTCCATCATTGTTCCCATATTATAGATGCAGAAACTGAAGCACAGAGATTAGAGGTAACTTGCTTAAGGACACATAGCTAATCAGTGGTTATGCTAGGAATGACCCAAAGGCTTTCAGCTATATCGTCTCGATTTCTTTCTTTTTTTTTCAAAACACCAGAATTTTTTTCTTTATTGGTGTTTTGTAGTCATTCATCTTAATGGAATACAAGAAGGTAGAGGCATACATGCACACATCACTCATTTAGCCCTTCCCCAATTTATAGTCTCAATTTCTACCTCCTACTCTCTTTTCGCTGTCTGGGGTAAGGAGTCCTTTAGCAAATATGTCACAAAAATGAGGATCTCTTCAAAATTTCCCTGTGACTTCATATCCCATGTTTGAACATGAGTTTTCATTAAATAAAGACAAGCCTTTTGAGAGAGCAATTTCTCCTGGGAGGAAAATTCTCATCCAGGACATGTGCACAGGTCAGGGATTAAGTTGCATCTGCTCACAGTGGATATCAGGCCTCAGGAGTTATCTATGGTAACACGCAATTCCAGGTAAGACCCAGAGCTCCTTTCAGAACCATTCATTTGGCCTCTAATAATGGAGCAATCTGAGGAGCATAGAAATGAAAAGGGCCTGGAGGTGAGCTGAACAGGGCTGCCTCCCTGACTAATATGTGTCCAGGAAGACCTTAGCAGGCTTGGGTGTCTCCCTCCAGCTAGAAATGATGATTTGTGGGTCTGGGAGTTTATTTTATGATGTGAACTTTAAGCCTCTCTGGGGCCTGGGAGAGGGGCCCAAGTGAAGTTGCCAGAGGCATTTAATGTTTGGCATTGGTTTGATTGGTTCCAGTTGTTTTGCAGCTGCCCCTCCATGGGTTGTCATTGTGGATTTTGGAGGATCCCTTGGGACCCCAGCTGAAGTCAGGGCTGTAGGTAGGAGAAGGCAAGGAATAAAATGAGGATGAGAAACCTGCCTTCAGAAAACAGGGAGGGGAGCCTCATGAAAACTACAGAGACACGGAGAACAGAGACTTGTGCACATTCATGGCAGCTGCTCATTGGAGCTCAGTGGAGGGAGAGAAGGAGGAAGGCTTATTAGCAGGATCTGCTGCCTGTGACTCCAGGGGCACACATACGCACAACCAGAAAAAGGCAAAAGCATGGGAACTAGATGAATGACCGTGGGGGGTAGACGTGGAAGGTTCTGGGTCTGAGAAGGAAGTAGAGACGACAAAAGTAAGGGTAAATAAGTGAGGTGGGATGGGGCTGAGACAGAAGCCACTGACTCTAAAAGATAAGGACTGCTCTGAACCTGGAGAAATTAGGAAGCTGGGAGAGTAGAGATAATACAAACATAAATCAGAATAGAATTCCTGTTTTCCTAGAGCTTGTAAATAATCCTGGCACTTTTTTAAAAAGAAGAATCCATGTTATCTAGGTAAGCTGGGACACTGAAGAAATTTAGAAAAACCTTTCAAAGGGAGGCACCATCCAGGCTTCTGCTGGACTGTAAGGATCTAGTCTGCACACTTGCAATGCTTTCCCGCCACCCAGACAATGTTTCTCTTCTTCTACAGCAAGAAGCCTACAGCTGGGGAAGAGGGGTGATTAAAAAAAACATTCTGAGAGATAAATCTTGTAATATAAACCACAGAACAGCTGGCCCTTTAAAGCATAGAACAGCCATTTAGCCATTAATCCATCCCTTTAAAATGCAGAACCATCCTGCCCTGCCCTACCCCCCCAACACGAATACACATACACACACACATGCACACATACACATGCATGTTCACATACATGCACACAAAGAGTCGCTTGGTTTCATTTGGTGCGGCTGCAGCCACTGCCCCTTTACAAATAATAGACCTGGCTGAAAGAGTTAAAGCCCCCGCCAGGAAGCAAGGGAGGAGAAGGAATGGGCAGCAAGGAATTCTAGATGCTTGTTCACTAGATTCCTCCTTAGGTTCTCCCTCTGAGTCTGGATGGGGATGCAGCAGGACGTGTTTTCCTTCCTAGATCCTCCTGCCTTCTCTGGGCTTCTTGCTCTCCTGGAAATAGACTGCAAGGGCAGCTTCTGGGCCCCAGGCCCTGCAGCCCAGCACAAACTGAGGACACTTGCCAGATCCCCTCCCAAGCCCCTCTCCTGGTTCTTCATCTTCTTCAGAATGGTCACCTTCAGCCATCTGCACTGCGCGTGGTCCCGATTGTGCCTAGTTGCCACAGGCCTTTGATCAAGCCATTCTGTGTCGCCCCTCCTGGCTTGCCATCTGAGTAGCCTCTTGCAGCCTGGATTGGTGACCTTCCTGAGCGGCAAAAAAATAAAATAAAGCTCCATCACATGTACACGTGCACATGTATGGTTGTGACTGACAGGTCAAGACAGGTGTGTATATGTATGTGTGTGTCCATACGTGCACATGGGTGTGAATGTGTGTGTTTGCATAAGCATACAAGCTTGAGTAAAAGAAGGAGAGGGAATCAGATGAGTAACTGTTTGGAGTGGGATAAATCGGTAAGCTGTCAGATATAAGAAAATTAAGGCCATTAGCTATTTTTGATTTTTTTTCTCTGTCACGTCAACAAGATTAGCAAGCCAAATGCTCAAGGAGCACGTTTCGGGGAGTTTTGAGTACTCCATGAAACCTGCAAACCTCTGCCGAGAGAGATTGCTTGGAATTGTCTCCTGCCTGCCCTTTCAGTGGATAATAATAACAGGAGAATTAGCGAGGAGACAGATGCCGCGCGCACTGGTGCACAGCGCTCGGTGTTGTATAATAATGAATGTATTTGCAACGGCTGTTTCAGTGGCTGTTTCTTAAAATGATAAAGTTAATTTTGCTGGGCCTTCCTTTATCTTTTAAACCTGAGCATCACAAAAGGTGGAAGCTGAAATCATCTCGTATTCTTTTATTCACAATGGTTTCAATATGACATTTAGAAAAACAAACAAAAAAATCCTGTCCTTCAGGATGCTCAGAAGCACTCAAAGCCTGGCATGTTCTCCCAGCATCTGGTTGTCCGGTGATTGTTACTTTGTTTTTATCTTGATCGGTGGTCAGACAGATAAACAGAGTCCTCAGGCAGTGGAATGTTATTGTCATTTATTCAAAACTGGAGTAGGCTTTTACTGTTCTCTAGTGTTACTTCTATAAGAATAGTTATAGTAGCTGTACATTGGAAACCTACTCTGTGCCAATCTTGACACTACGTGCATTTCATATATGATGTGAAATTCTCATATAAACTCTGCAAGACCTTAGTTTGAACCACATGAAGCTGTCACTTCTGTAGATCAGAAAGTCAAACATAGGCAATCTCATGTGGTCCAAATTCATGTTATTTATCCATTTGGTAATGAAACCGTTTCAGAGATGTTAGGTAACTGACACATGGTCACTCAGCAAGTAAAGGACAAAAGTGATATTTAATCCCAGGCCTGCAGATCCCAGAGGCTCTTCCTGACCCCAAGCTTGAGACAGCTTGGTTCCTCCAAAAAGATCATGCTTCCCCCCACCCCCCACAGGTCTGGGGATGGAACCCAGGATCATTCTACCTCTGAGCGACAACCCCTGCCCTATTTTTATTCTTTATTTTGAAACAGGGTCTCACTAAGTTGTGGAGAGCATTGCTAAGTAGCTGAGGCTGTCCATGAACCGCAATCCTCTGATCTCAGCCTCCCAAATGGTGGTATTATAAGCATGCCCCATCATTTAAACAGCTAAGTTTTATTAATTGGTAAAACTATTTTTTCCTGTTCCTTTCCTCCATTTGACATCACTAAAAATTTTAAACATCATGAAACTGACTTGGCTGAAAATGGAGAAAAGACACCAAAATAAAGTGAAACAAACAAACAAACCCCCAAAGACACACAGAAAACCCTAAATAAACCCTCAAGTTTGGCCTTGGGGATTTACATCACAAAGAAGTATCAACTCAACCCCCATGCAATGGGACTCCTGGGAAACTGTTGGATTGGCACCAACTAATGATACATTAGTGTTTCTTAATGGTAGTATTATTTATACCTTTGTAGCAACACAATATTTTTATAAACAACCAGTGCTTGACTCGACTCTTCACAGGGTTTTATGCAGGGCCATCTTGGGGACCCTGTAAACCATGTACTGTATTTTAAAATAAAGTTGTCTAGTGTCACACTTGCTGTGGAAATTAACAAGAGATCATGCTTTCAAAAAAGAAAATGACTTGCTTCAGGCCATATACTCAGGAAAAGGTGAGGAAAAGACTCAAACTCTGCATCTTAGGGGAACTCATGAAATATCCTCATTTTGCAAAGAAAAAACAGGGTAAGTTCCCTGCAGAAGTGCAATGATAGACAGACTTGCACCTTCCCACTTGGCAATCAGTGGCTTATGTTGCACCTCGTTCACAAATCATCCCAATACATGCATATTCTGTCCTATCCCTCACCCAGGGGACTCTCCCATGGTCTACTCAGAAACCCCTAATCATTCCTGAACACCTGAATTCTTGCCACCCTGGAATGGTGGCATTTTATTAAAGGAAGTTTGGGTATGCTATCTTAGCTTGGTTTCCTCCAAAAGCAGAGTCTCTGAGTGTCTAAGACTTGAGAGTAAATAGCTCTTTTTTTTAAAGTGGATCCTAGGGAGCACAGGTAGTGAGGTGGAAAAGTAAGACAGAGACAGAGAAGATACCCATAAAAGGTGTCTCATGCAAGTGGCCACTGAGGGAAACTGGAGCTCAGTCTTACTAGAGAACTCTGGGGACTATCATGTGTTCAGGAGGTAACCTGACCAAGGATGAAAATGCCAATCTCGCCGGGCGTGGTGGCGCACGCTTGTAATCCCCGCGCTTGGGAGGCAGAGACAGGAGGATCGCGCAGGTTCGAAGCCAGCCACGCGCACTGGCTTAGGAGACCCTGTTTCCAAATAAAAATGTAAAAATAGGTCTGGGAGTGTAGCCCGGAGGTAGAAGGGCTTCCAGGAACCCCAGTACCACCACCAAAAAAAAAAAAAAAGAAAAAGAAAATGCCAATCTCGTTGACAGAGGGCTGCTTTCCTGGCTATAAGTCTCTGGTGACCTCAGGTCATCTTGTTAGAGGCCTGGACCTGCTCGCAGGGCCAGCATAAAAGCCCTCCGGCAGAGTTTAGCAGGTATTCAACTCAAGCACTGAGTGCCAAGGGGATGAAGAGAGGGTGGCAATAGCATCTGCTGCAGACACCTGAGCATCATCTGAACTGGGCAGAATGAATCTGTGGCATTAAACTCACAGACACTTCCAAGCTCAAGAATGGGCAGTTGGATCAGGACATCTTCAGGTTTCAGTCCTTGTATGCTTTCCTGACACTCCCAAGGTTAGCTCTAACCAAAACAGATCATCCTGAATTCCTTTGCCTTCCTTCTGCAGAGCTCTGTATCCACAAATATGAAAATTCTTTGTAATTTTTCTTCTTTCTGCCCTGTGGGTCACCTCTGAAACCCATGGTTTCTCAATCTATGGTACCTTTGAGGTCACTTTCAGTCTACGAAATGGGTGATTCCTTGGGGACAGTGAGAGAAGGCACCTTACAAGTTTCAGAGTTTTATTGGTGGTGGAATTTCCCCCCTTTTCCCATCTTTAATGTGGCTTTAATTTTGACTTTATTGAAGAGCCATGAAATCAAATTAGGAAATGGGAGGGGACAAGCAACCCCTTCAAGCACAATCAACTTCTGATGCTTTCCCCAAAGCTCTAATGAATCTGCATAGACCTCTTCTAATAAAAGGTTTTAAAAATTTTTTTAGCACTGTGATTTCCCCCACTTCTAAAGAGAAAATGAACAAGCTAGAGCATAGGTTTTAAGGTAGCCAATTCAATTAGGTGTTAGAAAGCCTTGGCTTTTTACAGTTGAGTAGGAAATTCTTGGGAAAAGGCAGGAGATTGATTAAAAGGAGAGAAATTATGAGCAGCAGCAAGAGGATCCAACCCCAATGGTGGGTCTATTATGGAACAACCAATGTGGTAGACTTCATGTGGAAACAAATAAGTAGAAAACACAGCTCTTTGCTTTGCATGGCTACCAGGCTGTTTGTTCAGAATGTCACTATTAAAATGCTAAAGAACAATAGCACTGGGTAGCTTGTTAGAAATGCAGCATCTCAGGCTTCTAACCCAAGAATTTTGGCAACATCCCCCGGGGATTCTAAGGCACAATAATGTTTGAGATGCATTGGCTCAAAGGATTCCAGATCCAATTACATGACATATATGCATACAACTCCAGCCCTACCTTATCCTACTCTTGTATCCTTAGCTCTCACTACTCCCTTCCATCCCTTAGGATCCTGTATTGTCTCATGATCACATCATATCCTTCCATCCATCCCTATGCTATTTTTACCAATGGCAATGCCCTATCTTTTCTGCCTCTCAAAAGCCTCTTTACTCTTCATATCCAGGTATCCCAGACACTGCAGACTCTGACTCAGTCCCTCAATAGGAGTGGGTCATTACTATTCACTTGCCACTGACTGATGATAAATAATTAATATACAATTAATATGTGTTAATGAAAATAGATATTTAAAAGGGCCTTCACTAGCATTAAGTGTCTCTAGTTGTCCCTCTGTGCTTCTGCCATTATTGTGAATAGGACATGCCCCAGGTTAGCTATTGGGTTCAAGGAAGATGAAATACATGTGGAAGAGACTTTAATTCAACCTTCAGTCTAGCCAAGTTGACCCATATCTTAAAAGTAGAACTGTACCAGCAGACCCACATATCCACGCTCAATAAAATACAAGGGTTTTTAGCATGTGCCACTGAGTTTTGTGGTGGTTGGCTAAATAGTATTATATATATCACTATGTAACTGATATATTATGCATCTCTAAGTCTCAATTTTCTCATCTACATCAAGGGCAAATAAATACATACCTACTATTATGATTGTGATGGTTATAATGTGATAATGAATGGTGACTGAGTTCACAGCAGTGTTTGATGAATAGTAGGTCCCTCTGATGGTTAACCTGGACTTGACGGGATTACGGAACACCCAAGATTATGTGACTTTCGGGTGGGTTGATGAGATGATTGTCATGTGGAACAGCAAATGAGGGGGAAGTTCCTCCCTGAATGCATGTGGCACTGTCCTGATAGGCTGGGGACCTGGATGGAAAGGAGGAGGGAGCAGCTCAAAGGCAAGGATGATTTTTTGTGAGTGAAGGTGTGTCTGCTTTCACCAGAGATATGAGATTTCAACACTTTTGCTTTTCCGATTGGACTTTCATCATGTTTCTCTGGGAATTTTTCTGGCCTTTCCATTTTAGAATAGGACTGCATCATTGGTCACTCCTATTCTGAGACTCCAGCTTCTGGATGGCTCCTCTGGCTCTCCACCTGCAGGCAACCACTTGGGCTACACTACTTCGAAGCTAAGTTAATTTGATAAATCCTCTTTTAAAATATACATATGCTATAAGTTCCGTTACTCTAGAGAACCTTGACTAATACAGTTACTCATTTTGCAGTATTATTATGTCTCTCCACTAGTCCTAAAACTTTTTATGGATAGGGTCTTTGTCTTAATTAATTTATTTTTTATTCTCTTCAATAACTACTGAGCTACTAGCAGGCACTTATTCAATGAATGGAAATAAGCACTAATTTAGAAAGTTGTTCTTTTGCTTGGGCAGTACCTGCCCTGTAAAGCTTTACTCAGCCTACAATGATGAAACCAAACTTATCACAATACAAATGAAAGCTCCAGGATGGAGGGTCTTTTGTTCAAAATAATGGTTTGAGTAGGCCTTGGGGCTATTTCATTGAGTTTTGTGAGTAGTTAAGGAATCTAATAGTATTTTGATTTGCTTCTCAATTAGGAATGCTACACAGTAGAATTTTGTGGAAAGGAAGCATTTCATCTTCAAAGGAAGTTGTAAGGAATATGGGAACACCTGACCCTTCTGCCTCCCAACTTCAAGTGCAAGCCTTAAGTGAGTTCTTCACCCATTCCAGAGTTTAACCTCTGAAAAGCTATCTATGAAAGTGGGAGGGAGTGATGACTGGGGCAGGACCTGGTGGCATCTGTCTCTTTAAGAAATAGAAACGAAATCTAATTAGCATAGACTGGCTGCAATTAACATATAAGTCCCAGTTCTGGGAGTTGGAGGAAGGGAAAAGGATAGAGCTAAAACTTAATGGGGTTTTGTTAGACAAAATTAGCTTCCACAGAACAGCCATAAAAATATCTAAATTATGAGAGCCTCTTGCCATTTGCCATTAACACGAGGGGACATGCTAATATTTAGTGGCGCCATGTCCTGGAAATTAAATGCAGTAAAAGAAGCCCCAGAGGCATCCCTGTGAGCAATAAGGGCTTGTCCACTGTCTCTACTGTTACCCAATTGCTCGACTAAATGTTTCATAGAAACTTAGAACATACAAATTATACGTATCTTGGTTAGTCTTTTGGCATGGTTCTAGTACTCCAGAATGGCACCTTCATGGATGATATATGAAAAGCTGAAGTTTCTGTGTATGCTCTTTGAATTTGGAGACTGTTTTATTTAAAAAAAGGCATTCCTAAGGCTGATTTGTGGACACTTGAAAATGCTGCCAGTTCTTTCTTTCTCCAGCCTTACTTCTCTAGATCAGCCTGTTTGCTTTTTGTATAGTATCAAACCAACTGGTAAGTATTTCCTTTAAAGTCATCCCATGGTTTTACTTCTTCTCCCTTCCCCATGGAGAAAAGAGTTAAACCAAGATCTTCTGTTTTATGCACCCAAAAGTCACAAAAATATCATCTAAACATAGGAAAGATTAATTTTTTCTGGTCCTCAATGTCATTGACCCCCATTTCCTTAGTTGGCCAGTCCCCCAACATATACACACTTTGGTTTTCATACCACTTTTCTCTCTACCTTTGCACTTGTTCTCTCTGCCCTTTCTCTTTTAGTATGTCCCCTTTCTTCTTTCTCATCTATAGGCATTGCCCATGGCAGCAGGCCTCTGCCTTAGGGTCTTTCCTTGCTATTCCCTTTGAAAATAATTACTCATTATTTGCCAGCATCTACCTTCACTAATAGGCAGATGTCACCCATATTTGAAATTTTAGGCTTAACTTAGTTCTGTGTTTACAGTTCCCAGAAGGACTCTACTCATATTCCATTTATTATCTTTGTCTATTTTATTGAGGTGCTTGTTTGTTTTCTCCTTAGCCCTCATCTGTTCTTATGGATCTGGAAAGTTCTTTCTATAGGCTTATCATTTTCATCCTCCCCCACCCTGATTGGATCCAGGTCCATGAATACTTGATACATGAGCTCATCCATTGGGTAACCTCATCTACTGGGTAACCCAAGATATGAACGGAATAGAGAACAAGACCATCCTGGCAAGATAGCATGAAATCAAGATCCATAAAGTCTTGCTGCTGCTATCTCTAAGCTTAATCCCTTTCTTGCCTTTACTAAGTTTTGAATTGTCAGCATTCCTTTGTATTCTATAGGATACCCTGTTTTAACAATATTTTCAGACTTGAAGATTCTGAATGAATCATACTGTCTGCCTGCCCTTCCCAACTCTCCTGTTAAAATCTTTGCCATTACTGTTTCCCCAAGCTCCAAAATGATCATCCTTGAGGAACCTCTGAGGCCATGATTTTCTATTCTATAACTCATCCTGTCTTAATATTAGTATTGCTCTTCTTTTCCCTGAAATGTCCCTGAGATTTTGGATACTCCCTTCTCCAAGTCATCACCACCAAGCTAGGCTTCTCTACTTCAAACTCCAGCCCTCTAATCTATCACTTATTTCTTAAACACTGCTCTTATCATAGTATTGCTCTAACAAAGAACCTCTAAGAGTTACTGATGGTCTCTTGCTCTTTTGATGTTCATGACCTTCATTTATCTTGATCATCCAATTTATTTTAGTTCCTTTCACATAATTTATTATGCATACAACATCAGCTATTCCCCAATGTATCAGTTAGCTTTGGTGGTATAACATATCATCCCAACTTTTAGTGACTTAAAACTGCACTAATTTTATTTAACTCTTGATTCTGTGGATTTGGGGGCATGGCTTCTGGTCCAGAATGGCTTGACTAGGCTCTGCTTGGCTTGTTCATGCATGCTCAGTCAGCTGGTAAATTTACTGGATGCTGGATGCTCATGAATGTTCTCTTTAATAGGTTTGATAGTTGGCAGACTGTGGTGTCTCAGTTCTCCTCTCTGTAGCTTCTCCAACAAGTTAGTTTAGATTTGTTTAGATGGTGTCTCAAGGTTCGAAATGTGGCAAGAGAACAAGCTTCAATATGTAATGTAAGTCCTTTTCAAAGCTCTGGGTGTATCTCATCTTTTAGCATCCCATTGCTGAAACAGGTCACATAGACAGTCCATATTCTCTTAAAGGGAAGATCCATAATGTCTCATCACAAGGAAGTGGATGTAGAATAGGGAACAATTTGTAAGAATTTTTATAATCTACCACACTAGGCATGAACTGGGAGCTGGTCTCATTAGTATTCTCCTCTTGTCCATTGTGTTAGGGGCATATCCCTTCTCCTTGCTCTTTTCCCTCAGTTCAGATTCTTCTTCCTAAATGTTAGGAATAACTTTCTGAACTTTCCTCTAAGAAACCTCTAACAACCAATTCCATTCCATTTTATATCTCTGCACCCTCACTTATTTTTTACCATTTTTTGATCATGTTTTGAACTCATGTCTGTCTTCTGAATTGAAATACAAATTCCCCAAGGAATACTTTTCTTATCTTTATTTATAAAATATATATTTTATTTTTCATTTATCTCTACATTCACATCTAGTACAGTGTTCAGGATTTAGGAGATGCCAATTACTAGCTGTTTACTTACTACAGAGGAGTGGCTCAGTATTCTCTTGAAAATGACTGTTTTTTTTTTTTTCTTAAATTCCCTTGAGTTAAAAAATAAATACATACCCTCAGCACTACTAAGAATATTGTAGGAAAATTAAGATGGCTCAATGAGTTCAGCTTTCTGCCTAGGTGAGAAGCACAGTGCCAACTGGAATGTTTCTCCTGAGGTTAGGCTCAGTGAAACCTTATGGGCTTCCCTGGACAGCTTTTCTTTTCTTCTTTTTTTTATGTGGTATTAGGTATTGAACACAGGGAAATTTCTACTTCTGAGATACACCCACAGCTCTATTTTATTTTTGTGTTGAAACAAAGTTCCACTAAGTTGAAGAAGGCCTCACTAAATTGGTGTGGTGGGCCTTGAACCTGTGATCCTCCTGTCTCAGCCTTTCAAGTACTGGGGTTATAGGCATGTGCTACTTTACCCAGCTCCTGGACTGTTTTCTTTGGCCCTCTCACCACATGCTCATGCTTAAGAGCCCTCAGCTCTCTCTTTGTTGGCTCAATAACACACTTCCTGACTGGCAATCAACATCTTTCTCAGCCACGACATGCCCTTTGAGAAAATTCTGTGAAAAAAAATGGCAATCTTGAAGGCCTCAACAATGACATTCCAATTACCACAATGTGGAAATAACCTTTTCCTGCTGGCTTTAATTTTCCCTGGTCTCCCACTCAGACACTTGGGGCTTCTACCTCTGTACTGTTAGGGCTTCCACAGACAGGGGTTAGTATAGAACCTGTTTTCCAAAGCCTCTATGCCAGCCAAGCCTTCCTTTGCCTATGTTCTCAGAGCCTTCTCAGATTTGCCCATACACAGCCGTGTATACCCATGGTGTTTGATACTGGGGTTTGTCTCTGGAATCACATGTCAAACCTGCTCTCAGTTGTACATTCTGACACCTGACAGGCATCCTCTCATTTTACTTTCAGGGAATTTAAAGAGTAGTCCAGGAAGCCCTAGTCATATTTAGCTACTGATTTTGTTTATACCGTTTTGAAAAATGATCATCAAACACCAAAACAAGGCTTAACTCCTCGATCATTGAAGCAATATTGAATTATGGCCCAAGCTCAGACATTTCCTGCTCTTTGTGATCATGACACTGGGATTTTGCCTTGAGGGCTCTTTCTGATGATATTAGAAATTATATGCCCCTTCAAAGATGAGGAAGGCTAGATAAGGAAAATGAGGTACATGCATGCATGTGTATATGTGTAAAGAATGACAGATTTTCCAGGCTAAGAAATTTTTTGGCTGTGGGACAAGATTTTCATGCCCTTCTGTGTTGCAGAGACTTGGTATGTTTGCAGCACATCGTTGGGGTGCCTGCGTCTCAAATCACTGGCTCTGTGCAGCCTTGATGAGGCACCCAATTTACATATTCTCAATTTAATCTAAAGTAGGTACTAATTGATTACTG
This sequence comes from Muscardinus avellanarius, assembly GCF_963383645.1. Taxonomy (NCBI): domain Eukaryota; kingdom Metazoa; phylum Chordata; class Mammalia; order Rodentia; family Gliridae; genus Muscardinus; species Muscardinus avellanarius. The sequence goes on from NC_137792.1 coordinate 32,421,730, forward strand.
CTGAATGTCTGCACGCTCTGATTATCTGTTCAGATCCTGAGGGGGGTGGGGCACTAGCAAGGGATCTTTCTTCTCTGAGTAGGACTTTGTTTTCTCTGATCCAAAAACCATTTATCTGCTAAGCCTAGGAGCCACCCCAGCCTCTCCTCACCTGTATCCCCAATTGCTGAAAATAAATACCACCACTCCAGCACTATTTCATTTTATAGTATAGAATAAACTACTGTGTATTCAGTTATTCAGCATTTATCAAACAAATATTTTGGAAACATTTCTGAAGTATGAGCTACTTTCATCTATCTATAGGCATCCCACACAGCTTGAGAGTAGGGACTCTGAAGCTAGTTTACTGAGTCTAATCCAGACTCTGTCACTTACTTAGTGTATGACTTTGGGAAAGCTGCTTAGTCTCTCCGTGCCTCATTTAGCCATCTGTAAAATGGGACTAATAGCAGTCCTCACTTTCTAGGGTCATTGTGAAAATTTAATGAGTCAGGACATATAAAGCAACCAATTCATCAACGTGTCATTAAAAATGTTAATTCTTTAGAAGTCTGTGGAGGGATTGTTAGGGGAGGCAAAGAAAGACTTTGATGAAAGATCCCTTTGGAAACTTGGGAATCTTTAGGTGTCCTTGACTTCTCTGTTCTACATCACTTCTGGCATCAATAATGAAAAACAACAAGTAAGTGAAGAGGATATTTTGTTATAGTATGGTGTTGTTAACCAAGAACCTTCTAAAAGGCTTTTCTTGTCTGTTAGGTTAAGGAACGGAAACAAGAAAAGAGAATCTACATGTGGTGGGTCAGTGAACATTCATTGTATACCATCTGTATTCCAAGCTCTTTGTTGGTACTTGTGATACAAATATGAACACTATGGCCTCTTTCCTAAAGCTGCTCACTATTGAGTGACACCACTTCATGTGCTGTAATTCAGCATGCTTCCTCTGCTATCACTCTTCAGGCATTCATTTTAGGTCTCATTCCCACAGAAGATTTGTTGATCTGATTTTTTTTTCTTTTTATTGATGTGTAACATAATGCTGGCAAAGTGCACAAGTCATAAATGCACAACCTGATGAGTCATCAGAAAATGAAGATACCTTGTGGATGGCACCCAGATCAAGAAACAACATGGCCAGCTCCCAGAAGCCCCTCTTCCACCTTACAGTCACTCTCCTTCCCTGGTGGCAAACCACCTTCCCCAATTTGAGGCTGTTCTTCTCAGAGTGCTACCCTCAGGTTTCATAGCTGGACATGGCCCCTAATGGAAAGAAACTCAGGGACCTTGGCTGAAAGATGTAACCAGGTGAGGCATGATGGAAAGTGTTTAGACCATTATGATACTTTCCAAGACCAAGCCTTTGGTGCTATGTTTATGTGGATCTGCTTAAGATGATGTTCTATACCAAAGCCAACACTAGGCAGAACAGGGGCATTTTTCCCATTGGCCTGAGCAGACTCCCATCTAGAAATCAGCCCTCAGCTTGTTGAGTAGAGGACAAAGTACTTTCTTCCTTTGGGAAGCCTGGCTTCTGAAACCTTTTATGAAGAGAGACATATTAGCAGAAGGCTATATAATACCTTAGAGGACTAAAGATCAGCCAGTAAATAGCTTAGTTGAAATTATTATACTTAATAAGTTCTATGTTTGCCTCTCAAGAATCCAGGGTCATGGAAGAATAAGAAATGGAATGAGTAGGATTTTTCAGGAACATCCAGAACATCACAATGGGAAATTCTGACCAGTCAGGATGGTGTTCCCTTGAAGGAACTGAGGGAAAATAGCAGAATAATTGTTCCAGTTATCTATTGCTGCATTACAAGCCTCTCACCTTAATAATGTAAAACACCGCCCATTTTATATGTTCCTGGAGTCCTTGGGTCAGGAATTCAGATGAGGCACAGCAGGTAGCTTGTCTCTGTTGCTTGAAGCCTGGAGCCTCAGCTTAACACCTGAATGGCAGGAGACTGGGATCATTTAGAATCTTTTTCACTACATGGCTGGCACCTAGGCTAACATGATGTGAAGGCTGGGCTCAAGTGGGACTATAGGCAGATGACCTACAAGCAGCTTCTCCATGTGGCTTAGGCCTTTCAGAACAAAGAGACTGGATTTTGAGAAAGAACATTCCCAAAGAGAGAGTCCTGAAAACAAGTGTATGAAAAAGATCCAGGTAGAAGCTGCATGACCTTTTCTGATCTACCTCAAAAGTCATAGGGCAGCATTTCAACCACATCATACTGGATACAAGGGAGTCAGTAAGGCCAGCTCATATTCAAGGGGTGAGGGGAAAGATGCCACTTCCTGTTGGAGGAGTGGAAGAGCCCATTGTAGAAGAGCCTATGAGATGGGATCTTTGTTCTTTCTTTGTAGACATCTTTGGAAAATACCTTCTGCCACAATTGTTGATAACTAGGACTTAGAAGTATGACCTACTTTGTTTCATTTCCTGAATTTGACACATATTAGCTGTGTAACCTAATGGTAAGTTACCTAATGTGTTTCATAACCACTTTGTGTCTCACTTTCTGCACAAATTGAAATTGGCATAATAATAATTCTGTCCTAATAGTCTTAGTGTGCAAATTTAATATGAACTGTGTATAGTGTTAGTAGAATACCTGTTACATTGTAAATGCTCATAAATGTCAACTTTAACCAAGACCCAGGATCTGATTGTTCAAGACCTGCGACACTCACTTTTCCTTAAATTTATCTTAGGGGATAAGGTAAGCCCAGCAATTCCCATATCAGGGTACATAACAGTCCAAGATTTTCCAGCATTTAACAGGAACAGAGACTAAGCACTAGGTTACCTCACTCTATAGCTTACAAACCACTTCTTACCAATTCCTTCATTTAATCGTCAGGGGGAAAACTTAAATATGGAGCACATAGGACTCCTATTTTACAGAAGAGGCTTATCAAGGTGTGACTTACCCAAGGTCACATAGTCAGTTAGTTGCCGATTAAGACCATGATCCCAGAGTTACACTCTTAATCTTCTTGTTCTTATCTTCTTCAGTGATCTCAAGGGTATTGTAAAGTTATCAAAGGAAAGATACAATTTACTTAGAATTTAATTAATTTGAAAAGTGTCCGGCAATCTTACTAGAAGTAGGGAGAAAAAGAGGTCAGGTTTCCAATGGCTGTGGAATGTTATGGCTGGGGCATAAGGTGACCACCAAGCACAAGAAAGGACTGCAGTTATCAAATTTCTCCAGAGTTCAAAGGCATTCTTCAAAATGCCCAGTAATGTGTTTCAAATGTCATATCTAATCATTCAGCAGAATAGCACCTTTTACTCTGAGAATTCCAAATTCTCTAATCAGCTTTCAACTCTTTAAAACCAAGAAATTAGCAGTGTCCTCTTCCTTCTGTGTCTTCCTTCTGATTTCAGTCTACTACATCAACATCAAAATGCACAAATGCTGGGAAAGCATTGTAAATCCTGTCTTTCTGGGGTTTTCCATTTATGTGACAGGAGGAAGGATGGCGCTTTCATCCATTTTTGGAAACAAACCAAAACACCCATAAATATTCAAGCTTATAATATTGACTTAAAGCTCAGTTAGAGCCCAGGCTGCAGTCAGCTCCTGATTATCCATGTGTAACTTATCCATAGCTAATTTTAAAACTCAAAATTACTTCCTTCTAACTTGTGGCACACCCTAGCCCCCCTCTTTGGGTGTCAGCTCAGCATGCAGTGAAGTGAGAGAGAACTACACCCAGCCCCAAGTCTGAAAACCCCTCTTCTCTTGATACAGTGCTTGATCAGCTAGGTGACCTTGAGCACATCTTTACTGTGGGGGTGGGATTCTAGGTTTTTCATCTGTAAAACGAGAAAACATGGCTTTATGATTTTGAAGATTCCTTTTTGCTCTCAGATTCCATGAGGGAATGCAGGAGTCAAAAGAAATGGAAAGATCACACTATTGCAAAGATCCCACATTGACATCAGTAGTCCAATACACATATTTCCCCAGTGAGATGTTGTATGGCTTCAGAACTGCTGAGTGGAAGATCTAAACCTAGCAACCAAGACTCTAATGGTTATTTTATGAAGTCTAAGATCAAACACACAAGATTTTTGTATATTCCAAATTACAATCCTCTTCCATGAGCACAGGTAATCAGCTCTGTCTGAACACAAGAAAGACTCTTCCAGTTTTTTTTTAGAATATTTGCCTTTACATCTAATGGAACATAAGTGGGGACTCAGAGCTATGTGTCTGGGAGATCCAAGGCCACTGACCACTCTCCTACCCCTAAGGAGGCCGAATGACAGAACCAGTTGGAAAGCCATGTCATCCTCTGCCTTGTCCTTCCTCTGCGTTCCAACCCTTTCTATTCCCACAGGCTGGAAAAGATCCCCTTGACTTACAAAAGAAATCCCTTTAGAGAATTCTTACTCCCTGCCTTAATATCAAACCCCAGACCCAGTTTTGTTTTCTTCTAGGAGGAAGGAGAAGCCATACAACAATGGTGGGAAGAGATTTTAAAGCAGGGATGAAAAGTAGGTGCGGCAGGATCCCACCACCTTGCTCTTTGACTCAATATATCTCTTTGCCTAGTGTGATAGTAATAAAGAACAGTCACCCATCCTGCTCACAACAAGTCTTGCATCTGAGAGAGACATATATGAACACAGGCTTCATAAAGTATTGTAAATGTCAGTAAACATAATTTATACTTATAAAGTACTATAAATCAAATGGACTTTACAGACATCTACAAAATATTTCATCCAACAATAACTAATTCACTTTTTTCTTAGCTAACTCATGGAAACTTCTTCAACATAGACCATATTTTAGAGCACAAAACAAGTCCTAACAAATGCAAAGAAGTCCATGTAATTACTTGCATCTTATCAGATCATAATGAAATGAAATTAAAAATCAACAGGAAAAATTTACAGAAAGTAAACATAGGAGATGGATCAATACACTTGAATGATAATGAGTCATAGAAGAAATCAGTAAGAAATTTAAAAATTCTTAGAATCATAGAAGAATAGATATACCAGAATATCTGGGACACTATTAAAGCTGTTCTAAAAATGTTTATATCTATGAGTGGCTAAACCAACAACAATAACAACCAAAAAAATAAAAACCATAAAGACCCCAGATAACTAATGATGCATCTTAAGGTCCTAAAGAAACAAGAACTAACCAATTCTAAAACCAGTGGGAGAAAGAAAATAGTGTTAAAGTTGAAATTAATGAAATAGACAATAAAACAAAGAATTTATGTAACAGTTGGTTCTTTGAAAAAATAAAAAAGATCAATAATCCCCTCGCCAAACTAACCAAAAGAAAGAGTAAGGAGATTTAAATCAATAAATTTAGCGATTAAAAAGAGGTTATCACCACAGATATCACTAAAATCCAGAGGATCATTCATTAAAGATTATTTTGAAAACTTATGTTACAAAAATTGGGAAATCTAAAATAAATTTATAAATTTTTAGACAAAACAACATATCAAAATTGAAACAAGAAGCTAGAGAAAATCTGAACATACCAATAACAAGCAGTGAGATTGACAAAATAATAAAAGAAAAGCCTCAAAAAAGGAAAGCCCAAGACCATATGGATTCTCACCTGAATTCTTTTTTTTTTTTTTTTTTTTTTTTTGGTGGTACTGGGGTTCCTGGAAGCCCGTCTACCTCCGGGCTACACTCCTAGACCTCACCTGAATTCTAACAGACCTTTAAAGACTAACTAGTACTATCCAGGCATGGTGGCACACACTTGTAATCCCCGTGCTTGGGAGGCGGAGACAGGAGGATCACGCAGGTTGGAAGCCAGCAGTGCTGGCTTAAGAGACCCTGTTTCCAAATGAAAATATAAAGTAGGTCTGGGAGTGTAGCACGGAGGTAGAAGGGTTCTATCCCCAGTACCACCAAAATAAATAAATAAATAAATAAATAAATAAATAAATAAATAAAACTAGTACTAATGCTTCCAAAATTATTCTATGAAACAGAAAGAGGGAAACACTTATAGATTCATTCTAGGAAGTCAATATTACCCTGATATAAAAATCATATAAGAGCACATCAAGGAAAAAAATAGACCAATATTCTTGATGTATATAGATGCAAAAATCTTTAATAAAATGTTAGTAAATCATATTCAAACAACACATCAAGAAGGCTGTACATCATGATCAAGTTGGTTTTATTCTAGTGATGCAAGGGTGGTTCAACATACACAAATCAATAAATGTAATTCACCACATAATTAGAACCAAGTATAAGATTGACATTGCCATACGAATAGATGCAGAGAATGCAATTGACAAAATTCTGCACACATTCATAATAAAAATACTGAAGAAACTAGAGATAGAAGGAACTTATCTCAATATCATATCAATTATATATGACAAACAAACCCAAAGCCAACATCATACTGAGAGTGAAAAACTGAAAGCATTTCCTCTCAAATCAGGAACACAACAGAGTTCACTCTCAACACCCTACTGAACATAGTAATTGAAATTTTAGCTAGAACAATTAAGAGAAGGAAATAAAAGGAATACAAGTAAGAAAAGAAGTCAAGTAATCATTGCTTGCAGATTATGTGATCCTATACTTAGAAGAACCCAAAAGCCCCACCAGAAGATGTCTAGAGATGAGAAACAAATTCAGCCAAGTAGCAGCATATAAAAATCAACATACAAAAATAAATAGCCTTTCTACATACCAATAACAAATGCACTGAAAAAGAAATTAAGAAAACAATTCCATTTACACTAGCCTCAAAAATATAAAATGCCAAGTAGTAAGTATTACCAAGGACCTCTACAATAAAAAATATATAGAACACTGGAAAGAAGAATGAAGAAGTCACTAGAAAGTGGGAAAATCTCCCATGTTCATGAATAGGCAGAATTAATATTGTTGAAATGGTCAAATTACAGATCACTTTTGATCTATAGATGGGAGATGCAATTCCCATCAAAATACCAGTGACATTTTTCACAGAACTAGAAAAATATCCAAAAATTTGTGCACAAGAACAAAAGACTCAGAATAATCAAAACAATCCTGAGCAAAAAGAACAATGTTGGAGGAATCATAATACCTGATTTCAAATTATACTAGAGCTATAGTAACAAAAACAGCATTGTACTGACATAAAAACAGATACATAGGCAAGTGGAATTGAATACAAGTCACAGAAAAACCCACACAGATACAATTATCTGATTCTTGACAAAGGTACCAAAAACATGTTGGAGAAAACAGACGTTTTCACAAATGGTGCTGGGAAAACTGGATATTCATCATATGTAAAAGAATAAAACAAGATTCTTATCACATACCCTGCAAAAAGGTCAAATAAAATGGGTCAAAAATCTAGGTATTTGATCAAAAACTTTGCATCTATTAGCAGAAAATTTAGGGACACACTCAGTCATATAGGCTCAGACAATGAGTTTCCCAATAGGACCCCTAAATTCAGAAAATAATACAAAAAATAAGTTGATATTGGATTTAAAAGCTTCTGAACAGTAAAAGAAACAAGTGCCTGAATGCCTGAAGAGACATGTGCACAATGGAAGAGAATAGTTGCTAGGTACTTTATTTTTTTTAATTTTTTTGTGATACTGAGGATGAAACCCAGAGGCATTCTACCTCTGAGCTACACAGAGGGTCTCACTAAATTGCGGAGGGCCTCACTAAGTAGCTGAGGCTGGCCTTGAACCTGTGTTCCTCCCATCTCAGCTTCCCAAGTACTGGGATTACAAGCATGTGCTACCATGCCTGGTTTGCCAGGTACTTTTATAACAGAGGATTAATATCTAGAATACATAAAAAACTCAAAAAAACTTAACATCCAAAAAACTAATAACCAAATTAATAAAGGGGCAAGTGAACTAAATAGACATTTCTCAAAAAAAGAAATACAAACAAATATATGAAAATATGTTCAACATTTTTATTAGGAAAATACAAATAAAAACTACACTGGGATTTCATCTCCTTCCAGTTAGAACGTCAATCATCAAGAACAAAAATAATAACAAGTGCTGGTGAGAATGTGAGGGGAAAGGGACACTCATACATTGTTGGTAGGACTGTTAATTAGTACAACCACTATGGAAATCAGTATAGAGATTCCTCAAAGATTAGGAATGGCACCACCATATGATACACTCCATGGTATTCATCCAAAAGAATTGCAGTTAGCATACTATAGTAATGCATGCATGCCCATGTTTTTAGAAGCACACAATAGCCAAGTCATGGAGCTAGTCTGGGTGTCTGGTTGACAGATGAATTGATAAAGAAAATGAAGAGGGGGAATGCACACATGCACCATGCGTGCACACACATATTGGCATTTTATTCAACCATAAAGAAGAACAAAATTATGTTATTTTCAGTAATATGTACAGAACTGGAGAGCATCATGTTAAGTAAAATAAGCCAGATTCAGAAAGTCAAAGTCAATATATTTGCTCTCATATATAAAAGCTAGAGAGATAAAAGGAAAAAAGACATTGCATGAAAATAGCAGGATACCAGAAGGAGGTTTTAGGGAAGGAGAGGAGGAAAAGGGTAGGTACTGGGGAATGAAATTGATCAAATTCTATTATATGAATACATGAATAAGTCACAATGAATATCACTACTATGTATAATTATAATGCACCAACAAAATGTTTCAAAATACAAATAAAGTTGTATAGACGTTGCAGAAGAAAGATGTATAGAACTTGAGGTGTGGAGGGAAAGGGGACAGGGGAACAGAGGAAGAAGCACTCAGCTTCACTCAGGGCAGGGGTTATCAAGAAATAATGGTCCGAAGGAGATGGTGCTTGTTTCTTTAACAGAAGTAAATAATGTCAAAAGAAGCAGTATTTTAAATGGTTATTAATAAGTCAAGAGGCATAGCAGTGATTGTTATTTGGGTCCATTTGATAAAGGAGTTAGGGGCTGGCCTACAAACCCAAAGACTCTTTATCCTATTAATATTATTGTGGGATAGGGTGTTCTGTGTTCTACACAGCTTGTAAACAATCTTTAGAACACAGTGTGTTCTTTAGTTACCTATTGTTTGTGTTGTGCAGAGAGTAACTATCACCTACCTGAAAAATACATGGTGTGAAACTGAAACCATGATACAGTTGACATTGGGTGCTTCCAGGTCTAAACAAATGCTTCCCTGTTTAGGGCATAGGCTTGCCTCCAGAAAGGTGCAGTTTGCCTGGAATGAACGATAGATGAAAGAACATACTGGGTGGTAATTCTGTCACCCAGGAGAAATGTGAGAAGGGAAGCCACCAGTAGCCTACTTTGGAATTTGTTTTTACTCCCTCTGGTGGCTGATTCAGACCTACATGTTCTGCCTCTGTCCTAAAAAGCAACCACTTTCTACCTGATTCCAAAAGACCACTGATTCCACTGGGATCTTGGCCATGTACACATGACCAAAGGTGTGAAAGTTTTGCACCTGTCTGAGTGAGATTTTAACTAGCTAACGTTTTGGGGTTTGGAAACTCATGATCTAAATTAGCATATCTCATTCTTTTGTGCCTAGGACTCCATTTTTACCATCTAGCCTTGTCATATTTCATAGAATCAAGGCTTCCAGTTTCTGTTCTGGTTAGCATTTTGAGAGTTTCAAGACACAGCAACTGAATAAGATTACCTCAGTACCTTAATGGAATAGGGGTACTCATGCCCAGAAAATGTTGGATGACTAGGTCTTGGAAGTACAAACAATTGACAGAAAGTTTTAAAGCTAGTGAATATATAATCTCTAGGAGAATTTGGAGGGGGAGGTCAACAAGTTCCCATCCTGTTTCCATTTACCTCTCTCCGTGCACTTGTGCACTTTCTTGTCATGTGCTACTCCTTACTTTCCAGCTTCTGCTTGTTCATATTTCCTGTTCCTTCATAACGTTGGCTTGCACAGGACCCATCATGTCCTATATGACTTCTCTCCTCAGCTTTAGCTTTCTTTGCAAATGGATCCCTTCCACTATTCCCCATTTTAAAAATTTTAATAGAGGAAGAAAATGATTAGCTAGACTTGTCTTTTAGAACCAAGTGGTGTCAGATCATAGACTGGCTGCCATAGGTCAAAGGCCTTGCCACTAGCTTTGAGTGAGCTGATCTTTGTATCAGCTGAAGGCATGACAACCAATGTAATTAGAGTATTTAGTACATGTCTTATAGAAAACTTTGAACTGGGTGTGGTGGCACACACTTGTAATCCCAGTACTTGAGAGGCTGAGACAGGAAGATCGCACAGGTTCGAAGCCAGCCTCAGCTACTTAGTGAGGCTCTCAGCAATTTGGTGAGACCTTATTTCCAAATAAAATAGAAAATGGTTCTGGGAGTGTAGCCTGAAGGTATAAAGTCTCTGGGTTCCATTCCCAGCACCACAAAAGGAAAAAAAAAGAAAACTTTGAACTCCTCTAGTTCATCAAATGGGAAACTTGGTACCCTCAAAAACTGATGAAACTCACTTAAGGTTACACACACAACAGGGTCAGGTGCTGATAGGATGGGACCACAGTTCTCCTAAATGCTACAGAGGCCATCTGTATACTAAATGGCACTATCTCCTATGTGAAGTCATGTGGGAGAAATGGTTCTATGCATGGGCATCATTTTATTCACCTATTGTTCCTGAAACTTAAGGAGAAATGGTCTCTTTTCTGCTTCCTTCTCTTCCCTATCTCCAGCTCAGACATCTTTTTCCTATTAGAATTTGTTCCTACTTGATTTCATGGCTGATTTATGTGGCAATGATTTCAGTGTCACTGAATTCCAACCAAGATTGACAATGAAGTTTTTTACCAAGTAAGATTCTTTCAGAAAAGTGGAATTGTGAAGCAAACCTCAAATGAGAAAACTTGATAAATGAACAGAATTCTGAGATGGTGAGGCCAACCATAACGTAGGTAAGTTGTCAATTGAGATAATTCACCTTTTATTTCCCATTTGCTGAAAATATTAGAACACCACTTTTGGGTCACCCAAATCTAGGACACCAAGCAGATAGGGCTTAAATCTTGATTTAAAAGTCTACAGTACTTATGATTTTGCCTAGACTTGCTTACTAGAAAATAAACTCTACTAAGTCTCCATCAACAGATGAATGAATTGCAAAATTATGGGAAATACATACAATGGAATTCTGCTCAGAAATAAAGAAGAACAAAATCACGTCATTCTCAAGAAGATGGAAAGACCTGGAGAACATTATGTTAAGTGAGATCATCCAAGCAAAGAAAGAGAAGGGACATATGTTTCCTCTAATATGCCCAAACCAAGGAGTATTAGGAATACCAGAGAGACTCCAGATAATAGAGGGGAAAACTCAGCAAAACTAGAATGGAAGGGTAGGAGAGGAAGAAGGCTGAGGTTGATTAATTGAGAGCTAAATTCAAATATGTGTAAAAGTATGAATGTAGTATGGTCAACCTGGACACTCATTGTTGGGAGGGGAGGAAAGGAGAAGCAGGGGGAAACCAAGCACTGTCAGAATGTGTGCCATTTTAATATGATCCACAAAAATAACAAGTGGGGTCTAGGGGGGCTTCCCCCAGGAGAATGTCATCTGCAATGACAAGAAGGCACTGGCTGAGGAAGGCCAGTGGAGGAATATTATGGAGAATGAACATGGCGAGGGATAAAGGAAAGCTAGGTGTGGTCAAGTGGTCAATGAAATGGGTTGAAAGAATGAAATGAAGCTGAGTCGTGTGGGGCTCAGTGAAGGAGGGCACCAAGTTTTGTATTTACTCTAAGTGGGATAGGTAGTCACTGGGAGATTTTAAGTAAGAAAGTGACTTGATTCCATTTATGTTTTCAGAAAGAGCATCTTGGAGATTCCTCAGAAGGCCAAGAATGGAACCACTAAAACTGGGAATGGTGGCTCATGCTTGTAATCCCAGTACTTGAGAGGCTGAGACAGGAGGATCACAGGTTTGCAGCCAGCCTCACCTATTTAGTAAGACCCTCCTTAACTTAGTGTGACCCTATTTCAAAATAAAAATTACAAAATAGGGCTGGGGGTATAGCTCAGAGGTACAATGTCTCTGGACTCAGTCCCCAGTACTACAAAAAAGGGGAAAAAAGAATAGAACCACCACACAACCCAGCTATACATTCCTTTTGGTATTTTTCCAAAATAATTAGTCAGAATACTATAGATACACACTGATATCCATGTTTATAACAGTGCAATTAATAATAACCAAACAATGGAACCAATGTAGGTGTCTATCAATTGATGAATGGATGAAGAAATTGTAGTATAAACAAAGGAGTTTTACTCAGCTACAAATAATTAAGGTGTGTAATTTTCAAGAAAATGGATGAAAGTAGAGAATATTATGCTGAGTGAGATCATCCAGTCACAGAAAGTCAAGGGTCATATGTTTATTCGCATATGTGGAAGCTGGAGAGAAGCTTTGAAATAAAAGGGACTTCAGATAAATGAGGAGAAGAAGCCAGAGGAATAGTGAAAAGGAAATAGGGGAAGGGAAAAATGTGGCTTGAAGAAGGAAAGAGTTCAAATGATGCTAAGCCCATATTTGTAGGTCTCACTACTGATCTCACTAAGAAATACAGGAAGGGGATAAAGGGGAGTAGGGTGGGATGCAGAAGGGAATATACCAAGTGATGCACGTATATATGAATATATCACATTGAATCTTGCTATGTTGTATAACTACAGTGCACTAATAATAGTATAAAATAAAATGAAATTTTAAAAAAGAAAATAAACTCTATGAAAATCCTAATATAATAATCACCTTGATGAATTTGAATTCATTCATACTGCTGGAATGCTGCAGTTAATGCAATGGGATTTTTTAAACAGGAGAATAAAGGCACCATCATATTCAACCATCCCTGGGTTTACCAGGCTAACACAACTTAATAAACCATTTTGTATTTATTAAATATGTTGGAAAAGGCCACTATGAGATACAATAATAAAGGAGTGTGTTGACATTCTGCTTCTGTGATAAAATACCTGAGATAATCAAATTAATAAGGGGAGAAGTTTATTTTGGCTCACAGTTTCAGAGACTTCAGTCCATGGTTGTTTGTTCCTAGTACCTTTGCGCCTGTGGAAACACAGGGAATCATGACCAGAACACATGGCACAGGAGGCCTATTCATCTCTTGGTAGCCAGGAAGCAAAAAGAGAAAGAGGAAGGGTCAGGGTCCCAATATCCCTTTCAAGGGCCAAAGGGTCTGACTTCCTTTCACTGGGCCCCACTTCTTAAAGGTTCCACCACCTCCCAGTGGTGCTTAGTTGAAGATCAAGCTTTTAACATATGGGCCCTGGGGGAGCATTCCAAATTCAAACTATAGCAAGGAGATACCATTTCCCACAGGAACCTACAATGCAGGGATTTGGACAAGTATAGAGAAATATGATGCCAGATCTAAAAAGCCTGGACACATCAGTTACAAAAGAGGCCATGCTGAGATGTCTGGCTATACTTTTGAGGGAACAACTTGGCTATGTCATGTCTCATCAACCCTCTGATAACACTATCCAGACATTATGACCTCATAAGCAGATGACCCTCATGCTGTATGTCAGTTTCCTTTAAATGAATGTTCATGTTTTGATAATTATGTTGCATTCTGTTAAGCCTTTTGTCTCATGACCTGAAGAGTAAGGCATACTCATAGCTAAGGGGAAAGGCAGTCTATTTTGAAACCTGAGATGATTCCCAGAAAGATGAGTCCATAGCCAGGAACCTAGAACTCAAGGAAAAGCCTCAACCAGGTAAGAGAAAAGTTGGGTTTTCCTCTGCTTTATAGCTTCGTAGCATTTTGACATATGAAGTATGAGGCTGGGAGGTAGAGTTTAGAGGTCAGGAAATAAGACATCCAAGAAAGAAGGATAAAGGAAACATTTCTTCTTCCTGGGCCCAACATGGATAGAAAAAAGTAGGTAAAGTTCAGAAAGCAATTCATGCTTTACAGGAAAGATCAGCTTCATGATACTCCCTGCTTCCTGTCCTTCAACCAGCCCTTAGCTAATGCTCATCAGATAGTCAGCAGCTATCTGCATCATATTCCTCTGAGGCACTGGACAGATGTACAAATTCGAAATTCCACCTGATATCCACACCTCTGAATCAGAATGGAGAGGGAGATGAAATTTTCTTTTTAGTAGGTCCCCTTAAATTAGAGATTCCTAGGTATTGTCACTGGTGAGTTCTAAAGGTTTAATATGTTCCAACCACTTCTGATCACCAAGAATGACAGTCTTTACGCTGCTGTTACAACACAAATGTAGCCATGATATTTAAGCCAAAGGACACATTGTGTTCCAATACTTTGTTTACAAAAACCAGAAAGTTATTAGGATTTGGCCCATGGGACATAGTTGACAGACCCCTAGTTTAAGCCATAAAGCAGAAAAATATGCACTGCCTTAAATTATCTCTTTCTAATGAAATGCCCATTACCATTTTATTCAGTTAATTGTAAAAAATTAAAAACTTACTTCAGATACCTCAGTAGTTCTCAAACTTGAATGCACAAGAGAATTCCCCAGAGGGTTTATTGAAACACAGATTGCTTGAAAACCTAGCAATTCTGACTTGGTAGATTTGAAATAAATTCCATGGATTTGTATTGCTAACAAGTTCTGTAATGATATTGAGGATGCTAGTCCAGGAACCATACTTTGAGAACCACTGTCTTGAATAAAGAGAAAGAGGTTGTTTATGTCATTTGTGTGAGAATCAGCAGTGTCACCCCTGAGACCCAGAGTATAAGATCAGCTCCACAGAGGTTCTCCAAGAGACTTAAAGGGTCCTTACCATTCTAGGACCTGGGCAACTAAAGGGCCAGTCACCCTTGTCATTATGTATCTCTCTCCTCTAGCTTTCTGCTTCCATTAAAGCAGTTATCTAAAAATTCACATCTGATCAAGCCTGTCTAGAAGAACCTTTATTCTTTTACGTGTTTTTAAGTCAAACACATCTTAACCTGGCTCATAGACCCTTTATGACCTTCCTACTCTTTACCCCTCTATTCTCATCTCTTCCATTTTCTACTGGCCCACAATAGAAACTCTTTAGGTTTCCTCTACAATAATCTTCACACAATAATATATCATTTGTGCAAACAATCATTTGCTCCATTGACTGTGAGCTTTATGAGGACAGGGGCTGCTTCTCTTGTTGTATCTCCAGTGTCCAGCATAGTTAATGATCAGTAAATATTAGATTAATGAATACATGAATAGTTTCTCAGATTTGCTGCCAAATACAGTGGAAGAAGTGAACTTAGGCATACGGTGAAGGTAAACATCTTTAGAGAGCTGATTTTACCCAGGAATATTCATAATAAGAACACTTAAAACTGGAAGGGAACCATAATAAGCCATATATCCCATCTACTAAGATGTTGATAATCAAGAGTGGTTGTAAAGATATAGGAAAAAATGGGACCCTCACATAGCACTGATAGGAACTGAAAATGGTATAGTCACTTTGGAACAGTTTGAAATTTTTTTAAATGTTCAGAATGAAGTTATTATATGACCCAGTAATTCTACTCTGATGTCTCTACCCCAGAGATGTGAAAACATATATTCACACAAAACTGGTACTCAAATGCTCACAGAGACATCATAATAACCTGAAAGTGAAAACAACCCAAGTGTTCATCAACTGATGAGTGGATAAACAAAACATGGCACATTCATATGATATATTATTTAACCACAAAGAGGAACAAAGTACTAATACTTGTTACAACACATATGAACCTTGGAAACATTATGCTAAGTGGAAGACGTGGAAGAAGCCAGAAACAAAAGGCCACATATTGTATGATTCCATTTATATGAAATATCCAGAATAGAAAAATTTTTCTACAGAGAAAGAATATAGAACAAATATAGCCAGAGACTGAAGGGAAAAGTAGTAGAGAGTGCCTGCTAATGGGGATAGGACTTCTTTTGAGGTGATGAAAATTTTCTACAATTAGATACAGTTATTCAACTATAAATATGCAATGGTGTAAAATTATATCTCAGTGATGCTATATTTAATAAATGGAGGGAAAACTACTTAAATCAGCCCTAAAAAATGAATTGGCTCCATATTCAGAACATTCACCTGCATCCGCAGTATTATCGTTTAAGAATAAAGGGCAGCTTTGGAAGAACTTATGTGACAATAAAGGTTATATTATATTTATGTTCACATATACCTTAGGACACAGTAAGTTAAGATGTAATTAAGATTTTTATTTATTGATCTGATAAGGGAATTATTTTATTTTTCCCATAAAAATGGCCAATATCATGAGCACCTAGCATGTACTCCATAACTAAGTCTATTTTATTGATGAAAGTAATAAATTCCCCTAAAATGCTAAAATTACTTTTCTTGAAAAGTGAAGTGAAGAACAGCCTACGTTCATTTAGGAATCCATTGAAAGAGGCTGGTATTGTTTACAGATCTGCATCTGCTTTGTATACAAAGAGCTTTAATATCAAGGCAATTGTTTTCTTTCTTTATCATGAAAACTTTCCTAAATTCATGGGTCCAAGAAAAAGTGATTTAACATAGACCAAGCTCCCTTTATTTTTGTTGATGTTGAATGGCGCTAAAATTCCTGTTAACTTTTTCCCATCACTGATATCCAGAGACTAATTTTTATCACTTCTCAATGCAAATAAGAAAATGCTTGAGAACAAAACCATTTTGCAGAAATAACACAACCAACTAAAAGAGCATTATTGCCATACAAGGATGTAAGCATGAAAATAGTCATACTTGAGAAAGATTAAAGGTTTAATAGAATAGAAAAGAAAGGATACAGAAATGTCAATCTGATATCTGATTCTGAGTCTGAAAATGACACTTATGATAGAAAAGTTAGAAATTGTTCAGCTAGTTTTCATTGCGTGTGGTCTAAGAGCTAGAGCTGGACAGTAGTTTATCAATGGTTTTGGGATCACTTGTTCTTTTACCAACTAGATATGAGAAGCCTTCCCTGTTCCAATCAAAATGATCTTTTTCTGGAATTCTGCCACTAAAATTTTATATTTTAAAGTCTTTAAGGGTTTTTCTATTACCCCAAATCCCTATTAAACTGTAAATCATTCTGGAGGAGCTTAGTTGCAGCTAGTTTTGTGTTAAGGGAGTAGAAGCACAAACATTTATACAAGATCCCCGTTGATTTTATATCGGATTGTGCTTTCTTCTCAGGCTCTCAAGAGCTTAAATATGCAGTCACTTGCCAAGCCCACTCATCGTGATGAAAAGAAGTCATTTTTGAGGTCCCCACTTGCTGGAATCTCCTAGTCAGACAATGATGACAGATGATAGAAGTCACCTGTGTGCACTATGGTTTTTGTAGTGAGAAGATAAAGAATCTGACCTCTGCTCAGAAGACTGTGGCTTAAGGTTCCATCATTGAAGCAAAAAAAGAGTGAAGAATGGCATCTCTTTAAGTTGAATTAGTGATTTCAAAAGTATGTTTCAAAATTCAATTTTATTTATTTATTTTTAAATTTTTATTGGTGCATTGGAGTCATACATCTTAATAGGGTACAAGATGGTAGAGGCATACATGCACACATCATTCATTTAGCCCTTCCCCAATTCCCATATAATTCCCACTCCTCTCTCCTTCTCATATTTGGTTTAATAATCTCTCCCATCCCCGCAGTTAGGTCTCTTCATTTGCTCATCTATAGTTTCTTCTTCTTTGTCTACAATTCCTCCTATGACCCTTTTTCTTCCTAGCTTCTTCATATTAGGGAGAGCATCCAATTTCTTACATTTTGTGACTGACTAATCTCACTTAGCATAGTGTTCTTCAGTTCCATCCATTTCCCTGTAAATGACATAATTTTGTTCTTCTTTATGTCTGAGTAAAATTCCATTGTGTACATATCCCATAGTTTTATAATCCATTCATCTGTGGATGGATCTTGGCTGGTTCCATAATTTGACAATGGTGAATTGTGCAGCTGGAGTCACACATACCATAGTGCAGCTATAGAACATAGATATGCATGCATTAGTTTGGTAGTTTGGTTTCCAGTTTTGGGGGTAAATTCCCAGAAGTGCTATCGCCGAATCATATGGTAGATTCATTCTCATTCTTCTGAGGATCCTCCATACTATTTTCCAAAGTGGTTGAATTAATTTCCAATCCCACCAACAATGTATTGTAGTTCTCACTTCTCCACATCCTCGCCAGCATTTGTTGTTTGTGTTTTTAATGATTACCATTCTAGTCGGAGTTAGGTGAAATCTCGGGATAGTTTTTATTTGCATCTTTCTGATTGCTAATGATGTTGAGCATTTTTTCATGCATTTATTGGCCATTTGAATTTCTTCTAGTTTGAAGTCAGGTATTGTGATTCCTCTGCATGGTTTTTGTTGCTAAGAACTAGGTAATTAGAAGTTATATATCCCAGCCTTTTATAAACTTCTCCAATTTATGCCAATGAGCAGCAACTTAAAAGTAGTTTATAAACCTTTTCAGAACCTTTTTTCTCTATTTTCTTTTCTTATATTTCCCTCATGCAGTCTTAGTCTATCTCTTTTCTTCACCTTTTTCTGTATCTTTTTTCTGGAGCCTGCCTTTTCTTACTTTATCTAGTTTTTTTTTTCTAATTTCTCTTTCTTCTCAGCTTCTTTTTTCTTCCACTTCTCACTTTACCTTAAATAATATAATATGAAGCAAATACTCTTAGAAACCATTATTGAATAAATTGGGGGTTAAATTTTGTTTCAGATACTGTACATTTTAGTTCTGGCATTTTTATTTGGTTCTGTTTATAGTTTGTATGCTAAGAGCTTTTCATTTATCAGAAACATATTTTCCTTTAAATCAATGAGCTACTTATTTATTTTTGTAATTTTATTGGTGTATTGTAATTTTACAGTATAATGAGATTCTAAATGATACATTTACATATGCACACAGCCCTTGATGTGTTTCCTTTTGGATGCCACACTGTCCTCCTCCCTCCCCATACATATTAGTGAGATTGGTAGTGATACCTTCATATGTGAACATAGCCTTATTTGATCTGCTTTCTTCCTCAAGCCTCTTTTCCCCATTCCACTTCTTTATCCCTATGATCTTCTGCCATTCTACTGGTCAATGTCCTCTTTTTTTAGTAGTTTATTTTTTACTTTTTTATTGGTGCATTTCAGTTATACATCTTAACGGAGTACAAGATAGTGGAGACATACATGCACACATCACTCATTTAGCCCTTACCCAATTCCAACCCCATTCCCTCCCCCTCCCTTCTCATGTTTAGCTTAGTGGTTGACTTAGATATGTTTATGAATGTACATCATGTACATTAGGGAATTTCTCTCTTCCCTCCCCCTGTCCCCTTCAGTTAGGTCCACACTCTTTTATCTAAAAAGCGGCTTCAGGTATGATAGCTATTTTTAATTTCTTGTTTACTAATTCTAAAATGTGGTCTATCTAGGGCTTAATTTGCATTGATTTTATTTTCTGGTTCTTTATATTTGTTGAATAATTTTAGATAGTATCCCGGATATCAGAAATGTGACTAGGACTCTGAATTCTCTTACATTCCTCCAAAGAGTCCTTTTTTTTTTTTTTTTTGGTGGTACTGAGGTTCCTGGAAGCCCTTCTATTTCCGGGGTACACTCCCAGACCTATTTTATGCTTTTTTATGTGGAAACAGGGTCTCTTAAGCCAGCAATGCTGGCTTCGAACCTGTATGTTCCTCCTGTCTCTGCCTCCCAAGTGCGGGGATTACAAGCGTGTGCCACCATGCCCGGCTAAAGTCTCTTTTTAAGCAAGCAAGTAAATAGGTTGGTCTCAAACTGCAAAGTTTGTCTCTTAGGTAGCATTTGTGTCTCAGTACAGTTCTTTTGTTCTCATGTGAGGTACTTTGAATCTTTCCCGTGCTTGTGGCTCAGATATCAAATAGATTTTTAGGCAAAGTATATAACAGAAAACTTGGAGTTGCTCACTCTTTTTTAGGACTTTTGCCCCATTTTCTAGTGAGTGGTCAACGGTTCAGGTTGCCTGGAACTTTTCAGGTTGAAAGACAGGGTTTTCCATAGGAGTTTCAGCAATCCTTTGCAGCACAACTATAGTCTAACCTCAAATTGAAAGCTATAAATGTCAGGAGCTCATCCCATTTTTTTTTCTGCTTCCCAAGGCTGAGTGCCCTATAGTACCTACTTATATTTGCTCACTCTCCAGAGCCTTCAGGTAGTTGATTTTTGTACTTCGTTCTGAGTTTTTACCTGCTCTCTGTCGCAGAACTAGTCCGGTAGGACCTTACTCAGCCATACTTTCTTGATTTTTGAAATGACTTGAGTTCAACCTTGCCTATGGCTTTCTCTAAAAGAATGCTAATTTACATTGCAGGTCAGAACCTTTGATTGATTTTTCTATGTGGGCCAATGACCTTCAATAGAAAGTCAGTTCCATAGCCCAGCCCAAGGGAAGAATGTCACATAAAGCTTCATTTCCATTTGTTTAACAAAATTTGCTCCCCTCCTACCAGAGGGAAAGCACTGAGTAGCCTATTTTGGCTGCCTAGGGGGCACCCGTGAGCTTTGTGGGAAGGGGGTGAAATTGCCTATCAAAAAGATTATATGCCTAGGAGGAAAAAATAAGATTCTATCTTGAAGAAACACTGATTCTGTATCAGGTATTCATTTTACAAATGCTCTCTTCTTTAACCCTCACAATTCTGCCAGGTGGATATTATTGTCCACTTTTCATAGATAAGAGAAGTGAAGCTCAAAGGCTGCACAGCTGGTGGTTTTATAGGCTTTTCATTAAAAAGGGAGTTATTGCTAAAAAATTAGGTGGACATCTTACCATGTTCTCAAAAAATAATATTAATAATAATAATAACACTATCCAAGTACCACTTTTCCTCTTAGAAAAAAGGGATTTTGACTGAGTACAGCCCCTGACTTTTGACTGACAAGGTTCTATAAATACTAAGTATAGTTTTCTATTAAGATTGAAACCTATGAGAAAAAAGCCGTGGGCTGACCCATCTTCAAAGTGTCCATTTAAGATTATTTTCTGTCAGCCAGGTGGCTAATGGGCTGTGTTAGACAATGGATAGATATTGTATTCTGTCTGAAACCATAGAATTGGAGAAAAAAGAGCAATTCCACATTTATTTGGCTTGTCTACTGCCCGGGAGCCCAAGCTGCAGAGAACATTTATTTCATTTTAACAAATGGATGGCACCTCCCTGTTTTAGGTTGGAAGAAAACCTCTGCTCTGGCCTCAGTGTGAATAGGGGCATTGGTGACGGAATATCCAGGGTGAGTCATTGTCCCCACACTGAGCAAAAATAGTGAAAGCATTCCGGGGCAATTCTAAGGGAAAATGTTCAGCTAATGGCAGGTTTATCTAATGCTGGATTTAAAAAAAATATTGACTGCTTCATGTTTTACAGAGGGAACTTACAGACAATGAGAAGTAAGCCCCCTACTGAATTGAATAATGATTCTGTTAAGATATGAGAACACAAGAAGAGAGGTTGAAAGCCCAGTTGGAAGAAGAAAGTAATAAGGCTGAGTTAGAAAACAGACAGCAGCCTCGGCCTAGGCTGAGAATCAGAGCTCCTGGGAAAATATTGATTTTCAAGCCTGGCCTACTTGGTCATGGTAGCTTGTGTGGTTGGATTTCTCCTCCAGATCTTGCATCTCACTTTGTGGTTAGTCATTTGAAATTGAGGAAGTCATTTCACCTCTGGGCCTCACTTTTCCTATAAAGCAAGACAGTTGGCTTAAGTTTTCTTCTACTTTCTTTCTAGCTTTAACTTCTAAACATTCAAGAATCAATCTCTTGGTCTCTCTGTCTCTCTCTCTCCCCTCTCTTTCTCCCTCCCTCTCTCTCTTGTCCCACCCAGGACTTTCCTCAACCCATCCAAGAGTCAAGAATTCTACATATGAAAAACAAAATGGCATCAGAGTAGATCAGTTACTTGAAACTCTTGAATTAGAATAGTAACAAATTGAAATGAGAGCAGAACAAATATATCTTTCTCACCTGAACTAGAAAATAGACGGCAGGTGACAAATGAATAGACTTTGGACTACTCTCTGACTGTAAACTTTCCTGCACTTTTATGTGAAACCAACAGTTCACTTTAAATATCTACAATGAGTTCTGACAGAGAAGAGCAGGCAGCTCAAATAATGAAGGTCAGCAACTAATGCCCAAATCCCACTGCTTTAGAATGTGCTCAAAGACAGCCTCAGATGCATAAAGAGGAACAAACACATTTGTCCCACCCATGACCCTGCCAGTAGCAGGCTGGGCCAGTGGTGGACATGACTGGAATCCAAAGGTCAAATAGACCCAGAGGAAAGGACACATGGTTTGGGGAGATCTCAGTGTGACCTTGATGGAATAAACAGTTGGAGCTTGAAAGACTAAAGTGCTGAGATCATGAATTGCTTTTGAACCACTATAACTTTGAGATGCTTTGGGGGTAAAGAAACTGTGAGCACCATAGAAAGGAGGTAATGTTTGTTTCTTTGTTTCCTGAGGAAGTAGTTTTTTATTAAAAAAAATTTCTAGAAGCTAAACATTTTTCTTGAATTTTGGGTTTTCTAAGGGAAAGATGAATCTTCTGTCCAGTGATATAGGACAAGATAATGAATCAACAACCACTGACTGGAAGAAACCAGACATGAAAGGAGGAAAAAGACAAAAGGAAGAAGAGAAAAAAGGACAAGGTGAATTAGCCCAGTGATAGGGCATCAGTGGGTTTTCAGAAAGGACAGTGCATTCTAGTAATAATATTAACAGTTAGATCTTGAGTTATTAATGGAAACATTCCTCACAATGCATATATGTCTTATTTCAGGTTCTCTCAAAAGCAGATCCTGAGATTAGGATGTACCCCTGATATCACTCAAGTAAGGGAGTGAGAAAAGTAAGGTGGGAAAAAAGCGAAATACAAGATATATTTTAAAAAGTGGAATACCTCTCTAAGCAACTGAAACTAAAAGCCCTAGGAGCCCTCTAAGGAACTATGTAGAAAACTTGTACGTGTTTCTTATGGCTTCTGTAACAACCACAAACTCAACGGATTAAAACAACAGAGGTATATTTTCTCCCAGTTCTTGAGGCAAGAAGTCTGATATCAAGGTTTTGGTAGTGTTGTTACCTTCTGGAGGTTCTGAGCAAGAATACATTCCAAGACTATGTTCTGGATTCTAGTAGTTGTAAGGAATCCTGAGTGTTCCTCGTATTGTAGATGCGTCATTCCAGTCTCAACCTCTGTCTTTGCATTGCCTTTTCCTCTGTATGTTTTCTTCTCTTACCTTCTCTTGTAAGGCCACTTGCATTGGAGTTAATGCCCACCCTAATCCATGATGATCTCATACTAACAGCCATAACTGTTATCCTTTTTTCCAAAAAGAGGTCACATTCATAGTTTCCAAGTGGATCTCTTTTAGAGGTCATCATTAGATTCAATACAGTACTCCTTCAAATTGTCCCACTGAAGAAGCTGAAATATGAGGTACATAGTCTCTTATTCTCCAATGCTCAAGGATTTCCTTATGGGGATATCAAACTCCCAGCCCTTAGGACTGTCCTTGCTTGAGGCTGAGAAAACTTTTTCTGTGCTAGTGAAATCCCTGAGACAGAGAAGAAGAAAAATGCAGGTGCTTGAGTTGAATGACGATCAGAGTCATAGTACTCGTGCATGGGAACTGACAAGCACTGCTGCAGGGGACCTGGTTGGGAAAAGATACATGAGTAAGGGCATTAGTAGTGACTGTTATAAGGCATAACAGATAGACAGTGCATGAGGGATGGATGTGGACAATGTGAGAAGCCTGGGGCAAGGCCAGAGAAAATAGAAAGAAAATAAGACTCTAGCACACTGGCATGACTTGTGAACACAGGAAGTGGAAAAATATGTACTTGAGGAAATGGCCAGCCATCCTGGAAAAGCCATCTAAGACAGCCAGGTAGTATCCACTGAGCACTGTAGCCTTTATCTCCTTCCAGAACTTTTCAAGTGGGTCCTAGCAGTAGTTTTTGAAGTCAAATAAATCCTTAGGGGTTGGAAGGATGTTTCCTGAATATCTGTTACCAGTGAAGACCCCAAGCATTGAGCTGGGAGCACAGAGATGGCTCTAGTAAAGGACAAGGAACAGTGACAGGCAGACAGGATATTAAGGTCAGGGTTTAGGATAGGCTGTGATCTGGGTGAGAGAAGGAGAAATAAAAAAAAGTTAACCCAAAGTAACTGGTTTTTTTTTTTTTTTTTTTGAGTGCCAGGAAAAGGAAAGAAGAATTATCACAATGACCCAGAGGCTTCAGATGCTAACCCAGATACCAGGTTTGGTCAGCATCAAAGGGAGATTGGGGAGATGACTGGGCCTCCAGGATGAGACCAAGACCACCAGACTTAAAGAACATAGTCCCTGCCTCTGTAAGGGCCTTTGCATACCTGGACTGGCCTTTCTCTTATGGCAGATCTGACAGAAAAAGCTAGAGAAAAAGGATGAGAATAATAAATTTTCCTCCTTATTGTATATAGAAAATCACTATCCAATAATTTCTTTTGCTTTCAGTTCCAATGTAAGGATCCTCAAAACACATTGTATAAAAAATATCCAGTTCATTAACAGAGGCAATGCTAACAGCTGGTAAGAAATAAACTCCAACAAATATAATACTCAAACATCATAGGAAATTATTTCTAGCTCACTTAACACTCACAACAGGTATCCCTGATGAACGTCAGGCTTCCCTCTAAGTGTATTCAGAAACTCAGATTTCTTCTATCTCGTGGTTCTACCATTTTCAACACATGGCTTCCAAAGTCATTCATCTATATTAAGTAATTATTTGGAGAAAAAAAAAGCTTAGAGAGACCCTGTAGGAGGTTTTTAGGAGCCAGGCTTGGAAGGGACAACAATAGCCTCTCTTTTGGTCCATTGGCTAGAATTTAGTAATGTGGCATTTGCAAGAAAGCCTTTGAAATATAGTCATATGGCCAAGAAGAAGAAGAAACAAGGCTAGTTTTTATCACTCCTAAACAATGAGTATTTGGCCATTATAATAGTACCCTGTCAGGATGGAGAATGGAAATCCAACCTAGTTTAATTGAATCTCCCTCAGGAAGGATGACTAGTCTCTGCTCCATGTGGGACTGGCTAGGCCCACTCACATTACTGCATCATCTGGTGGTAGGCTGTAGAGTCCATGATAGTCTCACATGTCAGCACTTGGCTCTGGCTGTGAACTTGAGTATTTCAGTCCTCATTCATATAGCCCCCTTCTTTGGTAATTTTTCTCTTCAATACGATGACTTGAATTTCTTTGCATAGTGAGTCCAAGGTAGCAAGAGGTAGCTGCAGGTAGTCCAAGGTAGCTACCAGGCTTCTGAAGGCCTTGGCCTGGGCCTGGCCCAGTGTTGCTTCTACTTCTTTCTAGTGGGCAAAGAAAATAACAGGCTAATCCAGATGCAAGGAGGGGAAATACACTCTCTCTCTTAATGAGAGAAATGTCATTGTTTTAGTCCATTCCAGCCACAATAACAAAATGACCTTGATAGGTCAGCTTATCAATAGTATTTATTTCTCACAGTTTTAGTGTATAGGAAGTCCAGAATTGAGGCCCAGGCAGATCTGACATGTGATGAAAACCCATTCCTCATAGATGATGCCTTCTTTCTGTATCTGAGCTTGTATTAGTCTGCTTTCCATCGTTATAACAAAATACCTAAGGCTGGCCAGGCATTGTGGCACACGCTTGTAATTCCCGAGTGCTTGGGAGGTGGAAACAGGAGGATCACGCAGATTTGAAGCCAGCCGCGCTGGCTTAAGAGACTCTGTTTCCAAATAAAAATATAAAATAGGTCTGGGAGTGTAGCCCGGAGGTAGAAGGGTTTCCAGGAACCCCAGTACCACCAAAAAACAAAAACAAAAACAAAAACAAAAACAAACCTAAGGCTGAATCGAAAGAAAGAGGTATATTTACGTTACAGTTCGAGAGGTTCTCAGTCCAGGACACAAAGATGAATGCTAATTCTACTAGTACCTAGTGCAAGCTTTTAGATAGGCTTCCTTCACTTCTTTAAAAAAAAACAAAAACAAAAAAAAAAACATGTGAGCTCTCTTTTGGAAGTTGTTTCCCTAACTGTGGGAACTGAAATGATGAGTACATAAGAAATAGCAAATCAATTAATTTAATAGGTATTTGTTAAGCCGGGCGTGGTGGCGCATGCTTGTAATCCCAGCATTAGGGAGGCTGAGACCGGCGGATCGCGGTTCGAGGACAGCCTCAGCTACTTAGTGAGGCCCTCTGCAACTCAGTGATACCCGGTTTCAAAATAAAGAATAAAAAATTGGGCAGGGGCTGTAGCTCGGAGATCAAATGCCTCTGGGTTCCATCCCCAGACCCACAAAAAAAAATAATAATAATAATAGATTTTTGTTAACCAACTGCTGTTGTGTTAGGTATATGGTTAGATAAGTGAACAAAAGAAGCATATTAGTGTCCATAAAGCTCTTAGAGTCTAATGTCTTTCATCTATGTGTCTTTCTATCTATCTGCTGTGTATTTTATTCACTTATCATCTACCTATAGAAGCCAATATTATAATATTTTTATAAAGAGAAGATCATGCCAGACACGGTGGTGCATATCTGTATTCCCAGTACTTGGGAGGTGAGACCCTGTTTCATGATAAAGAAAAAAGGGCTGGGGATGTCGCTTGGAGGTAGAACTCCCCTGGCTTCAATGTCCAGTAAAATTATTAGTAATAATAATAGCAGTTCAATCTAAGTGACAGAAAATATATCCTGTGGTCAGGTCCTCTTCCCTCAAATCTCAAACCAATCTTCGTATTTGTGTATCTATTTTGTCCCTTGGTAACAAAGGCACAAATGGGTCATGATTTCCAGTTCTATACATTCTTGTGAGACATGGACCCATTATTACTAACTCCATGTCACCATAAAGGAATTTCTTGCTCAGAGACATTAAGCAACTTTTCTAAGGTCCATCAGTTATTTAGTGGACCTGAAGATTTGAGTTCTGATTTCTATACTCAGATTGGAAGGTGTTATAGGCCATGTAGTCTATAAAGATTATGGGCTATTACCCAGTAGAAAAGATATGAGCATTCAAGGTTTCATTCTGTAGCTGTATTGCATGCACAGAGGTACTCCTGTCTCTGCCTCCCAAGTGTGGGGATTACAAGCATGCACCACCATGCCTGGCTTATTTCTGATTTCTAATCACACATAGTTATGTTCTTCAAGAATGAGGCTTTGGTAGTATTTATTGAGCAGATCTTAACAATTACTGTCTCTAGACACTGCACAGATAATAAAGTGCATGCTTTATTTTTAGCTATGCTAGACTCAGATATGCAATTCTGAGATACATATAATGTGTATTACCAGTATGTAACACCTACACAACTATGCTCTCCAATAGATAGGTATCCTTATTCTTCAGGACTTTCCAGTTCTGGATGCAGAAACAATAACCTCTAGGAGGAGCTCTAGGCTTTTCTCTCCTCCCTCTGGGGTAGCCAAGAACTAGGGCCCAGGGGTGGGAAGGTAGCCTTTGATTGTGCCTAGCCTGGAGATTAAAGGGCTCTGCATATGCATAATGGAAGTTTTTTAGACCTTTCCTTGGAGTATAATAATTTGAGAATTCTTCTCCCATGCAGTTATGTCATAGCAGGGGCCCTTCCAACACTGAGAGAATCCTGGCAGGAGCTGGGTGGTAGGTACAGAAAAAGATGTATCATGGGGGAACATTACTCTGAGCCCTAGCCAGGGTAGCAGTGGTCAGCTGCCAGCTTTGCTCTGCAGTTCTAGGGGTTCTGCACAGGGATGCATGAGGGTCGGAGTCAAATCCATAGGGCACTAAATAGAGGGATTTTACCTGAAGGTCTCCCTACTGGGTTCTGGGAGGAGCCTAGTAGGCCTGTGGACACAGTGGACTAATTTTGTGAAGTTGGGGATCAGGAGGCTTGATTAATCCCTTCACTAGTAACACAACACAAACCACGACAGCAATCCAATTTATGGCATAGAAAAATGTGCCCTGAAAAAATATGTATGTTAGAAACATAAATACAATACTGTGCTTCTGCAAATGGGTTATAAAAATTATATATTGAGGAAAGTTTCAAATAAAGCATTACTGAACAAAACAAAAATATAGTTTACTCAACAAAATGAATACACAGAGCATGGAATCCTATCTCCAGCACTGCCCTGAGATTCAAGGGACCGAGGCTCATGATCTTTCACTGAAGAGCCTCTGCCAGTTCAGCAGATCTTCAGGAAAGAGATTCACTTAGTGAAAGGAAGAGCCTTCCTGAGCAAAGGAACAAAAATTATTTGGCTGTCTGGCCCCAATCTTAGTGAGAATTACCCTCAAAACATGCTGAGACAAGTTTTAAGGTACGAATTATTTATTTGGAAGGTGGTCTCAAAAAGCACAAATGAGGGACTGGGTAGAGTGATGTAGAAAAAGGAGAGAGGTTAAATGTATGATAATGAGAAGACTACCACTCAGGGCCACATGGAATCAATTCAGTACACGGCCAGGTGAGATGATATGTGGGTCACACCTTAAAATCAGCCCCCTGAAGGCCAGTGAGGCTGGGCCACTCACATACCAATTCCCATTCATTCCGGGTTTTTCCTTAGGCAGCAGCTTACCAGCACTCCTGGATTGCACCCACGATTCTGGAGAGTGATAGCAAGTGAGAAGGACAAACTATAGAGATGGAAAACTGGCAGTGTGTCAAAGGTCATTCAAGACTTCAGGTGACTCAGGAGTGTGGAAGCACCACAAGACAGGGCATCAACAATATCCTTATACCAAAACTGAGACTACTGTATATGACTCCAAAGGTTGTTCCCAAATTTTGTATTCAGTGATTCCATGATGCACCATGAGTTTTCTAACCTTGGTAGTAGTGAGTTGCCCATGTGTGAAAGTAACTAAGCAGATACTTGATGACCCCTTGGAAGTTATATTGTAGCCTCAGATAAGTGATTGGAATAAGAGACTTTTAACATCTGTCTTAGGTTGGAAGCAGAACTTGGAAACACATTTCATAATGAGGATTTGGATACAAGTAATTTATTGAGGAAATGCTTCCTAGGGAGGGCAGTGAGGAAGTGGGAGAAGCAAGAGTCAGAAGGGAAGGAAGCCATACCAGGTAAAGTCCCAGCCTCTGCCTGATGGCAGGAGGGAGCTCTGGAGAGTAAACAACACTTTGACTCCAGGCAAGAGAGAGGGGCTTTTATACTCCCTCAGCCTTCAGTCACTGATGAAGGGCCACCCCAGGGGAATGTAAACTTCCAGGCATTTTCCACTCCCCACAAATATAGGCAGAGTGGTTCTGAATGCCTGGGGACAGTCTTCTGAGGAGAGCAGGTGCAAGCAGCTAGAAGCAAAAGCACGATGAAGTCAGAGGGGCGCATAGAAACAGTAAAAGGGATCCAAGGGAACACAGGCATTGTCTGCCACAGTTCCTATGAGGATGGCCGTCACACTCGCGTGGGTGTTTTCTCTATTCTGATACAGATTTACAAGGATGAGCTTCCAAAAGTCCTGTCCTTGGCCAACTCTAATGCTGCAGACAGTTAATATGCAGGAGGCTTAGCACAATAGAGCTTGAACTCCCAGAATCCCACGATGCTGAAGAGGGCAACACAGGGACTGTTTTATGGGACAGAAATTCCAGCTTCGAAAGTGTAGAGAGAATGACCCCAAAGCCTTATGTGAACCGTGTAGAGTCTTTTCAAACTGAAGTAGATTCAGGACTAAAGACAGTAAAAATATTTCTGAAATAAAGGGATAAATCTAGCTATGCAGAGACATGGCACAATGCCATCATAAAAAATCCACTTTTGTCCATGCCACAGCCCTGAACCTTCCGTGCACTAGATCAGAGACCCTGATAAATCTGGGCTGCTAGAAATGCCAACCAGCTCATATGTTTTCAGTGAGCAATGACAGGGAGCCAAATTGCTTTATTCCGATTAGGGAAGGGCCCCTGACTGTAAAATATACTGTGTGAAAAAAAATATTGAGTTTTAGTTCGCTGACACATCAATTTAAGAGAGTTATGACTCTCACATGGAGGCCAAGCAGGTATCTCCCCACATGTATGTGCAATAAAAATTAATTGTGGCCTTTTACACAGGGCACTGTTCTCACTTGTGGGATCAGAGGGTGACCTGAGCGTCACCTCCAATGGCAAGTCACAACACAGAAGGTGTTAGTTCTCTTCTTAAGAAACCACAGAGAAAAGCCAACCCCCAAATTCATGAAGGAGCATCATGTTTAACTTTCTGAATTTGATCAAATATATGCAGTCCTAGTATGTTCATAATTTTTTCCTAAAAATTTACATGCTTTTTGGGAATGATGCATGTGTACAGTCATGGTCCAGACAGAAAAATAGAAACTTCTCCAAGTCTCTTAAATTAATTCATGAAATTGGTTACACAGGGAACGGAAGAGAGAAAAAGCCACAGAAAGAACGATGAGGCCATCTGGAGATTAGCGACAGCCAGAAGTCGCGCCTACCTTGAAGGCTTAAGGGACATAGGAAGGGATGGGTGTGTGGGATCCAGGGGCTGAAGCCATCCACAGGGGAGCTTGAACCATGATAGGAACTCCCCAGAGGGAGCTGTGGCCACAGAAAGAAGGGCGGGCTCTCTTGTGAGAGCTAGAGTATCCCTGATGCCAGAGGTACCACAGAAAGCAGAGGGAAAGGGGGTCAAAATACCCTGGCTTCTGCCTTCTTCCCACCCTCTAGTCTTCCATCAGTGCCTCTCATTGGCCAAACTGAGCTGGAAAACAAAGGGCAAGAGCTTCCTGTAAATATAGTTCTCTGGGATGCAAGTCATACCCAAGGAAGGTTATAGGATGAATCTGAGAAGAGAGAGGCAGTTGACAATCATGGTATGCATGTAAATCCCCCTTGTTTGGTTTGCATCCAAGTCCATAATACTGAACAAGTCCATACGACTGCTGACTGTGTGATTTGGAGAGAGGAGTTGACCTTCAGGCGGACAACAGAGCTACAATACAGTACAGGGAGAATATTTTAACAGGACTAGAAATGGCCAGCTAGGTATGGAATCCTGTGTCTTTAACCCTGCCTTCTTTATTGCTAATGCTGAGACAGTGGGCTTGTGGCTTTAGGAAAGAATCAGTTCCACCCAGAACAAAAAATTCTATCTCTTCTTCCAAAAGTACATGGTAAGGTAGATAAATGGTAGTCAGGAAGAGTCAGACAAAGCAGTGAGTTGTTACCAATACCTGACTTTCCAGTGGGCATGGAAAGAGTGAAGACTCTATATCAGTATCCCAAAACAGAGGGATTTTGCTCCACTCACAACATGTTGGGTCTCTGGGAGGAGTCTACATCACTGTGGGCCCTGCAGCACCATCATGGAGGAAACAAAGCAGAAGATAATGGGTCATCACACTGTATGCAGAGAGGTGGCTTTGGAGCCATGCTAGCTCCTCCATGGTGGAGATGTGATTCAGACACCCCTGATTCCCCACTGTGGCACAGAAGACAATAGCTAGATGTTGGGTCTTCAGGGAAGGCAAATAACCCAATAGCGGTAGTTCAGGGGAGGAGGAAGAAAATGATGCAGCATAGGTCCAAGGCAGATGAAGTGTGGAGCTGAGGAATGTCCGGGTCTACAGTACCAGTGACAAGGGAAGTGTATAGTCAGATTGTTTTTGTTCTCCCAGACTTCAGAGTCTTCACAGATGAGATTGGGGCCCTTATAGAAGAAACTGTAGAGAGATCTCTCACTCTTTCTACCATGTGAGGACAAAGAGAAAAGACAACCATCTGGTAAGCCAGCCCTCAACAGACAGTGAATAGGTGGGTGCCTCGATCTTGGACTTACCAGCTTCCAGAACGGTGAAAAATAAATTTCTATTCTTTATAAATCAGGAAATCTATAATATTATGTACCGCAGCCTGAATGGACCAAGACAGGAGGCAAGGTCAGGAACAGGAGACTCTGTGTCCTGCCCATTCAAGATCAGACATTGAGTTTTACCCACTGCAGGCTTTAGCAGCCAGTGTCAATGAAAGATATCAGATGCCCCCGCCCAGCCCCCAACTGGCCAGCATTTCTGGGGAGCAGAAATCTTTCAAAGGAAACACTTCAGCTGCCAGGGAGTTAGGCTTCTTGACCCAGGTGCTAAAGGAAGACCATGAAAATAAAAAAAAACTTCACTCTGACTCCACCTAAAAGGTAAATGCCATGCAGTTTTGCAGTTAAGCAGTTCCAACCTGGATTCCAAATCTCAAACTCTGACTAGCAGGGGAATGCTAGTGAGCAAGAAAGCACGTATTTTGGCATCACATAGAATTGGTTTGGTTCTGTCTCTACTAATGTCTACCTGTGGAATCTTGTACAAATTCCTAATTTCTCTCAGCACAAGTACATCTCCTGTGAAACAGAGATGACCACCACTACTTGCCAGGATTATTGGGAAAAGTAAAGAAAATGTATATACATCTCAGGAGAGTGTTGAGCATAGAATGGGGTTCCTTTGCTGGGTATTTACATGGGACTGTTCCATGGGTGAGAAATAAATTGTATTGTGTTAAGTTACTGAAATTTGGAGATAAATTATTAAGGCAACTAACCTAAGGTTATCTTCTCACTCAGCCTCCCCATCCTCTCTATCCTCTCTCATCCTGCCTTATAGGGTTATTATGAGGATAAGTAGGAAAATGCATGTGAAAATATCTTAAAAGCCTAAAGACACTCTAAAAATGTAAAGTAGTGTTAGAGATAAAGTCAACTTTTCCAGCCTTTGCAGCATACTGCTAAGGACTGAATATCTCTGTCCTCCCAAAATGTACATGTCAAAATCTAATCTTCAGTGTTTGGAAGTTGGGCATTGGGGAGGTAATTAGGTCATGAGGATGGAGCCCTTGTGAATGGGATCAGTGCCTTCATGAGAAAGGGGCCAGAGAGCTCCCTTTCTGCCAAGGATACAAGAAGGTGACTGGCTGTCTGCAACTTAGAGGTGAAACTATTCTAGAACCCAACCATGCTGGCACCTTGATCTCAGATTTCCCAACTTTCAGAACTGTGAGAAATAGATTTCTGTGGTTTATAAAACACTCAGTCTCTGGCACTTTCTTATTGCAGCTCAAACTAAGACACATACCAGTTGTTAACTCTCCCTACTGGTAGTGCTATGACATTATTCTGAGTTCTGCATGCCCTTTTATTTCTATCCTTGAACTAGCTTCCCCTTTAGAAGGAAAGAGAGTGGAGTATAGGAAAGAAGAGTACCATATCCTTCCAAAATAGTTATGGAGGAATTCCAGGTTATCCTTCCCCTGTTCTCCTCATCTTAATTCAACCACTGGCATCCTCTCCTCTTCCGGTCCTTGAAGTGTCTACAAGCTGAAGCATTTCTGGAGATCCAGACCTAATCAGGACAGAGCAGTTCTTGGGACCCTCAGTACCAATAAGAGGAAGTAGCCTACTTAGCAGTGCCCACACCACCCTGTCACCAATACTCCAGCCCTGTCTTGAGATGCAATTGGCTGTATACATGACAGCCAGCTTACAGTGGATATAGCCAGTGGCCTAGGTGCTAATTTAAGGGTACCTGGAAAGGCCTACCAATTTTCTCTTTCTAAAAGTGCCTGCCTTGGCCTAGCACTCTGAGATCTGCTGCACTAATGTGAAAACTCCTTTGTGATGGGGGATGGGAGGTGGGGGAAGTGAAACATCAAGCAGATGTCAGATATGAACAGTGCAGAATGAAATAGTGGCTCAGCCCTCTTCCCACTGTGCCAAGTAGCTGAGAGCATGAGGTTTAGAAGTGCAGGTTCAAGGGATTGACTTTGGAGCAGATGCTACTGGCCTGGAAGGCAAGACCAGGGGAAGACTACAATAAGAATACAGGAAGTAAGAAAGAAGGTTTCTGTGGAAGGAGACAGAAATAAAGGAAAGGGTGGAAGAGAACAGAGCCTGTTTTCCCCAAGAACAGCTTTAACCACCTCAATCTACAGCCAATTGCATTTTTAATAAAAAGAACAAACACCCAGATCTCTCTCCCCTCTCTCTCTCCTCCATCCTCTTTCTTTCTCTCTCTCTCTCTCTCCCTCTCTCTCTCTCTTTCTCTCTCCCCCCATGTGTGTGTGTGTACACACGCACACACACACCAGGCATTTATCTAAAAGCTTTATGTCCTTGAAATGATCTTGGGGTGGGGGAGCAAGTATATCCCCTCGAAGTGTGTTGAACAACATTACCTGCTCAAACTCATATAGCTACTAGAGGCAGCCCTGGGATTTGAACCCAGGAAGTCTCGCTCTGAACTTCATTCTCTTAACCACTTATATTCATCCTCCAGTTAATAGAATCGAATCTAATGAACACTTTGAAGAGAACTTTGGATGAAGCACTATAGAAATTAAAAAGATGGATGAGAGATATCATCTTTACTCTTCATGGACAAATTTCCTCTCTAATAAAGACAAGCCAGGTAGTGCTATGAGGGGCTTTGAATAGCCATGCTGGCCAGTCATGACAGGCAGGTAGGAAGCATGAAATTGGCTTCCAAAAAGAGTGGCTCCAAAAATCTGGCTCAGGTTAGGGATTGGCTTCCTGTCCTAAATGAGTAAATACAAAGACTTGTGCAAATGAGGGTGAGAATCTGAGATAGTATAACATTGGAACTCAGAACAAGATGCAAGCTAGAAATCAATGCATCTTTTGAGAATAATTTTTAGCTACATCTAAAAGAAAACTCGATATTGACTTGGTTTTCTTTCATTTACCTGCTCTGCCTTCCTGAGTCATTTTAGCCAAGCTCATCAAACCTCTCACTGGCATATTCTAGAACAGTCTATCAATGCCAGACGTTTCCAATCACCATTGGCTTTCTAGTCCCCAGTTCAATGTGTCTTGATCTGGAGCCAATGCCCAATATTCTCCCTACCATGAAGTAGGGAGGCTCCTGACACTGACCTCCAGATTTCAGAGTTGGACATCTGTTGGGAGCTTACCTGCACTGCTCTGTGGTTTGTCTTCCTGAATCCCCCTGCCCTGTTCCTGTTTTTGATGATGATGTGGGCAAAAATTCTTTGTTGTCTGCCTGATACCCATCCCCCCTTTCTCCCTGCTATCAGAAATTCAATTTTGTTCAGGAGCAATACGTCATCCCTGGAAATTGGATCATGATTTGTATAAGCCAATTATGACAATTTTCTTTTCTATTTTCTCCAACCTCCTGGGAAGCTAGGAATGTCACATGACCCAATTTATTCTACCCGATAAGACATAAGGGGAAGACTGTGGGGGAGGTAAGCTCTGGGAAAGTTTTCCTTTCTGATATAAGTTTGGGAAACTTGCATGGAATTCCTCCTACCTCCTCCTAGTTCGAATTTAGATTTGGTGTTTTGGTTCCATTTGCTAGTTCATAACTTCAGATCCAGGTACTTAGAGTGCACAAAACTGAGCACCATCTTGCCTGACGACCTGAGCCTTCCAAAGGTAGATGGTCCCATTATTTTACCTATGTACATCTGACATGCTGGCAAAGCCAAGGGCCATTCCCCACTGCCCTACCTCTCATCAGTCACCGGGTTTTATTCATTTAATCTTTTGATAGCTCCTCAATCAGTTTTCTTTCCATCACCAATGCTAATGCCTTAGTTCAAATATTCATCTTACCTCACCTTGATTTCTGCAGCAGCCTCCCAACTGTTATCTGGGTTTTGGTTTTTTTGTTTTGTTTTTTGTTTTTGTTTCTTTGTGGGTCTGGTGATGGAACCCAGAGGCATTTGACCTCTGAGCTACACCCCTTACCCAATTTTTTATTCTTTATTTTGAAACAGGGTCTCACTGAGTTGCAGAGGGCCTCACTAAGTAGCTGAGGCTGTCCACGAACCGTGATCCTCAGGTCTCAGCCTCCCAAATGCTGGGATTACAAGCGTGTACCACCACACCCGGCTCTAGGTTTTGAACAATTGCCATTCTAATTGGAATTAGGTGAAATCTTAGGGTAGTTTTGATTTACATCTCTCTGATTGCTAATGATGTTGAACATTTTTTTCATATATTTATTAACCATTTGGATTTCTTCTTTTGTGAAGTAACTATTTAGTTCACTTGCCCATTTTTTGATTGGGTTATTTGTTTTCTTAGTGGTGAGCTTCTTGGGTTCTCTGAATATTCTAGATATTAGTACTCTATTGAAGGAGTAGTTGGCAAAAATTTTCACCCATTCTTTCGGCTCTCTGCTGAGGTTATTGATAGTTTCCTTTGCTGTACAGAAGATCTTCAGTTTAATTCAATCCCATGTATTGATCCCCCTTTTAATTTCCTGTGCCTTTGGGGTCTTGTTGAAAAAGTTTTTACATGTGCCTATGTGTTGCAATGTTGGGCCTATGCCCTCTTCAAGGAGCTACAAGGTCTCTGTTCTAATTTACAAGTTTTTGATCCATCTTGATTTGACTCTTATACAGGGAGAGAAAGTGGGATTAATTTCTATTTCTGGCCCAGCATGGTGGCGCACGCTTGTAATCAATCCCAGCATTTGGGAGGCTAGACTGGAGGATTGTGGTTCGTGGACAGCCTCAGCTACTTAGTGAGGCCCTCTGCAACTCAGTGAGACCCTGTTTCAAAATAAAGAATAAACAATTGGGCAGGGGTGTAGCTCAGAGATCAAATGCCTCTGGCTTCCATCCTCAGACCAGCAAAAATAAATAAATAAATAAAATAAATTTCCATTTCTGCATATGGTTAACCAGTTTTGCCAACACTTTTTTGAAGAGGATATCTTTTTTCCAGTGTATGTTTTTGGTCCCTTCATCAAAAATCTATTGGCTGTAAGTGTGCAGATTTGTTTCTGAGTCTTTTATTCTGTTCCATTGGTCTATGTTTCTGTTTTTGTGCCAATACCATGTGGTTTTTTATTGTTATAGCTTTTTAGTATAGTTTGAAGTCAGGTATTGTTATTCCTCCTGCATGGTTTTTGTTGCTGAGAACTTCTTTGGCTATTCTGGGATTTTTTGTTTGTTTGTTCCAATGAATTTAAGGACTGATTTTTTATGTCTGTGAGGAATGACCTTGGTAATTTAATGGCCATTTTGATGATTTTTACTCTGCCTGTCCATGAATCTGGAAGATCTTTCCGTATTCTAAAGTTTTCATTGATTTCTTTCTTCAATGTTTTATAATTTTCTTTGTAGAGGTATTTTACCTACTTGGTTAAGTTTATTCCTAAGTATTTTATTTTTTGTGGGATATCCTGAGTGAAAGTGTTTTCTGAATTTTTTTCAGTGGATTTATGGTTGGAATACAGAAAAGCTTTTGGGTTTTTTTTTTAAGACTCATTTTGTATCCAGACATTTTTCACAATTTGTTTATCAGTTTTATACGTTTTTTAGTTGAGTTTGTTGAGTGTTCTAAGTATAGTGTCATGTCATCTGCAAATAGGGATAGTTTTAGTTCTTCATTTCCTATTTGTACTCCTTTGATTTCCGATTTCCTGCTCTTCCTTTATTACTCTTGCTAGAGTCTCGAGTACTATATTGAAAAGAAGTGAGCCGGGTGTGGTGGCGCACACTTGTAATCCCCGCGCTTGGGAGTCTGAGACAGGAGGATCGTGCAGGTTCGAAGCCAGCCTCAGCTGGCTTAAGAGACCTTGTCTCCAAATAAAATATAAAATAGGTCTGGGAGTGTAGCCCAGCGGTAGAGGGCCCCTGGGTTCCATCCCCAGTACCACCAAAAGAAAGAAAGAAGAAAGAAAGAAAGAAAGAAAGAAAGAAAGAAAGAAAGAAAGGAAGGAAGGAAGGAAGAAGGAAAGAAAGAAGAAGAAAAAGAAAAGAAGTGGTGATAGTGGACATTCTTGTCTTCATCCTGTTTTTAGGGAGAACATTTTAAGTATTTTTCTGTTTAATATAATATTGGCTGTGGGCCTATTATATATTGTCTTTATAATGTTGAGGTATGTTCCTTCTATTCCAGTGCTTTTAGCATAAATGGGTGTTGAATTTTGTCAAATGCCTTTTCAGCGTCTATTAAAATGATCATGTGATTTTTGTCTTTGGTTCTGCTTATGTGATGAATTACATGGATTTTGTTTTGTTTTGTTTTGTATGTTGAACCAGCCTTGCATCCCTGAGATGAACCCTACTTAAGTGGTCATGGTATATGATTTTCTTGATATGGTTTTGAATCTAAGCAGTTTTTCTTTAGGAGATCTGCATCTAAATTCATCGATGATATAGGCCTATAGTTTCATTTTCTTGAGGTTTCTTTATTTGGTTTTGGTATTAATGTGATGTTGGTTTCATAGAATGTATTTGGGAGAGTCTCATTTCTATTTCACAGAATAGTTTGAGGAGTATTGGGATTAGGTCCTCTATAAAGGTTTTATAAAATTCTCTTGGACAACAATCTGGTCTTGGGTTTTTGTTTGATGGTAAGCTCCTTTAGTGCTGCTCGAATCCCTTTGATTGCTATTTGTACAGTTTGGGAAGGCTATATGTGTCTAGAAATTGTCAATTTCTTCTAAGTTTTTTATTTTGCTTGAGTATACTTTTCCAAAGTAGTTTCTGATAATCATTTGAATTTCCACACTGCTCATGGTAATATCTCCTTTTTTGTCTCTTTTTTTGTGGCCATAATTAAATTTATTTTTAAAAAACTGAGAGAAAAATCCAGTTTAAAATTAATAGAATACACAACAGAAACCATAACAATATGCAATTCAACAAGAACAAATCTGGTACTAGGAAGTAAGTTATTATTAAAATGTTTTTTATTTTTTATTGGTGCATTGTATTTATACATCATAATGGGGTTAAAAAAAACTTGCGTAGGCATAAATGCACACATCACCCAGCCAGCCCACCTAGTCCCCACCTCACTCCCTCCCCATTCCTCCCTCCCATGCTTGGTTTAGTGGTTGACTTCGATATGAGTAAGTACATCATGCGCTTTAAAATATTTCCCTCTCCCCAACTCCCATCCCCACAATTAGGTTGTCTTATTTGCTCCTCTATAGGATCTCTTTTTTCACCTGGAGTTCTTCCTATGACCCCATTCACCCTAGCTTTCACATATTAGGGAAAGCATCCGATTCCTTACTTTTTGTGACTGACTTATCTCACTTAGCATAATGTCTTCAAGATCCATTCATTTCCCTGAAAATACCACAATTGTATTTTTTATGGCTGAGTAAAATTCCATTGTGTACATATCCCACAGTTTTGTAATCCATTCATCTGTTGATGGACATCTTGGCTGGTTCCACAGTTTGGCTATGGTGAATTGTGCAGCTATGAACATAGATACACATGCATTCGTTTGGTTTCCTTTCTTTGGGGTAGATACCCAGAAGTGGGATTGCTAGATCTAATGGTAGATTTGTTCCCATTTCTTCTAAGGATTCTCCATACTGTTTTCCAAAGTGGTTGCACTAATTTGCAATCCCACCAACAATGTTTTAGAGTTCCCACTTCTCCACATCCTCGCCAGCATTTGTTATTGTTTGTGTTTTGAATGATTGCCATTCTAGTTGGAGTTAGGTGAAATCTCAGGATAGTTTTGATTTGCATCTCTCTGATTGCCTTTTTCATCTCTTATTTTAGTAATTTGGATTGATTCTCTCTTTTCTGGTTAAGTGGGCTAGTGGTTTATCTATCTTGTTAATTTTTCCTTTAAAAAACAGCTTTTGGTTTTGTTGATTTTCTGTATTTTTAGTCTCTTCTTCATTTATTTATGCTTTGGTCTTAATAATTTTCTGTATTCTACTGGCTTTGGGGTTAGGACTTTTCCTATTTTTCAAGGGCTTTGAGGAGTGTCATTAGGTTATTTATTTAGTGATTTTCTGTTCTTTTGTGGGTACTCAGTACTGTAAGTTTTCCTCTTAATACTGCCTTCAAGGTGTCCCAGAGGTTGTGATATGTTGTGTATCTATTTTCACTTGTTTCTAGGAATTTCTTAATTTCACCCCTTACTTCTTCTATAACTCACTTTTTGTTCAGCAGTGTGGTGTTCAGTCTCCATGTGTTTATTTGGTTATTCTGGGTCTTCTTATAGTTGATTTCTAATTTCATTTCATTGTCGTGTGAAAAGATGCAGGGAAGTATGTCACATTTTTTTTAATTTGCTAGTGATCACTTTGTGGCCTAGGATGTGTTCTACTTTGGAGAAGGTTCCATGAGCAGCTGAGAAAAATATGAACTCTGCTGTAGTTGAGTGGAATATTCTATATGTGTCTAACAGGTCCATTTTGTTTATGGTGTTCCTTAGGTCTAAAGCATCTTTATTGATCTTTTGTCTAGAAAATTGGTCTAGCAGTGTGAGAGGAGTGTTGAAGTCTCCAAGTATCATTGCATTGTTATGTATGTGTGACTTAATATCACAAAGAGTTTGTTTTATGAAAGTAGCTGCATCTATGTTTGGGGCATAAATATTGACTATCATTATTTCCTCTTGCTGGATTGTTCCTTTGACCAGTAAAAAAATTACCTGCTTTGTCTCTTCTGGTAGCTTGAGCTTTAAGTCTAAATTATCTGATATCATAGTTGCTACTCTTGCTTGTCTTTGAGTTCCATTGGCATGGATTACCTTGCTCCAGCCCTTCACCTTTAGTTTGTGACTATCTTTACTTGTAAGGTGTATTTCTTGCAGGCAGCATATAGATGTGTTCTGGTTTTTAATACACCTTATATCTTTTTATTGGGGAGTTGAGGCCGTTTACATTAGCATGATTACTGAGAGAAGATTTTTTTTATATTTTTCTTCCCAACTTTTTGAGTTTCATTGGAGAGAGTGTTTATTCTTCTTTGTTTGTTTTATGGAAATTATTGTTTCTCTGGTTCTGGCATTTATTATTTATTTATTCCTGAGCTTCATTTCTAAAATGAAAATTAGATTAGGTAATTTTTCTGCGTAAAATCCTTCAGCTGCTCCCCAGGCTTTAGTCAGGCCCCTTTGGATCTGACTTTTAGTAGTCCCTTGAGGGCTGTGTTTCCCATCTACTTCTACCATCCCCAAAGGGATCTCCTACTATTGAAGCATATCAAAAGCAATGTACCCTTGGAATTGTCTCTGATCTCTCTTCCTATTTCCTTAGCCTCAGCTGTCCTTCCTCTGATTCCTTTTTGATAAATT
Organism: Muscardinus avellanarius; assembly: GCF_963383645.1. Taxonomy (NCBI): domain Eukaryota; kingdom Metazoa; phylum Chordata; class Mammalia; order Rodentia; family Gliridae; genus Muscardinus; species Muscardinus avellanarius. The sequence goes on from NC_137792.1 coordinate 32,462,929, forward strand.
CTATTTAATCTTAAAACTTATATCAGTTCATCACTCCCTCAAGAATCCCTCCTCATCTCTCCTCTTTTGTGTACTTTAGATCTCCTCTTTTCTGCTTCTTAATCTACAATATCACCTTACACACTAATCTGTAATTCCTAGCTATTTTATTGGGTAATGTTCATTTAGATTTACTCTCATGTTTACTAAAGGGCATCACTCATCATTGCTACAACTTCCTTCTGGGATTCACTTTTGAAGTAAATCTGGTCATTTTTTTTTCGGTTAGGATCATAAGTATAAATTCTCTCAGATTTTGTTTAAAAGTATCTATATTTATTTTACTCTTACTCTTTTTACTTTTTGTTATGAAAATTCAAATATAAGGAAAAGTAGAAAAATAATATAGCAAACATGTATATTTCCATCTGGATTTAACAATTGTTAACATATGCCATATTTGCCTCATCTATTTTTTCCAACATATTTTAAAATAGATTACAGGCATCCTCACATTTTATTCTGTGAAGAATATTTTCATTTGCTCCTCTCTATTCTGCTCTATTCTCTATTCTGCTCTTTTCTTGAGAAATTGATGTCTCTAAGTTCTATCCCTAGATACCCTTACTTTCTGACTCTCGGTTGGGTTTGACCAATAGGAGGATCTGATGGATGATCCAAAGGTGGGCTGGAAGTTGGCAGTTTTTGGAATTCTCCACTGAAGCCCACATCTTCTGAAAGGAGTGTTCTGGGGATATAGGAATTGCTCTTTCTCCAAGTCCTAGTAACTGCTTTCTCCTCTGTCCTTTAAGAAAGACCCAAGATTGGGAACCCTCATAGCACTGAGGTGCTACAACATCCTGACTGTGCTCTGCAAGTAGTCCTTTCCTATATTATCCTACTTGACCCTGTCTGATACACACTCCTAAGTACTGCCACACACTATATAACATTTTGGTCAATAACAGGCCCTATCTATAGCAATCCTGTAAGATTATAATGGAGCTGAAATTTTTCTATCACCTAGTGATATCTTAGCCATCATAATGTCACAATGCAATGCATTACCCATGTGTTTGCAGTGATGCAGGTATAAACAAACCTACTTAACTGCCAGTCATATGAAAGAATAGCACACAAAATTGAGTACAGTACATAATACTTGATGATGAGATAAATGACTGTTATGGGCTTTTGCATTTCCTATATTATTCTTTTTATCATTAATGTAGGGCATGCTCCTTATCCCAATTTTGCTATAAAATAATCATGTTACCCTAGCAGCAGCCTCATCCATCTTGTGTTTACCAAGTCACTTGATTGCATCAAAAGGACACATCCATTGAGTGATTGACCTATATACCATCCATGTTTGTGGAAGTGCACTCTGTGATGTTCGAACAATACGAAAATCACCCAGCAATATATTTTTCAGAATATATCCTCATCATTAAGTGGCATATGACTGTGCTTCAATATACATATTTTTCTTTAAAAAGCCTTTTCAAATGTGGACACAATACCATTATCACACAAACTAGGCAGAATTAAAAGTAATTCTGTAATATCATCTAACATCCAGTCCAAATTTGAATTTTCCCAATTGTTCCAGAAATGTCTTCTCACAGGCCAATTTTTTCAAATCAGAAATCAACCCAAGAACCACATACTGCTTTTGGATGTTGTGCCTTTTAAATCCCTCATAATGCAGAAAAGCTTTGTTTTCAGGTTAAACATTTTTATAAGAATTAACTAAAACAATGATAGGAGATGCTGCCTATTTCCTATTGTATCAAGGCAATTTTATAGCTTGAGAAATTCCTGTATCATACATACAGCATAAATTCAGATTTCACAAAGCTTGGAATTCTTAGAGGGGATTTTTATTTACTACTTAGAGCTATGGGGAAAAGAAAAAGGGGTAATTATCACTATCATGGACAAAATGAAGTTATACACTACCTTTTGTAATCCTTATAAGGTATGTTAGTTAGCCTTCCATTCATATGATGCCTGAAAAGACCAACTTAAAAAAAAGAAAGGTTAATTTCGCTTATAATTTTTGAGGTTCAGTCCACAATTTGTTGGCCCTGTTGCTTTTGGGTCAACATGAGGCCACAAATCATTTTAGGGAGTGAGCGGCAGAGCAAAGCTGCTCACTTTAGGGACAAGACATAAAAAAGGAGGAAGAGAGCTGGGTATGGTGGCCCACAGCTGTAATCCCAGGACTTGGGAGGCTGAGACAGGAGGATCTCAGCTTTGAGGACAGTCTCAGAAACTTAGTGAGACTCTCAACAAATTAGTGAGACCCTGTTTCAAAAAAAAAAAAAATCAAGAAGGGCTGGGAGGGCTGGGAGTATAGCTCAGAGGTAGAATGCTCCTGGGTTTAATCTCCAGTGTCACACACACACACACACACACACACACACACACACACACACTAACAAATAATAAAAGGAGGAAGAGACTGGTGTTCCATTATCTCCTTTGAGAGAACACCCCCAATAATCTAAAACCTCCCACTAAGCTCCATCTCTTAAAGTTTCTGCAACCTCCCAGTATGGTCAAGCTGGGAACCAAACTTTTAACACATGGAACTTTGAGAGACACTCCAGATCCAAAGACAGTAGCTTTACCCAAAGATCTCAGTTTGAGCTCTTCCGTTTTGTGAGGGCCCAAGACCATACTTTCTGACTCCACATCCCTGCTCAGACTCTAACCTCCACCTCCTAAGGCATGTGTTCACTCTGATAGATTCCCTAGATGCCGTAGCATTCATTCGTAAGGTTATTATTTGGATTTAACTTTTTTATTTGATCCTGGCACCTCAGGAGTTTCATTTCTTTCATGTTCAGCTTGTACTAATTTTTGTAATATTGTAATACTGTAATACTATATTTCCCCTCAACTTTCTAGGTATTATTGTTATTGTCTGCTTAATTTATTCTCTTGATATCTAGGCCTTAAGCATTTTGAGGGCATCATCTATGACAGATTCAATTCCATATTCCCCAAATCTAACAAAGTTCCTGGCAGATAATGGGTACTCAGTAAACATTTTTTTAATGTTCGAATGAATAAATTCAATTGTAATTATGAAGTTTAATGTTTTCATGAGCATGAATTTACAGTTAGTATTTCCTTGTGTAAATTTCTGTCATTAATCCCCTTTGACCCATTGTATTACGGAGTCTGGTTATTGATTTTATATGTTTGCATCTGTTCTTTCTATATTTTAGAAGAAAACATCCTGTCTGCATATTTATTATGCACATTCCATTGACTTCTTTAATATGTATCCTTATTATCTGTTATAATACCACAACATAACAGTTCCTTCTACTAAATCTAAAAAATAATAAAAGGTGCTTCTGTCTGTAAGGAAAAGAAACCCACTCAAGCTGATTCCAGCAAGTAGGTTTACTTGCACATACACATACCTCACAAAATTCTAAGAGCAGGAAATATGGAACCAGGGATAAAAATTCAGGAACTGAGGGATCCGTTTCATCTCTCAGGAGTTACATGGCATCTTTTCATCCCACACTCTCCAATCCCCTCCTCTAGGGTCATTCTAGCTTGGACAGAATTCCTTCATTTTTTACCATGGAACCATATTTTTTTTTTATCATGGAACCACTTGGTTCCAGATCTTTATGCCCTGGTAAGCTTCTGTGTTGATTACAGACATGAATAAAACTGTCATTTTGCTTCAGAGGAGAGAATTTAATTGGTTTAAAACAGCTTATGGAAGATCTACCCAGTCTATCTCACTGCCTTAAGTCAGGTGCCCACTTTTAGTCCAGTTAACTCTAGGCTGGAGAGTAGGAGAAGTTACTTAAACTGCTGCCTACGTTGCAGGATATAAGCATGGGGACAGGGTTTATATAGTGAACCTGTCCAGATCATTTACACTGCCTAACACAAATGGGAGTATGCACATAGGCATTGGAGGGGTTCAATAGAATGAACAATTGAATGAATGAAGGTATGTATGACAGAAACCAGAAGTGATGAGATGATTAAGCAGCCATTCCTAAAGGTGAATTATAGTCCAGTTCCCAGTACATTGACAAGGCATGATTCCATCTGAATTAAGACATTGTGACCTCATCCACTCCTGGGACCCTAAGCACCTCCACCCCGAAACTTCCAAGCACCTGTTCCTATAAAAGCTAGAATGAGACATAAGCTATAGAATCAGAGACTATTTAACAGAAGATGGTACCCTAGAGGCTATTATGAGGCTTATTTCATGTTGCTTCATATTTTTGTTATGTGTGTAAATGTCTGTCTCCCTCAATAAATGCTGGAATCCTCGAATGCCAGAAATGTGTCTCATATGGCATCTAGTTCTCTAAAACATCAAACACCTTGTCTTGCTCTTATTTTTCTGGCTTTAAATTCTAGTCCAGGACTTTACCAGTTGTGTGCCTTAAGCCAAGTTAGTTAGCCATGCTAACTGACCCCAGTTCCCTCACTTGTAGACAGGGGGTAATAATAATACCTATCTCCTAAGGATGGCATGAGGATTAACCAGCTAATACACAGAAAATCACTTTGGACAGTTTCTGGGATACAGTTAGCTCTTAAGAAATGTCAGCCATTATTAATAGTTATTGTTTTCAGACTGAGTTGACTTTTGAAAGGCTCCTGAGCTATCTATTGACTGATCTCCACTTCAGCTTTGTTGTTTATCTTCCCCATCTGAGACAGATATGCCGCACAAGCTCATGGGCCCTGCTGGTATCTGGAGGTCACTGTTGAGGACAGAAGCTGTGTCCAGTAGAAATTGAGTCTCAAGGAAGACAATTGTCATTGATTCTCAACCCAGCACACTGCCATGTAGACCAGGCCCCTCTTACCTAAAAGTGCACGTTTGAGCAGCCTGGAAGTTGGGCAAACCCTTCTGTACAGGCACATGCACACATACCTAAGGGCATGCTGTCCACTGCTTCCCTTGTTCTTGCCACTCCTGATGAGTCCTGGTTCCCCAGGTCCTCTTTTGCCTGTTCCCAGTCACCACTCTACACCCCCATCAATAAATAATCTTACATTTCTTGTCTCTCAGTTCCCTTTGCTTTCCCAGGTGACAAATAACTCTCCTGGTGGAACTTCCATGTGAATAGGAAAGAAGAAAGAACTTTTCCTCTCCCACCAAGTTACATGTGTGCATTTTGACAGACGCTAGTGGACCAATGCCCTGCTTTATCTTACTCAAAGGAACAAATTGGACAAGGTACCTCAGTCTTAGCTTGGTTCCTCTAGAAGCAGGACCTGAGACCAAGATTTAAGCACCAGATATTCATTTGACAAGTGATGCCTGGAATTTAGAGGGACAAGGCAGGGAGAAAAAAGGATAGGAGAGGAAGAAAGCTGAGGTTGTTCAATGGAGGAGCCACATACGAATATGTGTAATAGCATAAATACAACATGATTAACCTGGACACTCTCTATTAGGGGGGAGGGAAAGGGAGGGGGAAGGGCTTGAAGCACAATGTAAATGCACACCACTCTCAATATGTTCCACTTATAAAAAAATAAAAATTAAATTAAAAAAATAAATTAAAAAGTGATATAAGTATGGTATAAGGTTGCTGCTATAGACATCCAGGGTTCACCTTGCTAGGACATCTTGACAAGGGTATAAAAAGCTTCTGGATTTTTCCACCTGAAAAAGGGGTGGCAGGGGCATTTATCCCTGGCTTCTGTCCTGCACTGTTTGAAGATTGCCCCTGTAGTGTTAACTTTGCCCTTCTAGGATATACTTGTGCACCAGCCAAAGGAAAGGGCTACTGAAACAACAAGGAGTGGAAAGTGGAAAAAGCTGTACCTGAGCTAGGATAGCACCAGCTGGAAGTGAGGCTGAGCTTTCAGGAAACTGGGCATCTCTTTCTAAGGGTCCTCACAGGAGGCAGCTCTGATAACACAGGTGGCAGACCGGATGGGAGGTATGTGAGCACTCACACCTGGAATCATAGGTGCAGTGGCTGGGGTCCATCCCTTCTGTATAAGAGGCATCTGACTGAGAATAGCCAGGAAGGTAGAATTTGCACCCTTTCACAGCCATCCCCTTCTCTGTGCTGCCTTTCCTTTCCCAAAGGACAGAAGAGGCCCCAGCCTGTATCAGATATAGCTCCAATCTGCCTAGAATCCTGAAGCTTGGCTTCAACATGCAGCCCTGGTGCATGACAGTCATCCCACCAAATTGTGAAGTTTGGTTGGACTATGAGCTGAGGCTGCACTGCTGGCTTCCCATATTCCAAGGCTGGCTTTGCTTTTACATTCATTTTCATCCCAACTGGCTCATCGCCAGGTTGGAGGAGAATCAGAGGGAACCCAGAGGCTCCCTCTGAACTGGACATCTTTCCTCTTTCTTGAGGGAATCTGAGAAATTTCAGGTCAGCCCACCAAGACTCCAACACTAGTCCCCTGATCTCTGGGTGATCTCTGGGTGCAATGGTGGGTCCTGTTTTATCAGTCTGAGTGACCTCAAGCTGGGCAACTGGAAACTGACATGCCTTCTATTTATTTATGAAATTTGTAACTGTGGAAATTAGCCTTAGAAGTTGTAGACCCATTACTATTAGCTTTATCGTCCTCCTAAGACATACCCTGAGGCACCCTCCAGATTGAATCCTATTGTGCTTTGCAATAAACCCATAATTGATAATGCCACGGAGCTTTAATATGGATGGAGAAATGAAATCTAGAAAGTAAATACATTCAGAATTTTGCTAGCAGGCTGAATTTAAAACTGATTTTCTGAACCTACCAGGATTATTCCTTCTCAGTAATGATTTAATTTGAGTGAGCCACCCTGAGAGCTCTCGGGGGTGCAGGGAGGGGGGACAAGTGTAGCCCCATTTCTCACAGGGGCCCCTTAAAGAACTTTATCCAGCATTTTGCACCTGTAAGTTTGTGAAGATAAAATTAAACTCTGAAATTATACATGATGGACCAGTAAATAACACAGGCACCCGGGCCCTGGCTGCTACTCCGGTGTCCTGATGCAATCACCTGTCACTAATGCTGTCAGGAGAGGGATGCCGATTCTGTTCACTTCTACCAGGCGAGCAATTATGCTCTGTTTCTACGTGAGCTGGGCCGCATCAGGAAGAAAATCCGGGAAAGGCAGGCTATCTGTCTCTTGTCCTGGAAAGAGCCATTTGGCCTGCAGGTGTTGGGGGAGCCTTCATAGGTGGTCCTTCCAGCTGCCTCTCAGGAAAGCAGAGCCCCAATGGCCCCCTGAGGAAATCCATTTCACTCATCTCCTAATAGGTTTTGCAGGGAGGGAGGAAGGGAAAGACTAGATCATCCCTTTCTCTAGGTCACATTCCATCAAAGAGTGGGTGGGCACTCAGCTACCCACCAGCTACAATTGTGTAGTTCAAAGTGTAGATTCTGGAGCCAGTCCTCCTGGGCTCAAGTCTCAGCTTTGTCACTTGCTCATGGTGTGACTTCGGACCTTAGTACCTTTATTTTAAAGATGGCACACAGAAGGTAGCATTACTCAGGAACTGATGTTAAGATGGAAATCAGGGGGAGGAAAGTTTTTCTTGGGATGTGCTCTGAGGGTCAACACTCATGAGAAGGGGAGGAAAAGGAGCTGGGTGGGTGGTGGGAGAGGTTGAGATGGGGAGGAATCTCAACCAAGGATTCAGCAGATGCCCAACTCAGGGAGCTCTGATGCCATCATAGCCCAGAGTTGGGGTGCAGCTGTTTGCTCCACTCTGACCAGTCATTGCACGAGGGTTGCTGACTCTCTTTAACATCTGAAGCTGCCCTCCCAACTAGAGTTTAGGGAAGGGGAAGAGGAATATTTCAATTCCTAAAATGAGGGAGACATTACAGTTTTCACTGAAGAAAGGCTTATGTGGCTTAATATGTATATGGTATTTAGAGCAGTGTTAGAACAAAATAGGTGCTATGGAAGCATTAGCTACTTTTCTAAAAAGCACTTTGACCTCTCCCTGTTTAAAGGACCCATGCAATTGGCAATAACACTGTGGGCAATCTTATGGGAGACTGTGCATAAGAGCATGAGAAGAAGTGCTGAAGAGTGGAGGCCTACGTTTATTCTGAATGACCATAGTGTAAGAGAAGCAGGCTCCATGTAGAAGAGGGGACACCACTACGGAGGTGGCACAGTTCCTTCCTGCACTAGTTCTGGGTAAAACAGCTACTTTTTTAGAGCTGCCATAAGAAAGTACCACTTATTGGATGGCTTCAACAACAAAAATTTATTTTCTCACCATTCTGGAGGCTTCACATCCAAGGTCAAGGTGTTGGTAGGGTAGACTTATCCTGAAGCCTCTGTGCTAGGTTTGCAGATGGTGGCACCACCTTCACCCTAGGTTCTCAAATGATCATTCTTCTGCAGGTGAACCCGTGGTACCTCTGTGTGTCAACATTTCCACTTCTTATGTGGCCTATAGCCCTTTAATTCAATCATGTCTTTAAAGAGCCTATCTCCAAAAAAAGGTTACCTTCAAAATGTGCTGATGGTTAGGTTTCAGTATACTAGGGGGGCACAGAATTCTAAGGGGACACAGTAATCCCCTATTTCTTCCTATGAGCCCTATTCACACCTTCTAAGCTGTACTTTCTTACCTCATTCCATCCTCTTCCACCACGTGGCCAAATGCTCACTCAACTCTGTTTCACTTGCCAGTTTCATTGCCCTGCTTATCAAAGCTTTCCTCTTTATCATCCCATTCCCCAGAGCTATCCGTGCTGGGTGTCTGCTTTGTTTAGCACTAAAAACCAAATTAGACTAAGGTATACAGGATCAAGTAAAGTACTCAGAGGTGGATTTTTTTTTACAATGAGTAGACTTCTTGAAGTGGCTGTTTCATGGGGCATGGGTGACTTTTACCAGTGGAAGGACAGTAAGGACATTTTGGAGCTGGTAAGGGTTTTGACTTATTGGATAAATTACACTGAGGTTTCTGTCATCTCATTCACAATTTCAGATTCTATGGTGCACAGGAATCCTCTGGGGATCTTGTTAAAATGCAGACCTCTATTCAGGAGGTCTGGGTGGAGCCTGACATTTTGCATTTCTAACTAGCTCCTGGCTAATGCTGCAACTAGACCAAGCACCATACTTTGATAAACAAAGACCTATACAACATACTTTTTATTATTGATTTATTTGATTTTTGTGGTACTGAGGATTAAACACAGGGACATTCTAGCTCCGAGCTATAATACCAGCCCTATTTTATTTTTTATTTTGAAATAGGATCTTACTAAGTTGCTGAGGCTCTCACTAAGTTGCCTTGCACCTGTGATCTTCCTCTCTCAGCCTCCTAAGTACTGGGATTACAGGCATGTGCCACCATACCGGGCCCAAAGACATGTTTTAATTTGAAATGTTCTATTTGGTTCATCCCTTAGTGTATTATAAGAGTTCCATCTTTGGGTCATGAGGGTCTGTCTTACAAGGCTTTTTTGGTGGGGGATTCCAAAGAGAAGGGACTTCAGAGCTTACCAATTCTTATAAACTACAGTCTATCTTTCTCTTCTTTAGAGGCAGGCTGAAGGAAGGAGAGTGAGTGGAACTGGGAAAAGAGAAGCAGAAGCTCAAGAAAAAGGACAGACTCTGATAGCTTAGGAGGCTGAGGAAAATATTTAATGAGAGATCAGCATAATTCCAAAGGAAGGACCATGAACCCAAAGCAAGTGTAGACACTGGGGAACATTGAATCTACACATTACAAGTGGCAAGTCTGAAATTGGGGGCAGATGGGGTATAGGGTAGGACAGGCAAACTATGACCTGATAGAGTTTGGTGGTCTGGGCAGCATGGGTGGGACAGCTAAGTTTAAGGACCACAAGAGGATAGACCTTCCCTCTATAATCATCAAGTTTAGAAAGCTTCTGCAACTGACTTGCAACTATTATATGATTTATTCACATTTCCATTTTTATTTAGCAAAAAACTATAAAATTATTAAACAGGACTTCTTTTTTAAATTTTTGCAGTACTGGGAATGGAACCCAGGGGCATTCCACCTCCAAGCAACAACCCCAGATCTATTTTTTATTCTTTGTTTTGAAACAGGGTTTCACTGAGTTGCAAAGGGCCTCGTTAAATAGCTGAGGCTGTCTGCAAACTGTGATCCTCCTGTCTCAGCCTCCCAAATGCTGGGATTACAAGCATGCACCATCATGCCTGAGTAAACAGGCCTTCTAATCAGCCCAATCTAAGTTCTCCCCTGTTTTTTGGGGGGAAAGGATATAATTCTAGCCTAAGGTTAATGCATTTGACTTTTTAGTTGCCTAGTAGATTTCTTAAAAATAAAAGTGTGGTCCCACATCCATATTGTGAAAATTCTGATCACAGTTGTCATATTCCCATTACTTATCTCCTTAGTCTTTTACATCGAGATGTTAAGCTGGCATAACTGACTTAAGTCTGAAACTCATTTACAAATGACAAAGACTATGCCCCCAGGAAGAGGAAGGAAGACCCTGGGTCTTTGTTGAAAAAGGGAGGTCAAGGCAGTGGTGGGCTTGGCAGGACCAAGGGCAGCCAGACCCTTCACTGGAGCCAAATGAGGGGTACCTGTAGTCCTTGTTTTTCTAGATATTAGCAGAAAGAGATTCTGGAAAGAATTTAATTTCACTGGATAAACATTCATTAAGCCTCTGCTTTAAGCAAGACAATGACTGTGGTATACTCTGAAAGATAAAGACAACCAGAACAGGTCTCCACCTCTAAACTCTCCAAGCATAGAGTTAGGTTGGCAAACTGGAACTAGAGTTGACATTGAGACCATCTGTAGCCACATGACCCTAGGACCAAGAACCCTTCGGTGAGGCTTCTTACTTTCTTCTAAGATTTTTCTTGACTATCAATCCAAAATTTGAACCCTTGCCCATATTCTAACCCATCCATCACTCACCTGTCATCCATCTACTATCTTAAAAACATTTCTGCTGAACATGGTAGTGCATGCCTGTAAATCCAGTACTTGGGAGACTGAGACAGAAGGATCACAGGTTTAAAGCAAGCCTCAGAAACTTAACAAGGCCCTCAGCAATTTAGAAAGAACATTTTTCAAAATAAAAAATAAAATAGAACTAGGGCTGGGAGTATAGTTCAGAAGATAGAATGCCCTCAAGTTCAATTCCTAGTAACACACACACACATACACACACACACACACACACACACACACACACACACACACACATGCTTCCATATCCAATCCACTTAACCTCTACCCACCTGCCTATTTGTACACCCACCTGCTTTTCATCTATATTCCCACCCACTTGCCTCCTATTCCTAGTCCACATAGCTACACCTACTGAGCATTCATTCAATCAAATGCCCACTCTGTGATCACTGGCCACCAGCCAACCATCCCTCCTACCCACTATCTACCTAGATATTCACATATCAATCCATTTATCTCCTACCTACATATTCTACCCAACCCCTGTCTACTACCTATCCTTCTAACCACACACACCCTCTCAACAACTATCCATCTATTTACATTTCTACATTTGACATTTATTGAAATGTCCAAAGGTAAGTCCCAATCTATAGCTTTCATTCACAATTTAGCATATGAAAAAAAAGCATGTGATAAACACTTTATGAGGGAAATAGAAAAGGAGACATTAACAATTAGTCAATCATTAGTATTGGAGAAGGATTCCCAGAAGAGAGCATTTGAGTTGGGAGTGGAAGACACCTTGGATTTCACAGGTTAGTCCTGGCAGAGGAACTAGTCTAAACAAGTCCTTGCTGAGGTCGAGAAACACTCTTTAAGTTTGGGTAGTAGTTGTGAACAGCTGGTACTTAACATGGTGGTGGTGGGGAAATAGTTGATAGGAGATGAGGTTGGATAGGTTAACAGGGAGCAGTTTTAAGAAAGATCCCATATCCCACATTATGGAGGTTGAACCTCATTCCAAAAAGCCAGCGTCGTCAAAGTGCCATCACTGTGATTTGTGCTTCAGTATAATCTCTGGTAACAGTCATTAAGCTGAGACAGTGGAAGGAAACCAGAGGCAGAAAAACCAGTTAACAGGCAATGGCATTATTCTAGATAAGAAATGACAGGGATTTGGCTGTGGGAGTAGGGAAGAAATGACAAAATTTGAAAATGATTTAGGTAGTTGAGTCATTTGCATTAGTGGAACTGAGTTTTCTACCAGGGGCTACTGAGTTAATGGTGAGATCATTTGCTGAGATGAAGATCTGAGAAGAAGGAATCAGATAGTGTAGACAAAAGAGAGAAGAGAAGCAACCTGCTGAGTCTTGCCTGAGCAACACCCAGATGGACCTGGAACACTGGAGGCAGGTGTGTATCCAGTCCAAGGCTCAGAAGAGATGTGTGGCTGAAGGCAGTAAGGAGTTTAAAAGCAGGACAAATGAAAATGTTGGGTAACCTGATCCATAAGGTGGAAACAGAGTACACTTACCAATGAAAATTGAGAAAGAGTAATCCAAAAAAGGGAAAACAAGGAACTTGGAGTTCCAGATGCCAAGTGAGAATAGGTTTTTTTTTTTTCCACAAACATTATCATTATTGTGTATTCTATTCTTGCTATTATTTATTTTTCTATTTTGAATTTTTTTTCATTTTTGTAGTGCTGGGGATTGAATCCAGTGACGTTCTACATCTGAGCTACACTCCCCAGCCGATTTTTTATTTTATATTGGGAAATAGAGTCTCACACTAAATTGACGCAAGCCTCACTGAGTTGCTAAGGTTGGCTTCAAACCTATGATTGTCCTGTTTCAGCCTCCCAAGTACTGGGATTTCAGGCATGTGCCACTATGCTTGGCTTGAAGTCATTTTTATTTACTGAAAAGTTACAAAAAGAGTGCAACATTTCCATATACTCTTCACTTTGCTTAATAGTGACTTCTATAACCATAGAACACTTATCAAATCCAGGAAATTACTCTCAGATGATACTGTTAATGAAGTTAATAACTAAGTCAACTAACTGACTTCATGCATGTTCATCAGTTTTTCTTTTCTTTTTTTTAAATTTTTTATTGGTGCACTGTATTCATACATCATAGTGGGATACAAAAAACTTTTGTAGACATACATGCACACATTGCCCAGTCAGCTCCCACCCGATCCCCACCCCATTCCCTTCCCATCCTTCCTTCCCATGCTTGGCTTAGTGGTTGACATCTAGTATTATAGAAATTTATCCAAAATTAAAAATGATAATCTCACATAACAGTTTCATTTGTCTGATACCAAGCTTTTGATAACTTAAAAATAACATTTTAATATTTCTTTTTGCTTTCTTTCTTACCAGAGAATATTTTTTTCTTTTCTTTTTTAGGTGAAACTATCATATATTTATATATTTATTTTTCAGGAAAAAAATCTATCCTAATATGTAATATGGACTCTAGATACCCAAAACGATCTCAAAAAAGAACAAAGCTAGAAGATATATATTTTCTAATTTCAAACCATATAAAGCTACAATAATTGAAACAGTGTAGTACTGTTCTAAAGGCAGATATATAAACTATTGGAGTTAAATAAAAGCCTAGAGATACATTCTTCCATATATTGTCAAGTTAGTTTTGACAAGGTTTCCACGAACATTTGGTGGAGGAAGCACTAATCTTTTACCTAATATTATTGAAAAATAATAATTACATGAAAAAGAATAAAATTGGACCCTTACCTAACACATACAAATATTAACTCAAAATAGATAAAAGACCTAAATATAAATCTTTTTTTTTCATATTTATTTTTAATTGGTGCACTGTATTCATACATCATAGTGGGATACATACTTTTGTAGACATACATGCACACATTGCCCAGTCAGCCCCCACCCGATCCCCACCCCGTTCTCTCCCTATCCCCCCCTCCTATGCTTGGCTTAGTAGTTGACATCTAGTATTATAGCAATTTATCCAAAATTAAAAATGATAATCTCACATAACAGTTTCATTTGTCTGATACCAAGCTTTTGATGACTTAAAGATAACATTTCAATATTTCTTTTTGCTTTCTTTCTTACCAGAGAATCTATTTTTTTCTATTTTTTAGGTGAAACTATCATATATTTATATATTTATTTTTCAGAAAAAAAAATCTATCCTAATAAGGAATATGGACTCTAGGTACCCACATTGATATTGAAAAAGAACAAAGCTAGAAGATATGTATTTTCTGATTTCAAACCATATAAAGCTACAATAATTGAAACAGTGTAGTACTATTCTAAAGGCAGATATATAAACCATTGGAGTTAAATAAAAGCCTAGACCTAAATTCTTCCCTATATTGTCGTTATTTTTGACAAGGTTTCCACGAACATTTGGTGGTAGAAATAATAATCTTTTAACTAAATATTGTTGAAAAATAATAATTACATGGAAAAGAATAAAATTGGACCCTTACCTAATCCCATATACAAATATTAACTCAAAATAGATAAAAAACCTAAATATAAATCTTAAGACTATAAACTTTTAGGAGAAAATCTGGGTCATAAAACCTCACAGCACTGAAATTGGCAGTGATTTCTTGGATATAATTTCAATGGCACAGGCAACAAAAGGGTAAATAAACTCCCTAAAAAATAAAAAAAATATTGTAAATCTAAAGAAAATGTAAACAGAGTTAAAAGTTACTGATAGAATGGGATAAAATATTTCCAAATGCTATATCTGAAGGTATATTAATATTCCAAGTAGAAATCCTAAAAATTAGCAACAATAAAAGCAAACAATACAATTTAGAGATAGGTAAAAGACTAACATAAATAATGAATCTCCACAGATAACCAATCTTAGTTGTCTGTTGGATGGAAAATCTTGTTTCTCTGGTTCTGGTGTGTGTTACCTATTTCTTCTTTGTAGTTAATCTCTTTGAGTATTTTCTCTAGTGCTGCTTTTGAAGACATAAATTCCTTCAGTTTCTGTTTGTCATGGAAGCTTCTTATTTCTCCATCTAATTTGATAGAAAGTTTTGCTGGGTAGGAAATTTTTGGCTGGAAGTTGTTTTCTTTCAGAGTTTGGAATATGTTACTCCAAGCCCTTCTGGCTCTCATGACTTAGTTTGGGAAGTCTGGAGTGATTCTAATTGGTTTGCCTCTGAATGTCACTTGGCCATTTGTTTTTGTTGCCTTTAAGATTCTCTGCTTGGCTTCCACATTGGTCATTTTGACAATTATGTGGCATGGGAATCCTCTTCTCTGATCCTGTCTAAAGGGAGTTCTATAAGTTTCCTGGATCTGTGTATCAACCTCTTGCTCTATGTTTGGAAATTTTTCTGCTATTACTTTCTTGAAGAGATTGTTGATCCCTTTGGTATCACTTTCTTTTCCCTCCTCTATTCCAATTATTCTTAGGTTAGCTCTCTTAAAATGGGCCCATATTTCTTCAATATCAGATTCCTGCTGTCGGATATTTTTTTCTAGATTAGAAACTATGCGTTCATTTTTGGATGGCTCATCTTCTAAGAGCGAGATTCTATTCTCCATGTGGTCTAATCGGTTGTTTGTACTTTGAATTGAGGCCTTTACTTCATTAATTGCATCCTTTATCTCTTTTTGGCTCTCTCTGAATTCTTTTTGAAACACCTCTATTATTTCTACAGTTATTTTCCTGATTTGATCTTCTAGAAATCTCTGAATTTCTGTTTTATCGGGTTCTGATGTTGTGGGATTGTGGGCATTCATTGCTCCATTGTTATTCCTCTTTCCCATGATTTCGGAAGTTTGTGCCTTCTCTGGGTTCTTTCCTTGGGTCACTATGACTTCACTTAAGGTGCCCTGGATCTCGAGTCTGTGGTATCTCAGTCACCACTACTCCTTTACTGGGTTGTATCGCAAAGTCTCAGACCCAGGGAGTCAATAGAGGCTGCTTTAGACTATGGGGGGTGTCAGGTTGGGCGTTCTCCTATGGTGTGATATCTCTGCCACCACCACTCCCCCACTGGGTCAAGTCCCTGGGAGTCAGTACTGGGATTTCTTCTCTGGGGCCCGCAATTTGACTCACTGTTGTTGAATACGCAGATGGAGCTGTAGGGGACTCGGTGAATTCGCTGCTGCTGCCGCTGCTGCTGGTGGCAATATGGCGCCGCTGCCATGTCCTCGGCCGTGAGGCTGGTGTATTTCTTCTCTGTTTTTGAACTCCGCTCTGAGTCCCTGCAGGGTGTGCTGAGCCCAGCCACTGGGAGCTTTAGATGCTCCCTGCGCCAAAAAATCTGACGAATCCCGCCGGGCTCTTCCGCAACGGCTCACCTCGGCTCTCTGTCCGGGCTCTTCTGGAGTGGCTCACCTCGGCTCGCTGTCCGCCGCTGCTGTCTGGAGCCTGGTGGGCTGCTGAGTGTGTTTGTCTGTAGCCGTAGCCGTCCGGTGAGCCCGCCGCTGCTACCAGCAGTAAGGCACTGCTGCCGCATCCTCGGCCATGAGGCCAGCGTATTTCCTCTGTGGCTCTGAGCTCTGGTATGAGACCCCCTCCTCTCTGGGGCTGGTGATTTTTTTGTTTCTCTGGTGATGGTGTTTTCTGGCTATGAAAGGCGCTGATTTTGTGGTAATAGAGATTGGTTGTTAGCGGGGCTCTTAAGCCCCGCTTTTCTCGGTCGCCATCTTCCCGGAAGCCGTACATCAGTTTTTCTGTAACTGTTCTTCTGTTTTTCTGTTCCACGATCCAATTCTTAATCTCATGTAGTATTTAGTTGTGTCTTCTTTGTAACTTCTTTTTTTTTGGTGGTACTGGGGTTCCTGGAAACCCTTTTACTTCCGAGCTACACTCCCAGACCTATTTTTTTTATATTTTTATTTGGAAACAGGGTCTCTTAAGCCAGCATGGCTGGCTTGGAACCTGCGCGATCCTCCTGTCTCTGCCTCCCAAACACGGGGATTACAAACATGCGCCACCATGCCCGGCTTCTTGGTAATTTCTAATCACTAATTAGAAGAATTTTATAATCAATGAATGGCCCAAGTTGAATGAAGATTGAGTCTGGTGAGAAGAGTACCATGAAGATACCATTAGCTTCGTTAATTCTTGTAATCTATTTCATTTACTATTGCTACATGAAAATTAACCTAAAACAGAGTAACTTAAAACAACAATAATAATTTCATTATCTCTATTTCTCAAAGGGGACAGCAGAGATAGTTCATCTCTGCCCCATGATGTGAGAGCTTCACCAGGACGATTCAAATCTGAGAGTTGGAATCACCTGGAAGCATCTTCACTCACATGGCTGGCAGTTGATACTGATTGTTGACTGGGATTTTTGTTATCTTCCAGAGTTCCCTATATAAGGCTTCTCTGTGTAGCTGTTGGCCTTCTTCGCAGCATGGTGACTGGATTCTAAAAGTAAGCATCTCAAAAGGTGGAAGCTGTATCACCTCTTATGAACTAGTAGCAAAAGTCACATACTTTCACTTCTGTCATAGTCATAGGCTCATTCAGATTCTAGGAGGAAGAATAAAAATTCAGTATCTTCATGAAAGAAGTGTCTGTGTCACATTACAAGATCATGTAAGATGGAGACCTTGTTGTGACTTTCTTAGAAAATATAATCTACTACAAATTCTTCAGGTTCCAGTGGTGTGGCAAGGGAAGAAGTCAGTCTGAGAGGGGCATGGGGTAAATTGGAATCAGAAAGTGAAGAAAGCATGTTGCATATTTTTGTAGGGAACTTGGCTTTGTAAAGACAGAGATCACCTTGAGGAGGAGGTGTAGGAAGCAAGAATTTATTTTAGGAAGAAAAATAACTTGAGTGCTCAGAGAGGAATAGATCAAAGAGATCAAAGAAAAGAAATAATTGATGTAACAAGTTCCCAGATAAAACCAAAAGTAACACAATGATACAGTTGCTAAGACAACCAGCCCTGGAACCAGATGGTCTGGGTTCAAGTTCCTACTCTGTAATAACTACTAGGTGTCCTTGAGCAAATTACTTCTTCTCTTTGAATCTCAGTTTCCCCATTTTTAAAAGAATTTTATTGGTGCAGCATAATTATACACAATAGTGAGATTCAAAATTATACATTCATGCCTGAGCACAACATCTCTGAATTGAGCAAATCTTTCAGCGTTGTTCTCAGTACTAAAGAAGGTAAAATATTGGAATGTGGCTGGTACAGAGTGAATGGATGAATGCACATTTAACTACACATAGCTAGGAATCAGAACAGGGGACATGCTATTCTGAACAAGGAAAATGTGTTATTCTTGGCAAGGAAAGGGGATGCTTTTCTTCAGAGAAGGATAGATTACAGGAAAAGGTAAAGTTTGAAGGGAAAATGGAATCTGGAGAATTGATGCCTGTACTTGCCTGTCCATGTTTGGATTAGAAAATTAGGGAACCTGACAAGACTGAAATGGTTTGCAAGCATTGAGAGGGGGAAAAAAGGTTAAAAGTGCCACTTTCAGAAATGGAAAGTGGTGTGGAAGGGGAGTGTATGTGCAGGATTAGGGGAGAAATCCTAGGCTGGGTTAGAAATGGTCTCCCTCTATCAATAGATCAGTGAGGAGAGGTCAAGGTCACTTTTTAATCTTTTTTTCTTGGACAAAGTAATCATATTTTCTCCAATGGGGGTGACTGGTATCCAAGAGTGGGAATTGGAGGTTCATGGAGGTACTGAGAAATGCTAGACAGGTGAAGTAACTTGCTCTGTTGGTGCCCCTGGGATCTGGCATCTTAGTGTGTGAAATGGGGAGTTATTTCCATGTGAAATTTCCCACAGTCATGTCACACCTGGTATATCCTGCCCGGGTGGTGTTGATATAAAAACAACTTGAAAGAAAAACAAATCAGAAAAAAATGAGGAAGTTCATATTCATTAAGCAAAGCAAACATTTTTCCCCTTGAAATTAACTCTGACAATCTTTCTTGGTTGTTGACTGTGAAGAAAAGAGAGCTGAAAATAAAAGGCAGTATTGTTTGGATACAAGGCATACCTCCTAGGCTGCAGGGTTCAGCAAGTGTCTGAAATTATAGGATTCCTTACATTATCTAAATAATAACTATGATAATAGGAACTCTCATTATTGATAACTACATTCTCAGCACAATGACAGTCTTCCTGAATTCTCCCATTTAATCCTCATAAAACTCCTAGGAGAGTGATATTATAATTCACCATTTGTAGAGGAGAAAACTTAAAGTTTAGATCAAATGATTCACTCAAGATACTGCAGTGACAAAACAAGAATTTGAACCCAAGACTATTTAATCCCCCAAATCCATGTTTATAATCATGATGCTCCATGGGAAATTTGGAAAAGTAGAAAAATCACCCCCAAAGCAGCACTGTGACATTGTGTTTGGGAGTATTTTCATCTTGTCTCTGTGTTTTAATTTGTGTGTGTTTGTGAGTATGAATCTATGTAATTATCACATACTGCTTTGAGCAAATTTTCCTCCCCTTTCCAGTTAATATTATACAACGTTCCTTTTCCCGTGTGCTATCCAGTGTTCCTAGCCATCATTTTTAATAGATTCATAATATTTTATCTGGTAAATGCACCACAATTTATTCTATCAGTCCCTCGTAGCTGAAATTTTAGATTTGGGTATGTGCAATGCTGCTACTATAGCATTCCCATGCATACAGTGTTTCCCAGATTTATGATCATGTCTTTAGACTAAATTCCTTTGGATAGAAGTGGAATTGCTGAGTCTAGCCATATGAACATTTTTTATGGATCTTAATTTGTATTTACCAAATGCCTTCCCAACATAGTTGTATTAATTGACATCATCCTAAGCAATAATTTTACCATACCCTCAGTGGCACTAGGTAAGTTTTCAGGCAATTTTATTGGGGAAAATGGCACCTCATTATTTTAATTTGCAATTATTTTCTTACTAATGAGGCATGACATTCTTCTAAATGTGTGTAAACCAGTTGTATTTTCTTTTTGGCGAATTATCTGCTCCTGCTCTTTGCCTGTTGAAATATTAAGCAATGGAGTGCTTTTGTTTTCTCTCCACTTTCTGATCTTTGTATAGAAAGGAAACCTACTTCAAGGATTTTATAAAAACTATGTGCCTATAAATTTTATACAATATGTGTATTAACATATATTTTAACTATGAATAACTCTGAAGTTGAACAGGTTGGTCTTTTTCCTCTCTGGTTTCTTCTGTCATTTCAAGATGTATAGAAAGCAATTCTTCCCTCAGGAGTCTTGCTAAATATGCACTTCTCTTTCCTTCTGTTTTTTTTCCTGGTGGATCTTTTTTTAAAAAAAAAGTCTCTTTAACCCATGTGATATTTATTTTGTGTATGTAGTGAAAAGGAATGGCTAACTGGAGAGAAGACCACCAACCCTAGCTTGAACAATGAAATGCACAGACTATCCAACAATGATGAAAAATAGAAATCAACTAATCATTTCAAATTATTCCTCTGCTAAATCTTTCCAAAGACTTGATAGATTGTGTCATAAATTTGACTGGGGAAAGTTTATTTCCCTTGTCCAGCCTTTGGTTGAAGGGCTGATAAACTGTGAAACGACTCAAAGGAGAACAGACAAAGGGCCTGGGTAGACCATAAACTGGTCAATAAACCCTCCTCACATCCTCCCCCCCCCAAATTGGCAGATGCATATGGAGCTCCAAGCACCAAGACCTCACTGAGATAGTAGGAGAGCACAGAGAACAATTTCAGTCTTACCTTTTCTAGATTTCCCTTCACAATTTTACCCTATTGGCCAACTTATGAAACCTCTCTAGTACACTCTCCTCTGAACTCTTTGACTATTTCTCAATATCCCTTTTGGGCTCCTTATTCCTTTAGTGTTTATCTTTCCTGGATTGTTTTAATCAAACTTCTTTGTCACTCTATTTGCTTTCCTTGGATGAATTCATCTGCTCACATGGTTTCAATTACCCTACACATGCTGATGATCACAAAAAGTCCAAGTCTCTTCTAAAACCAGCTATCTAACTGCCCATAGAACATCTCCACCAGAAAGTCTCCACCTGTCCTTTGAATCCATCAGACTAAAAATCATCTTACCATCCCATTTGATCACATTACCATCAAACCAGCCTATTTCATTTCTCTCTCTTGGATACAGTGACTCGCTGAAAGATTTCATTTACCATCTGGTTAACACTTCCCTACCCAGTCTTTCCATTCTACCTCCTTCAAGCCTCTTAAATCCATTTCTGCTGATTGCATCCATATGCTGCCTCCTTGGTTTCAACACTCATGTGTATGCAGTAGTCTTGAGACTTGCCTCCTGATTCTGCCTTCCAGATCCCTTGTAGACAATCTGTGGTAAGGTGTACAAGGCCTTTTGTAAAAACCCATTTACTTTTTCATTCTTATTTTTTTCTGTGCATCCCACATACTCCACATAGTACATGGGTAAATTGTTTTACTCGTGACTTTGCACATGCTGTTCTTACTACTTGTAATGCTGTCCATGGTCCCTGTAGTCTTAAATTCCACGTATTTGGTTGTCTTAAAGAGTCTCTTTGTCTACACTGAACCATGCTTGAACTTCACATGCACCCCATGGCAGTAAAGATGAGGACCCGACCCCACAAGCTACCCCCTTTCACCCTCCTGGGACTCATTTCTAAGAAGAGAACCATAATATTCTGTGAAGTTCAGTCTAATGAAGGTGATGGTTGTTCTAAATCCAGGTCAGAAAGGTAGATAAAGTCTTTTTAGGGCTTATATGGAGGCTGCCAACTTGTGAGAAAGCCAAGATGAAAGTACAATTTGATTTCCATTTTTTTAAAAAAAGAAAACTCGCGTGTGTTTCATTCTTCACACTTGGATGCTCTTTAGTATTCTTTGTAAGATTTTTTTCTCCAGGGTGGCTTAGCTGAGCTGTGTGGCTCTTTAGTAAGCTGCGGGGCTGGACCTGCATTTGCATATATAATCAGAACTGCCTGTCTGCGCTAGTCTCCCAGGAGGCAGCTCACTTGGGAGAAGGCTCAGGCTGTCTCCTTAGATGTGGGTGGCATCTTTATGGCTTGGAGGGAACCCTAATTTTCAAACAACATAGTTCCTAAATACTAGCAAGATACTCATATGGTCAAATTGGGCTAGCAAGTTATGTGTCCTTAATCAATGATTCTCATTTTGTTTATTAGGCACTTGCTATGTGCCAAGCACTGTATGGGTGCTTAGGACACTGTCTTAGTTTTCAGTACCCTCAAAGCAGATCTGAGATCCAGGGAGCTTACTAAGGAGAATACCTAAAAGACACAGTGAGGAAATGAGAAAAGTAAGATAGAAAATGAAGAAAAGCCAATGATGGATGCTTTAATGAGCAAGTTACTGCTATGGGCAACTGGGGCACAATCTCCCTGAGGACACTTCGAGGCACCATGTAGAACATGATGGGAATCCCCTCAACACAAGACAGAAAGCCTTGGGCATCAATCCAGCAGCTCCCATCCCTAGGAGCATTAACTCCTGTGGCCCCAGAGGTAGTAATTTCCCTGCACTTCAAGATTATGCCTATTTTCAACAAAGCAAGCTCCTGAGGTGCTGGGGAGACCCTGAGGCATAGAACCTGGAAGAAATCATCTTGAGGTGGGAAGTTGTTAGCATGCCTTGTATCATCTATGTGGCTGCAGGTAAGTCAGGTGAGTTAAGGTGGTGTTGACTGCAGCAATGCAAGATCAAACATCAGTAGGGTCCTCTGCAGAGGGACAGGTGAATTAGACAGGGCACCTCTGCCCTTGAGAAGATTATCGCCTCAGCCTAACCATCAGATGGTAGGATAGGTCCTCAATCAAATAAATATCACCTACACTGGGGCATGTTATCCCAATTGGCCTGGGAGAGGTGGAAGATCAACGACATCTTCTAGAAGTACATGAGATTTGGGCTGATCATTGTAGGTAGATGGTCTTCAGGTGAAGGAGGAGTCATGCATTTTGGGCAGCATAAGCTATGAGCCCTGAGCATGCCAGGCATGTGCAGTGAAGCACAGGCTGCCTGGTGTGCACAAAGCATTAGCTCCTATATACGGAACAGAGAGAGATTGGCCAGAACATAAGCTGGGGCCAGGTTGTGCAGGAACTTGAACCTACCCAAAGAAGACATTTGCATTTCAGCCCCCAGGAGGAAATAGGGGCCCATCAGTGTTTAAATAGTGACATGTTATGAGCTTTAGAAAGCTCACTCAGAAAGCAGCTTGGAGGGTGGATTGGATGGTGACAGGTGAAATTGGAGCCCAAGGATCATGATTAGGAGGTGTGCCAATCAGTCTCTGGGCAGGAAACAGATGGTACTCTCCAAAGAAGTGGAAGAGTTCCCAGACTTCATAGAGTCCCATGGCTAGAGGAGAGGACCCCTCAATGTAGGCTGGGGCTGTAGGTAGAGAACAGCAGCCAGGACCAACCTCAGCCTGGCAGGAAGAGTAGGGGATCCAGGGGGAAACCACTCCAACCTTCCTGCCTTCCTGCCCTCTTAGCTCTTGCCAGAAATTCCCATTGGTTGAATCCTCCAAGAAGCCAGATGGTAGGGCTGCCCAGTTGATATATTCCATAAAGGCCAATCTTTCTGGAGCCCAAAATAGGGTAGAGCAGCAAAAAGGCTGGGAATACAGTGGAAAACAAGGTATTCAGCTCAGGAGGGCCCAGCAACTGCAAGGCCAGGGGTGAGAGCTGAAGTCAAGTGCTGAGATCCTGGAGCTTGAAAGTACTGCGTGGTGGTGAAGCTAGTGAGTGATGGGAGGGGGCAAAGCTGAAATTCCTGCCACTAGAAAGTGATTTCTTGGGTGCTGAGCCTTTTCTAATGAGCACATCCTTTTGAGAGAGTGCGTAAGTCCATTTTTTATCCTTATAACAGAAAATGTAAGACTGAATAATTTATAAAGAAAATATGTTTATTGAGCTCACAATTCTGGAGGCCAGAAGCCCAACATCAGGCAGCTGTATCTGACTAGGGCCTCATACTGCATCATTACATGTGGAAAAGTGGAAAGCCAATCAGGTGTATGTAGAAGTGTTGTGTTTAGGTTTATGTCCCCCAGAAAAGCTCATGTTGGCAGTGCAGCAGAGTTCAGACGTAGAGCATGGCTAGAGGAGGTGGGTCACTGAGGCATGGCCTTGAGGACTAGCCCCCTCCTCTCCTTCCCTTTGATTCTGAACACCAGGAGTCAAGCATCTGTCCTCTACCACATCCTGCTGCCATGATGATTCTCCCTTGGGGCCCACTGACCATGGACTGAACCTCTAAAACTGTGAGTCAAAATAAACCTTTCCTCCTCTAAGTTGTTCTTGCCAGGTCACAGCAACAAAAAAGCTAACTAAAACAGGAAGAGACAAAACATGAGCCACAGCCTCACTTTATAACATCTGGCGGGGCTCCCATGGAAACTAACCAGCCCCACCAAAGTAGCATTAATCCCTCTTAATGACCTAATCATTTCTTAATGGCTCTGTCACACAACAACTTTGAATTGGGAATCAGATTTCAATGTTATTTCCAGTAGAGAAAAACCCATATCCCAAGCATAACAAGGGGCAAAGCTTTGACTATCATCTGCCTTTAACGTTAGTGTTAAATGGATCAGTGATTGAAAGTGAAGACAAATCCTGAAACAAGTTTCTGAGATAAGGAACCTTGTGGAGAGGGGGGCCCACAGATTTCCATGGAGCCATGTTGAAACCTCGGTAGCCACAGGGTCATAGGAGGGGAAGGGATACTACACAACTCTGGGGACATAAGGCTAAAAAAATAGAGTTTTGGAAGACACTGGAGAAAAACTTAGCCTGAGCTGTCAGCATCAACACCTGATCTTATCCTGGAGACTCTAGGACTAAACAGACTAAAACTTACTTCATAGAAATCTGAAGCCATATGTAATCATTCCATAAAGACAATTCCCCTGCATTATTCTGTTAGCCCTGAGATAACAAAGTGCCACAAACTGAGTGGCTTTTGTTATCTCTTAGTTCTGAAGACTAGAAGTTCAAAATCATGGTGTGATCAAGACTGTGCTCCCTAAAGTCCCAAGGAAGAATCTACTCCTGGTCTCTCTCCTAACTTCTAAAAGTTATTTGTTTTGTGGCAGTATAACCCCAACATTCACATACCATTCTCCCTGTGTGCATCTATTCTGGGTACAAATTTTCCCCTTTTAAAAGAATACCAGTCATATAAGATTGAATCCCATACTAAATGACTTAATTTTAACTTGATCACCTACAAAGCATGTGGAGTTCACATGACCTGCTCCTCCTTATATCAATATTTTTATGGGTCCAAGGGAACATGGAGATGACAGACCCACAGTTTGGGGACATTAGCTCCGCAATCCTTGCTAAGGTTGAAGAGAGTAGGGTAGACAAGAACCCATAGAAAGAAAAGTCTTTCCTAGGGTACCTCAAGAGAAGTTTTTATTAAAAAAATATACACACATCAAATGTGGACCTAGTGATTCACAACTGAACTTCAAATATCCAGAAGCTATAATAGTAGCATACTATGTCTTAAACGCTTGAGTCATGCCAATGTCTAGTCAATTGAATTGTGCCAATGTCTGGGCCAACAACAAATCCCAAGATAAGGGTTTGGGGCTATCCATTGTAAGGGAGGTGATCCAGGCCACACTGTGAGGCAAGATGAGCAGAGAGATGGGAAAGAAGGGGAGCAGTACAGGGGAAGTGACTTTGAGTGTTGTGTGGTGGAGGACTAGGACTTACCTCCACAAGAGGCCTCTCAGACTGAGTAGAGCATGGAGCATTTCTTGGCTGAGAGCTGGACCTTTTATCCACCAATTCCAACCTCTAATTTAGGAAAGGTTCCTCCAGGGCCAAATAACAGGTTCCAGGAGAAAGATGCCATCAGCAGAGTGAGAACTGGCTGCAGTTAACTCCAAGGGTGGTCATGAGGACATATGGGGCTCCTGGTAGTTCCTGGGGTGGCACTCAAACCTCACAATAAAACTATGAAGTAGGTATGATCACTCTTATTTTCAGCAAAGGAAACTAAGGCCTCTGGGAGAGGGTTGAAAAAATCCTAAAATTCATAAATTTGTAAATGGCTTATCCAGGATCTAACCCTATTATTATATAATTTTAAGACAATATTCCTTAACCACTAATCTTTATGGCCTTCCAACTAATATGTGTTGTGTGTTATCTTACTCTAAAAAGATGGGTGATTCTTTTTTCTGAGTTAGGTCCCAAGCTAACATAGGCACGAAGAGTGAGTCTGGCAGACAGCTTACACCACAACACTAGCCTTGTGAATGTGAGCTCAGTTCTACTGGGCTTTCTCTGCATGGGATCCTGAGATTTCCTTTTGAGATGTAACTGGCGGACAGATTCCCCTGAAGAGAACCTCTACTGTAGCTTGTTAGGGGAGCCTGGCCGGGAGTCAGGACAGAGCCCCATGCAGCCACATCCAAGTCTCATTGTGTACCATGTGGTCTCCAGCTTATGTGGGCTCCCCCTTTTCCAGACTTGCTACTGCCTATCCTTTCCCAGCTGTTCACAAGGCCTAGGGCGATGGGGAGACCCTGCAGAGGGGCTGCTTAAGTCTTCCTGTCACCTACCGCTGCGATGAGATTCTCCCCCGGTTGGCTTGGAGTGACAGTGATAGATTAAACGCACCAATTAAATTAGATCCTATTTTAAAGAGCTTGAGCTGGATTTACTTTTAATTATAGTGCTGTGCTCGCTGATGAGGTATTGTCGAGGACTTAACAATTGGTTGATTGTGCATCCAAGTGTTCAGAGAGCAGTTTCTGGGAGAGACTGGGACGGCTTTCTTCCTAAGGAGCTCCTTGGGATAAGACAGAGGAGGGAGGAAGCAAAGCAGAGTTGGGGGGGGGACTCCTATCTCCACTGAGAACTCATCTCTCTTCTGCTTGTTTTCTGCTTTATGAGTCCCATGTTACTTGGAGATTTAATGAGCCCAGAACGGAGTAATGGACCAGAGGCCATGGAGTGGAGCTGGCTTGGGGCTCCATCCTGCCTCTGCCCCACTTAACTGAATGTGCTCCCTGGGCCCAGGTAACTAACCTATCCTGTCTGGGCCATAGTTTCTTTCAATGATTCATTAATTTATTAATTCATTCAACAAGTATTCTTTGAGCTCTTTACTAGAATGGTGGACTTAACAGAATCTTGTGTGTGTGTGTGTGTGTGTGTGTGTGTGTGTGTGTGTGTGTTAAACCCAGGGACATTCTACCTCTGAGTTACACCCCAGCTCTATTTTATGTTTTTGGAAACATGATCTCTTTAGGCTGATGAAAATCTCACTACTTGCTGAGGCTGTCCTTGAAACTGCAATCCTTCTGTCTTAGCCTCCCAAGGACTGAGATTACAGAAGTGTGCCACTATGCCTGGCTGGAGAATCCCTCTCTTGATGGAGTATACATTCTAGTGGTGGGGTAGAAAATAAACAGAGCTGTCACACTGCAGCAGTGAGAAATGCTAAGGGGGAAAATAAAGCAGGGTAAAGGTATCCCAAGGTAAGAGGCTCCATTTTAGATTGTAGTCAGGCAAGGCCTCTCTGAAGGTGCCATTTGAGAAAATTCTAGATGCAAATGAGGGACTGGGCCATGTGGCTATCAGGAAGAACAGTGTTCTAAGACAAGAGAAGAGTGAATACCCTTCTCCTGGCCTGGAGAAGTAAGTCCCTGCAGACCCTACTCCAAATCTTCCATGCCACCAAGCCAGCTCTGCATAATAATTTCTCTTTGCCTTGAGGGAGGTAGGTCAATAGAATTTTGTGTTTGCCTTTCAGTCACTGGAGATGCTGACCCACATATTTATCTTGGCCAGGGAGAGTACCATACCCATGTACTGATAAATAAGGCATATTGGTGGTCCCCTTACACTTTTGGCACTACATTCTTTGTTTAGTAAAAAAAGAAGAAAAATTCCAAATGAAAACCTGTAAGCTGAGTTTGTATATATGTAGTTTTCAAAGTACTTTGTACCATAAATTCAGACCCAGGTCATGATCCCTGTTTTATCTGTCCATTTACAAATCAAGTTAATTTGAGCAAATGTCTGAGCCTCAATTTTGTGTTCTGTAAAATGTAAAATGAGACCATTTTACTCAATGTCTTTGGTACTTTGTAGCTAAGGATGGTGTTGGGGGTCAAGATTTTGAGAATCAGGGCAGCAGCGGCGAACTCAACGGACGGCTACAGCAAGCCGAGGTGAGCCGCTGTGGAACAGCCAGGCGGGATCTTTCGGCGCAGACAGCATTTAAAGCTCCCAGTGGCTGAGCTCAGCACAAGCTACAGGGATTCAGAGTGGAAATCAAAACCAGAGAAGAAAAAATACGCCAGCCTCATGGCCGAGGGCGTGGCAGAGGTGCCATATTGCCACCGGCAGCGGCAGCAGCAGTGAATTCACCGAGTCCAGTACAGCTACATCTGCGTACTCAAGAACAGTGAGTCAAATTGCGGGCCACAGAGGAGAAATCGCAGTATTGTGCCTCCTGGGACTTGACCCAGTGAGGGAGTGGTGGTGGCAGAGATATCACACCATAGGAGAACGTGCAACCTGGCACCCCCCATAGTTTAAAGCAGCCTCTATCGACTCCCTGGGTCGGAGACTCTGTGATACAACCCAGTAAAGGAGTAGTGGGGTCTGAGATAATACAGACTCGAGATCCAGAGCACCTTAAGTGAAGCCATAGTGACCCAAGGGAAGAACCCAGAGAAGGCACAAACCTCCGAAATCATGGGAAAGAGGAATAACACTGGAGTAATGAATGTGCACAACCCCACAACATCAGAACCTGATAAAACAGAAAATCAGAGATTTCTAGAAGATCAAATCAGGAAAATAACTGTAGAAATAATAGAGGTGCTTCGAAAAGAACTCAGAGAGAGCCAAAAAGAGATAAAGGATGCAATTAATGAAGTAAAGGCCTCAATTCAAAGCACAAACAACCGATTAGACCACATGGAGAACAGAATCTCGCTCTTAGAAGATGAGCAATCCAAAAATGAGTGCATAGTTTCTAATCTAGAAAAAAATATCCAACAGCAGGAATCTGACATTGAAGAAATATGGGCCCATTTTAAGAGAGCTAACCTAAGAATAATTGGAATAGAGGAGGGAAAAGAAAGTGATACCAAAGGGATCAACAATCTCTTCAAGGAAGTAATAGCAGAAAATTTTCCAAATATAGAGCAAGAGGTTGATACACAGATCCAGGAAACTTATAGAACTCCCTTTAGACAGGATCGGAGAAGAGGATCCCCACACCATATAATTGTCAAAATGACCAATGTGGAAGTCAAGCAGAGAATCTTAAAGGCAACAAAAACAAAGGGCCAAGTGACATTCAGAGGCAAACCAATTAGAATCACTCCAGACTTCCCAAACCAAGTCATGAGAGCCAGAAGGGCTTGGAGTAACATATTCCAAACTCTGAAAGAAAACAACTTCCATCCAAAAATTTCCTATCCAGCAAAACTTTCTATCAAATTAGATGGAGAAATAAGAAGCTTCCATGACAAACAGAAACTGAAGGAATTTATGTCTTCAAAACCAGCGCTAGAGAAAATACTCAAAGAGATTAACTACAAAGAAGAAATAGGTAACACTCACCAGAACCAGAGAAACAAGAGTTTCCATCCAACAGACAACTAAGATGGGTTATCTGTGGAGATTCATTATTTATGTTAGTCTTTTACCTATCTCTAAGTTGTATTGTTTGCCTTTATTGTTGTTAATTTTTAGGATTTCTAGTTGGAATATTAATATACCTTCAGATATAGCATTTGGAAATATTTTATCCAATTCTATTAGTAACTTTTAACTCTGTTTACATTGTCTTTGGATATACAATATTTTCTTTTATTTTTTAGGGAGTTTGTATATTCTTCTGTTGCCTGTGCCATTGAAATCATATCCGAGAAATCACTGCCAATTTCAAAGTTGTGAGGTTTTATGACCCAGATTTTCTCCTAAAAGTTTATAGTCTTAAGATTTATATTTAGGTCTTTTATCTATTTTGAGTTAATACTTGTATATGGGATTAGGTAAAGGTCCAATTTTATTCTTTTCCATGTAATTATTATTTTTCAACAATATTTAGTTAAAAGATTATTATTTCCACCACCAAATGTTCGTGGAAACCTTGTCAAAAATAACTTGACAATATAGGGAAGAATTTAGCTCTAGGCTTGTATTTAACTCCAATGGTCTATATATCTGCCTTTAGAACAGTACTACACTGTTTCAATTATTGTAGCTTTATATGGTTTGCAATCAGAAAATATATATCTTCTAGCTTTGTTCTTTTTCAAGATCTTTTTGGGTATCTAGAATTCATGTTCCATATTAGGATAGATTTTTTTCTGAAAAATAAATATATAAATATATGATAGTTTCACCTAAAAAAACAGAAAAAAATATGCTCTAGTAAGAAAGAAAGCAAAAAGAAATATTGAAATGCTATCTTTAAATCATCAAACGCTTGGTATCAGACAAATGAAACTGTTATGTGAGATTATCATTTTTAATTTTGGATAAATTGCTATAATACTAGATGTCAACCACTAAGCCAAGCATGGGAAGGAGGGATGGGGAGAGAATGGGGTGGGGATAGGGTGGGGGCTGACTGGGCGATGTGTGCATGTATGTCTACAAAAGTTTGTATCCCACTATGATGTATGAATACAGTGCACCAATAAAATAAAATTAAAAAAAATAAAAATAAAATAAAAATAAATAAATAAAAATAAAAATAAAAAAAATAAAAAAAAAACTGGCAACCACCACCAAGGTGAAGAAATAAATTTAAAGTTGCCCCAGAAATCAAAAAAAAAAAAAAAAAAAAAAAAAAAAAGATTTTGAGAATCAAGAAATTATAAAGAGAAATATAAAAAAGTGAAAAAGGAGATCCTATAGAGGAGCAAATAAGGCAACCTAACTGTGGGGATGGGAGGAGGAGAGAAGGAAACTCTTTAAAGGGCAAGATGTACTAATTCATATCATAGTCAACCAGTCAGCCTGGGAAACTGGGCATGGTGGTGCACACTTGTAATCCCAGCATTCAGGAGGCTGAGACAGGAGGATCACTGTTCTCAGACAGCCTCAGCTACTTTGTGGGGCCCTCTGCAACTTAGTGAGACCCTGTTTCAAAATAAAGAATAAGCCAGGCATGGTGGTGCATGCTTGTAATCCCTGCATTCAGGAGGCTGAGATCGGAGGATCGCGGTTCGCGGACAGCCTCAGCTATTTAGTGAGGCCCTCTGCAACTCATTGAGACCCGGTTTCAAAATAAAGAATAAAAAATAGGGCAGGAGTTGTACCTTGGAGGTCGAATGCCCCTGGGTTCCACCCAGACCCACAAAAAAATAAAAATATATAAAAAATAAAGAATAAAAATTAAAAATAGGGCTGGGGGGTATAGTTCAGATGTCCAATGCCCCTGGGTTCCAGCCCCAGACTCACAAAAATACATACATACATACACACATACATTCATACATAATAGGGCAGGGGGGGTGTAGCTCGGAGGTAGAATGCTTCTGCCCCAGACTCACAAAAATACATACATACATACATACATACATACATACATACATTCATACATAATAGGGCAGGGGGGTGTAGCTCGGAGGTAGAATGCTTCTGTGTTCCATCCCAGTACCACAAAAAAGGGGCCTGGGAAAAGGTCAGAGATGTCCCTTAGCCCTATGCATAGGCAATATTCAGGCATCTTTGTCTTAGGCCTAGAAGTGACATAAGAGAAGTTCTTCTGTGATTCAGTTTGGGTCCTCAGAAGCAGAACAGAGACAAAAATTTAATTGCAGAGAACTTATTTGGGAGGTAATCCCAGTAACGCTAGAAGGAGGGGGGAAGTAATACAGGGCATCACCCAACAGCTGCCACTGTGGGTATCACAGTGAATCCTGCTGGGGACCACCTGAGAGCCAGGGAGCCGTTCGTTGGTCAGTGGCTGAGGGTTACTCTGCAGGACTGGGAGCTATGATAATCCTTGGTACTTCTGGTCCTGGTCAACAGTAGGCAAAGTGCATTTCTTGTTCCAAGAACCCCTGAGGCCAAGCAATGAAAGGGCTAGTGGGTAAGAGTTGGGTGGTATATTCACTTCATGTTGTTACAGCAGAATACCTGACATAGGTTGCCTATGAAGTAAATAAGTTCTGGATGTTCAAGGCTAAGAGCTGGTGGCCCTACTGGTTTGGGTCTCTGGCCAGGTTGGCACATCATGGCAGTCAAAGTGCTCACTTCTCAAGCCAGGAAAACCAGAAAGAGACAGACAGACAGACAGACAGACAGACAGACAGACAGACAAAGATGCCCTTTGAGGGCACATCCCAAATCACCTAAGGACCTTTGATTAGGCCCCACCTCTTAAAGGTTCACAGCACTTTTTAATACCACCACCCTGGAGATAAAGCTTTTTCCCTATATACCTTTAAGGGACAATCATCTAAATTATAGCAAGTGGCATTCACTACAGTGGAATGGCAAAGTCTTATGGAAGGACTCTGACAGCATCTGCTGCAGCCCCCAGAATAAACAGACTTATCCCAAATCAGCCTTGCAGGCAGAAGGCCTTGAGCTTGGGCTCTGGATCTACATTAGAGAGGACCACCCCTCAGCAGCAGGTGGCAAATCTGCTTTCTGCCCAAAGATCAGACCTTTGGGAAGTAGCAGAGAAAGGAAATAGGAAAAGGAAGCCCAGTTAAAAGAGGTACACCTCAGTGCCCCTTGAGTTTCAGTTTGCAATGGAAGCACGATGAATGTGCTCAGCCCCTCAGCAAAGGAACCTGACAGATGGGGATATCTTGGTGTGATGCACCCCTGCAGAGGATGCCATTCCTTGACTGGCAAGAGAGTTGTTGGCAATATTACCATGGCAACTAACAAGAGTCCACCCAAGAACCCCTCTAATAACAGAAGAGATGGAGCAAAGATCAGGACTCTAGGAAGCCGGCCATTATGGTAGGTGGCAAGAACCAAAGACAGTTAGTTTTCCTTGCTCTTGACATCATAATTGTAACCCATATCATGCGCATGCAAGTGTGTACACACACACACACACACACACACACACACACACACAACAGGACACTCCACCCTAAGCTGGTTGGGCCCGGAAAAACACCTGTCACAATGTTGTACAGACTTGCAGGGTAAGCAGGAATAAGTGGGTATCTCTGTTTTCCCCTCCATAAAATGATTCAGATGGTACCAGTTCCTTAGCCTCCACTGTGGGAGGCGGCAAGAGATGATGCAATAAACTCTGGGAGGCATTTGGAGCATCTTGAAAGAAAGAGATTGTCAGGAATTCCTGTTATGAAATCTGAAAGTTTTGCTTTTCTTTTAATTTCAAGCCTTTGGAGTTTTCAAATTACATTTAAGGTATTTCAAACTGGCAGCTGTTCTGAGACCACAAACCATCCAGAACTGCTGACCACAAAGTGAAGGTAAAAATAAAATCCGAACGAAAAGGATGCGCTCCTGACTCATGGCCAGATTCCAGTTTGGATCTTAAAAGCTTCCTCTCTGGCCAGCTTCCTGCGCTGACCCCCAGGCTCACTTAGCTCTGAGCGTGGTATATTCCTTGCCATTAGATATTGAAAACAGGAAATTAAGGGGCCTGTTGGGGGGGGATGGTAAAGCTTGAAACAACTTCAGAGAACAAGCTGATGAAGTCATAGATCTTATCTCCCTGCCTTTTCCATGTCGGGTTTCTTTACAGATAAGGTAGTGAATCAGAATGTGCTGCTTTTTTTTTTCAAGATGGAAGCAGAGGACGATTTCTTTAATATCCCCTTCCCTCCCAGTGTTTCCAAAGATAACCAGATGAGAGAAATGCCTCGATCCTGTTCACGTGCATGTAAAATGCGATTACAGGACAATTTCCCTGTCTTGGTCCCTGAGGACTGGGGGAGAAAAGGGAGACAGGAGGAGTCTTGAGAGAAGTCCAGTAACCACTAGAGCTTGTGTTGTTGCTGCTGTGGATGCTGTCACTGTTTTGGAGGGGATGTTGTGGGTCTATGGCCAGTGTGTATTTTACTCCTAAAGGAAGGGGACCATCAGGGGCTGGAGGATAGAGAAAGCTGTTGTGTGTTTGGGTCCTGCCTGTGACATATGGGGCACGCTCAGCAGGAATTCCAACCACATGGGCATATTTCTCACTGGCGACTGGCCAGGGTGTGCTGGGCCATGCAGCAGCTCTGGATAGAAAGTGGCTTCAAGTGGCCCAGGGGACCATTGTAAAAAGGGGTCAAGGAGGGAAGGCAGGTGTTCCAACTCATCGCTCAGGTCTGATGAGTGAATCAAGGCAATGAATGAACCACGAAGCAGATGCTGAGAGAAGCAGGGAAGGTGGGAGGCAGGGGTGGAGGGGAGGGCTCTGTGAAGGCAAAGACCTAAGGACACAGGCTTGGGGACCAATAGGCTTCAGTTCAAATCCGATTCCTCCCCAGGCAAGTTATCTGAACTCAGCTCTTTTTCCCACAGAACCAGTCACTACCTATATTGTTGGATTGATATGGAGAGTGAATAAACTGTTTAAAAAGTGCTTGAGGCTGTGTGCTGCATAGGGTGCCATAAGGAGGTATTTATGGAGTGTCAGCACAATGGTACAGGGGGAAGGGGGACCTGCCAGGGTAAAAGGAATATGAAAAAGTAGACACTAAGCTTATTTATGAAACAGCTTCTATGGCCTTTCAGTGAACTTAAAGAACAATTTACATCTGGCAAGGCACAACTATGATGAGCAAAAGATTTGGGGCTTTGTGAGCTTTTTGGGGCAAATTGCTGGGAAATGAAGCCCCTCGACTCTTGAGCAACAGACACCTGGCCTTGGCCCTGCCCCACCCTGCCAGGGGTGATAAATGTAGGTCAGGCCCTACAGAGGCCAGGTTTCTTCTTTCTTGAGGCAGTTAGGGAAGAGGAACTTGGAGGAAATGAAGTAAGAAGGGATCTATGGGGTGAGGAGAACTAGGGGGGTTGGCAGTGAAAACACGACAGGGATCAGGAGTAGGAGGGAATCTACAGGGCTCAACCTGCGCAGCTGGACAGAAGAGCCACAGAATGGGATCTGAGAAGAGACAGGTAGATAAGAACAGAGTTGTGAGGTTTTATGACCCAGATTTTCTCCTAAAAGTTTATAGTCTTAAGATTTATATTTAGGTCTTTTATCTAGTTTGAGTTAATACTTGTATGTGGGATTAGGTAAGGGTCCAATTTTATTCTTTTCCATGTAATTATTATTTTTCAACAATATTTAGTTAAAAGATTATTATTTCCACCACCAAATGTTCGTGGAAACCTTGTCAAAAATAACTTGACAATATAGGGAAGAAGTTAGCTCTAGGCTTGTATTTAACTCCAATGGTCTATATATCTGCCTTTAGAACAGTATTACACTGTTTCAATTATTGTAGCTTTATATGGTTTGAAATCAGAAAATATACATCTTCTAGCTTTGTTTTTGCTTCGAGATTGTTTTGGGTATCTAGAGTCCATATTCCATATCAGGATAGATTTTTTTCTGAAAAATAAATATATGATGGTTTCACCTAAAAAAAAGAAAAAAATATTCTCTGGTAAGAAAGAAAGCAAAAAGAAATATTGAAATGTTATCTTTAAGTCATCAAAAGCTTGGTATCAGACAAATGAAACTGTTATGTGAGATTATCATTTTTAATTTTGGATAAATTGCTATAATACTAGATGTCAACCACTAAGCCAAGCATGGGAGGGAGGGATGGGGAGAGAATGGGGTGGGGATCGGGTGGGGGCTGACTGGGCGATGTGTGCATGTATGACTACAAAAGTTTGTATCCCACTATGATGTATGAATACAGTGCACCAATAAAATAAAAATTAAAAAAAAAACATTAAAAAAAAAAAATAAATAAATAAATAAAAATAACTGCTGTGAAACAAAAAAAAAATAAATAAATAAATAAATAAATATTTAAAAAAAAAAAAAAAAAAAAAAAAAAAAAGAACAGAGAAAGATGACAGACAGGGCAGCAGAGAGAGGAACATGGAATGCTCATTCCAAGTTTGATGTCAAGGGCAGCCTAAAAAAGCCAAACGGCTATTGTTACCTTCGGGATTTTCTCTTCTGCTGAAATGTCCATTATAAATGAAAAAAGCACAGGTCATAGGCGATCTCTTTGTCCTGGAAGAATGAAAAAGAGATGATGAATTAGAATCCATAGGATAGGGGCTTGGCCAATGGTCTTGCTCTCTGTTTCTCATCTCTCCTCATCCTCACTCCACATTTTTCATACAGCAAGCACCAGTTTGGAAAGAAGATCCCTTTAAATACTCTACCATCTCTGGTGCCACATCCCATGATTCTGCTTCCCTCTGCCCCAGGTGGTCACACCCTCCAAAAGGCCCTGAGGATCTTGCTTCTATATGGATAGAGTCTCCTATGTTCACATGCATAGGTGGGTATTGGCCTTGGAATCCCCCTTTCAGACTAGAGTAAGCTTCCTGCTGAGGCATTTTAAGAAACTTTCTCCAAGCCAATGAGTTTTGGATGCTTCTAGCACCCATACCCAGGAGGAAGCCTGGGCATCATCACTTGGTCAGTGATAGTCAACCCTGACTGCCCATTATAGTCACCAGAATTCTTAAATCCAATGCAGCAAAAGTCCCCATGTATAGGACCCAGACATCTGCATTTCAAAAATTTCCCTAGGTACTTTTAAAATTAAGGTTGATAAATAATGACTCTAAGGACTTAAACAACTTTGAGTACCAGCTTATATTCTCTTTCTGGGTCTGTTGATCCACCAGAAAAACAGGGGAATTAGACATAGTAATCTACCTACCCTATTAGTTCTAATATTTTGTCCTTCTGACTAAGGTGCAAGTAAGACACCTATATATATTTTCTCATGAATACATGGGCATTCATACACACATGTACATGCACACACATGCACAAACACACACATTTTTCTCCTACTCTACAACTGTCATCTTGCCCACCCCAATGTATGGAAGTACTTGGTTGCAACTGCTCCTGCTACTC
Source organism: Muscardinus avellanarius (assembly GCF_963383645.1). Classification (NCBI taxonomy): domain Eukaryota; kingdom Metazoa; phylum Chordata; class Mammalia; order Rodentia; family Gliridae; genus Muscardinus; species Muscardinus avellanarius. The sequence goes on from NC_137792.1 coordinate 32,499,877, forward strand.
CACTCTTCCTTCCCAAAAGGGCCTCTAAGAAAATTCCAGGAGCATTTTAGGTAGAAGACCAAAAGTCAAAAGTGCCAGGAAAATAATAAGAAGGTGCTTTTTCTGAGAGAACTGAAGGAGTTATCATATGTTCCCAGCCTGAAAATGTCCCAGAGGTCCCTTCCAACCCCTGCAATTGTTTCAAAAGAAAGAAAACTCCTAGAGGTGACATCAGCTGTTCAAGTTCACTTCGTAGTTAGTACTTAGTGGTGGGACCTGGGAAAGTTTAGGATGCAAGAATGTTCTAAGGACCTTCTGTATGAGAACAAACCAGGGACTGGCTTCAAGTATGTGTTCCTAGGCTCTGATGCAGATTCATTGAACCAGACTCTCTCTACTTATGCACAGATCCCAGAAACTGACTTTGAAGCTGCTCCCTTGATTAGCTCAGAACTATTCTGTACCTCACCAGCATGATAAAATAAAGGAAGACCCAAAAGACTGGAAGCCAGGCACTCTCCATATTCGCTGCCCTTTCATTCTGCTTCTGAGATCTGAGACAAGTGAGTTTGGGGCTCCTAAGGCTTGGTGACTAGAAACACGTGGCTTATGTCACTCTGTCCCAGAGACCTGGATGGCTCAATAGTGAGAGTTGAGGAGGTGATGACGGGCGGAGACTGACCCAACTCCAACCCAGTGCCTGACTGGATGGGGTGATATCACATGGCCATTTCCCAGCCCCTCCCTCATGGGAACCCACTGCGCGAGGGACCTGCACTGAAGTAAGCTTCAGTCAGTATCCATAGCCCCACCCACGAGCCCAAGACCTACTTCAAAGACACAAGCTGGACACAGATGAGGACACATTGTAGACAATGTCAGATTTGGTGCTGCTCATTCTGTTTTGGGCTTGGCAAATCTTAGATCTACTGTTGTTTGACCCTGTTCTCACTGTAACCCATCAGTTAAGCTTGAAGTTCAAGAGCCTGCTGTCCAAAGGCCACCTGCCCCCACTTTCATTCACACAGGGAGAGGGAGTGGTAAAAATCATAGTGAATGACACAACCTGAGTGCCTATTATTTGCCAGGCTCTGAGCTAGACCACATAAGCCCACCAGGCAGGGTGGCACATGCTTGCAATTCCAGTACTTGGGAGGCCGAGAAAGGAAGATCACGGGTTCAAGGTCAGCTTCAGCACCATAATGAGACTTTTTTGAAATAAAAAATAAAAAGGTTTGGGAGTATATCTTGGAAGTAGAATGCTCCTGGCTTCAATCTCCAGTACCAAAAAAATCTCTTGCTCCCAGTGTAATTTGCTCATACTTCCCCTAGAGAATATTATGTCTCTGCTTCCTGAGCTTTAAGGATGGATAGACTTTTCCAAGCCTCCTCCATAGCATGGAAGCCTATCTTTCTTACAGCTACAGAACTAAAAGTTCCAACTTCAGCAATGGGCTCCTCATGAACACAAACATCTAAACCCTGGGGATATTTGGTCCCCTCTGCTAGTAGCTGCTAACTCTTAATGATTTACCTCTCTGCCTTACTGGCTCCTCATCTAGTAACTTCCCACCTCAGTCCTTCAAAAGGCTATTATTTCCTCAGCTAATCATCTCACTTATCTCTGAACTCCTACTTGTAACACAGTACCTGATCTTGTCAAGCTCAGCCCTAACAAAGTTGGTGAATTAATAAGTGAATGACGAGAAAATCCATGGTTGCCTCCAGTAGCTCAGCTGCTCAGGATTTGTAGAGTTGTCACTGGATGGAAAGCTGCCATTTTGTTGAAAAACCTCGGTAAGGAGGAAAAGGGACAGAGGAGGGAGCAGGACAGAGGCTGAGAAGATGGGTAGAGAAAGAAAGGTTAGGAAATAAAAGGAAAAGAAGAGGATAAGAGGAAAGGAAGAGACAAGAGAAGGAAAGGGAGAGATAGGAGCCTCTCTCCTACCTCTCTGAACTCACAGGGAGGAAACAGAGAGCCAAAGAGGGGATTGGAGGGATAAAGGACAAAAAAGAGGGAGAAAAGGAGAAGTGGAGAAAGAGAAGGAGGCTTTGGTAAGAGCTAGAAAAGATCATTAGCTAAGCAAAGAGTATTCATTTCATGTCTTTCGCTGGCAGTTATCCTTAAGTGTGTATTCTTGCTTAACCAACAAGAATAGAAAATCCTCGAAGCAAGCCAAATTCTGTTACCCAGGGAGGCATGTCTCCACATGGAAGAGCATGGCCACATAAGCCCAAGTGAATTTTATCATCCAGGTGAAAGATGTTGCAACCCAGGTGATGCATTTCCAAAGTTAAGAGGATTTCAAATTTTGTCTTCAATGGGTATACATCAGTTGACACAATGACATTTGCTCTTTCAAACCATACAGATTCTCTCCCTAATTTGCAGAAGCTAGGGAGAAAAAGGGTCAGAAGGGACTCTAGACAAAGAGGGAGAAACCATAGATAAGCAAATAAGGTGAACTAAATAAGGGGGATAGGAAGGGAAAAGGGAATTTCCCTAATTTGCATGATGTATATTCACACACATATCAAAATCAATCACTAAGCCAAACATGAGAAGGAGGGAAGGGGTTGGGAATGGGGTGGGAATTGGGGAAGGGCTAAATGAGTGGCGTGAGTATGTATGCCTCTACCATCTTGTACTCCATTAAAATGTATGACAACAATGCACCAATAAAAATATATGGCCTTGATGGCTTGGGAGCCTCAGCTTCTATTCTCTGTCATTCTGCCTTTCATAGCCCTAGGTTCTCAAACATTTCCTAGATGTCCAGTTGAGAGGCCAGTGCCTCTTCCCCTGATGTGAAACTCTTTACAGTCACATCCTACCAACAGACTTCTTTTATCCAGGAATTGTTTAGGACATGGCTGGCAAATCCATTGGTAGAAGTGCAGTTTTCTGGTATACTTGTTAAGGCAAAGCCAGTACTAGCTTTTCAGGTAAAGTCTAGTTTGTGCAGAAGTAGAGACTGCATTGAACAATCATCAGGAGACTCAAACCAATGCAGAGTTTTGCCTCTCCAACAGTAAAGATTCTGATTTCATTGGCTCAGAGTGTGACATGGACACAGAAATTTATTTCAAGATCCTTTTGTGGTTGGGCAGGACTGAGAAACTTCTGTGTTTCAACATCATCTCAGGCATTAACAACCAAGCACCACATATGTGCAATGGAAGAACAATTGAAGGGTCAGGTGGGAAGTATTTATGGACCAAGGCTGGTGGTGATATACATCATTTCTATCTACATCTAATTGGCTCAAAGTCAATCACATGACCACACTTTGCACCAAAGGCAGCTGGGAAATTTATTCTAGCTGAGTGACCAGGAATAAAGCAAAATGTGTTCAATGGACATCTAGCTAGTCTTTACACATCCATTATTATTGCTGTCTCTCAAATATGATCGTACATTAGAGAAAGCATCTAATTTTTATTATTTATTTTAATTGACAAATAATAATTGTGTATATTTATGGGACACAATGTGATATTTTGATCTATGTATACATTGCAGAGAGATTCTGTCAAGCTAATTAACAAATCTATCACCTCACCAATTTATCATTTTTGTATGCGATGAGAATGTCAAAATTTTTTAACAATTTTGAAATACGCAATCTGTTTTTTATGACCTGCAGTCTTCATGCAGTGCAGTACATCACTAAAACCTATTCTTTCAGTTTCACTGAAACTCTGTACCCTTTCATCAACATCTTCTCATCGTCCATCCTTCTCCTCCCCCAGCCTTTAGTAACCACTTTTTCCTTTCAGTTTCTGTAAGATTGACTTATGATTACCCATATACATAAAATTGTTTGTTTTGTATGACAAAATGATATGGAGCTTGAGTTCTAAAAGTCCTGAAGGAGCCAATACCATGGCCCTCTATTAAAACTGTGAATGATATGATGCTCATTCACCCTTAAGCTGAGCCAGTGGTGTACCCCTAAAGCTAATGAATATTTGAGGATGGCATGGTGAAGACTGTGGATAGAAGAATCTTAAAAAATGTGATGTGAGAGGTAACACTGTGCAAGCCAGAACAAAGGCTGGAGAAGAGGAAGGAGAAACAGCCTTGAAAAGATAGTTGAGGGGAAGATCTATAGCTTTAGAAATGAGTGAGACCCACCTCTTTCCATTAGGAATTCATAGGTTCGAGGGGAAGAACCAAATGCACACACAGGTCCTTGAATACCAACTGAATGGATCCAGAGTAGATCCTGGTCTTCTAGTTTTCTAGGCCACCACTAGCCTAGCATTAACGAGAGAGAGAGAGAGAGAGAGAGAGAGAGAGAGAGAGAGAGAGAGAGAAAAGAGAAAGAGGAGCCAGGGAAGGAATATGCCTTTCTGTCAATGGCCTGCTGCCCACGTTGAATATGTAAACCACAGGTAAGTTTTGACAATCTGCAAATCACAATTCTTCCTGTCTCAGCCTCCTGAATGCTGGGATTACAATCGTGCACCACCATGCCAGGCTAAGTTTTGAAAGTACTCAAATCAGCAGGATGTTCATCCTTGGAAACTGAAGACATTCAGAAAGTTTCTGCATACAAAGACTGAGTCCAAATCATGAGATAACTGAAACATATTTGCTGCCCTTTGGTTTTTGTACCTCAGAGCAGGATTATTGGAACTAGAAGAGATCCAGAGAAGAATATCTAAAAATCCCTACAAGGAGATTGAAAGGTGAGGAATCTAATTGGGCAAGTGTCTCAGTCAGTTCAGGATTCTATAACAAATTAACACAGACTGGAGTGTCAAGCAATAAACATTTATTGCTCATGGCTCTAGAGGCTGGAAATATAGATCCAAGTGCTGTGGTCAGGTCCTCAGTGAAAGTACTTTCACTGATTCACAGACAGCGCCTTCTTGCTATATATTTCCTCCTATAGAAGAAAGAGAAAGAAAACACTGTGATTTCACTTTTTCTTCTTATAAATGCATGAATCTCCTCATGAAGGCTTTACTTTCATGATTACATCTAAATCTAATACCTCCCCGAGGCTTCACTTCCAATACTATCACATTGGGGTTAGAGTTTCAACAAAGGACATTGACGGAGACACCAGTAGGTAGTTCATAGCAGCAAGTGAAGGAAAGTAATAAACATCTGTAAATCCAAAAGAGATTTCCACCAAGTCCAGACTGGGAAGATCATGGCAGCACCAACCAGAAGCTGCTGACAAGGCTATTCTAGGACAGAAAAATGGTACACACAAGAGTAGGAAACTGAGATGCCTCTTTCTGTCCAAGTGGTGGTACAGACCCAAGATTGATGGAGGAAAAATGGGGCTGCTGATGCTGAGAGGTGGTTTGTAGGAGTGTTGATTATGTGGACATATTATTTTCTGTTCTAACAAGGTTAAGACCGACATACCACAAAGTTCATGAGCCACAGATGGACAGCTTCATGGAGTTTTATTTGCTCCACACATCTGTACCAAGAGCATCTAGACCAAGAAACAACAAGGCTTCAGAAGTCCCTTGGATTCCCTCCCCTTTACTGCCTATTTCCAAAAGTGACTGATACACTGACTTTCAATAGCATATATTAATTCTACCTGGTTTTGTACTTGATATAAATGGAATTGTGCAGTCTGTATGCTTGTCTGACTTCTCTCACTGGATATTTTTTGTGAGACTAATCCATGTCAATGCCTCTAATTACAGTTTGTTCATTTCCATTGCTGTATAGTCTTCCATTGTATGAGTATAGCATCCTTTATTCATCACTTTTTTTGCAAATAGATATTTGAATTGTTTCTGGTTCTTCACTAATATGATTATTTTATATGTGTCCTTTAAGCAAACATATGCATGTGTTTTTGTTGGGTAGAGACTTATAAGTGGAATTGCTGGATCAAAGGATATGTGTATCTTCATCTTTAGTAGATACTTGCAAACAGTTTTTCAGAGCTATTGTACTGATAAGACATTGAAAATGAAGGGTGTTGCTAATCAGATAACATACAGAGCAGCAGAAGTAAACTGGGACTATCCCAGACAAATTGGACCAAATAGTTACCCCGTTCATGGAAGGCCTGTCAGTCTATATATGCTGACCATTCACTGCAAGGGCCACCCTCTGAAAAAGGTGGATCTGATTTGAGGCTTGGGGAAAATTCTTGCAAGCATATGTGTTTCATAAAGTTGAAAAGTTGCAGATGTCCTTGCAATAAAAATCCATAAACTAATAACTTTTCCCCAACAAATAAAAAATCTGGACACCTACCTTCTGTCTAAGCTCTTCTCTTATCATTTATGAGAATTCTCCCAAACATCTCCTTCTCGAGCCTTCTTCACAGAAGTCAGTTAAAACTGAAGCTCTTGGCAGGTCCCTGAACTGCATGGCTAAAAAATTACATGCCACGCACATCTGCAGCAAGGAACATGAGGCTTTCTAGGGGAGATTTATTGCCTCTTTTACATCCTCCTTTTGGAAGGTTTCTGGATGCTGTTCCTTGTGTATAGCATGTGCCTCCGGCTTATCACTACGGTAAGTATAAAAGCAATTAATTTTTCCCCCTTTTGGAAAGCGGAAGTTTTAACCGCACTTGAATACCATTTGCATTTCTGATTTCTATCAAGTTCACACTTCCAGCAAAGAGAGTCCTGCTGATATAATTTGTTTTTTTTAATTGCATATTCTCTGGCAGGAAGCTGCTTCTTTTGCCTCCAAAGCAGAAAACACATACACCACATAGGGAAGTGCTCAGCCCTCGACCTCTGCTGCAGGTTAACTCACCTTGTTGGTATTAGGGAGATGAGGACAGGTGTGGGGATTTGAATCAGGGCTCTCCTGCATTTTTATATAAATGTCCACCTAGGCTGAGCTTCAGAAAATTAGTTGCCCGATTTGAGTGAAGTGGGCAGATACCAAGGACCTTGTTTTCGTAGTTGGTTATAATTTGCTTTCATGTTCAGAGAAATTTTATTAAGACAGATCAGATTGAATTCTTGCCCGACTTTACTTGTGGACATTTTTTTACATTGCTGTTTCTACATCATTTTTTATACTTAAAGAATATTTAGGCTGTGAGGAACCATGTGATCTGGGGGATCTTCTTGTGTTATAGGGTGAGGAGAATATGGTAGATTGACTTAATGTCCCCAATGCTTCACCTCACTCTACTGCCACAATCTGGCCATTCTGTATCTTAGGTGGAGCATACCTCCCTGCCCCTTGATATGGAGGAAGGGCAAGTGACTTCCTTTGGCTAATGGAATGGAATATCAGCTAGTTCTAAGCCTAAACCTTAGGAAATTTCATGTATTTTCACTTCCTCCCTCTGCTATTGCATGAGACGTGATTGTTATCCTTGTCTCTTTATGCTCCTATAACACAATACCTGAGACTGGGTAATATATGAAAAGGAAAGATCTATTTCTCTCAGGGCTGTGGAAGCTGAGAAGTACAAGATTTCTGGTGTGGGCCTTTTCAAATGACAGAAAGTAGAAAGAGCAAGATGAACAAACTCTGTGTCCTCACATGGCAGAAAAGCAAAATACAGCAAATCCACTCCTGCAAGCACTGTTGATACTTACATTAATCTGTTTGAGAGAAGGAAGCCCTTGTGATCTAAACACCTCCCGCAAGCCTTACCTCCCAAGATTGTTGCATTGGGGATTAAATTTCCAGCACATGACTTTGGGAAGGTACAGACATTTAAACACTTGCATACTCCATGGTTCTGAGGAGGAGAGACAGGTGGAACAGAGTTGAACCCAGTCCTGTGATATTAAGACCAGCCACTGTACTCTGAAGCATTTCAGCCAAGCCAGGCCACAACAGCGAGATCCCAGCAGAAACTCAGATCTGTGGTGGTTTTGTTATTGCCATATGTTGCTGAGACTGTGGGTATTTTTACAGATATCGAGCCCAAGAGGGCCCCCATTGTCACACAGGTGGATTGTGTCAAAAGCAGGATTAGAACCCAGCCCCCTGTTTTCAGACCTGCAGGAGTTACTCCAGGATTTTCACACACATGGGAAAGATACTGTTTGGTTGCAGGTCTCACAGCTTTTGGAAAATGCAGCTTGTAAAAAATCGTTGAAAGAAAACAGATGAAACTTTACATGGCTCTAGGGATTAATAATGTAACAGGGATTGTTCCACTCCTGGTTTGAAGTGAATCTGAACTGGCTGTTCCACTGGCTCTCCTCCTCCTCTCCGGCAGCTGTGGAGTTCCCCAGGAGGAAGGGTTTAATGGCTTGGGAGCTGCTCCAAATAGCATCTGCAAGAACCAGAGCTAGAGTAGCCCTGGAGAGCAACAATGACCAGAGCTGGGATTTGGCCCTTTCCTAGACAAGCAGGAAGCCCAAGCCTTGACTCTGGCAAGATAAGCCACTCCATACTGCAGCTTTGTCCCTCCAAAGATTAAAATCCCATGTTTAGAACTCTACCTGCTTATGCTTACCAGCACTGAGATTCCAGTGCATGATGGGGTGAACTTGGAAAAAAGAGGGGTCTTACTTAAGCTATGTAAGCCATTTATACCTCCCTGTAGGTAATGCTCCCACCACTCTCTCCAGGATTTGCCACTTGCTGACCTGTTTTCCTTTGGCCTTTAGAGAAGGCCAAATATAATTAGAATATAATTAGAATAGATGACAGAATTTCTGCATGTTATCTTTTCTTACCAATGACTGCATGGCTGTCTGCATCCTGGAATAACTTTGGAGCTTTTATCATACTAAAGGACTCTCTTTTTTCTCTACCTTTAGAACACTCTTTCTATGAGCTTGGGCTCTAGACAGAGTGGATATGAAAAATGGGAAAAAGAAAGCCCCATGCTGCCATATAATTATACATGTTGAATATTTTATCAAGTTCTGTCTCTATTCCATACTATAAATTCAAAAGAGGGAGAGATCATATCCCCCCCTGCTGCTGCATGCCTCGTTCCTACCACAATGCTAGGCACACAAAGACCATTAGTAAATATTATATCAGTGAATGAATGAATGAAAGAATCCATGAACAAACAGAGCTGTTCTGGGAAATAAATAATCCGCAGATGGCATCTTTGCACAACTGGCTCGCCACGGTTCAGCATGTCAGACCTGGGCCTGTGGGCCCTTTTGGCATCTGGTTGAGGCCCCTCTGCTGCTCCCTGTGGCACCATGCCACACTAAACTTGTCTCAATGAGCAGTCGCTGCCAAGCTGACAACTCTATCACCCCAGCCTCCCTGGTGACTAGAGGATACAGGAACGACTGGGAACTGTGGCAGCCGGAGCAAGTGACCGAAGTCTGCTGCCCAGTGCCCACCCTCAATTTGCTGGCAGGAGTTGGGGAACTGGCAACATCTGCTGCTGTCTGGGACCAAGGCTGCTCGTCTAGTGCCTGGTGCCAGCTGGGCGGTGGAGCAAAGTTATCAATGCATAGGAGAGTCCAGATTGGCAGGTGCCACCAACTGCCTATGATGGAGCAGTGTCTGACAGGGCATGTCTGTGATAAGGGGATCACGTGGATTTTATCCTTGCTCCCTTCCAGGAAAGGTTATCTGAGGCCAGTTCAGAGAGGCCAAATGGAAAAAAATCAATTTTCCCCTGAGGATTTCTGATTTCTATTACAACAAGGATACTGCCTTGTGTAGGTTTTGCTGAACACAGATCCGAAGACTAGGCATGGACACAAGTGGTTTATTGGGAAGGTGATCCTGCAAGCAGAGGTGAGAGAGCTGGGAGACCCAGCTGAAGAAAAGAGGAAAGCCAATTCAGTGTGTACTAATGAACCATAGACATTTGCTAGGGATTAGGCATGCATCCTGTTAAGGATCCTCTGAAAAACCATGCAAGAACATACCTCAAGGAAGGGGAGGCTAGGGCATTTATCCCCTACCTCCCGTTACCAATTGCTTGAGGATTGCTTCCTGGGCTGCCAATGCCCTCAGAGTTCCATATTATGCATGGGATAAATTAAGCGAGCTCCCAGGGTGTTGGAATACCCCTCAGGCAGAGAAGCTCAGTGGTATAGGCCCTGGGAGAGAAAGAGATGGGTATGCCTATCTGGCTGTTCTGGACTTATGTTGGTCTAGAGGGCATGGGCATGGCCTCAACAAGATCTGCATAGTTTGGTTACAAATGGCCAAGATCTAGAAGATGTGTGTTTCAGGCTTCTTCTACTTAACTGTGAAAAATTTTGTGTGTGTGGTACTGGAGATTGAAACCAGGGGTGTTCTAACTCCAAGCTAAGACCCCAAGCCCTATTTTATCTTTTATTTTGAGACAGATTCTCACTAAGTTGCTGAGGCTGTCCTCAAACCTACATTCCTTCTGACTCTTTCTCACAAGTACTAGGATTATAGGCACGTGCCACTGAGCCCAACAGTGAAATTTCCCATTAACTGTGAAATTTTAGTTCAGAAAATTCCCCCTCAGCCTCAACTTCCCCATCAAAAAATAGGTTAAGACAACCTAACTGAAGGGGATGGGAGGGGGAAGAGGGAAATTCCCTAGTGTATGTGATGTACATTCACAAACATTCAAATTATTAAGCCAAACAAGAGAAGAAAGGAGAGGGGTGGGAATGGGGGGGATTGGGGAAGGGCTAAATGAGTGATGTGTGGATATATGCTTCTACCATCTTGTACCCCATTGAAATGTATGACTACAATGCACCAATAAAAAGATTTTAAAAATAAGTTCTGATCACCCAATTTTGAGGGATTGTAGGAATCAGATTATAGCAGAGAATTGAATATAAATTATTTGTACGTTAATATGAAATCCTGTTTCTTTAACTTGTCCAACAAGCTATATTGCTTACCTGTAAGTAGGTTACATATGGAGAATTTACAAGGATATAAGTTGTCAAAGACACTTTAAGAAACTGAAGGTAAAATCCAGTTTCAGATGGGAATGTGTCAATGAGTCAAACTTCAGTGGGTTCCAGATGTTCCTCCATATAAATTTGGCCTCATGGAAAAGAAGACTGTCATTACCTCATCCAAAGAATTCTCCCCAGACAAGGCCGACCCTCTTCAACCTGAATTATTATTCTCCCATTTGTTCAACCTCTTTCCTCTCAAATTTCCCAATTCCTTAGGGTGATGATAACAACTTCTGTACCTCCTGGGTTCCCTGTAATGTTAGTAAAGGTAATACTGGCTGCTGTAACCTATGAAACTCCCCAGTTCAGGGGATTATCATAGTAAAAAATGTTTTGTTCTTACATGAAAAGCCAGCATGGATGAACCTACTTGGGCTGAGCACATCTACATAGTGATCCAAGAACCCACGTACCTTCTACCCTGCAACTCTGACATCTTCAACACCAGACTCCAAAGGTTGCCTCATTTTCAGCCAATTGGACAGAGGAAAGAACATGACAATTCAACCACAATTTTTCAATAGTCTGGGCCTGGAAGTATTGCACATCAGCATTTTTTCCCATGTTCTACTGACCAAAACTCGGTTAATGTAGCTACATTTGACTGCAAGAAAAACTAAGAATGATAGTCTACCTGAGTGCTCAGGAAGAAAGAAAAATGGCTTTGGTGATCTGACATAAAAATCATATTCATGTGGTCAAGTGTTATGGTTTGGATCTTTGATGTCTCTCAAAGGCTCATATGTACCAGCTCATGGTGCCACTGGGATGTAGGGGAACCTTTAGGAGGTGGAGCCTAGTAGAAGGAAGTAAAGTCACTGGGGATGTACCTTAAAGGAAATATTGGTACCTCATCTCTACCCTCTCTCTTTGCTTTCTGACCTTCATTAAATGGTGAGCAGTTTCACTGTACCACATACTTCCTTCCCATGATGCTCTTCCTCTCCACAGGTACAAAAGGGATGGGACCAAATGATCATGTACTGATACCTCTAACACCATGATTCATAATAAACCTTTCTTTCTTTTAAGTTGATCTCAGGTACTTTGTCACAGCAATAAAAATCTGGCTAACACATTAAAGAAAAGCCAGGTCAGATGGGAGTTCAACAGACCAGGAAGCACTGCTGAGAAGCAGGTTGAGTTCAGGTAAGTTAGACGAGACAAGGAATAAGGATCATTATGGAGTTGTGTTTGAGGAAGCCATCATTTTATCTCATTGTTGCCTGCATACTCTTCCTCTTCCTCCAACTCCCAACTTTCATGTGTTCAATTCTACCCCCCAAATCATGGGCTTTCATCACCTGTGTTTTTGCTCATATTATTTATTTTGCCAGGAGCCTCTCCCAACTTCATCTAGTCAGTCAATCATATGTCTGTCCCAATAACCATATCTCCCAGTAATTCATGCCCTTGCTAATCCCCTCCCCTTAACTCCAGGCTGGTCCTATGGTTATCTTTAACTAACAGAATACAGTGATGGTAAAACTGGCACAGATCCAGGCCTAACACTTAAGAAGATGTGGAAGTTTCACCATTCACTTTTTTGGGAACCTGAGTCACCATTTAAGAAGTCTGGCTTCCCTGTAGGAAGAATGCATGAAGCAACTATGTGAAGACAAGAGAGCCTCTAAGAGTACTTGGAAAGAGAAAATATTAGCTAAAAACCAGGTGTTGTGGCACATGCCAGTAATCCCAGTATTTGGGAGCCTGAGACAGAAGGATTGCCAGTTTGAGGTCAGCCTCAGCAACTTAGCAAAACCATCATCAACCTACCTAAATCCTGATTCAAAATTAAAAAAATAAAATAAAGCCAGACATAGTGGCACATTCTTTTGGTGGTACTGGGGTTTCTGGAAGCCCTTCTACCTCCAGGCTACACTCCCAGACCTATTTTATATTTTTATTTAGAAACAGGGTCTCGTAAGCCAGCACACGCGGCTGGCTTCGAAGCTGCGCTATCCTCCTGTCTTCGCCTCCCAAGCGCAGGGATACAAGCGTGTGCCACCACGTACAGCTAGTGGCACATTCTTGTAATCCCAGCATTTGAGAGGCTGAGACAGAAGGATCAGGTTTGCTGATAGCCTCAGCTACTTAGTGAGACCTTTTGCAACTCAGTGAGATCCTGTTTCAAAATAAAGAATAAAAAGTAGGACTGGGAGTATAGCTCAGAGGTAGAATGCCCCTGTGTTCCATCCCCAGTAATAATAATAATAATAATAATAATAATAATAATAATAATAATGACGGCTGAGGTGTGGCTAGAAGGTAGAATGTCCCTGAGTTCAATTTCCAATACCAAAAAAGAAAAATATCTCATCTGAATCTAGCCTACAGCCAAACTAACAACTGAATTCAGCCACAAGAATGATTATCAGCAAGACTAGCAGAAGAATCACACAGCTGGTCCCAGCCTGGATTGTAGAATCATTAACACATAATGTGTCTTTTTAAGCCAATGAGTTTTGGGATAATTTGTTAAGCATCAGTAGATACCTGAAGCAATGCCTTTCAAATTTCATACCACCCTCTGCCTTTCCTTAGATATATTCTCTGTATTCCTCCCTCTACCTTCTTTAACATTCCCTTTATAGCATGGTTAGAAACCCTTCTATTTGATACTTTTCCCCACTTGAATGGAATCCTAAACACACATCTCTTTCATCATTTCTCACTCCAGATCCTATTGTTTACATTCTTGTTCCTCTACCTTGAAGGGCTGTTGTATGTATTAAAAAACTTGAACCAAATCTTCTTTCTTTCTTTTTTCTTCACTGAACACTGTAGCTGACACATAGTGGGAGCTCATAAGTACTTTTAAGTAAACATATCATTTGTTGTTGTATCACAAACTAGAATGCAGGCTATATCTAAGGGAGTGGGCCAAAGGGAATAAGAAGATGTGTCCTAAACCCCCAAATTCATAAAAGAAATCCAGAGCATATCTGTATGAAAGAATCATGCTGGGAAATTGGATTCACTTTTCTCAAACCACAGTTGAATCTCCTAATTGGAGATATTGAAAAGCTAAAAACTGTATTTACGATAAGTGTTCTGTTAATACAATACAGTCCTGAGAGATTTGGAAGGTGGAAGAGAGTCAGAGGCCATCTTTCTAAGACAGGTCAGGTGGCCAAATAGACTTTGGTCATGTGACTGTTGGTCACAGCTATATTCCAGTCTACCATCTAATCACAGCTTTATGGCTGCAGGTCATTGGGGAGGTACCAAGAACAAAATTTTCCTGACCTATGGGTCGTAATTATATGGAGAAAATTATACAATGTCCTGGGGCCCTGGAAAATGCTATTGGCTTTGTTGCAACTGTTGTTGTTGAGAGGCCTGGTGGTAAAGATCAAGAATAGGCTTCAAACTGAGAAGGCATGACTGAGAGGAACTGTTAACTTGTGTAACAAGGAGGTCTATTTTGAGGATGTCTTCAAAAGCTTCCTGAGAACAGATACCACATGCCTGAAACCCAAGGTTTCAACTCAGCATAACATCTAGAGGAGCTGCCTATATGCAAGACCAGAGCAGGGGCAAGGACATTTTACCTAGTCAAGAGTTACTTAGAAGAATCTAGCTAACACAAAATGAGACCTTGTATCAGCACTATCCAGTCAACGGCCTTTCATAACAAGGTATTGGTAAGGCTCTAAATAGGTTTGCCAATGTGTACTTTCCCAGATGTCAGAAAGAATGGAGTTTACCATATTTTCATGACAAAAAAAGACCCCACAGGGAGCTCTCCCACAGGGAGCATCTCTATGTAAATGTTGAAAACAAGGTGGGATAAGGTTTTGCAGCAAGGACTTTCACATCTAGAAGTTCTGGGGTTGAGGCTAAACTCCCCTATTTTCTAGTTATTTGATTTAAAGTCAATTAGTCTCACGGAGTTTCTATTTCATAGTTTGAGAATGGAGATTCTAATATCTCCTTCCCAAGGGTGCTGTGATGATCAAATGCAATATTGCCTTCTAAAGCAAATAGTACAAGTCCTGGTTAAAAGCAAATACCTAAAATGATGATTACTAGTGAGACATGGTGATACATGTTTGTAATCCCAGTTCTTAAAAGGTTGTGACAGGAGGATCACAGGTTCAAGGACAGCTTCAGCAACATAGCAAGACTCTTAGCAACCTAGAGAGACCCGGTTTCAATAACAGAAAATAAAAAGAACTAAAAGTGTAGCTCAGAAGTAGAATGCCCCTGGGTTTAATCTCCAGCAACACACACACACACACACAAACACACACTGATGATCACAGTGGATTGTAGGAAACAAAAGCAAAGCCAGTCTGTGGTAATTCTCTCATCCTGAAACCACTTGTTAGCATTTGAAATTTTTTGAATGATTACAAAAGAGACACTTAGATAAAATTATTAAAAATTAATTTTAGAATTATATTTTATCCATAACATTATTTTAAAAGGCACTATACTAATTTCCAATGGATGCCAATGAAAATATTTATCTTGCTATTTATGTATTAAGGTTTATGATGTGTCAGATTCTTTCTAAAGTACTTTATGTGTATTATTTAGTCCTATCAACAGTTCTGTGGGGTAGATGCTATTATTACTTTCATCTTACAGATGAAAAAATTCAGGGTTCAGAGAGACTAAATAAGCTACTCAAGGTCACACAGTTTCTTTGGAGCCCAGCTGTTCTGGCTAACCAGCAATTAACCATTACCATAAAATGCTTCTCATTTGCAGAATATTCTAGGAGAACTGTGGTATCAGAAAGTATTTGTAAGCAGGAATTGTTCTGTTATTTAAAAACTTACAAGGGAGACTAGAAAAAGAAATATATTGCTCATGTGAGTAAATATTTACATACACCAAAATATTTATGTTCATATATGTGAGTATTGCTTTCCACAGGGGGAGAAGAAAATGTGTAAATATTTACTCACTGGGAATAGCTGACAAGTAGTTAGGAAATAAGAATATTTATACTGTACATTGCTTTTGTGTTGTCCAATTGTTTCATCTGGAGTCTGCACTAATTCCCAATTTGGACAAGCAACGCAAAAATCTTGAAATTGTAAGTTCTGGGCTCCTTTTGAAGGTACCTAACATGGACATGAGACCAATTTCCAAACAAAGTCAATTTCAATTTTCCAGAATTCTATTTTCTAAAAACATACACTGCCTTTTTTAAGATTTCCTGATCCTTTCTTGGGGGAATAATCCTTAGGCCAAAAATTAAAAGCTTTGTCTTTATGTCCTGAGCCCTGTACTGCAGGTTCTGGCTGAGAGATATGCACTAGGGACCACTTCTGGGCCAATAGTTGGAAATGGTTGAGAAGCAGGTCAAATACTGAATTGATTGGACAGTGGCCCAGATTGGTGGTGACACTGAGACAGAGCTAAAGACAGAGAAATTTTCAAATAAAAAATAACAAAATCCGAGTGTTGTGGCATATGCTTGTAATCCCAGCATTTAGGAGGCTGAGACTGGAGGATCACAGTTCGCGAACAGCCTCAGCTACTTAGTGAGGCCCTCTGCAACTCAGTGAGATCCTGTTTCAAAATAAAGAATAAAAAATAGGGCTGAGGGTGTAACTCAGAGGTAGAATGCCCCTGGGTTCCATCCCCAGTACCACAACAACAACAACAACAACAACAACAAAAACCCTTTACATGAATAGTGGGGATTTTGAGAAAAATTATAATAAAATTGAATTCTAACAAATAAACATTTATTATGGCCCTAGTGTATTAGCACTTTCACATATCATTGTGTTTAATCTTTACTGTGGCAGATATTCTTTGCAATAACTGGGTTGTCTTTAGCTTCAAACAACAGAAAATCACTATGTAATTTATATAGATAGCTAAGGATTTATTTTCTCATGTAATAAGGAAGTCTAACTTGGGACTGTTCTGGGGTTGGTTAATTCAGTAGTTCACCCCTGTCATCTGGGTCTCATGTTCCTTCCACCTTGTTTTGTCCTGTTCTAGGCAAGATTGCCTTGTTGTGGCAAAATGCCTGCTACATTTGCAGATAACACAAGGTCTAGTAGAAGGAGTGAGATTTTATCTTCATACATCTCTATCATTCATATCTTCCCCAGAAGCCTCCCAAAGACTTCCCCTCTCATAGCATTGGCCAGAATTAAATTGTACATAGACCCATGCCTAATCACTGCCAAAGGAAATGGGACCACCATACCTAAAAGGGACCATTAGTTGTCTACCTTGTGAGCCAGAACTGGAGCCTAATTCTCTTAAAGCATATTGCCTCAATGAATTAATTACTTTGAGGCTTTGTAAGAAAGGATAAAAAGGATAAATAGCTACTGAGCACACAGGCAATGGGGCCCATGGCATCTCATTTGAAAGATGGGGAAAACAAGGCTCAGGGATGTTTTGAGCATACATTCAGTAAATGCTATAGCTGTAATTCAAACCCAGAGCCTTTTCTGTCATACCATGGCTGCCTTAAGTACCTCCAACTACTTCTGCTTTCCTGTTGCTGGAGCAGCTGGGTATGTGAGCACAATTGATGTTTTCCAATGCACTCCCTTCTCTATTTCCTGTCTAGACAATTGTAAAAGGGCTGTTTATAGAAATTAATCTATTCATTGTCATTACCCACCTGCCACTGGCTGCAGGTCTCCTTCCTTCTTCTCCGTCCAGAAATTATGTAAGAGGTCATATTTGCCTTAGTTTGGAGACCCACTCAGAAGAGCACCTCTGGGCCTGGACCTGGGCAATGGGAGCAGAAATCTGGGAAAATAACCTTAGCCATCACTCTTTTGGTTGCAAGTATTTGGCCCTTTCTCACACTGTCTCCTCCATACTTAAATTCTGACTGTCCAGTGTTCCTGTTCTCCAACTTGGGTTGAATGTTGCCTATTGTCCAGCTCCCTGCCCCTTTGGATCCTGGGAAAAGACTACTCTTTTCTCTTTAAAATGATGTCTACAAGCCAGATGCAGTGACAAATGCCTACGATCCCAATATTTGGGAGGCTGTGACAGGAGGATAGCGGGTGAGAAGCCAGCCTAAGTAATTTAGTAAGATCCTGTTTCAAAAGAAAAACATAAAAAGGTCCGGGGTGTATCTTGGAGGTAGAATGTCTCTGGGTTCTACCTCCATTACCAAAACAATAACATAAAGTAAAGTAAAATAAGCTGGGTGTGGTGACATACACTTGTAATCTCAGTACTTGAGAGGCTGAGACAGGAGAATCGCGGTTCACAGACAGCCTCAGCTACTGAGTGAGGCCCTATGCAACTTAGTGAGACCTTGTTTCAAAATAAAGAATAAAAAATAGGGCTGGGGATGTAGCTCAAAGGTAGAATGTCCCTAGGTGGTTCCATTTCTAGTAACACACACACACACACACACACACACACACACACACTCTCTCTCTCTCTCTCTCTCTCTCTCTCTCTCTCTAACTAAAATAAAATAAATGTCTTCAGTGTCTCTTTGTTTCTGGAGCTTTCCCTGACTCCTTGACATAAACCAGGCACCCATCCGTTTAGTTTACTTTGTCTCTAGAACTTTCTCTCTACTCCATTAGGGCATCATCTCATATCAGGTTAGCTTACATTAGTCTGTTTCTTCATTATAACTGTTAGCTTCCAGAGGGCAGAGCCTGCATTTCTTCATCTTGGTTCAGCTGGTCCCAGTGAAGACCAAAGTATTTTTGCCTGGTGGCAACCACCTTCCTTGTGAGGTCTATCTGCATGAATTTTTATGTGCCTTTGTAATGAGATTTCTTATACGCTTTTGTTTATTAGCTAATGAAGGAGGATGGAGATTTGTTCATGTTTGTTTGTTTTGATTAAGTGTTTGCTTGTTTGCTTTATTTTAATGCTAAAGCGCTAGGAAAGCAGAGAGACAAGGGAGGGTGCAGGAAGCATCATGGCAGAAGCTACTGGTGGCCTAGCTTAACACCGTAACTATTCTCCCCCTTTTTTTATTAACAAAATCTTTGTTGTGCTCAAGGTGGCAATATGCCCTGCTCAACTCTACACTTTCTAGTTATGTTGCAGCTGAAGATAGCTATATGCCACAGCTCTGATCTCTGAGATATAAGTTGTAGTACACGGGACCTCCAGGAAAGTTCATGCAGTCAACTCTATGATGTACCACCCAGAACTCCTTTCAAGAATGAAGTCCTAAGCCAGGCATGGTGGTGCACACTCTTAATCCCAGCATTTGGGAGGCTGAGACAGGGGGATCGTGCTTCATGAACAACTTCAGCTACTACTTAGTGAGGCTCTTTGCAAATCGGTGAGATGCTGTTTCAAAATAAAGAATAAAAATTAGAGCTGGGGTGTAGCTTGGAGGTAAAATTCCCCTAGGTTGCATCCCCAGTACCACACATACACACACACACACACACACACACACACACACACACACACACATACACACACACACACAAATAATGAAGTCCTTGTCCCTTCAGCTGTTGAGAATATTGCTGAAAGACATCTCTGTCAACATGAACATAGATTTCCTCTACTGAGGAAATCATCTTCTTGGCCTCTGATGACTCAGCAACATGAGGGATATAGTGGTTTAGATATAGAATGGTCCTCTACCTCTCACAGAATCAAGGTAGCAATCTTGAAAATGGGGCTTGGTTGCTAAGGAGGGGGTCCCTGGAGAGTGTGTTATCTTGAGGGTTATATCAGGTTCTCTCCTCCTCTTGCTCTCTCTGCTTTGGCCCTCCATGATATGAGGAGTGGAGCCCATGTGCCCTTCCTCCCTCAACTTCCTGCCACCATGCCCTGAGCTTCATATCCTGGCCTTATAGGGACTGAACCCAGAATCTCCAAAAAAACATGAGCAAACAAATCTTCCTTCCTCTAAGTTGTATAGTCAGGTCATTTTGGATTATTGCAGTGAGAATTCTGACTAAACTAGGGGGATAAGTATCTGACCCTTCATCTGATTTGGGTCAGCTCCAAAGGGCCATCCGAGCTCCAGAGCTTCTTTTTTTTTAAATTCAGAAATGAACATAATTTCCTGATGTTTAATACCATTGGATCAAGTTACACCTTGAATTCGATAAAATTACACAAATAAATATCTGATTATAAATATCTCCTGAGAAATTTTTTCTGAACTTAATTGTGTTTAAAAAATCTCTCTTTTTAATAACTTCTTCATTGAAGGATGGATGATTTTTGATAAATACAGGTTTGTACTTTTTATTTTTTTATTAGTGCATTGTATTTATACATTATAATGGGATGATAAAAATTTGTGTAGACATAAATGCAGAGTTTCTAATAGCTTCGGCTAAGATCTTCCTTGAGATGGCATCATGGCCCAAATCCTCTCTCTCTGACTGCTCCTGATTCTCTCCCCTCCTTTCTGTAGGTGTTGATCCTAAGACTACTCCCTAATGAACCTCCTGCACATTAATCTCCCTCTAGAAGTCTGAATTTGGAGAAACACAACCTGTGATAGTTCCTTAATAAGGAGCTCATTCAACTTATGCCTTTAACCTTTGGCCTCCTTTTTTCTATGGGGCACATAGATGTTAGTTATACAGATGGCAGAACAGCCAGCTTGTGACCACAAAACCAGAAGCATGAGAATAAAAGCCACCCACTCCGCTAAAAAACAGCATGAAGGAGCCTCTGTTATAAGATGCAGCATCATGGAGCCACATTATATTCTTGAACTGAATGACCATCTGGAAGAAAGTAAGGCCATTTAACAAGATGATAAAATTTTAAGAGGAATGCCTATACAGTGAGTACAATCGAGAGTTCCTTTTTGCTATGTTAAGTTTGAGATGTTGTCTACTAGAAATCCAAGAAGATATGTTAATATTTGGGCCATGATGATGTGCCACTTAGCTATCTTGCTGCAGGTAGCAAAAATTATTTATGTAACTAGTGTGTACCCTTTACATTAAGGCCATATTCCCCACAAGTGTCTCCCTGGCCCTGACTGAGGACAAGAGGAATACTAAGGCAGACAAACTCCTACAGGATGTGGAGATTCATCCTCTGGCAGGAATCTATCTCAAGGACTCTCTAACAGTCTAGCTAAACATTTTCTGGAACCATGCTGCAGTCTTAAACTCTTCCTACCCAAGTTTCCTTCTTCACCCCTCTCTTTCCATGACATCAGACACATATTACTGTCTGGAGAATCATCCTGTCTGCTTCTGGCCTGTTTTATTCATAGGTGATTCCACCATGAAATCTCCTGCACATCTAATCCAGTCTGCTTCTTGAAGACAGGTAGATATATGAGCCAAGAGCTCACGAAAGAGGTCTGGGTTGGAGATATGTCTGGAATATAGATGGTTCAGCCCTTAAGGTCATGAGGTTGGACAAGATAACCTAAGGAGTGTGGCCATAAATAAAGAAGACTCTGGAACTAAATCTTGAAATTTTCTTCATAGAATTTGAGTAGAGAACAGAATTTAAGGCATGAAAGCTGAAAGATGGAGATATTTTAAGATGCAAGGAGGGGCCAGCTGTGTTTCTGAGAGAACCAGCAAGGAGGGGTATAGAACGAGTCCATTAGATTTGGTAACCTAGTAACATGGAAATCAGAGCAGGTCAATGTATTGGTCAAGGGTTAAAATTATGGATAACCCATATTCTTATGTCCACTTTCTCAACAAAGAACAGAATGAGTTAAGATTAAAAGAAATATAGGCTTGAAGAAAGAGAAGAGAATGTTAAATCATTTCATTTTTGTGGTACTGAAAATTGAACCCAGAGTCATTCTACCCAAAGGCACACCCACATCATTTTTTTATTTTTTTATTTTGAAACATGAAATTTGTTAGTGTGTTTGGGTAAAGGTTGATATAAGAAAAGCTGACTTCATAATAAGAGTATGTGAGATGGTAACCAGTGAAGCTGCTCAGGACACAAGAGAATAAGAACCACCCACATTTGGAGAGGAGGTCATTCTTTCCCCATACCTCTTTATCTCAGATCTCAGTGCAACTTTGGCACCCCAGAAATTTAAGGTTGGTTCTCCCAAGAAAGAACTCCTCTGAATGGATCTGTGAGTGTGGCCATGGTTTTCAGGGGGAGTTGTGCCCTCTTAGAGGCCTTGGAACAGGGTGCAAGAGGAAAGGTATCTCCCTCTCCAAGTGGTTGGCTGATTATGGCCTTTCACCAAGGTGCCAAAATTACAAAAACTGAGTGAATTTGTTCCCATACACAGTCAAGGCTTTCTGAAGGTATCATCAGAAACTTATCTGAAGGAAACTTTGTGATCCTGCAGGTTTATTGGTAAGAACACACTCTGTTGAAACTTAGAGATTGTGATGATGAATTGTACCTGTCAACTTGGCTACCCCATGGTGCCCATCCATTATTCTGGATGTTTTTGTGAGTGTATTTTTGGATGAGATTAAAATTTGAATTGGTGGAATCTGAGTAAAGCAGATAGATAGCCCTTTCTAATATGGGTGGGCCTCTCCAATCAGCTGCATGCCTGACTGTAACAAAACACTGATCTCCACCAAGCAAGATTTTGCCAGAACATTAGCTCTTTTATGGGCCTTCACCCTGCTAACCTACCCTGTAGATTTTAAACTTTTTAGCCTCCATAATTCTGTTATTAAAATAAAACTATCTATCATGTATTTGTCTATTTATCTATCTCTATCTCTGTCTTTATTTTCCTTCCTCTCTTGATAGATGATAGGTAGGTAGATAGATATATAGATAGATCTACACACACACACACACACACACACACACACACACACACACATCCTACCAATTCTGGTTCTCTGGAGAACCCAGAGTAATTCAGATATAAATTCTAGTGAGACCTAATTTTCCTGAGGAAACCTAAGAAATAAGGCTACATTGTTTATCTCTAGAAACCAAAACATTGCCTTTTACATAAAATCAACCCAGTGTGTGTTTCTTAAACAGAAGAAGAGATAGGTGGATTAATAGCTATAACAGAAAGGAAAGAAGGATAACTGAATAGATAATTGGATGATACTGTGAAAGGAAGAGCATAAATCCAGGTGTTTTGTGTTCCATTCCCACTTCTACCACTTATTACTAGCTTTGTGACTGCGAGAAGTTTTTTCATAATCAGATGAGAGTAATAATAAATAACATTTGACCTGACAATTTATAAGAATCTTGTGGCAATGAAGTTCTTCAGACTGAGATGCTCCCAAAAGCCAATGCCACCTTAAATTGCATCCATAAATGTACAGTACTCAGATAAAAGATCTAATAGTTTCAACAGTACTCTGCAGCACTGAGACTACATTTGGAGCATATCCTATATGCTTTCAGGAGCTAACTGTTTTAGGAACTATGAAGCATATTGTTCTTCCACAACACTTATGTTACCATCATTTTTCCCTCAATCTCTGAGCCTACTTTTTTGGTTTGGGATTTAGTTCACCTTCCTGAAGAGGCTGGGACTTGCCTCACCGCCTGTGTCCCTGCTAAAGAAGCTGGGCTTTCTGTACCATATCTGTAGTCCACTTGACTTACCATTCTTTTCATGGAAAAGGAAGTCAATTGGTTATAGACCTCATAAATATAAGGCTTTGCCTGTTCCTGGAAGATCAAATTTAGAATGTCTTCTTTTCTCCATTTCCTTTTGCTCTCCTTGGCACTAGTTTCATTATCAGGTAGTCTTTATCCATGTGGAAGGATGGCATGTAGTCTTCTGTTACCCTCAGTGTACTTTGAGTTTAGCTCTATTCTAGCTTTCGCTCCCTTTTTTTTTTTTTCTTAAGGCATCACCTCAGCCAGGCATGGTGGTGTACATCTGTAATCCTAGTACTTGGGAAGCTGATACAGGAGGATCATAGGTTTGAGGCCAGACACAGCAACTTAGCAAGAGCCTCAGTGACTTAGCAGGACCCTGTTTAAAACTTAAAAAAGGGCTGGGGGTATATCTCAGAGGTATAATGCCCTTTGGTTCAATCCCTGATATTCACAACCCAGAAAAAGACATTGCCTCCTCATAGAACACACATGTATGAATTCAGCCCGCCTTGTTTTCTTGCTCCATCTCTTGAGAGTCTGACCAGCTGACTTAGTCTGTTTTGTGCTGCTGTAACAAAATACCTGACCGTGAATAATATATAAGAAAAGGAGTTTGTTTGGATTATAAGGATTCTGGTGGCTGGAAAGTCCAAACAGTATGGCCCTGGTGTTTGGCTTTGTCACAACATGGCATATAAAGGGAAAGGGAAATGGCCACATGCAGAAGGGGCATGTGTATAAGCAATAAAGCGTCCAGGAAGGAGCTGCTCATTTTTCATAATGATCTACTTTTGAGGGAACTAACCCAGTATTTTTAGAACTACATTGATCCCTTCTGTTAGGTGGTGCCCACATGACCTAATCCTCTCTTAAAGACTCTACTTCATCAGTATTGTTACATTGGGGACCAAGCTTCCAGCACATGAACCTTTGGAGAACACACTCAAACTTCACAAACCAATACACAGCAAGACATTTAAAATATTTTCTACCAGGCTGCCCTGGGATGAGAAGTACAACTAATTCACTGAGACCCAGATTGGTTGGCTACAGGGACTCTGTGTGGGAAAATCATGATGTGTTGAATTCTTGGCTTTCTGGGGGAAAAAAAGATATTCCTAGGATGTCTTGGGAGTACATGAGGGATATCAGGCTTTATTTTCAGAGCCCAGCTGTGGTGTGTGTTAAGAAAATTTAGTCTAAGAGGCTCTCTGAGTCCACCCGGAAAGGAAGAAGCCTCAACAGTCATTGAGACGAGCTAATCATGTCTGGCTTAATCCAATCAGAGAGCAGCTCCACTTCAGAGGAAAATAATTATGTCTGTGTATTTACATAACTTGTGCTTTCCTCCTGTCCATAAAATGGGATTTTGTCTCTTATAATATCATCTTCTCTAGACTATGGGGATGTAGACATTCTAGAAAAAGAGACTCATGTTTTCACACAGCACTGAGCCCAAGGTGGTGCTCAATAAATAGTTCTTCATTATTTGACAATCTGACTCTTAGCCATTGATCTTGTTCTACCCAAACAATAATTATAAGGACATCAAAAATGGATCTCCACAGGCCAGGACCTGACAGGCTTCCTAAATTGGAGCTTTATGTTTTATTTCTGTGGAACAATGTGCTGAGATTTCTATTCAAGGTCACAAGTGAGACATGGCATTGCCAAATAGCTCCCCGACCTAGAATGTGAGTGTGGGCTTGAACAGCGAGGAAGAAGCCAGGATACCATCCCAGTTCCTGTTCTGGGGGCTTCTGTCCTGGCTCCCTGAAACTAGAACACCATCAGCAGAGGCAGCCATTTTGATTCCTTTGGCAAAGGACTCCAACACATTTTCCTACTTAGAATTTACTTAGTTGGTGCTGAAAGGAATCTTAAAGAGCCATCTAGTTCAGTATTTCTCAACACAAACTCAACTAGGGAGGAAAAAGCTTTCTAAATTTTCTACCATAAATTGATTAAAATGATATAGCTGTAATATATTAAATTCTTCAATAAAAAATCTGTTTAAACTCTCTTGTTCATTTCTTCTTTTCCCTAAGATAAAACATTACTTCACATGTAAGATATTTTAAGGTAAGTTTTTTGCTGGGTGTGGTGGTGCACGCTTGTAATCCCGGCACTTGGGAGGTAAAGACAGGAGGATTGCGTTGGTTTGAAGCCAGTCTCGCTGGCTTAAGAGACCCTGTTTCCAAATAAAAATATAAAATAGGTCTGGGAGTGTAGCCCGGAGGTAGAAGGGTTTCCAGGAACCCCAGTACCACCAAAAAAAAAATAATAATAAGTTTTTCCAGGCATAGTGGCACAAACTTGTAATCCCAGTTTTTGGTAGTTTGCGATAAGAGGATCACAGATTTGAGACCAGCCTCAGAAACTTAGTGGGACCCTGTTTCTAATAAAAAATAAATAGGGCTAGGGGTATAGATTGGAGGTAGAAGGCCACTGGCTTCAATACTCAGCACAAAAATAAGGTGAACTTTATAGATTTTAAGAAGCGAAGACTTTCAGTGGTTAAAAAAAATCAGAAAATTTGTCCTAGACCAATGCCCAAATGGATGTCCGAAGATCCTTAGTCTGCTGCAATTTTTTTTGTTTCCTTTATGAAGAGAGAGAACTAAGGCCCTAGATTGAAGAACTGAGACCAAAACTTGGCTCTCTGGACACTACTATCCTGGGTTTGCTCACAATGAAAGCCAAATGGATAGTTATTCAAAATACAAATATATTTGGTGTTGGTAAAGCTCAATGCCCCACCTAAGTAGAGAATGATTTGTATTTCTCACCTGGCAAATATAGTACACATTTCTGCTTATTAACTCCCCTGGTATCCAATTTCCATCACCACTAGAGAGTAGCATTTAGGATATACTTCAATGCAACAGAAAAATCTACCTAACGGGGGCTTATGCCATAAATATGCTTATTGCTTATTTAAAAGTGCTATGAAGGCAGTGATTGCAGGGTTGGTTCAGCAGTTTAACAAGGCCACCAAAGACCCTCACATCACACAGTCCTCCACCTGATACCTTTATCCTCAAGTTTGCTGCCTAAAGGTCTCAAGATGGCAGCCTGGTCTCTATGGCAGTATCCACACAGGTCAGCATTTAAAACAAGAAACAACAAAAGAGTAAAAGTCATTGTTTTCTGTAGGCCTATGTTTTATCCAGGATCTTGCAATTTTCTGGGTCCCTCCATCAATAGCTTCTTACATGTCATTGCTCCAAACTGAGTCACAAGGTACCAGTCAATTATGAAAGATAAACAGAATTATTTATGTTGCCTTGGTCTAATCATGATTTATCTCCAAAGCCTAAGCATACTGCCACTGAACAAACTAAGATTTGGTTAACAAGGAATAAAGGGAATCAGCCTTTATCTAAACAGCTATCCCTACCACATACCCTGCCACATGCAAACAAGAATGTTCCCATTGGAAGAAGTGGCCATGAACTCTTCTTTCAATACTGGGAAGGAGCAATTTGTGTCTTAATGTATAGAAAGCCTTTGTCACCTAGTATGTCCTGAGTGCACAGCTGACCATCTGATGAGCATCTGTAAGCACTTCTTAAAGGCTCATCAACACTGGGAGACAGCTTCTCTGCGCTTCTTGAAACTGCCATTGTGCTCTTTCCCAGGACCTTTGAGCTTTCAAAAAGGAGGTCTAAAGAATGGATCATATCCTCACATGCTTCCCCACTATGTGCTCTCCCCAGCAATACCCTCAATTGCAAGTGGAGTGCTCCGAGAGAACCTGGATATCAAGGGAGCTAATATAAGCACAATACCCTAGTGTAATTCCTCTCCTCGAGGTGTGAAGGGTTCTGCATGAAAAAAATTCTTTTTGAAAAGTCAGGGAAACTTTCTCTTAAGTTGACATTTTATATGCTGTGATGTGCAGGTGAGAGTGGGAATGGGAACTTTTTAGGGGATCTCCTGTAGTCCCCAGATCACCCCATCAGAGGGTATCGCTTGCCCTGCCCAAGTTAACAACTGTTGGACCCAAATGGCTTCTGTACCTGCCTTTCTCTCCCAGGTAGCTGTTGCCCAGTAGCCCCGGGCTCCAGTGATCTCCTAGGGAGTGCAAGCCCACTCCTAAGATGCTGTGTCCAGCAGTCCATCCAGGACAAATGCGCAGCTCTTTGTGAATGTTGCAAAGTGTCAACCCACAGCCTGGAACAAGTCCATCTAGTGTCCAGTCCTCTGTGGGGGTAGGGGGTTGTCTTTCAGAGGCCTCTTAGTGCACACCAGTGTATCAAAGGCTTTGTGTTCTAGAAGCATATGCTTTAGGCAACTCTGAGTGTTGTCACAAAGCTTCCTGTTCTTTGAGGTTGATGTCCCTGAAGCTGTACAGCTCAGGAGAAAATCCAGGTCCCTCTGCAATGCTGTCTGCTGTGAAGCTGCCATCTCTGAAGATGGTTCCATTTCCCTTTCCAGAGTGGAGCCCAGGGCCAGATGCTTGACTTTGCAGGCCTTTCAGAGGGCCCTCAGTTCCTGCAGACAAACAGGAGCTCAAGCAGGATACAGCTCTCCCCAGTTCAAAGGCAGGGCTGAGACAGAGAGGGAGTTGATAACAACCTCTGCGTTGTGGCAGAGGACCCACCATGCTGTCCTGCATTCCGAGTCACCCCCCCCCCACTCTCGGCTGCACACTCTGAGCCCCGCGGCTGCCCTCATATTGACGGCGTCCTTGTGGCCAGGGCCATTTCCTGTGTTCGATCGAGATCTATCAATAGAACACACTCTGAGAGTTCACTTTGTGCTTCCTTCTGCCTCTGTCCTAATGACACCAGTGTCCTTATTATAGCCACATACGCAGACCCCCATCTCTTGCTATCTCTGTCAGCTTTACTCGGTGCTACAGGAGCCCACTATGACCGAGAGTCTTTGCCAAAAAGCAGAGATGATAATTGTCTCCTCTCTTTCCCAGCCTGGGCTTCAGATCAGGGGAGTTTGATTCTCCTCCTCTCTCTTTGGTGTATGCACTTCTGTGTCTTTTTATTCAGGCCTTCTCCCTCTCTATCTCTCATTGAAAGCCTCTTGTCCCCTGTGACATGACAGAAAAACACTACCAACTGTAATCAGAACTAAGCTATCTGTGTGTCCCCCAGGTCTCTAGAAGGTGCCATGAGCAGAAGAGAGGGGTGTCAGGATTTAGGTGTTGAAGGAGGTGCCATCTGTGTGCGGGAGAGAGCATGAACTAGGCCACCTGCCAAGTCTGACGCCAGGAGGGGAGGGCACGGAGCATGCCATCCAGAACCCGACAGCTCTGCTTCTCGGCTGCCCGATGAGCCGGAGCTTCTGGAACGGTGGCAGCGAGGCTGGCTGTGTTCATTCATGCTGAAGCTTCACCGTTTTTCCCTTGAGTGCCTGCCATTCAGAGCCACCAGGGTGCAGAGGACACACGCGTGCATGCTGGTGTTTCCAGCTGTGCAGGAGCCTGTAGCATAGGAGCTGCCAAAGCCAGCCTGCACTGATGCAGACCAGGTTGAGACTAAGGGAGATGAAAGAGCCAAGGATGGAGTTGAAGGAAGCAACTGATAGCTAGTGTGCCTCAGTTTCCCCAGCTCTCAGGTAGGAACCATACTCTTTACTCACTTTACATGTAATGTTTTGTTATGTAGTTTTTTCATTACTGTGACCAAAATGCTTAACAAGAACAGCTTAGAGGTGGAAATCTTTATTTGGGCTTGAGATTTCAGAAGTTCAGTCCAAAACCTGCTGACGCTGGCAGTGCATAGCAGAGGAAGCCTGCTCAGCTTGTAGCAGCCTGAAGCAGAGAAAGAGAGACCAGAAGCAGCCAGAGATACATAAAGCCCTCAAGGCCACACCACCAGTGATCAAACTTGACCAACCATGCCCCACCTCTGAACACTTCTGTATTATCAACACATGAGCTTTTCTGGGGGACATCCCATAACAAGACCATAATATAAAGATATCGTAAGTCAGTACTCATTGAGTGCTTGACACTACTTCAAATCCTTTACTTTTATTAGTCATAGCAACCCACAAGATAGGTACCATTATTATCCCCATTTTCCATGTAAGAAATATAAGTACAGACAGATCAAAGAATTTACCAAAGGTCACACAGCTGGTAAGTAACAGAGGTGGGATCTGAATCCAAGAAGTCTGGCTCCAGGTTCAGCACTCATGACAATCAGATTGCACTTTTTGATGTATAAGCACAAGCTTTTGAAATAGTCAAAATTCTATACAAATGTACTCTTGTAAAAGAGGTCAGGCAGATATACTATTGTAGAGAGATCACTTGGCTCCATGCCATAGACTCTTGGACAATTTAGGTGGGCAAAGGAAACATCCTTCAACCTATACCAGACAGAAAGTTGGTGCATACTATGGTTCAAATATGGTTTTTCTCTATGAAATTCGTGTTGGAGCTTGGTCTCCAGTATAGCTGTGTTGGGAGGCAGGCCCTTTAAGAGGGATTGATATGTTTCTCTTGAGACTGGGTTAGTTCTTGTTTTAATTGGACTTTTCACGGCTGTGATCAAAATACACGACAAGAACAACTTAGAGGAGAGGAAAGGTTCATTTGCCTCAGTTTCAGAGGTTCAGTCCGTGGTTGGTTAGCTCCAAAGCAAAAACATCATAGTGGCAGGGGATGGTGGAAGGAAGCTGCTCAGAGCAGCCAGAAGAAAGCCCAGAGAGAGAGAGAGAGAGAGAGAGAGAGAGAGAGAGAGAGAGAGAGAGAGAGAGAGAGAGAGAGAGACTCAATGACCTGCCATCTCTAGCCACACTCTACTTGCCTAGAATTACCATCCAGTAAGTTCATTCAAATTATTCATCCAGCCATAGATTTATTCACTGATGAGGTCAGGGACCTCGTGGTTCAATTATTTCACCTCTGAGCAATTCTGCATTGCCAAAAACATAAGCTTTTGGGGAAACATTCCATAGCCAGACCATAACAGTTCTCGTGAGAGCAGGTTATTTTAAAGTGAGTCATTCTATTGTTTCCTCCATATCTTACACGTGTGTGCCTTTCACAAGTGCCCACTTCCCTTTTCTGATTCTCTGCTATGATATTATATATCAGAAGGCAAGCATCAGAAGCCAAGCAGATACTGGTGCCATGCAGCTTCCAGAATTTTGAACCAAAATAAACCTCTTTCTTTTATAAATTCTGCAGCCTTGGGTATTCTGTTACAGGAGCAGAAAACAGACTAAAACAGTGCATATATAGTCTGTCTTGTCCTTGGTTGGGACAACACTAAGGTTTCTTCTGCAGGACACAGTGGGACTGAGCCCTAGCTGCCCACCACAGTAACCTGACCACCACACTCCCTTTAGCAGGAATTGCAGTGAGATATTACATATCCGAATACCCAGTAGGACATTCAGATTCATGCAGTTATTTAACCCATGGCAAAATGGAAACCTACTGTATTTAAGAGATTTGTAAAAATCCCTTCAATCAGATAAGGAAGAATTTGAATTAGATCTCAGAATTTCTGGGCTCAGATCCTTTTTTGCTTGTTCCTAACTGCTGGGTAATAAATAGATTAGAACCAAGTTCAAGAGAGTAACAAGACCATCATCCCTCCACTAGGATTTCTGATATGCACATTTGTGGATCAATCCCATCCCATGGTGCCAGTCATGGCCTCTGGGAGACTTTTCTCCCCTTGTAAGGGATGGGCTTAAAACAGATCAAACCCAGGGCTGGATCTTGGATCAGCATTCATTTTATATATGATCTTAAATGAATTCTCACCCTGCTGTATTTCTGTGCTCTTGTCTATAGGAGGGGATAACTGAACCATGTTCATGGGATGGCTGTGGGAAATAATGGGGTATTAAAAACTCATGTCACCATACGGGCTCAGTCAGTAGTAAAATGGCTGTTGTTTTGTGGTATCTTGTGATAAGGAGGATTCTATTCCCTTTGAACAATCAGAAAAGCAAAAGCAAAAAACTAAGAAAGAGAATAAAAGTGAGAAATTGCCACATGATATAAATAGCCCATATGATATATTTAAAGAGACTAAGAAATGTAACAGGACACAGCACAAACACAGATGCCATTTTCCATGCCATTAGGTAAACTTCAGGGGATCTCCCTTCACAGAGCAGGAAACTTAGGTGCCAGGTGTGTGAATTTTTTTTTTTTTTTTGGTGGTACTGAGGTTCCTGGAAACCCTTCTACCTCCGGGCTACACGCCCAGACCTATTTTATAAATTTTTTTGGAAACAGGGTCTCTTAGGCCAGTGAGACTGGCTTCAGGCCAGCAAAACTGGCTTCGAACCAGCACAATTCTCCTGTCTCCGACTCCCAAGGTCAGGGATTACAAGTGCACGCCACCATGCCCGGCATGTGTGAATGGTTTTTACAAGGTCTCATAACTGGTTCATTATAGACTCAGAACTTCTGACTGAGCTTCTCCTCTCCTAAATCTGTGTCCTTTCCACTTTGCCAGTAAAGGGCCAAGTAGGGAACTACCAAAGAGTCCAACACAATCTGAGAGACAAGAACAATGTCTAAAGCAGGTAGCCGTGCTCGCTTCGGCAGCACATATACTAAAATTGGAACGATACAGAGAAGATTAGCATGGCCCCTGCGCAAGGATGACACGCAAATTCGTGAAGTGTTCCATATTTTTTAACCATTTGTAAAAAGATGAATCTAAACCCCTATATCTCACCTAACACAGGAATCAACTCAAGATGGATCAAAGACTTAGAAATTAGACCTGAGACGGTGAAGTTAGTAGAGGAGAACATAGGTTCAACACTACAACATATTGGCACAGGCAGTAACTTTCTCAACAAAACCTCCAAAGCTCAGGAAATTAAAGCAAGAATAAACAAGTGGGATAACATCAAACTAAAAAGTTTCTTCTCATCAAAGGAAACTATCAATAACCTAAAGAGGAAGCCTACAGAATGGGAAAGGATCTTTACCAGCCACCATTCTGATAGGGGGCTAATATCCAGAGTATACAAAGAGCTCAAAAGGCTCTACACTAGCAAAACAAACAACCCAATCAAGAAATGGGCAAATGAACTAAATAGACACTTCACAAAAGAAGAGATACAAAGGGCTAATAGATACATGAAAAGATGTTCTTCATCACTGGCCATCAGGGAGATGCAAATCAAAACTACACTGAGATTCCATCTAACCCCAGTCAGAGTAGCAAGCATAAAGAAATCAAACAACAACAAATGCTGGCGAGGATGTGGGGAAAGAGGAACTCTTTTACACTGTTGGTGGGAGTGCAAACTAGTTCAGCCACTATGGAGATCTGTGTGGAGATTCCTGAGAAAGTTGGGAATAGATCCACCATATGATCCAGCTATACCACTCCTCGGTATCTTTCCAAAGGGGTTGAATTCAGAGAAATACAGCAACATATGCATACCTATGTTCATAGCAGCACAATTTGTAATAGCCAAAATATGGAACCAACCCAGATCACCATCAACAGATGAATGGATAGCAAAACTGTGGGAAATACACACAATGGAATTCTATTCAGCCATAAAGAAGAACAAAATTATATCATTTGCAAGAAGATGGAAAGCCCTGGAGAGCATCATGTTAAGTGAGATCAGCCAAGCACAGAAGGAGAAGATACACATGTTTCCTCTAATATGCCCAAACTAGAAAACACAAAGGATACCAGTAGGACCCCAGATATTAGAGGGGAAATACTAGCTAAGTTTTAATGGAAAGATAGGAGAGGAGAAAGGCCGATCTTGATTAATGAGGGTCTACACCTGAACATGTGTAAAATTATGAATAAGACATGGTTAACCTGGACAACCATTGGTGGGGGGGAGAGAAAATGGGGGCGGGGGGTGAGAGGGCACCAAATATAGTGTAAATGTATACTACTTATGTTCAATAAAAAATTGTTAAAAAAATAAAATAAAGCAGGTAGACCAGGCCTTCGAAGGCAGACAGCACAAGTGTGAGGACGTTGCCCGGGAGAAAGGCTTCAATATATTACAAAGGTCAGATCCAAAGAGAAAGGTAGCTTTCTATATCAGTGAGAGAAGAAAACTGGGTAGAGAGTGTGTGCATAAGGAAATAATACAATTATGTGTGTCACCAACTTATTTTCCCAGGGAACAAACTCTGAGATTGAACTTAGCATGCAGGATGTCGATTTAAGTAAGACCCTGGGGTCAACACCTGAGAAAAGGTGGAGAAGAAAACAGGAGTGGAGCAGGCTGGCTGCTGGGAAAATGGCTTAATGGACCTGTCCAACTCCATGGGTAGCTGTGGAGCTACAGTGGCCTTTCAAAGATGGTGGAGATGATCAAGCTTTTATAATCCTGTATCAATCACTTCCTATATTTGGCAACCTCAGGAAGAGGTGAGATGCTCTCCTGCTAAAGCCACAAGGGCACTCCCAGCAGTTGGACAGCAAGTTCTTCCTCAGTGGTGAAAGTGAGTGATTTGCCATTGTATCTATTGAAACACAGATGAGTGAGCTTGTTTGTGTCTGAATGTGAGTGTGTAGTATGCATGGGTGAGTTCTGTCCTTCCAACTAGAATTGGGCTTCTGTGCTGGATTCCCATGAGAGCCATTGGTCCTCCAACTTACTGCCCTTGCAATGTGGGAAGAATCTTTACAACAGAGTAGCTATGAGAAGCAAGCAACCACAGAGAAACCACCAGGCAGAAGACCAGAGCCACCCATTGGCAGGTGGCAGGGCAGGACCCTGAGTTCAGTACTGAAAGCAAATTGGGCAGGGAGGTCAAGCACAGAGGCCAGGGCTTCTGGGAAGATTTCCTGTTATAGAGTGGCTCATGGACCATGAAACTCAGAGAGGACAGAGAGGAGAAAGACACACAGGCACACATGCACATGCAGAGAAATACATAGAGGGCAACTTCCACACAAAGAGGGAATACAACTGCTTGCTTCCAACAAGATAAAAGAAAGCCAGATGCACACCACAGGACAAATACTGACGCACACAGAGACAGAAATATACAGAGATAATGAGAAGACATAAAGAGAGACAAAAGAAAGGCTGAGAAAGACAGAGGCAGAGACAAATGGAGTGTGACATACAAAGAACAAATAGAGGAAGAGAATGAGTGAAGACAGAAGCACAGCCATGACGAGGAGTGACCTAACAGGAAACAAAGAGGCAAGAGGAGAGACTGAGGAAGACAGATACCAGGCTCAGAAGAGCCAAGGCTAAAGGAGCTCTGCAATGCTGAAGAAAATATGAAGATGCCTCAGAACCTCTTGTCCAAATCTAAACATTTTCTGAAGACCCGCTCCTAATCAGTCTCCCCAGCCTACTCCTCCCTCCCGGAGTCTTTGCAGATGTGTATGGAAACCACTCACACAGCAGCTGACCAAATTGCAGAGTCTCCACGTCAATAAGGCCTAGGGCCAGCCTGGCAAGTACAGGGATGCCACTGAACTGAGGACACTTCCCAGTGGTTTCAAAGTAGAAAAGGCAGAAACTGTCCCAGAAAATAGACTAGAGGGGCCAATGGAAACCGAATAAGAAAAAACGGTGGAGAGAAGACACCAGCAGGCCAAAACCAGACAAGGACAGGTTAAAGAGCCACTAAGAAGCCAGATTAGGAGAAGCCCAAGAAAGGCATTGAGGGAGGGAGAGAAGAAGCTCACACATAGAAAATCACTAACTATAAATACAGTGCCACTGTGAGAGTGGTGTTCTGGAAGAATGTCCTGAAGCCCATAGGGAAGTAAGGGAGAAAGTTCTGCTGTTTGCTGCAACCAGACTGAGCTAGACCAAACCAGGCCCTGCTGATAGAAATTAATCTAGTTATTTTCCCTCTTTACCCCTCCATCCCCTTCAGTTAGGACACCTTAAAATGCCCTAATGTACATGATGTACATTCACAAACATATCAAAGTTAATCAATCAGTAAGACAAACATGAGAAGGAGGGAGGAAGGAGAGAATGGGGTGGGAATTGGGGAAGGGCTAAATGATTGATGTGTGCATGTATACCTCTATGGTCTTGAACTCCATTAAGATCTGTGACTACAATGCACCAATAAAAAAAAGAAAAAAAAAAACAAGAAATTAATCTAGGGGCTATAGATCCCCAGAGCATATTTAACTTCTTTCTGGGAGGTGCTTCCTGGGAATGGGGTGGTCTGTATAGCCTCACCCTGCCTGAAAGGAAGTTAAAGATAGAGCCTGCCACTTTCTCTTGGAGGGCCAGCTATATACTGGGGGTTGTTACAGAGAGGGAAGTCTCCTCAATTCACAAGAACTGAAGTCTGGCTCCCACACAGGAGCACATAGACCCTCTTTCCCATCCAGGGTTCCAAACTACCTCAGCGTATATTATCCTTATTCCTCTCCTTTTGGCCAGAACGTTTCTTCTGTGTACAATTCAGTCTCTTGCCCCTCAAGAATGAACATCTCTGCCCAGATATGAATGTAAATGCAAGATACACTCCTGAGATTTTACACCTGGCATCATATTTTGAATGCCACAAGGACAATCAAGACTTAACAGAACTGAGTGGTGAATTAAAGCACAGAATTACCTTCAAATTTCTCTTTTGCTTTAAGTTGGATCTTGATATGCTACTTTAAGTTTATTAAAATTGAGATATACCCATATGTCTTCGAAAGCAGTGATTCTCAAATGTTAATGTGCATATGAATCACTCAGGGATCTTGCTAAAATGCAGATGCTCATTCAGGAGGTCCGAGACAGCCTGAGATTTTGAATTTCTAACTAGTTCTGGGGAATGGTCCTACTGGTCCACAGACCACCTTTGAGTAGGAAGGGCCTAACCTATTATAGTTAATAGCAAAATGTGGCCTGAGGCCACAAGAGCTTATTCCTGAACACCTGTTTCCTTATTATATTTACAAATACAGAAATCATCCAAAGGCTGGAGTGTGCAGCAGCTGAGAAGAGGGTGTTTGGCATTTGTCTCTAGGAGTCAGCATGGTGTAATGGACAGAAGT
This sequence comes from Muscardinus avellanarius, assembly GCF_963383645.1. Classification (NCBI taxonomy): domain Eukaryota; kingdom Metazoa; phylum Chordata; class Mammalia; order Rodentia; family Gliridae; genus Muscardinus; species Muscardinus avellanarius. Next base: position 32,536,128 of record NC_137792.1, read on the forward strand.
GCTCTTTTGGATCCAAACAGACTTAATCTCTAATTC